>NW_026126485.1:6040000-6706250 GCF_943737965.1 Phodopus roborovskii
TTTTTTTTTTTGTTTTTTGTTTTTTGTTTTTTGTATGTTTGTACACTGTGAGTATGACTGGTGTCTGTGAAGGCCAGAAGAGGGCCCTGACCCCTTGAACTAGAGTTAAACTGGCCTGTGGTTGCTGAGGCCTGAATCCATGTACTCTATAAGAGCTATTAAACACTGGGCCATCCCTTCATCCCTGTACATCCTGTTGGGCAGTCCTCCATAACTGGCAGTACCAAGTGTCATTGTAGCTCTGGGAAGGATGTCCTCACCTGCTTAGAAAAAGGACAGTGTCTGCCTAAGAAATGGAAAAGGGCTTTTGAAGAGATGCCTCAAGGTATGATTTCAGCTGAATTTTGACCTTTCAGTAAAACCATTTTTACATTTATAGGAACTGATGTTTAATTATCATAAAATTCGTATGAATCATTTTTTTATTATAAATAAGACTAGAGAGTTTAGATTATCTGTGGAGATGGCTAGAAAAAAAAAATCAGCTCTCTTCGCCTGCAGCATCTGTAAGTGTATGGGAACAGTAGGTATGTGTGCATGCATTTCTTATGTGTAGTTTGGATAGCTATTTTTATGACAGTTTGGGAACATTTGGCCCCAAACACTTACGTCAAACAAATATCTTAAAAGCATGTGTTTAAGATGATGTGCATTAGAGTTAAATCAAGACACAAAGGATCAAGAATCCTGTGAATGCAAGCAATCACAGAAGTGAAACTTCGCACTTTGAATCTCTGAACTGTAGCAATTCCTAACTCATTGTTCCCAGATCTTCAAATGCTCTGGGCTTTATCCACTGCAGGAAAGACAAGTGCACACACAGGTCACCTCCTTTTTCTCTTTAATTCACACAGAGTACTTGCAACTGCTTTGGATAGTTATATCATGATATTAGAGGGTCATGCCTACTCTCTCCCTTTTTTTTTTTTTTTTTTTTTTTTTTTTTTGTTTGTTTTGGTTTTTCAAGACGGGGTTTCTCTGTATTGTTTTGGAGCCTATCCTGGAACTTGCTCTGTAGACCAGGCTGGCCTTGAACTCACAGAGATCTGCCTGTCTCTGCTTCCTGAGTGCTGGGATTAAAGGTGTGTGCCACCAACACCCAGCGAGTCTAGTTTAAGCCCATGCTGATTTAAGTTAGTGTAGATTATACTTACTTTTACTGGCATTTCTCACTAGGCAAGATGCTTAAATTAGGAGCATTTACTGCTAGAGACACAGTTGAAATAGTCATTGGCCAGGTTTCTTCCTTGCTCAGCACTTGACTCTGCATTTCCAGGTTATTTGGATTGGTGGAGCTCATTCCAGAGTTCACAATTAATCACATGTATTGCTTACTTTAAGGTCAAATTGCAGTTAGAAAGTGTGGCCTCTGACCTTTTGTGACATGTTTGGCATTGACATTTCTGAGTCTTCCTGGATATCTTGTCTTACAGACATACCTAGACCTGAACTATAAGTCCTTTTTGTGTCTAGGCTTCCTTGTGAGGTTATAAGTAGTTTAACGTGTCTCCCTTTGTGAGATTTCATTCCCTTGTGATCATCAGAGAGGAGGAGGAGGAGAATGAGCATTGCCTGAAGCAGCCCTTTAGGAATAAACTGCCACCTGCCCAAACTGCTTTGCCCACAGGGTCTCTCCAGTATCCTTACAGTGCCACTTTTGCATCTTCGTCTCAGTTCCCACTCTTTTATGTTTCTGAGGGCTTTGTAGACGTTATCACTGTTATAGTTATGACTTGACATCTCATTGGGCAGATTTAAAGGAGTAATGCTGGGTGCTGTGGTCCACAGTTGCTTCTTCCAGAGGGAAGATTTTAGGGCACTCATCTTGCCATAGGCACTTGTGTGTTTTCCTAAATTTGACATTTCTTTGCACGTCTATAAATTAAAAGACAAGGCACCTGAGAGCATAGTTAACCACTAAGGAATAAAGTGGCAGTATCTAGAGTAGAGAAAGGTATAATAGAGAGGACTCTTTGCTCCCACGGGTTAGAGGGTGGTAACTTATAACACTGCAGACTTTGTCTGAGGAATACTTGCAGAAAGAGTATGGAAAGCCTTGGGGAAGCAGAGAGTCAAAGTATAAATCATCTGGATCATCTGTAGGATTTGAAGGAAAATGGCAGAAAGGGTTAGGGTAGGGTTGTGCTTAATGCCCACACTGAAGTATTTAACCAGTAGCTAGAGAGTAATAGCAGGGGTTCTAAAATATAGACAGGGTTACAATAAAGCCCACTCATTCCCCCTTCCAAGCTAGGTTAAATGGTTCACTGTGTCTTGAACATCTGCTTTTTTGTGTGCGTGACTCTGGAGTTGTTTTGCATTTTCTTGCCTGTATGATAGGCCTCCTGCCCTGTCTCTGCCTCTTGCTGTCACTGATAGTACCACCTCAGGGAAGGTGTGCATTATTCTTGCCCACTATTCTCTTGTGGCTCATGGAGTCCACATGCATAATACCTTGCTCAGTGGCTATGGTGCTGTAAACTTTGTCTTCTGCACATGACGTCCATTTGCTATCTTGGCATGTCTCCCTCCCACTGCACTCTGAACACCCTGGGCTGTCTGTAGGCCTGGCTGCCTCACACTGCCTTGGATGACACTCCTAGGCTTTCCTTTCTCTTCTCCCTCCTCAGCCTCATGCCTATTAGTCACTTCTCCCATTTTCATATAAGATTGCATTCTTAGACTCTTCTTGATTCCAATTGTATATAAAATCCAAAACCCTTTCCAGTTAAATCATTGTGTCTTTTATGTGCAGCCTCTCCCCATGTGGTGTTTTACCCAAGAGACTGTCCTTGGGTGTAGAAGAGCATCATGGGGTCTGTAGTTTGTATTTTTCTCCATGACCAAAGTTGTTATAAGCATCATTTTAAGGCTACTTCATGCAGTTTTCAAGATGTTAATTTGGTGTAGTCACCCCTAACTCTTCTATTTTTATAGTAATATGCTTAAATTGATTTTTATCATTTGTTAAAAATTTCTTAGAAACTTTAAAAAAATATTTTCTGACTGTGGTTATTTTAAGAATAGATTACTCATGCCAGGTGATGGTGGTGGCCCATACTTTAATCCCAGCACTTGGGAGGCAGAGACAGGTGGATCTCTGTGAATTTGAGGCCAGTCTGTTCTACAGAGCGAGTTCCAGGACAGGCTTCAAAGCTACACAGGGAAACCCTGTCTCAAAGAAAACAAAACCAAAACAAACAAAAATAGATTACATCATTCATGTTTTCCTGTGTGAGTGGGAAGTTCAGCAGTTGGGACAGTAATAATAATGAGTATTTTTGCTGGGGCTAAAGCTCAGTGGTAGAGTTCTTGCCTAGTGTATATATGAAGCTGTAGGGTCTGTCTGTCTCCAACACTGAACACACACATACATATGTACATGCACATAAATATATACATAACCATACATGCACATACACATACATGCACATACATGTGCACTCACAGGATGCTAATAGCTGATAGCTGTTTAGTTGCTTTAACTGAGGAACTAATTTCAAGAAGGCTGCAGTAGTAAGAGCATGGAGCCATCATTTGGTGGTATTAATTTTCCCTACTCTGGGTTTGGTTTCACTGCCCCTCTATCCCTGCCCACTTACTGCTGATGATGCAGTGAAACTTAGGCCAGTGAAAGAAAGCAGAAGTCTGGGTGTGCTCTACTCACTTTTCCATTGGTGGTTTAACTTCTCCACTGACTTGTAAATGGTCTTAATCTGGGTATTATTTCCTTCAAGAATTCTATGTTGTCTGAACGTGTTTTTAGCTTTTAGTCCTGTCATTTGTTCAACTTTTTACCTGCAGGGCTTCATATTCACATATATCCACATGCTTCTGCCTCCCAGTTGCTTGAATACAAGGTATATACCACTGTACCAAGTTGCTCCTTTTAGTTTATTAGTGTGAATGAACCCAATCTTTCCCTGACATTTTGTGCTTTTTGTTTTTGGCTTTGCATTGTGTGTGTGTGTGTGTGTGTGTGTGTGTGTGTGTGTGTGTGTGTGTGTGCACTTTTGAATTTTTATTTAAGAATTTCTTTCATCAAGAATTCACTGGAGATTGCGATCTCAATACTCAAGAGACTGAGGTAGAAGGTTTGCCTTGAGTTTGAGGTCAGCCTGGGTCACAGAGTGAGATCCTGTCTCAAAAAACAAACAAAAAACCCAAATAAATAATAAATAAATAAGGGAAACCACTCATTTTCTGTTTTAAAACAGGTTTAATTTTTTTTAATTATGAGTATATACATGGGTTTGTGCACATGAGTACAGATGTCTGCAGAGGCCATAAAGGGACATCAGATCTCTTGGAACTAGAGTTATAGACAGTTGTTAGCCTTTTAGTGTGGTTGCTGGGATTTGAACTCAAGTACTCTGGAAGACCATTACATGCTCCTAACCATCAAGGCATCCCACCAGCCCAGAATTCCTTTTTCTCAAGACATCTACAGGAATATTCTCTACACTTTGCTTTACTACCATAATAGCTGTAACTCTCTCAGTCCACCTGTTTTCTGTGGTCATTCTGGATCTATGTATGTTTAGTTCACTCTGTAGTGAGTCTCCTTCTTTAGGATCTAGACACAACTGTAAAAAACTCTTGTTAAACAAACAAACAAAAAACCCTGTAGAAACGCAAGACCTGTGGCCACCCATATCACGGGATGGTTTATTATTAATCAACCTCCACTGCTGTGCCCTCTTTATGGATCGAGGGACTCTTCTCTTGGCTTGGGTTAATTCTATACCCACAGCCATTGACTGACACAACACACTCAATAGTCTTTAGGGGCTTTTGCTAAACACTGAGAGTATATAGACTCTTTTTACTTAGCAATTTGTCTTTAGCAACTGCAAACCTTAGATCTTTGATGAACTATACAAATCTCTTGCCTGTTCTGCTGTTACCAATTTTTTTTTTTTTTTTTTTTTTAAATCAAGAAAGTAATCTCCTTCCTTCTGAAAAATCAGCACCTCTTTGCTCTCAATATCTTAGTAGAGACTAGGGGATTTTTTTATGGCTAGGCAATATTCCCTGCCCTTCTTACCAATGCAAAACAACTGGCACCTTACTTTCCATGTTGGTGATTGCTGGCTTGTTCTAGGTTGAACATCCTGGGCCATGCTTAGTTTGAAGATGCAAATTGGACATGATCTTTGGTTGCAAGCCTCAGAGTGGTACTCAACAGGTTTATATTTCAGTCTTGAAGCATCAAAAATGCTCAGTTGGTAAACTCTATGTAGAAATTCCCTAGACCTTATAAACTAGCACTTCTGATAAAGAATGTTAAAATTGTTATGTTCTTTTTCATGTTTAACTCTTTGTTGGTCAGCACGGTTTAAGATCAATTTGCTGAAGACATTTGTAGTTTATTCTAGCAAGATATTCACATTTAGCATATGATAGTGAAGATAACAGTATTTCTTAAAGGGAAAAAGAAAAAAATTTAAAAGATGTCACTTACACAGTGCAACAGTTCTGTACTCCGCTGACTCTTTACCTGAAGCCCAAGAACATAAACAACCTGGCCAGGGGCTGCTTATCTCTCAGTTGTGTTCAAAATTTCATTTTAGAGAACTCGGTGGTGATTTACCTTGGGGATGGAAGAAGGAGGGGGAATTGCAAGTATAAGTTAAGATACACAAAAATGAATTGTGACCATAGTCTTGATAAATGTCAGTCAAGTTAAAGCATCACTAGTAAAAAATAAAACTAACAATCAGCATAGAAAAGAGAACTAGGCTAGAGCAACTGTAGCACTCTCCAAATCTAAGAGTAATAGAAGAGCTGTACAGAGAGCAGTTATAATGCATAAGCAGGTGGTTACACTGAGCAGTCTCTTTAATCCATCCAGATTAACAGATAATACCAAGGAAAGGAATTTTTTTTTTTTTTATCCTTTAAGTTCATGTCAGATGGGTAATGTGCCCACGTTGTAACAAGGTTTAATGGGCGGCACACGTCACACAGAGGCGTGAGTCCCAATCATCACGCTTATGAACCAAAAAAGGATTTCTTAAACTACTGAGAATTTGTGTACTGTGATTCCAGGCTGGAAGCATTCACAACCAGAACATTGAACATGCTTCTGAGGTGTGTGTGAAGATGAGACAGGCTTTGAATGTTGTTCAGGGATAGAATGCATGTATAGCATATATCAGACTCTAGTTTGAATTCCTCAGTGTGTGTGTGTGTGTGTGTGTGTGTGTGTGTGTGTGTGTGTGTGTGTGTACAATTAAAACAGAACTTTAAAAAGATGTAATTGGGAAAGAAGTGTCTGGGAACTAAGTGATGAAGAAGGGTAGGCAGACTGTGCAAGTTCATGTCTCTGCCCCTCCTGTCCCTGCTGTCTTATTTTTCTGTTCCCAGCCAGGCTTGCTCAAGAACAGCGTTGACCGACTACACTCTGACATAGATCATTTAGTATTACTCATCATTTATAGTTCTCTCTTTTCCACCAAAGACTTTTCTGTGCCAAATTAGCAAACTGAAGACACTGTCTTGGTACATGGGAATAATGCTTTATTTCTGAACATTCCTGCCTTTTGTGGAAAAGTATACTCTACTGAGAATTGTGAATGGAATTGTAATAAATGAGATCAAGAGGAATTTATAGATAATTTAAACAGAAGGCCTAATTATTTTGCTTCTTTCTTTCGCCAATAGACTGGATAAGGTATATGAATTTTCAGTGACTATTTTTTATAAATGAGACCAAAATTAAAATGATCAAACTATGTATGGTTATACTTTATTATATAATATATTATATTATACTTTAATTTAAAAATAAAACAACATACTTTATATGTGTGCATGCAAGCATTGTGCATCACCATGTCATAGGAAGACCATTTGAAGGCCAGAGACAATTTGGGGAGTTGATTCCAAGCTTCTTTGAGCAACCTGACAGCAAACTGTGCCAGCTGGGCTGGGGAGGCACTGACCTAAGGTGCTGGTCCAGACTCGCCAGTGTACACTTAGAATAAAGTGTTATGTGGCCACCAGAGTGGTATCTATAGGTTAGAATCTATAACCAGTGTGGAGCTGTTCACAAGGGGTGCGAGGGCATGCAGCCATGAATTAGAGTTTTTGCTGGGCAGGAAGCCTTGCTGCTCTTCCTGGCAGCCATTTTCTCCTTGTTGAAGACATTGTTTTCATCTCAGTGCTCAGTGCTTGGTACTTCATTTATATGTGGTGCAGTTTCTGAGATTGAGTCATTATTGGGTTCATAGGTAAATGATAAGTCTCAGAAATGGCTCATACAATTTCTAACTTTTCTTATGAGGGTGGAGGGTCTTCAACATGCAGAATTGGCTCAGGGGAGAGGAAACTCTTAAGAATTTCACAGCTTGTTTGAATGCATTGCAGCAGTTGCAAAGCAGTATCCCGGGGCTCCAGACAGTGGAAGATTGCAGGAGTGGAAGTAAATAGGAAAGATGAAGAAATGTACTGAGAGTGTTCAAGGAAATTAAATGTGTCCTGTAGATAATCAGACATTTCTACACTGTGAGTCAAATTATAGTAGAAGCACATAAGTCTCTGTAACTCGGAAGGCCAAGTGTTGTACAAGACAGCTCCAGTGTGATAGCACCCCCTTCTGTCAACTGTCTTAGCAGCTTATCACGTGTTTCTGAAGGCAGGTTTACTTTAGGTGAGCATGCGCACGCTAATAGTAGTCAGGCTATGACATCACTCCTCTTCATGGGAACAAATTGTGCAGTTCTGGCCCAGTATTTGCCTTTCCCTTTACTTTTTAGAGAAGTGAGAATCAGTCCCTGAGTTAGTTTTTACAGTACAGGAGGGAAAGGGTGGCCATGGAGAACTGCAAGTACCAAGGGAAAAGTAAAACTGTGAGGTATTTCAGCCTATGCCTTCAGAGCAATCTGAGGGCACATCAGCTCAGAAAACCCATTTTTGTGGTGTGGTGAAAGTCCTTGGATAAAAGGGTGTCAAATGCAACAATGTTCTTAACAGTCTAGGACCAGAAAAGGAGAGTCCTCAGGAAAATATCCTCTAGCTGGCATCATATAGAACTTTGCCAGTAGCCATCCTCAAGCATCTTGTGGAGTGGTGGCTAGTTTAATTCCCTAACTGTAGGGGAGTGACAGTTAAGGTACCATCTCCATTATTGCTTAGATTCTCTGTTGAGTTTATCATTGTAGATTCCTGGGCATTTCCCTAGTGCTGGGTTTCTTGTTAACCCCATAATGGCTCCCTCTTTGTCCTTCCCCCAACTCCACTTTGCTAATCCCCCATATTCTCCTCTCCCTCCCCTTCTCCCTTTCCCATCCTTCTACTACCTTTCCCCCTCCCCCCACACTCCTAATTTACCTAGGAGATCTTGTCTATTTCCCCTTGGGGAGGTGGGGGTCCATGTATGTCTCTCTTAGGGTCCTCCTTGTTTCCTAGCTTCTCTGAAAGTGTGGATTGTAGGCTGGTTATCCTTTGCTCTAAGTTATCCACTTATGAGTGAGTATAAACTGCACTTGTTTTTCCATGTCTGGGTTACCTCACTCAGGATATTTTCTTCTAGTTCCATCCATTTGCCTGAAAATTTCAAGATGTCATTGTTTTTACCCATGAGTAGTATAGTAAGTACTCCATTGTGTATATGTACTACATTTTCTTTATCCATTCTTCAGTTAAGAAACATCTAGTTTGCTTCAAGGTTCTGGCTGCCCTTCCCCTATAATGAGATTGATGACTACTTTAATTGCAATCATAGAGCCTGCATCTAGTAACTGATGGAAGCAGATGCAGAGATCCACAACCAAACACTGGGCTGAACTCCTGGAGTCTGTTGTAGAGAGGGAGGGGTGATAATATAAGCAAAGGGGTTTCCATGTTGGGGAAACCCACATAAACAGCTGACCTGAGCAAGTGGGGGCTCACTGGCTCCAGACTGACAGCTGGGGAACCAGCATAAGACAGACCTAGGCCCCCTGAATGTCGGTGACAATTGGGGGGGGGCTTGGGCAGTTTAGGGAGCCGCTGGCCATGGAACCAGTATTTATCCCTAATGCATGAACTGGCTTTTTGGAGCCCATTCTCTTTGGAGGGATACCTTGCTCAGCCTAGATACAGGGGAAGGGCCTTGGTCCTGCTCTAAATGATGTGATAGACTTTGATGATTCCCCATGGGAGGCCTCACCCTCTCTGAGGAGTGGATGGGGGGAGGGGGATGGTAGGGGAAATGGGAGGGAGAGGGAACTAAGGTTGTTTAAAAAAATTCCCTAAAAAAACAAAACTTGCTGGGCAGTGGTGGTACATGCCTTTAATGCCAACACTTGGGAGGTAAGCCAGGCAAATTTCTGTGAGTTTGAGACCAGACCAAATGAGTTCCAGGACTGCCAGGACTGTAGAAACCCCGTATTGAAAACCAAAACCAAACAAAAACCCCACAAAAATAAAGTAGTATTGCTACCTCAGATATATATTTTACAGTCCTAAATGAGATAGCCCAGGCAGATGACTTTAGTGAAGGTAAGCCTGACTAGGAAGGAAGGCCATTGCTAAGTGTAGACCTAAACACTAGTCAGAGCTTACCCAGCATGTCAAAGTCAAAGCGGCTTCTCTCACATCAGCCTCATGCTTTCTGATTGCCATCGTGATGACACAAGGGGGAGAATCCCATGGATCCCATGAGATGGCTCTGTTCAGAATACAGGTACACTAACTGCAAATAGTAGTGCATACATTACCTTCAGACCACATATGTGTACAAGAGAAGTGTCCTGTTCAAGCTGTGTTCAATCCCTAAGCACTTTATGTATGTGCAAATATTTCTCTGTCTGAAACAATGACAAATCTGAACTATTTCTTGTCCTGAGCATTTTGTAAAGGGAGTCAGCATGTGTGTGCTGGGACTATATAGGACTCACATATAGGACTCATTGGGTCTTTGAGGTGTGCATTGCTTCCCAGCTTGTCTGTAGCATTTCAGCATAGGTTATTGTGGCTCCCCCACGCCATGCTGAAAAGGCTAGCTTTGTGTAAATCTGTCTATTGGTAGTGTCACTTGTGCCTTCGTTCCATGCTTAGAAGGTATTCTCATCAGTATAAGAGGGTCTCCAGTGTTTCCCTTCCAGTGCTTAGTGGATTGTTTTTGACATTTAAACTCCTTCTGTTTCTGATTTGCTTATGGGCACAGATAAACACAGGGCTTCGTCCCCCATCTCCATCCCCATCCCAGCAGTCTGAGCTCTCCTTTGCATAGCTTGCATTCCCAGTATGCTCTCTTTGGTATCCACGGGTGTCACAATTGTCCTGATCCAGACTTTTCTGTTTCTATTGGCCCTCCTTTTGTTCATCTTCCTGATCGGCATTCCAGGTGCCTGTCAACCAGCTACTGTTTCTCACTATCAGGGTCTTGGGTTTAGACTAGTGCTAGAGTATGGGCTTGGCATGTACAAGGTGCTTAGTCCGTGCTTAACACCCGACCCAATTAACTAACTAATGAAAACAATCACCTGATTGTTTTCTATTAATATCTTCATTTGTTTACCAAAAGAATTTATGAAAGTAATTAAAAATAGTTTGTCAGTGGAATTTTTAGGTTTCTAAATATGTGGTTTGAAAATAAGATTCCATTGACCCTTGTTGAATTTTTGTGTTCTTTCAGCTGTGTGGCTCACTGCCTTTCAGTGTCTTGGAGAGGAGCAGCAACAGTAGATGTCTGTGCATAGCCTGCTCACATTACAGAAGGCTCATTCCGATGTACTTGTGGGGCTGGGTGTTGAATTTTATTAAGTACCTTTCAACCTGAATTACATTTTAAAATTGTGTGTCTCTGTCTATGTCTTTGTATAGGTATGTGTACAAGAGCACAGGTGCCCATGGAGGCCAGAAAAGTGTCAGCTTCCTTGGAGCTGTAGTTGAAGGTGGTTGTGAGCCACCATGTGGGTGCTGAGAACTGGGTGGGGGTCCTCTGAGCGAGCAATGTGAGCTCTAAACCTCTGTGCTATCTCTCCAGCCCCTCAAATTATATTTTTAATGATTTGTTTCACTTTAGTCTGTTAATAAATTTTTTATGTGCAGTTTTAAATATTAAATTTTCACTGAACATTTATGGTGTTTGCTTTTGATACTTAAATTATATAAATGTCTTAACATTCACAACAGAGTTAATATGAGACTGTATATTCAAATATGTTTTGTTAAAATTGTGCATGAGCTTTCCTTTTGTATACCAGTTGTTTGTTATTCTTCCTTATGCTTTGTAAGTTTTTATGTTTTTTTAAATCTTTATATGCTAGTACCCTTACCTTCCTTTATTATTATGGGCTAGAAGAGAAGCTGGTCAGTGAAAGTATGGCAAAATCAACTTCTGACCGTGTCCCTACTTGGTTTTTTTTTTTTTTCTCCTCCTAAGGAAGCTTTTTCCCTACCTTTTCATCTTAGGAAATTGGGATTTTTAACTAACCAAATAAGCAAATTTTGGTCTGGTTTGCATGGCTTTTCACTGTGGACCCCATTAGCTAATGATAAGTCTCTGTGTTTTTTTTTTTTTTCCCAAGAAAGAACTTCTAAGTTAATACAGGCTGTTTTCTGACTCAGTGGCCTTAACCCTGTCTTAACTTGGATGTTTGTGATACTCCAGTTTCATCATTGTTTGTTTCAGCTGCATGACCAACAAAGTCTGTAACACTTCTGGAAATTTACCTGAACCATCTTTGTGGTCTCTTTGTAGTCAGTCTTGTGAACCCATTACTGGTATTTATTTAGGTCCCAGGTCTGTTGGTTAAGTCTCTAGATCCATATTCTGTTTTCCATACATATTTTTGTGTGTGGACTCAGAGAAGTGAACTAATGTCTTGAGCTCTCTATTCTTGCCAGCATTTCATTTCTTCCTCATAGGTTTTGTATTATAACTGTGTAGGTCTTGATAGTTTGTATGACTGTTTTTTGGCCCCAGGTGCTCTGGGTTCCAAATCCTATGCACTGAGACCCTGGTCCTGCTCATGTTCATGTTTTTAAATTGCTTGTCTGTTTTAATTGTCTGGCAGTATTATACTGTGTGAATATTCTGCATTAAATTTTACAGTATTTTTATTCTTTGAGAATTTCACATGTATTTTGATCATATTCACCATCCTTGATCTCCTCCCACATCTCCTTGCAGTGTGCTTTGCACATTCATTTTCAGTTTTTCTCCTTGTTTTTCATATTGTCACATTTGATGTGCTTTCCATTTTAATTGATTTTTTTTGTTTATGTATTTCAATATATATGGTGTATTGAGATAATTAGAAACTTTTTTGTTCGAAGTTATTTATAAATTTAAATAACCTCTGAGGTAGTTTTTAAAAGCTGTTGATTGAGAATGTGGCAGAATAAGTATGCATGGCCTTCATTTCCTCCCTGACACATTCCTATTTGTTAATTACAGCATCTCCATTGTCAGAATTAATGTTCTGTTCTGTTCTCTAATCAAAATCTCCATGTTTCTGTCTTAGTCCTTCAGTTAATTTATGACAGAAAGAGGAAGTCTGTAAAAGTGAGCTGTCTCCTAAACAGAAAGTCACCATCTTCCCCATGCTGAATGCGGGGTGTGGCACAACCCCTTCTGCTGGTCTCATCTGGACTTTCTCCAGAAAAAGGACAAAAATCCATCTTTTGAATCAACAAGGTCCTTAAAAGCTGTCTTTTTTTTTCTTTTCATTTTCAAAATTGATAAAATTCCTTCTGTCCTGTTTTATTTTCTCTTATTTATTATGATGTATTACTTTCTTTTCTTACATGGGATATTCATGGGAAGAGTCTGAGGCCATTCTGATTGTCTCATAATTTGATTTTTTGTTGTTTTGAGGCAGAGTCTTTGTACCTAGGCTAGCCTTAAACTTGCTATGGAGGCGTTGTATTACAACTTGCCCTTGACTTCAAACTCCTGATGCTGCCGGAGTGCTGGGATTACAAGCAAGCGTCCCCATGCACTCTGTTTTATCTAGATTGGCCAAGGGCTCTTTGGAGACTACTAGTATAGGGAAGAAAAATATTGACATTTTCTGTTGGTTTTCTTCTTCTAATGAATAAAAATAGAAGAAATATATGGTGTTTTGTCTGAAATAAAACCAGTAATAAAGATTAAACTAAGTGAAGTAGAGATGGACATAAACAAGTAGAAAAATGCTAGAGTAAGTGTAGCTGGTGAACACAGGATTTACTATTGTTTTCTGTGGTTCAGAGGAGGGTTATAATGTTTCACTTATTTACTTTTTATTTTTAAAATACCATAAATATGTAAATCCACTAGTGTGTACATTGCCTTCTTGGTGACAACATGTGTCCATGTTCTTAGCAACCATTCACAGTCTCTCACACACTCATTGGTGCAATTTCCTGAGTTCTGAGTACAAGTACTTTTAAAAGTATTAAAAGTATTCTAAAGTCTTTGATGGAGGATTATGAGAGTCTGTCTTTAGAGTCTGCAGAGTAAAGGGAGTAATGAAAAAATTAATTGCTTGTTTGACCCAAGTGTACCCAGGGATTTGTATTTGTCCATTGGGACTCTTTTAAATACTGTTGCTCCAAACATACAGGCTGAAAATAATGTCATGTGCTGCTTAGAAAGCCTGTCTAAAAGGACTGTGTGTTGTTAGGCTGCCCCATCTGGGGTGAAGCTGATTGGATCTTTTCCTTTAGTTCCTTTAGTTTATAATTGTTTGAGCTTTAAAAAAAATATATACTATGCTTAAAAAAAAATGTTTTATGTCTTTAAAAAATGTTTAAAATGTGGCCTAATTCAGAACATTGGAAAATGTCTTTAAAATGAAATGTTAAAATGTTGCAACCTAAAGAACTCTAGTCACAAGTACTTTATGGAGTGATAAGCCTTTGGTTTACATTGGGACACTTTGGAAGGAAATTTTGTGTTGGTAACAATCTTTGAAGAGCTTGGAAATACCTTTGCCAATCCATCATTTTCTTTGGGGGGAAAATAGCGTCATAGAGTTGAGTGCTTGGACACTTTCATGTCCTTCTTTCCCTCCCTTCTTTTCCTTCTTCCCTTTCACCCCCTTTCGCCCATTCTTCCCTACTTCCTTTCCCTTGTTCCTTCCATAAATATAAGTGCTAATAAAAGAGGAACAAATGACCCTTCCTTTTCTTGTTTTTACTCCTTTTTAGTTGGCGTGACTGAGAAATGTATAACTTTGTGTTTCCTCTGTGTTCAGGTATATGTCCCGCGTCCACGGCATGCATCCCAAAGAGACCACCCGTCAGCTGAGCTTAGCTGTGAAAGATGGTCTTATTGTCGAAACTCTAACAGTGGGCTGCAAAGGCTCCAAAGCTGGTATTGAGCAAGAAGGATATTGGTTACCAGGAGATGAGATTGTAAGTATATTTTATCTGATGGATTCAGAAATTTGGACTTTTGGGGGTTTTTTAATGTTAATATAACCTATAGAAATTCATTGTCAGAAAGGTAAGCATTTTTAGCATTTTTATTTACATTATGGCTCTATATTGATAGCATCCTTGTGATTCCTTAGGAGAAAACTTTTACAAAATTCTTGCCATTCTGTCTATTATCTTGCATCTAAAAAAATAAAACTAAATGTACATATGAATCATGGTACTTCCGGTGCTTTCTTGAACTAATACTAGTTTTGAAAACTGCTTTAGTGCAGGACAGTGTTTATACTGACTTGACAGATGGAAAGGACACATTGCCTGTTTAGGATAGCTCACTTGGATGGGATTAAGTCTGAGCTGGACTTTCTACAGAGTTCTCATGTACAACACATGACTGGCCATGGTCCACACTGACCAGTGACTACTGGCAGGCTTCGGGTAGGCCTTGAGCATAAGTCAGTGTGGACGGATAGAAAGTTCCTTCTTCCTGTACCTTCCTTTTGCTCCAGCTGCGCCTCTTGGGGGGAGGGGAGGGTGATTTGTACAACTGAGTCCTTTTCAGGACATGGCTTTATGATGACAGGCAGATAGAGAAGCACTAAATTCTTGCACAAAGATTGCTTTCAGGTGTGGCATTTCTATCTCCCCATCATACTTTTTTTTATATTTTAACCAACACATTAGAAAATGTTATTATAATAAAAGTCTTTTAAGATAATAGGTTTCAAATGTATGTTTGGCCAATTTAATAATTAATTTAAAATCTAAAATTTTGAAAATCTCATAAAATCTTAAAAATTGATTCATTGTGGGAAAACTTCTGAAAGCTTTTGCTTTTTCATTTCATTTTTCTGGTGACGTGGCAGACAAGCCCATGGATTTAGGGAAGCTGAAGAACCAAAACCAAGCGCCTCTGCTAATTCTAAATGTAGGAAGTTGTTCGTGCCTAACAGTTTTGTCATTTTTTTTTTTTTATGCCAAAACATCAGAAAACATGGGGCCAAAAAACATTACTTGTATCAATTTAATTTAGTTTGTTCACCGGAAATATTTCTGAGAAGAAATGTGACTTGCCAGCAGAGCAGCTTCCTTGCAAGTCCTTGCTGCAGCTGGAAGCTTTGCTGTTGCAGTAATAAGATGGAGCACTGAGGGCCAGTGTGAGTGACTTAGGACAGTCTAGGCAAGAGGGTATATACTGTCCCAGGCACTGGGACACTTAGAGCTTCGGAAGTCACACAGAGAATGTGAGGATGGGAATGTAACTGATAACTGAGCTTACATCAGGACTTAGAATTGTGGGTCATGTGTATATATTTCTTAGAATACATGGTTTGTTTTCTCCTTTAAGATTTGTGATTTTTTTTTTTAAATGCGCTTTGTTCTTCCTCAGACTGAAATGTCTTTAATTCATCAAGCAGTAAATTAGCTTATTATATGTTTCTCATAGCATTAGGTTTTCTATTTCTTTTTACTTTTATGTTTTTTTGTGCATACTTGTAGTCTTCTTTTCTTCTCTTTTTACTAAATGAAATCTTAAAGTATATTAGACAGCAATTATACAAGTTTAATGCTAATTAGTTCTTAGTCACAGCAGTTTTAT
Source organism: Phodopus roborovskii (assembly GCF_943737965.1). Lineage (NCBI taxonomy): Eukaryota > Metazoa > Chordata > Mammalia > Rodentia > Cricetidae > Phodopus > Phodopus roborovskii. The sequence continues at coordinate 6,055,956 of NW_026126485.1, forward strand.
ACCAAATTTGCATATGTGATGTAACTGAATATGTCAAACTTATGTTTAGGTTATAAAATATGTACCTATAAAGACTCAAGGATAAAGTAGTATATGGAATGAGATAATGTCCATCTTAAGCATTTCATGCCTACATGTCTGGAATTATTTAAACTTACATGGATTCAGTTCTCAGCTGTAATGTGGGCATATTAATATTTATTTTATTTAATCAAAGATTCTTAGATACTGTTCTATTACTGTGAAGAGACACCATAAGCAAGACAGTTCTTATAAAAGAAAATATTTAACTGGGGACTTGTTTACAGTTTCAGAGAATTAGTCCATTATTATTGTGGCAGGGAGCCATGGTGATAGGCAGACAAAGGGCTGAGTGCTTACATCCTGACCCACAGGCAGGCAGACAGAGAGAGAAACTGGGCCTGATGGGGACTTGTGAAACCTCAGAGCCCACCCCCAAGTGACATACCTCAAACAAGGCCACACCTTCCTATACTTCCTAAACAGTTTACCAACTGGGAACCAAACATGCAAATATATGAGCCTGTGGTGGCCTTTCTCACTCAGACTACAAGGACTGAATGAAAATATGTCCATGAAATAGCCTACACAAATACACTTAAAGCCAAGTGTTTTGACCAGTAAATAAGTATGCTTAGTAATGATCTCTTGTGCAGAAAAGTAATAGAGTTAATAATAATGTTATATCTATTTCAAAACAGCTAAAAGAATAGGCTTTAAATGCATGTGGTAATTATCCTGATTTGGTCATTCCACTACACACACACACACACACACACACACACACACACACACACCAGAGCATCACACTCTATCCTATAAAGTTATGGTTATTACTCACAAATTAAAACATTAAAATGATTAAAATAAGTGTCTGTAGACAGTATAGTAAAAGTGTCAATTTTTTACTAGCCATATAAGCAGTCTTCTTTATACTACTTTGTAACCAGTATTCTCCAATATAAATCCCATGAAGAGCTTGCCCTTGAAAAAGTAGATCTTGTTGAAGGTATAAAATAATGAAGCTAACTGACTAAATTAGGATCTCACTACCTGGGTTGATACACCACTTGACTCGTAGTGAGTGTCCTCATGCCCTATAACATCCACAAACTCATGTGATTAACCATCTCACCTGCAGCACAAAAGAAGATTCTGCATTGCCCAGGCTTTGTGTATTTTTATTGAGTCTGTCATCTGTGCAGGAGGCATGTCTAACCTGTGAACTGACAAGTTAGTAAATGCCCTCACACCATAGACACTGTTATTCAAAGGTCCTCTCCTGAATAACAAGAGTATCTCAAGAAGGGCTGATGGAAGGAAGTTCTGTGGGCCAGAGCTCTGCACACAAACAATTTGGACTTTGTAGTTTCACCACTTTGTGACTTCAATTGCTTTGGTGCTCTAGAAACTTGAGTTTTAGAATTTAGTATGTATGTTGAATACTTCATTCAGGGTTGTGATGAGCGTTAGGAAGAAGGTTCTGTTATTTATGAATAGGTGATGATGCTCTTGTGCCTCTTGAGAGAAGCTGTACTATCAGAAATGAGTAAACAGGGTTCTTTTGGAGTCACACAGGCTTCATCTCCAGAGTTACTTTATGATGTAGTGGTTGGACAATGCTTGTATTCACTCCCATCAATGTGTGGAGAAAGAGAAGCCAATGAGTATAGTTCTCCTTTCTCCCACACAACTATGGTAAAAGGGGCTTAAAAGTCAGTTTGTTGGTATTACATTGTTAATACACTCCTACTACCTCTTTTTCTCTAATGCTTAATTTTAGAACTTGAAGCGATCAGAATACATGCATCTCTGGGTCATTATTTTTATTAAGTACAGCAACCATGTCCTAAAACTCACTGTTCTGTGAGACTATATCTGTCTTTGAGGAAGCCAGTATATTATAATACAAAGGCAGAGGCCCCTGTATTATTAAAATTCCTCCTTCTAGCCCAGAAATATTGTCAGACATTTTCCAACAGTGATAGCATATTTAATTAGCGGCCTCTGTGTAAATGCCAATTCTGTGGAGAAACTATGGTAAAACTGTTTAGTGTCTAAACATCTTTATGGTGATTCTTATATGTATATATGAGATAGTGGAAAAAACAGCAACCATTCACAAGACTACTCCTTTTTCTAGATGGCCTGCTTACACAATAATCAATAAGTAATTATACATACCAATCTGTTTTCTAAATGACATACACACCGTACTCGGGTATTTTTGTGGTCATCCTAGACTAGTAATAACAATAACACTAACTGATAGGGTCCAAATAGTTCCTAAACATGGTTTTCTTAGCTTGTAAAGTTCTGGTGAGAGGATACAGAGTACCTTTTTGCTATCTGAAGTTTAATACTTTGTTTTATCAATACATTTTCTAAGTTTTTAAAGCTAGCAGAGTGCTTTTTTGGCACTCTTGCAAGACTGGCCCAGTTTTGCAACATAATTAATGAATGCATATATACACGTGCACACACACACATGCTTGAATGTGTGCATGCTATACATACATGCGTACATGCTCATGTTCATAGAATGCTTCATCATCTGCTTACTCTAAAGTACACATGATGGGAAGCCATATATTTAATACATATTTCTAGTATTTCATTCTCTATATTCTTAAATTCTGAAAACTATATTTCAAGTTTTAGCACTTGCTAGAGGACTGAAGTTTAGGGTTTACTTTGTGATCAATGTCAGTTAATGGTCTACACATTAGGCTTTTGGCTTATAAAGTGCTCACCAAGGATAGGAAGGTGTTTCCACTTCTTTTAATGTAGGAAGCAGGTAATTCTGAGTTTTGGATCATTTACAGATAAAATATTTACAATATGTATCTTGAAACCAGGTGATTATTGTGAACTATTTAATGATTTCCAACATTATTGACAGTTCCCAGGACAAGGCTGCACTTTTATTTGTGATTTTGATCTGACAGTAAAGATTTTGGTTGCCAGTATTGAATATGGCTTAAAAGTCTGTTATAAAAATGATGTTACTTGTAAAATTACTTTTTCTGTTTATAGACCTGCTGAATTTGGACTCATGACCTCATTTCTTTCATAGTTCATGTCAGTATAGGAATAGGAAATCTACTGAAAGCTTTGATTGCAGTTTCATGTAGAATCCCTGTTTTGCTCTGAGTTCAGACTAATTGCAGGTATGACTAGATTTTTCACTCTGAGCATTTCCAAGTGAATCATCCCTAATATCAGGACTTCAGGCTGCTCCTAGGCCTGAGAACATCGTTCTAAGTAAAAAGGGGCATTCTACATTTTTTTCTCTCTGTATTTTTTATACTTTTTTTTTTTAAAGCATAATTAAGGAAGTATGTGTTTTGTGGTTTCCTAAAGAGAGGAGCATATTATGTTAGCAATGAATGGGCTGAAATCCCAAACCTCAATGGGACAAGATTGATACCTGGAGGGAGTGCTGTCGTCTTCTATTTCCAACTCAAATGCCACCCCCCCAGAAGTGATGATTTCTATTTATCTTGAAATTTAGCTAAGTTCACAAGTCTTAGGTAAAACATTGGATTAGAATTGATGGTCTCATTCCTTGAAGCCACAGCAAGAGGGCCTTCCCCTGTTTCATTCTTGAGGAAACATGTTGAGAGGCTCAGAAGTCATGCTGAAATGGACATTCCAGTACACTGAATACATGTAGCATGTGAATTTTAAGAATTAGTTTTTTCTAAAGCAATTTAAATTTTTTCCCTTTTCTGTTATAGTTTATATTTGACACATTCCTTGTTTTGTTTTTCGAGACGGGGTTTCTCTGTGTAAGCCTTTTTGGTTGTCCTGAAACTTGCTCTGTAGACCAGGCTGGCCTCTGAACTCACGGAGATTCATCTGCTTCTGCCTCCTGAGTGCTGGGTTAAAGGCGCATACCACCACTGCCCGTCTAGTTCATTGTTTTAAATACCTTTAAACACAAATTTCAATGTACCTTTGATGCTGTTGGTGGTTAAAAATTGAAATGTTTTTGTAATTTATGTATTTATGTATGTGTGTACATTTTTTCTTTGAATATTTATTCCCAACCTTAAAGAAGTAAATAATCCTTTATTTACTAACTAGTCAGTAAATGCTGATGATTGTATGTTAACTAGAAACCAGTTACACTAGAGTTCTGTGTGATTTTACACTGTGATTTACTGAGAAGTGACTGCCAAGAGTCTCTATTTGCTCATAATGTGTTGGTGGATTGTGTGCATGAGTTCCTGCTGTTTGGCCCTTTCTCCTTCTCTGAATTCTGAATTCACTGGGCAATATTGTAATTTATTTTCAATATTTAAAACCACTAAAAATATGTAGCCATCATATCCTCCCATGTAAATAATTAAATGAATTGTTAGCAGAATTAAATTAAATTTAGAAAGGTAGAGAACTCACTTTACAGTGTATCTGCATTAAAGCACACTGTCATATACATGCTTTGTAGTGTGTCTGCTCATGAACACACAGCCAATTAAAAAGTTAAAATTGTGCTTCAATTATTGAAGAGCCTTGATCAGAATTTGGAATACCCCTTTTCCAACAGTGCTTCAAACACCTCCCTTGGTACATAGCCAAACATCTTTCTGAGCTTCCTTTTTATCCCTGAATCTGTTTTACCTTGCTCAGAGAAATGTTGTGAAAATCAGATATGATAATGAATTCTAAAATGCTTGGAGAGAAATGCACTCATGTTATTAGAAGCATGTTATTCATCTGTGGCTTGGTTCCTGTTTTGTGCAATACATAGATAATAACACTGGCTAACATCTCCTGAGTGCTCAGGCTGTGCCAGACACTCTTTTGTGCACTTATGTACATATGAGCTCATTTGATTCTTATCAAGACACCGGAAACTAGGCACTGCCATTCTGTTTATTTTACAGACAGAGGAGCTAAGTATTCTGCCCAAGACCATACAGCCATTAGTGTCAAGGTTAGGATTTGAACCAGTTTGGCTCCAGTTTCCCCTAAGCAGTGTATCAGGCTGGAATTTTTTGCTCCGAGGATCTGAGGGCAGCAGTATAAATTTAATGCCTTGGTGAAGTAGAGTTTACCACTCTGAGATTCTTTATTCTGATTGTTTAAAAAGTTCAGTGTAATCCAGTTTCAGACCAATCAGACATGATTTGTGGTGTTGTACAGGTATGGGTGGCACAGATGTTATTTGCTAGTAAGATGTTTCCTGACAAGACTGTATATTTCATGGTACATAAATTCCCCAAGAGTAGAATGCCACTATCTTTTCATTAATAATGAGCTTATTAATAATAGCCTTTTCTGTTAACATTGTCTGCCAAATAGTATGGGTTGTACTTCAAGTAATAAGCCATGTATGAAATCCCTTTAGCCCTGTGTATTACCTGATATGAGCAAAATTATGGTAGAGAGACCAAGATTATCTTGTTTTTATCTTGAAAGGCCTACAGTACGCAGCCTTTCTCCAGGACAGCAGCCCCAGACAAGGTGAACTAATTTTGTGCTGTTATTTTACTTTAAGTCTGATTTTTTTTTTTTTTTTTTTTTTTTTTTTTTTTGTAATAGAGTTCTATCTTGTTTAGGTTAGCTCAGTTAACTCTTACTAGGCTTGTTTGTGAAAACTGTACTATAATTTACTGCTTCCAGCTTTGAACTTTGTGTTAGTGGACTTGCTCTTTAAAAGCATTCTTGTTCTGAAGTGCCATTTTACACACACTGCTAACTAGGCTGTCTCCAGAACAGCTGATGACTTCTGGTGCAAATGTAAACTCAACTTATTAGTGTATGTGGCAGATGTGTGTCAGCCTTGCTGTTTAAATGACTGCTGTTTACTAAAGAGAAACTAAAGGCAGCTTGGCCACAGTCCACATGACCATTTAATAGATTTTGAGTCAGTGACTTCTGTGTATTTTGTGTGTTATGAATGGCTCTTGCCATGATTAAAATAACAAGAAGCACTGTCTTCTTTAACCCATGTGATGATGGGATTAGTGATGTCCATATGAAAAACATACCCAAGCCAGGTGTGTGGGTGCATGCCTGGAGTTCCAGCACTTGAGGGGCAGATCTTTGTGGGTGCCAGGCCAGACTGGCCTACACAGTGAGTTCCTGGCCTGCTAGTGAGGTCCTGTCTTATAAAAGAAAAAAGAAAGTAGTTAAAAAAAATAAAAGTTTCTGCACATTGCTTCATTTAAGTTACGGTTGCATTCCTGCAATTATTTTTCAAAGTGTAGCTCTAGGCACCTCAACAGAGACAGATACATTTTAGTGCCTATTTCTTAAGTAGGTAAAAATCGTGCAGTAGAAGGAGGAAGGCGGTGAAGTGGAAAGACTGGGACTGTGTTCTTCCTGCCCTTGTGGCCATCCCAGTAACCACCATTTGACTCATCATGTGAAGATGGATTAAAATAAAAAATTAAATCATGAAGGATGGCAGTTTCTATTATTAGTCATTATATATAAATCATTAATGTATATGTCTAAATAGTCATGAGAATAAAATATTTTGTTTTAAGCTTAGAATAAGTTCTTTAAAAAAATAGACTAGAATTCTGACGCTTATTTACATCAAAATTTTGAATATGAAAATGAAATAGCTAATATACAATGTATGTATGAGCTGTCTATCTGAAATGTGGCTTTCATACTTGTCTTTGGTGTACCTCAGTCAAACTCCGTAGTGTAGATGCCTTTTTCTGAGTTTTATGTAAAATTAGTATTTTATGATTACAATCCAAAAGGATCATTCCATCAGATGAGTTCACAGGGAATGTATGTACAGCTGCAGTGAGGAACTAAAAACGCTCCTATTTTACCTAATTTTTTCTGGTCAGGGAAGACCATTCATTTCTTATTGAAACATAAACCGAGAACATTTAGATTTCTACAGAACTGACTACTCTCCCCTCACCATGCCTCTGGATAGGGGTTGGAGGACATGCACTTTGAACATTAATAAGTGGATGGTGGCATTCAGTGTGGTTGAAGTAGTCAGTGCTTATTTAGTCAAACTTGAACCCCATTTGCTGGGCTAATATTAGCATCTGAGAAAATGAGGAAGCCACACAGCCTTGGAAAGAGTACAGATATACATAAAAATAGTTTATAGCTGAACCCAAATATGAAATGTCAGGATCCCACTGGAAGTAGCCTTGGTTTTTCCCTTTGTGCATTTGTCTTCCACAGCTCCAAAAGAAGGTCAAGAGTTAACCTTTACTCTGAAGTATATTTTAGAAAAAGTGAAGAGTAACATCTATAAAGAATGAGTTCTAAGCTAAAAGCAAATCTGAGTCTTCCTGTCTATACTCGGCCTACCTGCCCTGGCTGTTCAGAGACCTCACTGATAAGATGTTGAAGAATGCTTGTGCAACTTTTTGTGTTCTTTGATTGCTAGGACTAGCCACATCAATGAATGAGCCTGTTTCCTTTTGTTTCATGTGGTAATCAATCTCTTTCAGATAGTGTGATTAAACCTTTAGTTTCACATTTTCAATTTATTTTTCTAAATTCAACAGACCCTGAATATTTGGCGACCTGTCGGGACATGGGCATTTTGATTAGTTGTTATTTTCAGTTAAGCATCAAATACTGTGAGCTCCACCATTCGAGACTGTGCACCCCGTCCCCGCAGTATGTCAGCACTCAGTTTGTAATCTGTAAAAAGCAGGACAAAACACAGGTTTGTCTGTTTGAAATATTAAGCTGCCAGTTGGTGTGGGGCACTCAACTTACAAAAGACACCATTCCTTAATTTGTAATTTTAAATGAAAAGATAATATTAGACCTGGGATTGGCTCTGGGCATAATTCACTTTGGAGCTGTTTGCTATCAGATCACCTTAAGGTATTTCTGAGTATTGATACTGCATAGGAGAGAATCCATGTTTTAAAGAAGTAAATTTCTAGGTATTTTCTCTCTTGTTTTAACACATTAAATGTCTTAAATTGTTTATAATGCCTAACTTGTTGGACTTTAGTTTCAATTTTGTTGTTAGTTATTGAAGATATTGACAAAATGTCATACGAAATTATTTTGTATTTTTTGTAGGACTGGGAAACAGAAACTCATGACTGGTATTGTTTTGAATGCCATTTGCCTGGAGAGGTGTTGATATGTGACCTGTGTTTTCGTGTGTATCATTCCAAGTGTTTGTCTGATGAGTTCAGGCTTAGAGACAGCAGTAGTCACTGGCAGTGCCCAGTTTGCAGGGTGAGTACCTACGAGCTTTCATGTGCTGGTCAGAGGGTTGAAATTTATGAATATAGTGTCACCAAGATACCCCAAGTGGTCTTGCCAGGTGAATGACAAATCCTGGAGGGTGGGGGTTATCATCTGAAACGACTGTGACAAATGAACACAACACTCACAAATGTGCAGACAGAGCACACCCCATGTGTCAGGGTTTACATTTTACAGAATTTTAATCACATGAAAGTATCTTCTCTTCGCATTTTACACTTATTTCTAGATTATGTGACTGCTTTAAAGCATAGCTTTTCAAAATGTGAGCTGCTTGTCAATAATGATTTTGTAATTTGTGGCAGAGTTGATGCTACTGAAAACACACATGGGCAAAAGGCACAGTGTTGGGATGTCCTTGATGAGCTTCCCATCTTATAGCCATGGAAGTTGCTTTTGTTTCTGTCATCATGACTTAGTTTATTTTTTGCTTGTATTTTATGTGGAGGGTGGAAGGATGGGACATTTGCACATCAAGAATTCTAATTACTCAAAGTAAAATGCATTGTGCGGTTGGTAAATACATATTTGCACAATAACTTTCAGTCATTTTTCTCACTGAAGAATATGCATGCTGTGAGATTGTAGTGTGTCTGTATATGAGTGATGCGTGCTGAGTAAATACTACATTCCACAGGGCACTGATGGTGATGGTATAACCTTATTTGGTTGCAGGCACTGTTGTCGTATAATTTGTATTACTTGACTACTAAGCTGGAATCTCACATTGTCCCAGTTACAACCAGAGTGTGTCTTAAATAATCTTTTAGTAATTTAAGTGGTGAATTTCTCAATTTTATATTTACTATTTTCTCCTCTTTAACATCAAAGATTTCATCTGGGCATGATCAGTGAATATCTAGAACCATCCAATTCCTCCATAGTAACGAAGTCCTTGGTTACCTCAGCTCACTTGGCACAGTGTTTCCTTAGTAACCGAGGTTTGATTACGTGAGCCCACTTCACCCAGAGGTATTCTTAGTAACTGAGGCCTTGAATTACTTGAGCCCATCTCGTCTAGTTGTTGCTTTGAAACTGAGGACTTTAATTAAATGAGCCCACTCTACCTAGTCCTCCTTTGGGAACAGAGGTCTTAATTACTTGAGCCCACTTAGCTTAAGAAGTAGACAAAGGACACTTAGGGTATCTTTAGAAACTGGTTTCATGGTGAAGTATTGGGAAATGTGAGATCACTCACTCACTCAATCAATCAGTGTCAAAGCTGAGATTGTAGATTTCTTGTAGATCTTCAACAGCACTGATGTCCACACAAACTTAGTGCAGGTGTGACCTCAGGTCACCACCCTGAGAGGGGGCTGGTGTCACTTGTGTTCTGTATTTATGGATTTGGATCATGCCTCTTAAAAGCAAACACATATCTTATATTCTAGGAAGTAAAAACTTGATCTCTCAAGAGGAAGAGCTGGGCCTGGTGGCACAGGCCTTTAATCCCAGCTACTCAGGACTGCCTAGGCTATGGAGTAAGCTCAGGACCAAACTAGAAAAATCAGAGGCCCCGTCTGCAAAAACAAGCAAACAAGCAAAAAACTAAAGATGCCTTTTATATATAGCTGAACAGCAGATTCCTGACCAGCTTTCCTAGCCTCTATGAGAGCCTGGATTCAGTCCTTTGTACCTAACCCCTAAAAATGGAACAGTGAAAGCACTGTAGTAGTAAAAACACAGGGGAGCAGGAGACACCCACCCACACCTTGGGTTTTAGTTAATGTTCAATTCTTCACGGATAGTAAGGGATTTAAGCCAAAGCATGGAGAGTTTTGAGGCAGAGTGATCACAATGAGGGTTTTGCATTACTCATATAAAAGATAGAAAAGGAACTATACTTTGAAGAAAATAGTATGAATGTATCTATTTCTGTTTCTTGTCTACAGTTGCTCTGCTGGTTTCTGATTAGGTTTTGTTGTTTGTTTTTTAATATGTCGTTGTCAATGTACTCAAATGCATGGCCAACTCATTTGTTTTTTGTTTTTTGGTTTTTTTACTTTTGTTTTTCCTTATTCAGTTTGGATGAGTTTATGATACAAGGATATAATTGTACTTATGCAAATGATACTATAAGTCACACACAAAAAAACTAAATTATATATATATAGCAAAGTCTGTGAACTAGTCTCTGGCAAGACTCAGAATGTCTGTGTTTGAGGCTGAATGTGGGGAATTTGACCTTCAATTCTGATACCTCCAAAGAAATCATCATGTATAAGTTAGGTCTGTTCTGTGTTTTAAATTGTTATGTTCAAGAAAAAGATAATTGCTAATGGTTCCTTTTCTAGTATGAAAGGAAATAATAACCTTAAAGTTGTAATGGAAATTTAAATGTGTAGAGGGAAGACTTTTTGGTTAATTTAGTTTTAAAACGAAACAAGTAATAAAACCATCTTTAATATTTAACAAATGATTGACCAGATTAAAAAATTCCTGGACTAAGAGAGCTTGGGGTTCACAGATTAAAACTCTAGAATTGTGGTTCCAATTAGAATTGACTTTCCAGTCTCTCTTTCCGTCCATGGAATGTTGGAGAATTACACATGCAAATAGAATTTTGTACAGAAGAACCTTATTTCCTGTCAGGCAAAAACAGCAGATAGAAGTGAGTTATGGCTACAAAAATGAACGTTTAAAGCAGACGTGTTTGTAATACCTGGTAGAGATCTGAAGACTTCTCTGCCTTAGGTCCCAGGTGTTTTAAAGCGCCACTGAGAACAGGCTGTCTCCCTGCTGTCAGCTGTGCTGTCACATTAGTCACATTGTGTCTCAGGGCAAGGTCAAGCTGACTGTGTGCACCTTTCTCAGTCAAGAGGTTTTAGCAGTTTAATTTAGGAATCTTATATTGCCAAGAACATTCCTTTAGAATGGTTGCTTTCTAAACAAAGGCTGTTATTTTGCAGACACAGCCAGTTGTTTCTAAAAAGTAGCCCTGAATATCTATCTAATTAGATTTTACTTTGAAAAAAATACCCTCACTGTCTAGTTATATACTCTTGTTCCTGTAAATGTATTAATTTAGAAAATATTTTAAAATGATTTTTAGAGCTTTGCTGTAAAGTATTCAAGTAAAACAAGAAAAGCAAATGCACAGAATTCCTTTTCTGTTGGTCAATATTCTTCAAACTTCCTGTGTTGCACATATGTGTTTGTGTGTGTGAATTACATGCACTACTGATACAGTCAGCTTATCTCCAGTAAGCTGTGTCCTAGACATCCTATTTGTTCGTCTTACCATAGAGAAAAGTCACAGGCTCCTCACCTGACCATTCTTATCAATGTGACAGCTAGTCAATTCACATTGTTGTGTTTGAAATCATGCCCACTTTCAGCGTGTGAAGACTCTATTTCTTCATGAAGCTAGTTTACATTTTTTTTCATGAAATGATCATGCATTTACCAAGCAAAACTTAAAAATATATATCCTTTTTTGAAAACTCCTTTGAAGTTTTTATTTATGTAAGGAAGTACCTTTAAAACACAATGTAGTTCTCTGGGCGTTAGTGGTGTACACCTTTGATCCCAGCACTTGGGAGGCAGCGGCAGGCAGATCTTTGTGAGTTCGAGACCAGCTTGATCTACAAGAGCTAGTTCTAGGACAGCCTCCAGAGCCACAGAGAAACCCTGTGGGGGGGGGAGGTGAGGGGGAGGGAAGAAAAAAAGCAAAACAAAAAACACACAATGTACTTCATGGTACTTTTCAAAAAGCATTTGTGTGTGTATACATTTTTCTGTCTGGTTACTTTTGGTAGGATGAGTTCACCGACTACAATTCTTAAATCTGACAGGTATGGACATTTATATTATTTGCTAAAATAACATCTTACCCTTCAAAGAGTGTACCCATTTACATCACAACGCGTGGCAGCAATTTCCGTTGACTATTTTTTGTCTGACTTCTCAATTTCACTTCACTTTATTTTGTAAATAGGTTCCAAATTACAAAGTCATTTTCCTCTTTGGTGTAATAGTTTGTGGTGTGTGGGGGGGGGTGTGTGTCTGTCTGTCTGTCTGTCTGTCTACACACTGCATTCTTGTTAGCCTTTAAGCTTTTGTGGGAAAAAATCACAGGGATGTTGGAGTGATGCCTTGAACATTTATTATTGAACTAAGAGAACTGGGAATCATTAGACTAAAATCAGGAACTATGATTACAATCAGAATCAACTTTCCAGTCTACTTTTCCCTTTTAATGTATGGAAAAAAATATAGGATAGTTAGATATACTAATAAGAAACTATTGAGCATTGTTTTAATATACAGGCAAGGTGGTCTGTCATTAAGAACCCCACAGCTGCCTGCTATGGTGGCACCACAGTGCCCCTTGGCGTAGTGTTCCCTGGCATTCTGCAGTGGTGACAGTGCTGTTCAGTGACAGTCTTCAGCCCATGTAGCTCTGGCTACCAGAGCAGACAGTGTTGTTTTCAAACATGCATACTCTGAACCCTATACAGCCCCAAGAGAAGCATCTTCCATGTGAAATGTCAGAGTGGTCTGGCCTCCTTCTCCTCATCAGACCATATTACTTTAAGAATTCTACAGGAATGGTCTGCATGGACTTCCCCTTCCCAGTGTACAGATCTGTAGCAAGCCCTATCAGTGAGAGCAGTGACTTTAGTATCTGAGAGTGTGATGTTTGCTCTCTATCTGGTAACTCATAAAGCATTAGATTAATGAGGGAGGTGGTGCCATAAATCAAGTAAAATGTCTTTTTTCAGACAATAGGTACTTTCCAGTGAATGATAGATAGGGTTTGAGTGTGGGCCCTATTTTCCCCTCCCTCCCTTCAATATGTTCACTCTTCTACTGGTGCATTTTGTTTCCTCTGCTTTTTGTTTGTTTGTTTTTTGACTTAGAGGAGTTGTAGATTCATGTTAGTGCCACAGTTTAAATTCATACACACAGTTTACATCTGTGAACTATGCCATTGGCAGCTGTTAGGACACCAAGTGTGTTACATGCTTGCATAGTCAGTGAATACTGGGAAGCAGGTAATTAGGAGTCATAGTGAGCCCTTGCTCTTTTCTCTGTTTCTGGGAATCAGAGGGAATACTGCTCTGAGATTTTGCCTACAAGGAATAATAACAATGTTACTTGATTGATTATTCATCACCTCATCTGACTAAACTCTATATCACTTCACATCTCATGTAGTGCTCATACACACACATACCACATACATATGTGCATGCATACATACATGTATACCATTAAATACACATATACAATACACCAGACATACCAAAGACATCACACATACTACACACCAGATACTACAACACACCAGGCATATCAGACACCACACACACAAACCACATACTACGCCAGACATCACACACCAAACAATAGACACACACACACACATACACACACACCACATATACCACTCACTACTTTTTAATGAAAGGATCCACTTAAGGAATGAAAATAAGATTGTTACAGTCTTTAAAAACTGCCAAATATTCATTCCTTCTCAGATATCTATGTGGCATTTTTTTCTGTGAAAAATTAATGTTTATGTATGAATTACATGGTAAATGAATGAATGAGGCTCATTAGTAAATTATGGAATCATGGGAAATACAGATAACAAAAAAAAAAGATGAATGTTAGAGAATACTATTATAATGTAGTGCCTTGGGTTTGGGTTATAAAGCTCTCTAGTCCCTTACCCTTGACCTTACCTCTAAAATGTCCACTGAGATCAAAGAAAACGCCTTCCAAAGCCTCTAGCCTGTGGTGATGGCTTTCAGAGTCTTCTGCTACCACAATTTCTGAATGTCCACAAAAGGGAACGGTTTTACCAAACAAACAAACATACAATTTAGAAGCTAACATATTGATGGGCAGGAGATATGCTCAGTGCTTCATAGCATAGACTGTTCTTTCAGAGGACCCAGGTTCACTTCCTGGTGCTCATCTAGGCAGATCATAGACACTTGCAACTCTAGCTCTAGGGCACCTGGTGTGTCTAGTTTCCTCAGGCACCAGCCTGTTCAAGTTAACTTTTAAATTCTGTGTCAAGCCCCTGCTTGCTACTTTTTCTGTTCCCACATGGGTTGCAGTGTGCCCATGGTAGATGGAAATGAAAGGAAGAGAAGTGTCTGCTATTACAATTAACCACAAAGTGTCTACATGGAGGAGCAACAGAGAATCACTGACAGCTTAGGTGGACCTGGTATGGAAGTGAGCCACACTGACTCAATGGTGAGGCATTTGAAAGCTGTCTTATGGAAAGAGCTGGGGTTTCATCTGTACCTCTTGCGTGCTTTGGGGACATGGGCAGTGTAGTATTTTTTCATTCCCGCAGTGGAATGATATGCAGTTAATGCTCACAATGAGACTGAATGTTAAATGAAAGTGGTTTGTATGCAAATTCTTTTTTATGTATCTGCTTTGAAATAGCTATCCTTGTTCTTTGGTTGGTTCACTTTTGTGAATATAGGCAATACGTGTGATGTTTTCAAAGGCTGGTTAGCACTTAACTTTATTATATTTTATTAGATTTATTTTAATTTGGTATATATATATATAGGTGGTTTGCCTGCATGTATGTCTGTACATCACATTAATGTCTGGAACCCATAGAGGTCAGAGAGAGCACTGGATACTCTGAAACTGGAGTTACAGATGGTTTCAAGCCATCATCTGGTCTTTGGAATCAAACCCAAGTCCTCTACAAGGATAAGAACTCTAAATAAATAAGCCAGTGAGCCCCATGAAGCTTATTATAATGCCCAGGTTCAGAGAAGGTAATGCTTATGCTGATTCCTGTACAGATGGGTAAAATCTTAAGCAAAACTTGTTCAGTGTTTACTGTATTGAGGATCAGAAAATACATAATTTCCTCTTGTCTGCAGTGTAAAATACATGGTCTGGGGTGGGAGGGTTGTGGAACTATGCAGGCAGAGGTCTCCCCATCTGCATGTCTTCCTTCTTAAACACAGAACAAGTGGTTAGGTGTGCTTTGGCACAAAACAGCAAAAGAGGGCTAGCAAGGAGGCTCGGTAGTCAAGATTAGGGACCTGTGTTCAATCCTCAGGACTTAACATGGTGGAGGAAAAGAACTAACTCCCTTAAGTTATCCTTTGCCCTCTCTATGTGTGTTAGTGCTGTGTTTGATAATTCAGTAGGACTGGCCTCTTGACCATGGAGGTCCATGCCAATGGAGTCTTACTCACTTGGATTGAAGAAGGCTAAGTCCTGCCTGTGGAGAACATGCATAATCTTCAAAACCAGTGAAGGGGTTTATGGGTGTGTGTGTGTGTGTGTGTGTGTGTGTGTGTGTGTGTGTGTGTGTGTGTTAGTGTTATATGCTAGGGTCAGAAGCATTTACA
Source organism: Phodopus roborovskii (assembly GCF_943737965.1). Classification (NCBI taxonomy): domain Eukaryota; kingdom Metazoa; phylum Chordata; class Mammalia; order Rodentia; family Cricetidae; genus Phodopus; species Phodopus roborovskii. The sequence continues at coordinate 6,071,543 of NW_026126485.1, forward strand.
CCTGGTCAGAAATTGGTTAGCGATTCTGACAGTCATGCTTATTTTAAAAGCTATTCCTCCATGGGTTGGAGGAGCTTTTCCTAAGACTACTCAAATCTATTCGTGGCCTGATGCTCACATACTGCAACACTCTGTGTCAGTGCCTAAGTGGGCAGCCCCATTTCCTACAGGCACCCCAGATGTCTTGCTCTGTACATTTTGGTTTTGAGACAAGATCTTTCTATATAGTCCTGGCTATCCTTCTGGAACTCCCTATGTAGACAAGGCTCTGCTTGACCTCACAAAGCTTTCCTACCTCTGCCTCCCAAATGGTGGGATTAAAGGCATGTGCCACCACACACAGCTTTTATGAAATAGTGAACTTGATATATACCTACCTGGTAATGGAGAAAACCTACAAGCCCCTCAGGTATTAAAACATCTTGTGGCCCACATTTTGTTCTCATGCATCCTCGGGAGAGGTTCTGCTCTGTTGAGAAGCCAGTCTTTTGTGGCTCTGTGATCACTACCAGCAGGCAATAACCATCAGGAGTGGGTGTGCAACAAAAGGCTTGAGAGCAGCTTTAGTATCTGAGCAGAATTCCTTGTTAACAGAAAAGAGGGGCTGGGTCTCAAGCAAAAACTACACACTCCACAAACTGGCCTGGTTTGCCTGTGAAACTCCTTTGGGCCAGTCCTATATGACCGAGGATGCTGAAGCTGCGGCTATAGTAGCTAAAATGAACCCACAAATGCTTAAAATATAACCAACTTCCACAGTGTATTTGGTGCATACAGTGAGGGAAGACACTTCCTTTTGTGATCAGCAGACCAAAGCTGGGTGAGGACGGAGAAACAAGTTCAGGTGGACTGGGAAGTAATCTTCAAAAGCAGCTTTAGAAGATTCATCGCTTCACACTTAATCAGTAGGGTAGCAAAAGTGAAATTTCAACTGCTGTCCCAGTATGTGCCTCCAGTGTCTGTTTTGTTTTGTTTTTCTAATGACCTTAGGCAGTGGGTCACACTGAGGATAGCATGTAGACTGTGGCCAGTCATGTCTACATGTGGCATGTAGACTTCAAGCCGCTCAATCAGAACCCCGGGAGTGGCTTATAGATAATCCAGCAGTTTTCATTTAAGGAAAGGTCGGTGTTAGAAGGGTACACACTGGCCCCTGTGCAGCATCTGAATACCATGTGGGTGTGGTTCAGCACAGCAAGATCTTGTCCCTTCTCATTCACAGGAGTTTCCTTGTTTTAGGACTGCATATAAATGGACACTGGCATTACTTCTTATGGCACTTAAATATTCCAGCCACCTGGCTGCAAACAAATTGAAACAGTGTAAGAACTAGCTGTCATCCTCTGTCCTACTATGCATTCCAAGAAAAGCTCTACACTTATACTCTTCCCCAGATAATGTTGCTGTGTACAGCTGTGCAGATCACAGCCTTGATCACACACATAAAGGCAGAAAGGACAGAACTCAGATTCTTCTGTTGAAGCTAGGTAATGATGGGGGCAAGCACCTGATGAGGTTCAGGATGCAGTCACTGCTGTTTTTTCCATGCTGTTGCAAAGTGTTTTAAAGACATAGAATCTAGTGGAGATGTTTTAGCTGCTGTGATATTCCAGTTCCATTCATATCTTCACATGGGAAACATTGTATTGCTTTATTTTGTGAGGCACTGGCATCTTAGGTTCAAGCCAACAGAGTGGAACATATTGTTGGTTTATGTTCAGGGCACAGGTGCTAGAGTTCAAAGATTCCAGGCCACTGCTGCCAGCTAAGCAGCTTCAGACAGCCCAGCTGGGCTTGAGGAACTCAAAGGAGGGTTTGGAGAGGACAGGTTCAGTATTTAGTGAGTATATTTTAGTACTACATAAAGTGTTAATTGTCTATTTCCTTGAAATGAGTTACCTACCTGTAGACTGTAACTGGGTCAGTAGGTATTCATTGCTATTGTACGTGGCTGTGAGGACATTTCTCATCTGAGCAGCAGTGCTAATGATGTGTCCATGGTGTGGTAGAGCAGAACTGACAGGGCGCCTGGATAGGAGCACGTGTTTCCATGCCCCCTTCTTTTTAAAGGATGTAACTTGTTTTCCTGGGAAGAACACTGCTGGGAAGAAGTGCTTGTCTCACCCTCTTCAACTCGTATCTAACCACTTACCATCTGTTTGTGTTAGATGATGGCATAGGGCTGAGAGCCGAAACATGGAGTGTGCCTTCTCTTTGCCAAAGAGGCCAGTGAGAAATGCGAATGGAAGAAAAGCTAGGTCTTCAGTGGTAAATGTCTGAGCAAAGTATGACATATGACTATAATAGCAGCACTCAGCCAGATGAGTTCAATGCCAGGCTAGCTACATAGCAAGTTCCAGGCCAACCTTTTCTATATGATGAGACCCTTTTTCAAGAAATGAAGCAATTATCTGAGATTGTTTATAGATAGTAAATTGTCAATTTTTTTACTAGATATTTTAATATACATATATAATGCATCTGAAAATATTTGCTTTCCTCTCCATGTTTAGCATATTAAAATGACTTTCTGTGTGTAAATAACTTCCTGTGTGTAAAGCTTCCCAGCAGAAGTGATACTAACTGTGGGAAATCATAATCTAGTAGCTGAAAAGTCTTGACATCCTTTCATCTCTCTGCAGTGTGATGTAGCAATGCTGCCTTTGGCCTGGCATGTGCCAGGGGCATTTATCCTAGTTTCTTGGATGTCTAGAAATGACATGAAATGTGAAATCCAATTTTCTTGAGATTAATAAAAAGTCTAATTAGTAATAATTCTATTTCCACTAATCTGGCATATGAACTCAACATGTCTATAGCATGAAAAACAGATATGTTAGTGTACACACCAAGCACAATTCATCAACAGATTACTTTTTAATGTTTTAACAAAGTATGTTATATTGAAATTGTCTATTTGGTAGTATCAGTTTATAGTGTTCCTGAAAAGACATTAACTACTGGTCTTTAGTAAATGTAAGAGAGTCTCTGTTATATATATTTTTTCTCCTTGTCAGAAAATGCTTTGAAGTTTTAAAATATCAATAAAAGATTTTTATTTCTTAGATATTATGTCAAGTACAACATATTTTTCAATTCCTTCTTATTGACAGACTCATTACTTCTGTTATGCAATCATGACAGACTTTATCAAATGTTAGAAGTAATTTAATGAAGTATTTGCTCCAGTCCTTTTTATTTTTCTGCCTTTGACATATGGACACATAAATGATGGACTTGTCTGGCCTCTTCTTTTTTCTCCAGAGCATTAAGAAGAAGCATTCAAACAAGCAGGAGATGGGCACCTACCTGAGGTTCATTGTCTCCCGCATGAAGGAGCGGGTGAGTGTTGCTGGATCCCAGCATCTTGCCAGGCTTGCATTGCTCTGTCTCCTCACACTGTGCTTCTCACATTGGGAACCACAGCAAAGTATGTGGGCATATTTGGCCATGATCTAGTGTTTCCTAAACAAGATCTCAATCTGTAACCCAGAATGGGCTTGAATTTGTAATCCTCTTGCCTTAGCCTCCTGGGATTATAGTATAGGTCTGTACTACCAAATTTGGTTGCTGTTTTGTTCATTTTCTACAACAAATGTTTTTGTATTAGACCGGACTTTGTCTTTTGTTTTGCTTAAGCATTTTATTGACTACCTTCAATTAAACACAGTTTAAAAATTAAATTTATCAAATGAATATTTGAATTTGTTATTGCTATTTAAAATGAAAAGACATTTCTCAAATAGCTGTTCTATCAAACCTTGAAGAATGACATTGCATTAACTGTACACATTTTCCATTAATTGTAAAGGATGTCTTGTAAGATTATAAAATATGCTGAGCTTTAGGAATTGTTGTTTTACATGTCCCTTTATGTATTTAACAACCCTTTAGGCTATAGACCTTAATAAGAAGGGAAAGGACAGTAAGCATCCAATGTACCGGAGGCTGGTCCATTCAGCTGTTGACGTCCCTACCATACAAGAGGTAACTAGGCTCCTTTTATTTCTAATTCCATGTGTCTTAACTACTAAGTTAGAGGGTAAGTAGTAGCATGCACAATGATGGTGGCTGTGGTGTCATGGTATGTTGAGCATTCATGCCTTTAACTGTCACACACTCATGCAGATTTTAAAAGACCCCCTATTTCAACCGCTTACAGCTAGCTTCTTGATATTTGTTGATTACAGAAAGAAGATTCTTGCCTAGGCAGCTTGACATTTTGCATATAAAGTACTGATTTCTGAACATGACTTTCCACTTTAGCAGTGTGCTTGGGAGTTTTAGGCAAAACAGTGTATAGAATGGATTTAGTGTCTTAGGAAACTATAAAAGGAAGAAAACTAGGGTTGAATTTAAAGAAGTAATTCTTAGATCTTTGAGAATTACAAACAGTGAGTTTTGATCATATTCACCTTCTTCCCCAACTCCTCCCAGATCTAACCCCTCTTTCCACTCACCCAAGTTTAGATCCTCTCTCTTTTTTTAATTTTTATTATTTTTTTTAACCTATGAAGTCCAATTTGTGATGCCCATATATCTCAGGCTTTGGTCTTGTCTTCGTGCTACGTTAAAAGGCATGAAGATCTAAAGACACAGCCAGCTGTGTCCCCCCCCCCCAATCCCTCCCACCCCTGTGCTTGTCCCTTCCTGACAAAGCCCTCTAGACCCCACTGCTGTGAGCCTCTGGATCCTGTCAGGCCCCCTGTGAAATGCAATGATGTTAGCTGGGTTAATGACTTGTGTAATATGAGCCGAAGTCCTGAAAGACAGATTAACAGAAAGAAGATTTTTATGATCTTACCAGTTTAAAATCTAAAATATGAATTATGGTTCAGAGCAGAACTTACCAGGAGGCACTTTTAGGGGTGCTGTAAAGAGATATGTAGCCTGGACAAGGCTCTGTACCGGTTCACTGCCTGGTGTACCCCAGCCCTACAGAGGCAGGAATGCAGGGAGGGAAGTCAAGTATCAAAGCTGAGAGATGCCACATGGCATGCCATTTCATGTAGGTAAGGGCCTAGGAGAAGTGGGCTTTTCATGAAGGGTAGTGGATCTAGAACTATACAGAAAGAAGCTGCATGAGGGAAGAGGTGGGGCACATGGGCGGGGCATAGGGAATGAGCAATCTTTAGAGGCCTTGGCCTTCTAAGCCATTTCTATGCCGAGATCACTAGGATTCAGAAATGTTCTCTTGCTATTCCAGGTAGCTTAGCTATATACACACTACCTGAAAAAGTTTGAGCTCCTTTCAAACCTCTCCCAAGTTCTTCTGTAATTCTCTTTGGCCACCAAAGGCAGAGCTACAGAGAGTACATCGAAGAGTCCTTTTCTGTGCCTCATCAGTGTAGACAAAGTTGTGCAGTGCCCTGCTCTATAGAGGAACTCCCAAAACTTCACTTCAAGCTAGTGCCTGTGCCTTCGAGCAGTGGTGACTTTCAGATATTCACAATGCAATTCATAACAGTAGCAAAATCAGTTAAGAAGTAGCAATGAAATATTTTTATGGTTGGGTGTCACCACAACATGAACAGTGTTAAAGGGTTGCAGCATTTGGGGGGTTGAGAGTCACTGTCTTAGAGGTTTGGTGACTGCTGTGGAGGGGAATGGCTCCTTTTTCCAGTCTTCATCCAGCTGTTAGAAAGATGTCAGGCAAGTGTGGTCCTGCTCTCATCTGAGCATTTTCTGATAAAGCCCAGCAGCAGCTGCCACCACTGCAGCAGATGAGCCGTGTCAGCTGTGAGGTCCACTGTGGGAAGTTAACACAATGGGTACAGTACTTGTAGCCCTGTCACTTCTGGTGAGGGCAGCAGGAGGACTCCTGATGTCATCTGGATAGATTCTGTTGTGCCCCCTTCTTAAGTCCTGTTACTCACAACAAATTTGTCCTTCTGTCTTTTGCTCCCACAGAAAGTGAACGAGGGGAAATACCGGAGTTACGAAGAATTCAAAGCTGATGCACAGCTGCTTCTCCACAATACAGTGATTTTCTATGGAGGTTCAGTCCTTTTCCTCTTTTGTGTGCAGTTTTGAAAATATTAAATTCCATGTTGAGAATATCAGTCACAGTCCATTGTAATCCATACATGAGTAATGGTTTTGGTATGTAAACTGGTGGCTGCTTGCTGGTATGGCTTACAGAGGAACAGTGGTGTGAGGAAAATATTCTTTGATTTTTATATTTATGGTGGTAAGATGAGGAGCTAGCCCAGGGCCAGGGCCCCATGCATGCTAATTAAACACTCTACCACTGAGCTACATCTCAGTGAAGTGTGTCCTTTACATTTACAGGTATCTTAGCTAAGAGGTTTGTCCAGGCATTTCATTAATTCTGACATTTTCCCACTAAGATCTCATTCTTAAAATCAATAGGTCATTCTCTACCTAGAAAATTAGTGGTTGTCTTAAATGTAAAAGTGAAAGTTGCCTGTAGGATTTATTTTGTCACCTGACTGTATATAAAATGTATGTTTTGATAAATGTGTCTCCCATTTGGTAACCTGAAATGACAATAGGGTCACTTGACTTGATGGTGGCAGTTTCTAGAGTATTGATGAGAGATTGTGTTTATCTTCAATTACAGCAGACAGTGAGCAAGCGGATATTGCGAGGATGTTATATAAAGACACATGTCATGAGGTACTTACCATTCATAACAATTAAACTTGCTATAGTCCAAGTTTATTTAAGGCTTCTGTCCTTCCTTTCTACATTCTCATTATGGCATTTCCTTTAATGTAATTTGATTTTCATGTTTGGAATACATGGAAAGTAACTTAACAATGTTTCTGAAAAGGCTGACAAAGGATGTCATGGTAGGTTAGTTAGTGACTCTCAAGCACTGCTGGTGCTGATTAAGTGTTGGTGAGGTGTGAACAAGCTGCACTCTGCACCAGAACCATATCTTGGGATGAGAGTTCACCTGTGCTTCCTATAGACCAGTGGGCAAACCAGTTTAGGCACAGAACAACATTTGTATGCATATAGTAAGTGAAGTGCCCACAAATATTCGTGTAAAAATTCTCATGTAAGAATGTGGTTTCTTCAGTTCATTTTAAATTTGACTTTTCCTTTTTAGTTATTGAATAGCCATTTTACTGAATGTCTACAGTGTGCCAGACAGTGTGCTGAAAGGGATGAAATGGTGGAATAGGTATAGACTCCAGTGTATGTCTTCTGAAGAGAGGTTGATGACAGGAAAGAAAAAAGAAGTGGTCTTTACAGTGACAAAGAGAACAGTGTGCAAGCAAGGGATGACAGTGGGCACAGCAAAGGAAGGACACTGTCAACCTTACATGTCTTCTACATGCTGGTCAGTGAGTGGCAGAGTTCAGCCATGCAGGACCTTCTGTCCTAGAAGATTTCAAGTGTGCTAGATTTAAGAAAGGGATATAGTTCAGAGCCTGAGTGAGAGCTGCCTGTCAGTCCCACACAGCCGCATTGGTTGGCTCAGACCATTGCTTTGCTTTTCAGCTGGATGAGCTGCAGCTTTGCAAGAACTGCTTCTATCTATCAAACGCACGGCCCGACAACTGGTTCTGCTATCCTTGCGTATGTGTAATTTTGTCATTTTCATTTGTAGAGTTCCATTTGGATCATAATTACTTCATGTTTACTTAGGGATGATAATACCTGTGAAATTTAGTACATGTGGTCTTAATGAATGTGCACAACTGAAACATGAAAAAATAACAGTAATTGCTTTTCAGTTCTGAATTTCAAACAAAGTACTTAGTAAGGCCATGCACTGGATCCTTTGATAGACAGGAAAGTGAATCTTTGCTTTTTCTCTCATTTTCAATAGGAGACCTATGACTTTGCTTTTGTCTGTAGCTCCATCATATCCTCTGGGTATCTGAGGGCAGAATCCTCAGGAACACTGACATTGGGTGGACGTAGGAGACCTAACAATAATAAAGTCTGTGTGTGGCCTAATTCTCCCCTTTCTGATAAATACCCAGGTGATGTTGGGCACAGAAGCAAAGTCAGAGAACTCTGTGTCCTACTATCATGCACAGGGCCCTTGACTTTAGAGGACCTAATTCCAGTTCCTGCTTCATCTGGGAAATAGTCCTTAATGGTGTTTTCTCTTAAGCATACGAATTGTTTTTCTTGATGGCAAAAAGAAAACAAAACAAAACACTTGTATATGTTTCATTGTTCAAAGGAAACATTATCCATATGGATTATGTCTTACTTAATCCATGATTGTCTATTTAAGTAGTTCAGTATTAAAAGAAATAACGTTTCATTTTCAGATACCTAATCATGAGCTGGTTTGGGCTAAGATGAAAGGTTTTGGGTTTTGGCCAGCCAAAGTCATGCAGAAAGAAGACAATCAAGTTGATGTTCGCTTCTTTGGCCACCACCATCAGAGGTAATCTCCAGCTTACACAGTAGCAAGAGCTGCGCTTATGCATGTGTGCTGACTGCTGTTAGAGAAGTGAGTGCTATGTTTGTTTGAAGTTCATCACGTGCCTGTAGCTGGTAGTAACTTATGCGGGTTTTCTAGTGTTATTGTAAACAGGACATTTAGGTGCGATGCTTGGTTCTCAGGTACAGAGCACACTAGTGCTGAGAATGAGCCCATCTTTGCGGGCATTGGGTGCAGGGCTGAGTCCACAGGCATATCCATTCCACACTGTAAAGATGTGCAGGTATTTGAGTCTTCTCTGTGACCCTATGCTACAATCAACTTGGGATTGTAGCATCAGCCTAAAAATGTGGACAAGCACAGTAAGTGTAGAGGAGAGGGACAGCACACAGTCACAAAGCATCATCTCCACTCCCAGGCATAAGTTTCTAAAGCATAAAAACTTACATATGTGGAATACATAAAATGTATTCTAAAAAACAAAGAAGCTGACTATAAAATTACTTCATGTATTTCATAGATAGCAACCTATGGATGACACAATTACAATACTGTTCTCAGTGTGAGTTATTACATTGAACATTAAAAATTAGGGTATTAACAGTATTGTCATAAAGTATTGTCACCATTAGTTTGGGTTCAAAAAGTGAATTTAACTTTTGAGAAATCCTATTGAACTCAATTTAAGGACTCCAGTGATAAAGCCAGAAAAATTTCCTCTAACACAGATATTAAAGGGAATCCTGATACCAGTCAGTCATGCATGTATTTTGAACATCTCTTTAGATCTTAGTGTCTGGGGCAGAGGTCAGTAATGTACGGAAGCTTCAAGACAAAGGATTGTATTTTCCCCTCCTGGTTTATAGTTTGTCTTATATAATCTGTGAGTACTTTAAATGTCTGTTTTCTCATTCATATAGACACACCTAACCAGACACTGTTAAGAAACATAAACCAATGACACAGTATCCAATTTTAATACAGAGTGAACATTTTTGCCTTTGATGAATAGGTTAGTTTTAGCATTATTTAGCCTATTTAGCTTCATGCATCATATCTCGTTAGTTTCAGGTTCTGACAAGGGGCACTGTACATATGCTAGTGAGGCAAGTCAGTGTCTGTCAGTGTGTGTCCCAGTCTCTGCACCAACTCTGTCACCCAGACACACTAGCCAGGCTCTCTGAACTTTGGGAAAGCTTGGCCTCACTCCTCATGCAAGCTTGATACAGACATAGCATAGCTTGTAGCTGGTAGTGGCAGTGCGCAAAGTGATAAGTTACAAAGCAAACGTAGGGAGGGAAGTTTTTGTTTTTGATAGGTATATTGTATTACACATAGGGGGCAGAAAAAATTGAGCAAGTAATTTTGAACTCTCCTAGACTGGGAGGCTGACTTAGTCTGCAGGAGAAGTCAATTATTGCTTTCACATGGGACCTATGGGGGTGGGTCTGTCTAGGATCGGCAAGATGGTCAGTTGCTTTGGACCAATTAGCTTCTCTAAGGCAGCCAGACCCTTTGCTGCAAGTTGCTAGAGATGGCATGACCCCAGTCAGGAGTCAGCAAGAAAGATGTTGAATAATTTGTAGTAAGTCACAAAATCGGTTCATACATCTTTACTGTATTATACTAGCCTTGAATTTTGGGATATCTTTACTCCTTGCCTTTTTTTTTTATAGTTCAGAGTACCCAGTGTTAATTTAAACTGACACCTATGCATGGAAATGTTTTAAACTGTGTTGAGAATATAAGGAAAGGAGCACCTGTCACAGGATTTTCACTGAAGCAGTGTACTTTTACATTTTTGCCCCCTGCCCCTGTGCAACAGGAGTATATGACTTCCTGTGTCACTTCTTACATTAGCTTGGTCATAAAGGCAGAGACACTATATATCATGAGCATGCATCACATGCTTACAGTTACCAGTGTGCATATACATGCACACACACACTCCTTGTTCCTTACTTTCAAATCTCTGGTATGTGTTATAACTTCTGAGGGCTTGCATTGTTGCTAAAGATTACAGACCCAGCTCTGTGTGTTAGTTTGGTTTGTCTAAAGTACAGGGGCATAGCAGAAATATTACTTAGTTAATATTTTTAAGATACCCTCATTGTATATAGATACATATACATATATAAAGAAAAATTATGTACATTTTGAAATGGTTCCATAATGCTGATCAGCATGTAGCTGGATGGGTCCTACTAGCTTACATCATCCAAAAGAACAAGTAGTATTTTTTAAAAGACTTATTATGACTGTCTGTGAATAGTGGAAGGCTGAGGTGACTAAAGAGGACAATGAGCAAGTCACCTTGTCCTGGGAACTGTTTCCTTACCTCCTGTCTACTGGCTAAGAGTTTGTTAAGGCTGGGTGTCAGCCTTTGTCAAGTTGTTGCAGTATTCTTTACAGTAGGCAGAGTCTACACCGTTTTCTTAACCCTTCCTACTACTGTGGCTTTTTCTAACTCCACCTCCCAAAACTTCCTGTAGGGCCTGGATTCCTTCTGAGAACATTCAGGATATCACTGTCAATGTTCACCGACTGCATGTGAAGCGCAGCATGGGCTGGAAGAAGGCCTGTGATGAGTTGGAACTGCACCAGCGCTTCCTCCGTGAAGGCCGGTTCTGGAAGTCTAAGAATGAGGACGGAGGTGAGGAAGAGGCAGAATCCAGTATCTCCTCCACCAGCAATGAACAGGTGAGTGGTGTCGCGGTAAGAAGGTCCGCCTGGTTCGGATTTTTTTTTTTTTTTCCAACGCAGAAACCTCTGTGTACATTCCTCACTGTCATAGACAGGTTCTGACATCTTCTTTCCCTTTCATACAAACATCTGTAAAGTGCCCTGCATAAGTAAGCAAACCAGTGCAAAGATGTGAGTGGGTAGAAGCGACGTGGAGCCTGACCCAGCCGGTGGGAGGAGAGTAAGCGTGCTGCTCAGCTCTGCAGGCCCGCCCACTGGCTCTTTCTTCACCAATCCACAGCAATAACGAAGCGAGTGACTGCTGAGTACATGGACGGACTCCCTTCTCTCCTGCGGGTCCACCACAAGTATTCTCAGCACAGAGGTATTTCCTAGTGTGCCGAATAATAAGATATTACTTTTGTAATACCCACAGCTGAAGGTCACTCAAGAACCAAGAGCAAAGAAAGGACGACGTAATCAGAGTGTGGAGCCCAAAAAGGAAGTAAGTTGCCCACCTCACAGTGTCCAGGTGGCAATCGAAAGAGGAAAGAGTCTCAAAGTACGGTCAAGACAGTCAAGTAATGTCCGTCAAGTTAAGGCCCAGTCTCCCGACTCGTGCCGTTGTGGACTGCTGCTCGACCAGCACACGAGTGCCCAGACTCCATCCCCAGTAAGCAGCCGTGGAGCAGAGTCCGGGGAGCGAGCAGGGTGCTGCTGTGTTTCCTGAGAACCTGGTGTTTTACAAGGCATTATATAAAACAGAGTGATTATCTGATGAACCAGTGTGCCAGCATTTGCAAACAAGGAGACCATGGTCAAGCTTTCTTTTTTGTGTGAACTGAGCATGTTTTAAAATTGTAAATCTAGGTACATGCCAGACACATTCAGTGAGGTGTGATTTAGGACTGTAAGAAATCTGCTGATAAGTTGGTAATGATTTTAATTTTTTATAAACCAAAAACTTTATTTTACAAGTAAGATCCATTGTGTTAACATACAGTGAAATTATAAATGAATTTGTTTAGAATTTTCTTAAGCTATCATATGATTTTTCATTCACTGTGTTTAGGGAGTATTTATTTAATTGTGTTGAGCTATATAAACAAGATATCAGCATTACTTGCTTGTTAACAGTGTGTGTGTGTATGTATGTATGTATGTATGTATGTGTATGTGTACACATGCACACTCATATACACTGCATTTTTCGCTTAACTGAGCTCGGGTGAGTTACATTGTCCTGTTTTGCTTCTAAACACTTTAGGAACCAGAGCCAGAAACAGAAGCAGTAAGTTCCAGTCAGGAAATCCCCACAATTCCTCAGCCAATTGAGAAGGTGTCAGTGTCAACCCAGACCAAGAAGTTAAGTGCCTCTTCCCCAAGAATGCTGCATCGAAGCACCCAGACGACTACTGATGGCGTCTGTCAGAGCATGTGCCACGACAAATACACCAAAATTTTTAATGACTTTAAAGACAGGATGAAGTCAGACCACAAACGTGAAACAGAAAGAGTGGTCCGAGAGGCGCTGGAAAAGGTGGGGCTGCGCATTGCTGGGGGGCGGTGGGGAGTGGGCCAGCGGGGAGTGGGCCAGCTTCTCGGAGCAGCTGAGCCCGTATCCCTTAAATGAGCAGTGCGTTATGTTAGTAATGCGCTCTTGCTAACGAACATCTTGTGTGTCTACCAAAATAGTGGGAACAGAGCCTGACCTCAGCAGTGAGGCTTTACTTACGTGTGTCCTGTCTGTTGCTGTCTTCATTTTAGCTACGTTCTGAAATGGAAGAAGAAAAAAGACAAGCTGTAAATAAAGCTGTAGCCAACGTGCAGGGTGAGATGGACAGAAAGTGTAAGCAGGTGAAGGAAAAGTGTAAGGAGGAATTTGTAGAGGAGATCAAGAAGCTAGCGACGCAGCACAAGCAGCTCATTTCTCAGACCAAGAAGAAGCAGTGGGTGAGTAGCATACTGTCCCCAGGAATGAGACCAGTTGTGGTGAGGCCAGTTGAGAAAGAGAGGTGCAGTGTAACAGATGGGGGCCCTGGAAGGGTCACTGACTCCACAGCATTCAGGAGTGTCCTGGGAGCCCTCCTGGGCAGAGCACTGCTGCTGTCTACACTCATGTGCAGTTTATTCAGCGGTGTAGATACGAGTGTCAAGTGCCTGGTCTCCACCTTAATGCCAAGATGTCTGTGGTGTCCAAGATGGAAAGCTGCACATGTGTCCCAACAATCGACGTCCCTGTTGCAGATATTTCCCATTTTTCATAGAAATTGCTTCCTTTTGCTTATAGTAAGAGCATGTCCTTACTTGGCAAGTGCCCTCCTTCAACCTGACTGGAGGTGTCACTGAGTCCTGATTCTAAGCCTTTCCTTCCCCTTGGGATAGAGGCTCCTGCACATAGCCTCAAGGGAACTACCTGGTGGGAACAATTCTCCCTTACTCTCCTAATTTGATTTCAATTTTGAAAGGTTCTATATAGCATTTCATGATGATTCTTCCTTTTACCCAGCTTCTATTATGAAGATTCTGTAAATACATGTAAGGTTTTCACAAAGCATGTGTTAAGAAAAGCAAGAATGACACGGTTCTCTGAGCACATATACCTGTATAGACAGCTTGGTGGGAGGAAGTGCTGCCTAAGACGATGGGTAGACAGGACTAAGGTTCATCCCAGCAAGCTCCAGAAGGCCCAGACACCATGGTAGTATTTCTGTCTTATAAAGATGCTAGATTTATTGAAGCCATGACTCTTCCCCACCTTCCCAGCAGCAATATGCCAGGAGTTGCCATTGTTGATGTAGCAGAATCACAAAACTCAAAATATTAATTTTGACAGAAAATAAAACAAATATGTAGGCAAGAAGAAAAATAGAAGGTTGAGTTTTGAATTTTTACCAACCCAATGTAGGCGAGTGTGCTGGGTCCTCACCGTGTCTGTCAGCCTGTGTGCAGAGTACAATGTACATAGCCTTGTGAGTTTTAAGGTCAGCCTGGTCTCTCCTGCTCATCCTCTTCATAGGAGTCTACAGCGATGAAGCTGCTAGCTCATCAGCCCTGCTTAAAACTTGAACATGAACTTTCTCTCATTTCTTCTCCCAAATCTAAAGGTCTAACACTAGGTACTTTTTGACTCACATGGCCATTGTGAGTCTTTTAGTACAAGAGTGACTTCTCCCTGAAAGCTAGGGCTCCAGTCATATGCAGTGGAGGGATGTGAGGGGTGGGAGACAGAGCTACAAATGTCCCTCCCTGTGGAGTCAGAGCAGGTAAAGAATGGGAGGGAAGAGCAGCATGTGGGAAGGAAACAGTTGATGTGGAGTTGATGAACACAGGTGGATGTAGTGTTGGGAAGATGCCTGTGCCCTCACCTTGGGCTCCTCTCCTTCCACGTAAGATACTCCAGTGTCCAGTGTACACGCATGTGCCTGTGGGCTAGCCCACACAACCTTAGAAACTTAGGCAGCTCTGAGCTATTGGCTCCTGGTCTCATGTGTGCCTCCTGCCCTGCAGTGCTACAACTGTGAGGAGGAGGCCATGTACCACTGCTGCTGGAACACATCCTACTGCTCCATCAAGTGCCAGCAGGAACACTGGCACGCAGAGCACAAGCGCACCTGCCGCCGGAAGAGATGAGCCTGCCCGCCACCCTCACACGCAGCGGTTTTTGTTTCCAAGAAGCCAAAATTGTTTAGAATTTGCTTCCCATTTTGCACCAGCCTTTAAACACTTTTCGTGGTGAAATTTTGCACAGTAGTTTAAATCTTTTGTTAATGCTCCTCCGGCATTTTTCGGGGGCTGAAGTAACATCAATGGAGGGTATTACTCTAAATAAATTCTAATTGAGAATTTGTTGCATTTTCAGCAAATTTTAAAACATTTTTAGGTTTTACAGAGATTTTAACCTTTAAACAACAGATCTTAAAACAACAACAACAACAACAGGTGAATACGAGTGAGTCTAACAAAGACGGAACAGAGCTGAATGTAAGAGCGGCAGACGCTTCAGAAGAAGACAGACTACCTGGCCGTGACCTGGCCGTGACCTTGCTGAGCTGGTCTTGTACAGCTTGCTCACTGTTCACAGGTGTTGCCTGTGGCCGTGCTGGCAGCATGTGATTGAATATAGGGAACAGGGTTGACACAGCAGGGCTAGCCCTGCATATTTTTTCTTAAATATTTCCCAATTGTGTTTTCATTATTTCTTTTCAATATATAACTTTTATAACAAATTATTAGCTTTGATCTTGTAGTTTAAAATTGCAGGGAAACTGGGGTAATCTTTTACTGAGCTGGATCTTAGAGAAAAAAATGAATATTTAAAATTTAAAGTTTGCACATTTCATCTTTGTCCTGACATGAGTGCTTGTAACAAAATCAGCAGCAAAAACAAAAATGAAAAGCCAAAAACTACCTGTACTCAGAATGTGGAATACAACTGAGGCATGGAGTTTCTTCAGAGTCCCCTCCCTCCCCAGGGCCACCCCAACCTTACTCCCTGTATCTCCTTGAGTGTGAAGCTACTACTTGGAGAGAGAAAGCACTTACATGTCACAGAAGCCGTTGTGCTGTAGGGAAGGGTCATTGCTACTAACGAACTCCGTCACTGTACACAGTGAATAATGCATGTTACTTTTCTTGTATTAAAGATGCCGTGATTTGTACAAAGTCTGTATTTTGCAGGATGTCTGGTTAAGAAGCATTACCAGTAGGAATGGATCGATAGTTGAATAACATTTTTTATATATACATAGATATATAAAAGACAACCAGGAAAATTAAATTTCTTTAAAACTTTCTCACAATTTGTTTCTTTTTCTCCAAGACTGATCATAGACCAAGCCAAATTCCCACTTTATCCTTTAGTTATTTTTTGAGGTTAGAGAAATAATTTGTAAATATTTATTTAGACCTTTGATATTTATTAAAGCAATCACTCACAACAGAAGTGAAAGGATCGGGAGAAAAGCCTTTCAAAAAGTTCTCTCTGGTCCATCAGGTCACTCTAAAGATGAAAGCTAGTTCTGCAAAACCTCCATCCGGCGCTGACGCTATTGCAGATGGTGGTAACACAAGTTAATTGCAAACTACTGCCAAACGGAGCACACTCTTGTATAAAACCACCAGTAGCCCATCACCTCCGCTCTGCAGCAACTTGGCACCTCCGCTCCCTCCTCTGCCGCATAACCATCATTGCTGCTGCACTGCCCTAACCAAGGACACTCGACAGTCTTCGTTTTCAGGTTTTAAAACTTCGATCCACCCCTGTGAGAGCAAGTTATTGTGGGAATATTTTTGGTGTAAAATCATTCCAGAGTATGTACTATTTACCTGATAGCTGCATGAAAGTGAGGTTCCTGTTACTTTGGCTTCTTGTCTCTGTCGACACGGCTGCACATTTCCAAGTTACTACAGTGTGAAAACTGTGTGTTTAAAAAAAAAAAAAAAAACAAAATTAAAAAAAGATTGTGGCCTGGTTTTGTAAAAGTTTTAGGTAAAATTACAATTGATTGTTTTAGGAATCATTATAATTTTCTGCAATCATAAAGCTCTATCAAGGTGTTGAGGTAAGCCACTCTGCACATTGTAAGTACCCATTGTGGCTGTCCAGTTCTATGATGCATTCTGGCATTTTGTAAGCTGCTCTGACTAGCAATATATAGATTTCATTTACTGTGTTAACATTGGTTAATAAATGTATTTAAAAAAAATGACACAACTCTTGTCAATAAGCTGCTTTGGTCCAGTGTCCTGTGCCAGACAAAAAATACAGCTACACCTAAAGGTCTGTCAAGAGTGGTGGGTTGCTTGTGGGGACTAGAAAACCAGTGTGAGGAGTTGGAGAGATGACTCATCACCTAGGAGCACTGGCTACCATATCAGAGGAACAGTGTTTGATCCCCACATGCTACTTCACAAGCATCTATAGTTCCAGAGAACACAGTGTCCTCTTCAGACCTCTGTGAGCCCTGGGCATATGAACGAGGTGCATACCAGGAAGGCAACACATTAATACACATAAATGTAAAAACAAGTATGTGTATTCTGTTCAGTTCTGTTCTACATTTACCTTGGATGATGTGGGTCATTTCTCAAAGATGAGGATGAGTACATGTGCTCATGCCTGCTCTTGACTGGAATGCTGAGTAGTCAGGGCGACTCTGTTCTCACCTGGGCATGGCAGGTGGGTGCCATTTTACCAGCCTGGGGCTTTCACTCCAGTGTTAACCTGTCTGCATGTAGTTTTCTGTAGTAATTTTTAAAAAGTGGTATAAGAGAGAAATATACCATGTGATAGGAGTTTGAGTGGAGGGTTTGTTTTGTTTTTTAATTAGGGAAAGGGATCATAAGGGGAGTGGCTATCAGAGCCCCAAGGACAGGCCAGTACTGATGCCTGAATGCTAACAGTTTTATCACTGACATCTGTAGTAGTATCATAGTTGGGATGTGGTTTGAACTTACTGTAGGAATATGAAGCTCCCAACAATCATCAAAGAACACCATTCTATTCTCTTCAATTTTGTCTTTGTCTCTAAGCAATGAGCTTACCTGTCCCCCCCCCCCCAAAAAAAAAAACCTGGAACTTGGGACACGTAATTCTATGTATACAGTGTTGTACCTGCTCTCCAGAAGAGAGCACCAGATCTCATTATAGATAGTTGAGAGCCACCATGTGGTTGATGGGAATTGAACTCAGGACCTCTAGAGTGCTCTTAACCTCACAGCTATCTCTCCAGTCCCTTGGATACATAATTCTAGACCTTAAGTGTAACAGTTGTGCTCAGAAAGGTTTTCAACTAAGAAATACTTAACAGATATGAGCCCATACAGTGCAGACTAAGTGACAGTCTCACTGAGACCAGCCAAGGCCAGAGATGATACAGTGCATTGGTGCATGCCAGGAGACAGATAAGCAGCTTGTACCAATGCTTAAACAAAAACCTGCAATAGGAGACTGCATGGAAGTGGCTGTGTTCTAACACATTATTAGAAGGAAGCTTTTCAGTTAGTCTAGCAACCAGTAACCATGGTCTGGCCACTCAAGAGCAGGAAAGTATCGACAGGTCAATTCAAAGTGATTTACTAACCTTCTTAGATGTGCTTAAATGGTGAGTTACAGAGCTCTGCTTCAAACTCAGGTTGGTTTGATTGCAAAAGGCTATTTCATTTTTAACCCATCTTCTGTGCCAGACTTAGAAAAACTTAATGACCATCTGACAGTTGTCAGTGTCAGCAAGTTCCAAGTCCCCTGAGACATACTTGTCATCTGCCCCACCTCAGCTGGCATCTCCCCTCTACCCCACACATTGCTCTCTCAGTCCAGGGCAGCCACACCCCTCACTGACTAAGATGACACACCAAGCAGTACTGTGCCTGTGTTTTCCTTTGCAGTCTCTGGTTTAGAGGACACCAAACTTGATGCCAGGAGGCCTATGCATTTCCAGGTCCCTCCACTTCCCCACAGGCATCATTAATGAGTTCCCAAGGGTGCCACTCTGAGTACCACAGTTGTATTACCTGGAAAATAAAAGTGATGGGTCCATATGCCAATGTGCAAGACAAACTGCATGAAATTCTATAGGAGCCTCTTTCTCTCTTTTTTAAAATATTTATTTTATGTATATGAGTGAGCTGTCTTATCTTCATGCACATCAGAAGAAGGAACCAGATCCCATTACAGATGGCTATGAGCCACCATGTGGTGCTGGGAATTGAACTCAGGACCTCTAGAATAACAACCAGTGCTCTTAACTGCTGAGTTTGTTTGTTTTCATAGTGTAGTGGTTATCATCTTCACCTCACAGGTTAAGAATTCTTGACCTAATCAAATTAATGAAACATCAATAGGTAGAGAGACAAATAGTTCCTATAATCTAGTTCAAACTGCTCAAAGCCACATAGGTAGCTCACCCAACAGCTGTCAGGATCCATGAAGTGGGTCTCTCACATGGACAGCTACAGATCTGTCTGCTTCTTCTAAACTTCCAGGCAGTATGGAGTCTGCTGACCAGGTTGGAAATTCATAGAAGGTGGGTATTACTGCATTAAACCGCAAACTCCATAAAACATAAATGCGGAAAGGGAAATAGAACGTTACCAGAAGTAGACATTTTATAGTAGCCACACTGTATGTATGTATGTATGTATAATCACAACCAGATAAAATTAATGTGTCTTCAAGCACTAATTTGTAAGTAACAAAAATTACTTATGGTTATTACTTTTGAGAAAGGATCTCACATATTCCTGACAACCACAAACTATGTAGCCAAGGGTGGTCTTTCAGGCTGTACCACCAGAATGCTGAGATCACAGGCATGTACTACCACATCTGCCTCATGTGCTTCTGAACATGGAACTCAGGGCTTTGTGCATGCTAGACAAGCTTTCTATCACAGAGCTACATCTCAGTTCTAATATAAAAAATATGACTGGTGCGATTTGCATTCTTGTTTTGTATCAAGCGTTCAAAATCTAGTATTTTATTACTTTCCCCATATCTCCATTGAGAAAAGCCACACTGTCCCTTATGACCACTGACTTCCTTTGTCATAGACAAGTCCCTGTCCTGTCAGTGACTCACTCTAGCATTCACCAACTTACATGTATTAGAGTGCCTAAGAGCTGCAGAAAAAGAAAAAAACAATTCTTGCCAGAATTAGAGCCACTTTGACTCTGCATTGCAGTCTCAAATTTGAGAGCTTGGTCACCACATTCTAAAGAAAATTGAGACCCTCCCTCATCAAAAATTCTGTAACGTGATAAGGATTAACCTTAAGGCAAGAGTAGGCAAGGCAAAATTTTACCTGCATCATCTATGGCTAGGAAAGAATGACTCACATGGAAACAGGGTACATACATTTCACATGGGGCCTCACAGAAAATCTCAACACTCAACTGGCAAATCCTGAATATGATGTGGAACAGCAGTTATATGTGAAAAGGGGGCTGATGATGGGAGCTGACAGAAGCAAATAGCTTCTGGGAAAGACCAAGAAAGATCTCATGGAGTTGTCTGTTCCCTGGCTGACGGCGTTTCTTGTTGGCACATGGGGTCATTCTCAAAAGAGTTTCATTCTCCTGGGTTTTTAAAATTTATTTATTTTTGTTTTATATGCATTGTTGTTTTGCCGTGTGTGTTGGGTCCCCTGGAGCTGAAATTACAGGTGGTTGTGAGCTGTCATGCAGGTGCTGGGAATTGAACCCAGTTCTTCTGGAAGAGCAGTCTGTGCTCTCAAGCACTGAGCTATCTCTCCAGCTCCTCATTCTCCTGTTTTTTGAGAGGGCGCATGAGAACATCCTTTACACCCAACCCTCCTGTAGAAACAGAGCATATCAGATGGTGTATTTTGCCACACTTCAGGGAAATGTAAATGAAGAAGTCAACACTGATCCAACATGGATGAGATTCTAAAGCAGTCCAGGGCAAAGACTCAGCGAACCATGCCTGGCAAGAACCAGGAATGGGAGTTGCTAGTGAATGGCTGGAATCCCAATCTTGCAAGATACATAAGATCTAGAGACCAACAGCAATAGTGTGGCTCCTCAAAGTGTGTTCATTTGGTAGATCTCACACCCATCCTTACCAGTACAGAAAAGATTGAGACCTCAGACAAAGAAGACAGAGTAAAAGCAAAAGCCCTCAAAAATACACCTTCCCTTGAGACCAGGTGACACCCACTAGGACTGCTGTTCACTCATCACCCTCATCTGCAGTCTCACACACACATTCCAGGGTTACAGGAAACCTCAGATACTATTGACTCTACATGTCCATGTCTACCTATGCATAGCAACATTCTCTTCTGTTGACTGTAAGAAAATTCCCGACAAAACTACTTAAGGAAGGAAGGGTTTACTTTGGCTCACCAGTCAAGGTTCCAGGAGGCGCAGTGGCAGAAGTCTGAGGCATCTGGCCATGAATATGCAGCTGTAAGCAGAGATGAACACAGGTGCTCAGCTCATTGTCCCGTTACTCAGTCAAGGACAAATGCCTGACAGATGGTTCCACCCACATTCAAGGTGGATCATTCCTTCTTTCTAAATACCCTCTAAAGCAATGAACTCAGTCTAGTTGACAACGAAGATTAACAATCACAAGTGCATACCTAGAATGAAAATCTAACAATAATTGTATGCTCAGCCCCACTATGATTAGAGAAATCTGCAATGCCTGCATGAGGAGACAGCATGATGTCAGGTGACTGCAGCTAATTAAAAGTGTGGGAACCAAACCCACAGATAGAGGACAGCTGATGGACAAGATGGCAGTACTGTCAAGGATGTAAAAACCCAGACTCCTCACCCACTGCTGGCAAGAATGTAAACGGAGAGCTTGGGAGATGGCTCAGTTGGTAAAATGCTTCCTGTGAGGACCTGAATATGATCTCCAGAACCCATGCAGAAATGGCCAGCCACAGAGTTGTATGCTTGCTTTTAATTCTAGTGCTGGGGAGATGGAGACAGCTGGATTCTAGGAGCTTGCATGGAGCCTTGTCTTGTCTGCCAGGCAAAGTCCAGTCAAAGAGACCCTGTTTAAAAAAAAACAAAATGATGGGAGATACCTATATATCTATTATATAATATCCCTAAGGGGTGATGTGTGTGTGTGTGTGTGTGTGTGTGTGTGTGTGTGTGAGAGAGAGAGAGAGAGAGAGAGAGAGAGAGAGAGAGAAAGAGAGAGAGAAAGAGAGAGGGGGGGAGTGGACAGTGCCTAATGTATGATACCAAAGATTGTCCTTAGGCGATATACACATGCATGGAAATGAGTACAAGCACATGCACATGCACACGCACACACACACACACACACACACACACACACACACAGAGTCACTTCAGGAAAGTTTGGAGTTATTTGGATGCACCATAGAGTATGACTGCATGGTCCAGTCATCTTACTTCTGGGTATGTATACCTCAGAAAGGAAAGCATGGCTGCCAGAAACTGCACACATGTTCATGGCAGTGTTGCTCCTCAAAGTCAGAGTGTGTCCAGATGCCCATCAAAATGTAGTGGCTTAGTTAAAACTAGAAAGGAAGGCAGTGATGGTGAGGGCGAGGAGGAGCAGAGATTTGAAGATGTGCAACATTCTGTTTTAAACCCTGTGCTTGTCTAGCCTGAGTGAAACCAGTGTTCAATCACCAACAACCAAAAACCACACATGGCACACACCTGCAGTCTTACCAATGAGGAGATGGAGGCAGCGGTACCAGAAATTAAATTACCCTTGGTGCTATAGCCCCACACGAGAACTTGAGTTTCAAAAACTGCCATTTGAAAAATGAAGCAAAAGCAGAAAGAAAACATTATATGATGTCAAAAGAAGGCCCTATTATGTGTTTCTGAGTAAAGTTTTACCCAGCAGCATGGAGAGAAACATTCTCAACTTCATACACAGAGGACTCATTTTCCAGTTAATAGAGGTTGGGACACTAGAGAAGCAAAGGCATTTTCAATGACATCTGAGAGGAAGATGCAATCACATGTTTAAAAATAAATGCAGAAACGTATATCCAAGATCTCACTTAGTGGTGGAGAAGCAAGATTCACAACTGGCTCTGAGACTCCCAAAGCCACCATATACACCAAGAACAGAATTCTCAAATGAAATAATAAATAGGTGAATTAAGTCTATCACTAAGTAACAATCAATACACCCACACAAAACAGTTTACTTTTCCATGGGCAGGAGTAATCATTTTCTACCATTCAGTAGAAGTAGCTCAATGATAGAAAGAGGCATGGATAATCTGGTGGCTGAGGACAGGATGGCAGTAGTCCTCATTCACCCATTTAAAAGCCATTCTCCTGCCTGAGAGATGGCTCTTCAGTAAAGAGCATACACTGTTCTTGAAGAGGAACTGAGCTTGGTTCCCGCACCCACATCAGGTGACTTAGCACCACCTGTAACTCTAGCTCCAGGGAATCTGACACCTCTGGCATCTGAAGCCACCTACACTCATGTGCACATATTCACATATACAAAAAATGCAAATTAAAGAGCACCTATAATATTTCTCATATGCTATACTGGCGAAAATTTTTAAAAAGACTGCTTTTTGAGGTAGTTTTGGTGAGTTTCATTTGTGTTGATATAGATGAAATGTGAAACATGTAGGTGTGACAGATGTGTTTATCATTTATCAGTCTTATGTCTGGAAACCTATTGAACATATGTACTTACCACACAGGAAATAAACAAATGAACAATGTGATGTCATAACAAAAGTAAAATGTCTAAAATTGCAGGGTACCTAAAAAGATTTTGTGTCACCAATAGGGACTACGAAGCATCCAGACAATATCACATTATTCTATTGTTTGATATAGTACCAGCCCAGGATCTCATGTGTACTAGACAAGTGCATTACCAAGATAATCCATAAGAAACCAAGGTGTAAACAAAGTGCATACTACACTCTGTTGGGTTATGGGGGTGGAGAGGGGGTGTGGGTAAAAATGTAGTTCCATAATCGGTTTGTATTCACAAACACTGGAAAGATATACCAGAGGTAATATACATGGTTAAACAAGACACAGAGTTCTTGGTTACTGCTTCAGAGTTGCTACATTTGAACCAAGTGACTCAGTTCCTTTTGAAAATTTTATTCTTTGTACAAAATGATTTGCCTTTCCCCTAACAGCCACATGTGCACACTGAGCTGTTTACCACACCAAGTAATGGAGATATATTTGCTTCTCTCTTCAAGTGTGTCATTTCTATCCTATAGGTCTCTCTCTCTACACATACATATTGATTTGTTTGCCCTAGTTAACCTTCACTCTTAGCAAAATTTTGTAGCCTTGGTGTTTGTGAACCCTCCCCTGCTACACAGAGGAGACTGTAAGGAGGAAACATAACCAAACCTCCACCCCAGCCATGGAAAACCAGAAGGGCTGCCTCCAGAGTGTTCTCAGTCACATCTAAGGAGGTCTTTCTGTGGAAACCCATCTCTAAGTCATCCTTTACATAAGTGAACAAACCTTCCTGATGCCAACACCTGAATATTTGATACAAACTTCAGACAGGTCTGATGGAGGGTTTAATTATCCACACTGCAGAAAATCATGGGATCTTTAAGTTGCTTCTCAATGGCATCCTTACATCACTTTAAACACAGAGGGAGTGAGAAATGAAGTGTGTATCTTTGCCTCTGCTAATGGACTACTGAGCAGAAATTAAGACAGAGCAGTTCTGAACTGTGGTGTGGGGATATAGAACTGACAATTTGGGGCAATCTATTATTATCAAGAAACTTGAGGGCTGCCTTATTATCCTTTCCATGGACCACAGCCCTGCACTTCTAAATGAAGAAACAAGGGCTATTAGGTACAACATGGTGCTGCTGTACCAATCAGATACACCAACACTCCAGGACCACCTTTCACTCATCTTTACACAGAAGCTTAGCCAGCCCCATACTGTACACAGGGGGTCTTTGGTATTCTATGCATTAACCTGTTGAAATGAAAATGTCATGTCTGTGCAGCTGGGGACATGGCTTGATTGGTCAAGTGCTTTCCAGGAAAGGTTAAGATTCTACATTAGATCCACAGTACCCACATACAGAGCCAGGCACATCCAGGTGTACCTTTAATCCCAGCATTGGGCAGGCAGAGATAAGAAGATCCCAGAAAGACAGGTATCTGATTCAAAAATAAGGTGAATGACTGAGCAAGACCACTAATGTCACCCTCTGCCCCCCCTTATAAACAAACACAAATGTTATGTCCCTTCTGTTCATCACAGTGCTCCCTGGGTGTTTTCTATCAGGAGCCCAGTTTGCACAGCTTCCTCACTAAAACTAGGGATCTAGGGAGAACAACATTTTCTGAGCTGTTCCAGATACCATGCTGAAAAATTGTCAAGTTGTGAACAAGTTCTCTCAGCAGGCCCAAATGGTAACTCAGAGTAATTCACTGTACCTAAAGCTAAGAACCTAAAAAAACAAAAACAAACAAACACACACACACAAAAAAATAGATTCTCACTTTTTAAAAAAAGTGCTAGCACAGGCTAGCCTTGAAATTACTGTGTAGCCAAGAATGACCTTGAATTTCTGCTCTTCCTGCTTCTACTTCTTGAGTGTCTGGATTACAGGTATGCATCAATATGCCCTGGTGTAAAAGCACTTGTACAGTGAACACTGGGTGCACTCAAGTCATACTGGCTATAGGGAAGGGGTTAAGGAGCAGAGGAGGGAGATTTCACACAGACATGCCAGTCACAGGAGAAGCACCTTTGTTCCCAGGTCCCTTGGAGCCCTGTGGACATTTGAGTCACAATTTTAATTTACCCATCAGGAATATCAAATTTTCTCTTGGGTTTGGCCACAGCTGTTCTCTACCTCTTGTCACTAAAATTGGATATAATTTCTTCACATCAGTAGCTGGTAAGAGGTTAAGAGAGTGAGCCAGCATTTTGATACCCTTGGTTAGATGGATTCAGAGCAGCTCATATGTGTTGGGGAAAAGAAGAGACCTTCCCAGAAAGTAACCTGTTTCCCTGTTGTGTAAATGGACACACTGTGGAAGGACAGAGACTTCCCTCATTGCGCATAGTCTGGTCTTGAGTCTGGGGATGCATCATCCATATCCCCAGCAACAATCAGTGTATGTGGGGTGTGGTGTTTAAGTGTGTGTTGACTGAACACCCAAATGAGACAGAACTTGAATTAAACATTTTCATTCCTTCTTCCTTTCAGTTTACAAAACTTAATTACTCTGTGGGTCATTTGATGACTCCCCTTGGGAGATACTTAAATGGGTACACTTTTCTCACACACAGTGGGACTAAAGGTAAAAGAACACATGTCTCCTCTCATCCTAGCCATGTAATCAGGCTTCCTGGGATATGTTATCTGCTTGCCTCTCCATTCTTAGACTGCCTCTAGAATAAACCCAGGTGAAACAGGCACTATCTCAGCGAGTTCACACAAGGCATTCACCATCAGGTGTCTGAGGCAGCAAGAGGAGCATGACCTCTTTATATTTCTACTCTTTCTAGTTGGACAGCCATATCTCAGTGAAAATGACCTAGCCATTGTCTGGCATTTAGTCCTGTTTCAAGGGAAGGAGCCAAGATGGAGTGTACTCTGGGGAATATAATTAAGATATGGCACAAGTAAATCTTCAATCCAGCCAGATGACCTGGCCTTGCCCATCATGGAAAGACATTATTGCAGTAAAATGACAAACATTGGAACCAGGTGACCAACCATTTGCTGAGGGAAAAAAAAGTATTGGTTGTATGTTCCCTGGTTTTTGCTCACATAACCTGAAAGAAAAAAAGAAAAGAAAGAAAGAAAGGAAGAAAGAAAGAAAGAAAGAAAGAAAGAAAGAAAAAGAAAAGAAACAGTGTAAGGTAGCCAGAGTAGACCTACCTTTGCTCCAAGGAAACAAGAACGCTGACATCTCTGATGCTGCAAAGATAACCCAAAACCTTGGAAAAGGTCATATAGAATTCCACCAAGACATTCTAGCATAAGATAGAAAACAATGTTTAGTATATGGGAAGGATCAGGAATCAAGAGGTCTACCTACAGATGAAGCAAGCTACAGAAACATCACAGTCCATGTGGTAGCTAAGGAATGTTTCCTTCACCCCAGAACTTCTCCTATAGAACTTCACTCCCCTATTTCCAGTAGTCAGACAAACTGTTGGATCTCAACATACTGGGATGTCAAAGGGGACTCAGTCCTAGGATGGAATAATTAGCCAGTAACCAAAGTGCTACAGAACATGCCTCAGGACCTCAGCATTGTCAGAGAGGACTAAGTGTGCAGCACAACACACTAAAACATGCCATTTGTACACACATACATGCATAAGCATAAGTACATGCGCTGGATCTGAAGCAGCCTCCGTGGGCACAGTTCTTAATGGTTACCTGGTTTGTATTTGACCAGTTGTTATCAGGGTGAGAAACCTGGGTCTCTGTAGAAGCACTCCAGTCTTGCAAGATTCTTTCATCTTGATGTTGCCAGGCAGATATTGTACCTTTTGCATACTCAAAGCCACGTTAGCCTTTGTCATGTCTGATACAGCCTGGGCGTAGGTAAGTAGAACTCTAACACAAAGGCTTTAGATTAACCTGGGGGCTCTGCACAGATGCACCTAAGGTCTGATTCTGTGAATAAGCTCTGGCTTCTGAGTGGAAGCCAGATGTCCAACCTAGCTGATATTTTTCAGGACATATCCATCTTGATTTGTGACACAGGGTCTCTCCTTGACCTGGAACTCAGAGGTTAGCCTGATCAGTGAGTCTCAGATTCCGTTTGCTTCCCCAGTGCTAGGGTTAAAGGCCTGTGTCATTGTGGCCTTCTTTAATATCATTTGTGTGTATGATGTATTATGGAGGGTGTACCATTGGGTGCCTGTGGAGACTAAAGAACAGCTTTGTGGAACATTTGTATGTAAGTTCCAGGAATCAAACTCAGATTACCAGGCTGTGTGGCAATCACTTAACCAGCTAAGCAATTTCCCTAGCCTCAGGCTGACCTTTTTATAATCATCAGGCTATAAAGATCTGGTAACTAGTCATGGCTTTCCCAAGACAAAACTATTAAGACCCTAGGATCTTGAGTAAAAGATAGAACCTTTGATTATTAAACAAACAAAGACAGTTTGAATGAGAGAGAACAGGCAACTAGTTGCCTGTCCATACTTGTCAAGTTCCCCTGTGAAACAACAAATAGAAGGGTTCACACCCAGGATATATGCTTATTGTCTGTCCCAAAGAGTTACCAATAATCTGTATACTTGCAGCAAAATGTGAACAAATATATTCAGCTATATTTAAAAGAATAAAAAAAATTCACAAAACATTTGTTGCCATAGGAACTGCTGTTAACTAGAAATGCCTACCTCAAGATTCACAGATTACTTAGAGAAGGATCATCTGCACTAAGTTATGCAACAAGTCATGTAAACAGAATCGGACACATTTCCCAGCAGGAGTCACCTCCTTTTTCACCCGGAAGTGGTGTGACCCAAACATTTTCCCCCAGGGTACCAATTAAGAAACTGCTATTTTCAGAGCAACAAAAATAAAAGCTTTTATTTGTTCATTTGAATATAAAACAGGCGTTATCACAGATGTACAAAGCGTACTGGTGGTTGAACATACAAGAAGGTTGCTGTCCTTTGCACATAAAAATTTTGTTTGAAACTGTGATTGGTTGAGTACATGAGTTCTCTCTAACCAGTCACCACACTCTGAAATAACGCTGCTAACATTCAACTGATAAAGGGACCGTCCCCTCGGGTAAAGTGTCAAGCAGGGTTAAATATATATAATAAACAAGCACCATGAGGAATCTGCTCCTGTTTGATTAGATCTGTGTCTCAATGTTCATTGTGTACCCTCTTTTTGTGCAAGTTGATTACACGGTTTTGGCTGACTCCAAAAGCACATGGTCACAAGACAAACATTTTTTTTTAAAACATTCTCATGAATGATTTATCTACAGTACAATTTCTAATACACAACGATCCTCCTTTATTGCTGAAACTGGTGGTACTTAAGCGTTTCCTTTCCTTTTTCTTGCACAACGAAGCTTCCAACCCAGTCCACCAACTCTTTCAAACCTAAAGTCTAATGTCACAGATGACAGGGTGCAGAAGAGACCTGTTGTGAACTGCTTGTACAACTGTACTGCAGCCTTCGCCCTCCTTGGGTGTGAAGTTGATATGGTGAAAAGTAAAGAGTATGTTTTGAGTGACATCTAAATTTGCTTTGCTTCCTTATATCAGCCAGATGGAAGCTTTCCTGCACACTGCA
This sequence comes from Phodopus roborovskii, assembly GCF_943737965.1. NCBI lineage: Eukaryota > Metazoa > Chordata > Mammalia > Rodentia > Cricetidae > Phodopus > Phodopus roborovskii. Next base: position 6,100,382 of record NW_026126485.1, read on the forward strand.
ATGATGTTTACCTATCAGTATCCTATCTGAAATGTTCAACCAAGTTCCCTTTAAGAGAAGGAGGGAGACAAAGAGGGCAAAAAAAAAAAAAAAAAAAAAAAAAAAAAAAAAAAAAAAAAAAAAAAAAAAGGGAGAGAGAGAGAGAGAGAGAGAGAGAGAGAGAGAGAGTATGAGGGTATTACATGAGTCAAGAAAATGTTTTTCTGTATGTGGCAGGGATTCCACCCACCCCCTTAGGAAGCTGCAGACTGTAGGAATGTGTATTTGAAACACATATAAACACATAGCAATGAGCAAACAATATTTGAAAAATCAAATAATTCATGGAGATGGAAGAAAGTTTTGCATATGCAAATTTTTCTAAAAAATTGCCACTTTAAAAACAAACCTAACAGCCTTAGATCTCAGAAGTCAAACAAAACTCTTTCAGCAAATGGCTTACTGTTGACTGCACACAGTGAAGGCAGACAAAGTCCTTGCCCATAATGCAATCAAGAACCTTTTTTCTGCCCAGCAATAATTTTAGTTAGGCTAATCTAGTCCTGGGAGCCACTGCAGGAGCATACTGTGGCAAAAACAAAATACCCCCCTTGCATTGCTGATATATCCTCCTCGGCTAGATGCAGACAGGCCAGATCAACTGAGGGATACAGTGGTCGAGCTGTGGGCACACATAACCAGAGATCAGTTCACCAACAGTTAGTACAAGGATGAAGGTGGAAGAACTCCTTGCTGCAACCAGAGCTCTGTTTTGAGTCCCTGGAACAGTTGGCTACATAGAGCCAAATTAGGAAACTCTCAGGACTATTGGATCAGAGTTAGATGGGTCTACAGTCTCAGGAAGATAGAACACATAGCTTTCCTCTCAAAGCTGTTCTTGACATTTATCTGCTCACAGTGGCCACTGGAAGGGGGTAAATGAGTGATACCTGGTACAAATTACCATAGGGTATCATTCTTTTATTACCAACCAAAAAAATAATTTTTTAAAAGTGATACACACACACACACACACACACACACATACAATGCTAAAATAAAATAGACATTATGCAACGAGTTCTTGCAGCTGATAAAACAGTGCTATTTGCCAACCTGGAGCCCCTCAATGTCATTGGCACATGCTGGCACAAAAGCATTCACTGTCGTCCTCACAGCAAAGGAAAAAATAGTGCACATTAGCATTAAATCCCTTCACCATCTCAGAGACGGCGGTGACTCCACTTGCTGGTCTCTGGTCTAAGACAGGGTTACTGGCAACCTGTGATTGCTTGGAAACAGCCAAGTGTGTGTGAATACAGTGGAGGGCGCACCATGCAAGTGACAAATTCTGCATTTAAACTTTAAAATCTCCTTTGTTCATTAGTGAATTTATATTTCATATATATATATTTGTTGTGATACTATCCACGCAAGATAATACAACACTTTTTTATATTAGCAAACATTACAAGACTTTAATATTCTTGAATGTTTTTTTCTCTTTTATATTTCTAAAGAGATCAAAATAAATTAAACATTTTGTACATAATTACATATCGAGGAAGTTAACTTATTTTTATCTTTTTAGTTTAGTACAAAGATATTTGCAAGATAGTTGCCGAAATACCTTATTTATAATCGCTTCTTGTTCTATGTTAACTTCAAAGGCCATAAACTGGCCCCTGTTTCTTCAGCATAGCTCTGACAAAGAAAGCTGCTAAAATCTAATTGGAAGGTGCTACCTGGAAGGTTCTCGTACCTCAGTAAACTCTCCTAGAAGGGTGACATCTATCGATGGCTTAAATTAGTAACAGATCCATGTCATTAAGATTCCATGACACATTAAAACAGAGAAAACAATTCTTTGCCACACTACATAAATTGTTTAAAAGAACCCATTTGGAGGGTAGAATATTCTTTTTAATCGCTATTTTGGCTTAACAAAATACCACATTTACGAAGAGAACACTTCTTATCCAATAATTAAAAAAAGAAATAAGGAAAAGAAAGTTCTTAAGATGAGCTTTTTCCAGCAAACTGAAGGCAGTGATCCAAAGTCCTTCTGAGCAAAATCCAGCGTAAATTCACATTTCATCTCCCTGCCAGGTGACTGCTCCTAGAAGTCTTCCCCCAACCCCACCACACCAGGCTCTTCCTTTGTGTGTGGCTAAGTGTCTGCATGTCTCTGTGGACACTGAGAAAAAAAAAATGGTCACATCCGTAGAAAAGTCTATGAAAGCCAAAGTGATGAGACTACATATTATAGGCCACATAGATGGGATCCAGCTGGTCTGCCAAGAACCCATCTCGCAGGTGCATCCTTTGTTTCTCTCCCCGGGAGTTGATGGGGATGACACCGATGTCCACCACGACCACCACGCCTACAATCAGGTAATGCTCTTCCAGGACCACATTGGTTACCAAGGGAACCAAGTCCAAGGCTTCCTGTTCTGACCCATCAAGTTCAACCACAACCACTAATAGGTTTGTCCAGGTAAAGACAGCACTAGAAGACAGAGAAGAAAACCACCATCATTGGGAGAGTCTTTTACATAATTACAGCACTTTCTCTTTCTGTTTACACCTGCCTGAGGGATCCCACCCATCTCCTCAGACTGGCACATCCTTCTGAGCTGAGTCAGAATATAGTCTTCCCAGCCACAACATACCTTTTCAAATTTTTCTCCTGGCCTTCTCTCATGGTGGCTTCTGCATGTTATGTGGTGTTTTCTGGATTCTGCTTCTATGGCACAGGGTCACTTCTGTGTCCTTAGGGGAGTCTGGGTTTCAGGTCTGCTGATTTACAGCTGCCTGAGGTGCAATTTCCCCCACCACTTTCATCAGCCTCCTAACTCAGCCTCCCATCATCTCTTTCAGGCACCAAGATCTACTGCTGCAGGGGTTTGAGTAGTAGCGGCTTAGTCCAGCACTCCCATTTCCAGCCCTTGGGTTCAATATGGTACATGGTCAATGTGTGTGAGCAACGTGACACCAACAGAGGGTATAGAGGTGCTGGGATGTTTTCCCTTGTTCTGATGTAGTACTGGCATTGCCAGGCTAGAAATGTGCCTGAGCTGGCCCCAGAGGATAAAACACATGTAGGCCAGCGTCATAAACATGTGAGCATGATTAGTAGTTCTGTCTTAGAGTACTGAGTTTGAAGAGTAGATATTTATTTGGTGGAAGAACCTCCTGAATAATTAGTCTTCTTAATTACTGGAAGATAATCCCAGTGCTTTACTATTTTAAATTCCATTACCCTTGTAACACTGGCTTTTAGGACTGGTATGCACAAGCTCTGGCACAGGTCTGCTTGGCTACAGGAACCAGAATACTGAAGGGTGGAAGGAACTATATGGATAAGACAGAAAGTTTCTGGTAGGGAGCGGGCACATGAAGAAGGGCACCAGATTTAGAACCTATCAAACCAGCTTACCTCTGCCTGTTTAACAATTTCTATCCTATCTTGAGATGGGATGAACTTAGAGGCAATATTTTTCCTACAAGCATGAGAGTAAGTCTACTAGAAAACAGTGCAAATTTTATTCAGTATCATCAATGTGCATGTATTATGCTAAAAGGGAGAACTGCAGAGAGCATTAAGAGGTATGTTGCCGTTGGACACCTCCACCCACCCCCACAGAGATCAGTTTTGAAAATGGTTTCCAAGATGTGCTGACATTTCATTCTCTTAATTTTGAGTTCCCATGACACTGAAATATTGGTTTCCAAGAAACATTGTGTCTGTGATATCAGTGATCACCCATACATTTGGTCAAATGCAATTATGGCATCTGAAATATATGCCACTGTCCTGAAGTACTAGGAACTAGCATTCACAGTGAACGGAAGTCAAGGTGAGCTTTGCTATCACTTCAGGGTTTGCCAAGCAGAATGGGATGGGGACTGGAGACTTCTAACCATCACAGCTTTCTTAGGGGCTGTGTCAACAAAACAAGTCCCCTGATAAGAAATGAATTTAATTGGCTTGAATTTGGCAACATGGAGATGGTTTTGTCTTTTACATGGGGTTTCTCAAGTGGCAGGCAACCTAGAGGACATGATGGGGTGGAGACATGGAGAAGACCAGCAGGACCAGGGAAGGAAGGACCAGAAGCAGGGGAGAAAGTCTGTGTGACTGAACAATTCTTAAAGTCTGGAGTTCATCAGAACCAAATTTCATGATTCATCAGTTTCCTTCCTCTGGGGCTTCTACAAGACCGGGTGAATTGCAGACCTTGACTGACCACCTCAGGGTCAGACTCAGCTCAGGAGCCACATAGTAGGTAATCAACTAATGCTCAGGAAAAAATCCAGAGGGAGGCCCCTCAGCATACATCTTGAGGGAGATGATACAGTCAATTAAACTAAGGCTGCACCTGAGATTTATAGCCACAAAATGAGTTCAGCCCTGGGCCTGTGCCTTGAATACCAAGAGTTGATACTACTTTTGCATTTCTGTCATCTATCCACAGTTAAGGAGGAAATTCTGAAACTGGAGGCCTTGCTCTTTTTTTGTTTTTTTTGTGGTGTTAAGCACCTAATCCAAGGATTTGGGCATGCCAGGTAAGTATGCTAACAAACCCCTGGAGGCTTATGTTGGTAAGGATCTAGGGCAATGTGACTACAGGGCAACTCTTACATACACAAACAGGATCTCAGGTTCTTTGCCAAGAGCTTTATAATCAGACTCAGGACTTGCCTAACATGTAGGAGACACTGTTTCAAATCCTGGCACCACAAAAACCAAACAAGTAAATAAATATACTTGTATTATTTAGATTCAATAAATGGCAATTAAGTCTGAGCCTATTTTTGGAAACCCATTAGAAGAATGAACAATCTCAGAACCAAGGCTTAGAAACTATTCAAAGCCATTCTTGCACCTGTTTCCTTTATTGGTTATACCCCAAGACTGCGAGTGGTCACATCAGCCTCTCTGACAGGGGTGGGGAGGGCATAGTTCCTTCGTGAGTGAACACCTTGCCTGTCATCAAATGAGTGAATAAACCGACACTGAAAAGCATGAAGTCACTTTTCATTCCTAAACACAGTATGAAAGTGTCAAGCAAGTCTAACTGCCATTAGCACTGGAAGCAAAAGTGAGCTCATGAGTGTCAGTCCTTCTGCTTGCCAATGGCACTTTGTAAATACATGGAATGGACTTAGGCAGAAGACAGACGCATGCTTCTGGGAAGGATAATAATTTATAACCCCATCCTTGGGTCACAGTGTGCAAGGCCACTGTGTGCAGGATGTGGCTTGGGCTTTGGTTTAATTGAAGCAATTCTTACCTAGTACACATATTTAGTGAGGCTAGGCTAAAATAATGCCTCTCTCCTCATGTTTTCCTTTCCCACGGAAGTACAATGCTCAGTAGAAGTCATGTTTTGCCTGTTTGCTTTGTTTTGTTGTTGTTTTAATTTGTGAAAATGTGATACATAGAAGTAAAACAAATGCCATAAATACATAATGCAGACAATAACAACTTGGCTTCCTGGAAACACTGTGGCTAAAACTCTGTGGCTTCCAGTCACCTGGGATGTCCTAACAGAGTAGGTTCTTTCCTATATTGTTCTTAGCCTTGAAGAGACACCGCATCCTTCCCAGTACCATATCTTAGGAAAACTCTTCCATATCTCCTGTGATCAGTAACTAGGCTCCTGACTTCAGAACAGGTAATGCCCTCCCATCCACTTACCATTCTGTGACACTTTTGTGGGCTCTGATGACTGAAGTCTCAATATCTATTGGGTGGTACCTCATGCCTCGCAGCTCCATGGCTTCATCTAGTGCCCCCACCACGTAGAGGGCATCATGGCGCTCTGTTGGAGAAGAAACCAAATGCCAATCAAGACTTGTTCTCTCTCTCTCTCTCTCTCTCTCTCTCTCTCTCTCTCTCTCTCTCTCTCTCTCTCTCTCAAGAACATGCCCACTCTAGTGACATAGATAAGCAAGGAAAGGAAGGAAGGTTCACTTCTAGGGATGGTTGGTCCTTTCTCCTGGGGAGTGTCAGCTGCCTCAGGCTCAGGCATCCTCTCTTATCTTCCCATGCTGGATGCCTGGCCACCAGGTTCTCATGTTTTGTTTGTTTGGTTTTTCTTCTTAGATATTTGTATGTATGTATACATGGGGAGGCCATAGTTCAAGGCTAAATGTTTTCCTCTATTGAGCTCCACATCATTTTATGAGATAGTATCTCTCACCAAACCTGGATCTCAGCAATTCAACTAGGTTGGCTGGCTAGCAAGCTCCAGGTATCCTTCTCAGCATTCCTAGTACTGGTATTAAAGCCATATCTGGCTTTTCTTAGATATTTTGTATGAATGTATATTAGTTATATAAAATAATACATTTCATTATAATGCTTTCATAAAGGTATACAGCATGCCTCTCCATCATGCTCTTACCCCTTTTCATTTTTCATCCTATCCTGTCTAATTTCTGAACCTGTCCACTGGGGATAAGCCAATCTTCTTTTGGACCAGCTTCTACCATCAGACACAAGATCACATCTTCATTAGTGACTAAGGGACTAAGTTAACACCAGTTAACACTTAATAGCCTAAACTTTGTGAGGTAGAACTCATTTGCAAGTCCCTAAGGGCTTCATCTGTTCAAAGGCATAAAGGTTACAGTTCAGCCAAAATGCACCTAGTTTTCCTCAACTCAATTACAGGAGGTCCTCAGTGTGTTGATCTCATGTAAATGGGAGGGAAAACAGTTACTTGTCATGTTCATGAATGAAGATTTCTTTAGTCTAGGTAACCTTAACATCTCCCTTCCTCTCTCCCTCCCTCCTTCCCTACCCCCTTCCCACCTCTGTGTGTGTTGTATGAACACATGCATATGCCTGTGCCTGTGGAGAGGAAAGACTGGCATCAGGTATTGTTCTCTCATCTCCTATACTGAGGTGGGATCTCTCACTTGAACTCAAGCCTTCCCAAATAGACTAGTTTAGCTAGTAAGACTGCTCCAAAGATCCCCTGTCTGACTCCTGTGAGTTGAGATTTCAGGCAGGCTGCCATGCCTTCCTAATATTTATGTTGGTTCTGGAGTTCAAACTCTGATTTTCACTTGCTGAGCCATCTTCTCCAGCCCCACAAGACTTACTTTTATCCTGCAGGAAAACCACATAATAATGAAAAAATGGTCAGTCCTATCTTTGCTTGAAAATAAGAACTCTTTCCTTAATTTTGAGCTGGGTAATAAGGATGTCAGGGAAAATTTGAAATAAATGATGAACATGAAGTAACAGCATATAAACCTTTCCTAATATAGGCAGACAGCAAGATAGAGACCACTACTTACTTGCTTCTGCTTACCACAGAGCTTTGTTTCTTTACTTGATGTATGGGTTCATGACATCATCCAGGGACAAGTGAGGTGAAGACAATAACTATATTCTGCTGCCCTGCTCCCTAGGATTCAACTGGCCAGGATTCTATAGGTCTTCCTTGAGGCATGTAAACTGACACCACTTTTTACAACTATGAACGCTACATACGTGATTAAATGAACCTATGACTATTCATCATGAAACTGCCACACTAGCATGTTCAATTTCCCTAAATGCAGAGCTCAGGTTAGCAGGTATGTTTGTGATTTAGGAGATCTCAGTAGAGCCTAGATTCTCATCTGCCCAGGATTTTGGTCTCATCGCAGTTCTAGAAATACATGGTAAGACAGGTTTCTTTTATTTTTACCTGGATTAGGGAGGTAAGAAAGGATTATGAAAGAAGCAGAAGATGAATATTCAGGTCAGTTTATTTTTGTGTGTGTGTGCTTGTGGATGCATCTGCACTTTACTTGTTAAGACTGGGTCTCTGACTGAACCTGAAGCATACCACTTTGGCTAGATTGGCTGGCCTGTGAGCTCTAGGGATACACTCTTCTGTCTTCCTTGTCCTGAGATTACAGGTGTGTGTGTGTGTGTGTGGCTACACCTGAGCACTAGGGATCTTAACTCAGATTATTGCATATCAAGTATTTACAAACTGAATTATCTCCCCAGCTCCTAATTTTAAAATTAATCTCTCTCTCTCTCTCTCTCTGTGTGTGTGTGTGTGTGTTTGTGTGTTGAGAGAGAGAGAGAGAGAAAGAGAGAGAGAGAGGAGCCTCAGGCATGCATTTTGACACTGAACCATCCCCTAGGCTTCTAAGTATGCTTTAGTATCTTGGCTTCATGAAATACCACAGTGTGGCTCCCCATATGGAGGCACAGACAGCTAGCAATAAACTATACCACTATTAAACACAGATCCATGTCCAAATAATGGGAACAGGAAGGCCCAGTTGCTAGCCATCAGGGCCCAGAGCTTCAGGACTACTCCAGTCCAAATGCCATAGGAGTAGTTCTGGCAGGGACAGCATACAGCCCCTGGAACTTATGAGGACATTCAGCACACTTCATCATAGGGAATACTGGGCTGCAGTTTAGCTTTACCTTTGCTCTTGATTCTTAGGAAGACAAAAGAAGGGCTGGGTGGTGGTGGCACATGCCTTTGATGCCAGCACTCAGGAAGCAGAGGCAGGTGGATCTCTGTGAATTCAAGGCCAGCATGGTCTACAGAGCTAATTCAGCTCTGTCTACTGCATTTATATCTTCCTTGCCTGTGTGCACATCTTCATGTGTATGCATTTGTACAGTTGTGTCCTCATTCATGTGTGTGTACATGAGTGTGGAAGATAGAAATCAGCTTCAGAGATTTCTCTTGGTTGTTAGTTACCTTGTTTGTTGAGACAGGGTTTCTCACTGAACTTCTGTCTAGGCTGGGCTGGCTACCATGGCCCCGGAGAACTAAGTTTCTAGCCCTAAGATTATAAGAAGCACATACTTGAGTTCTAGGGATTAAACTCGTCTGATGTTTACATTGTAAACATACTTTACCAACTATACTATCTACCCTACTTGTTTCTCTTTTACTATTAGGCACTTTCAGATCAGTAGGGGCAAGCAGAGGTCCTGGTGTGGCTCTCAAAGCATAAGATCATTTTCAGTGTTTTTCAATTCAGTTTCTATAAAATGCATGTCATCTTCCAGTCTGGACTCACCTCCATTTGCATCTGTGAGCTCAGTTCTCCGCAGGAAGCCCAGGTAGCCTGTTCGGGCCCAGATGGTCTGGGTATCTCCAAAACTCAACCGGGAATTGAAATGATCGGACTGGAGAGACTCATCTCCATAAATGGTAAAATAGCCACTGGCATTGTGGGCACTGTGGACCCATATCTATGGACAGAGAGAAACATCATTGTGCAGGAGCCTCTCTGTGTATCCAGCCTTCTCCAGGGAAGAGATGTTAACTGTCTCTATAACTCAAGTTATTTTCCACAATGCTCAAGGTTTCCTTGGGTCTTTCTGAATACAAGGCAATAGTGATTTTGCTTAGGTGTCTGGGGGTCTGGAGTAGAGAGTGGGGAATACAGACACCCATAAAGTGTTCTATAATAAAGTCCCAAGCAAGATATGTAACAGTCAAGCAACCAACTAAGTTATTCACCTGCTAAAATTTTCATTAAAGCAGATAACTGGAAGGTTATAAAGTGGACACGGTTGTATGAGTTTCCTTATAGTTTTCTAATAGTTATTTCTATGAGCAACTGGAAAATGCTCAAAGCTTTAAGATTTTACTTTCCTTTTTTACTTGGCTAGCAGACTGCTTGAAGCAGACATAAAATACAAGGAAGGGGCAGGCAAAGTCAACAGAAAGATAGGTGCATGTGGGGTCTGTGGTAGCACAGTTAAGTAGAGGCCGACACAGATTCAAAGTAATAGCTATGGATGATGTGGAGCCACATGAAAGGTCTAGGGAAATAGTGTAGACAACACAATTTCAAAGATATCTGTACAATGCATTCAATGATGTTGGCATACAGAGCCAGACCCATGAGGAGGGCTTTGGGATTATGCTGCTTGCAGCACAGGCATTCTGAAATTGGGTATTTCATTATTTTATTAACATTGAAACATGGCTAAGTACCCTGAAGAGAAAACTACATTTGTATTGTTTACCATTGTATCCCAAGAACCCAGAATAGTGCCTGGATCCTAGCAGACATTTACTAAGCACCTGCTGAAGTAATCAAAAGGTAACATATAGATAGAACAACAACAGATGAGGTAGAGACAACTGCTTTCTGTATCAAATATGAAGTATTTCCTTGCTGAGACAATTGTGACAGATTATATTGGTTGTCAACTTGAGTGGATCTATAATCACTTTGGAGACAGGTCTTTGAACACATCTGTGGGGGATTATCTTGATTAGGTTAGCTGAAGTGGGAAGAACCATCCTAAATGTAAGCAGTTCCATTCATTACGCTGCATTCTAGACTACATAAAAAGGAGAAAGCTAGTTGAACACCATCATTCATCTGTCTATGCTCCTTGACTGTAGATATAATGTGACCAACACTCTACAGCTCTTGACATTATGACTTCCCTACTATGATAGACAATACCCTGAGACCACAAGCCAAGATAAACTCTTTCTTATTTTTCTTTTGTCACAATTAATACAGACAATATCATATAATTCAGGGGAAAATGGAAGCCTGACATTGTTAACAACATGAGTGGGAGGAGTAAGAGCAAGATATATATATATATATATATATATATATATATATATATATATATATATATATACACACACACACCACCACCTAATCTCAGCTATATGTGAACTCTAAAAGTTTGCACTCATAGGAAGCAGAAAGCCAAACAGCTGTCATTTATACCTCAGTGTGGACAGGGATGGGGAAATGTTGGCTGAAGGGACTAGCCTCCATTTACATGATGAATGACTTGTGTGAACCAAAACACAACACAGAGACTATGCTTTTTCAGCTTGAAATCTGGCAACAAACTTAAATATTCTCACTAGACATAGAAAAAGATAATTTTATAAGGTGATAGATGTACCAGTTACCTTGAATGTAAATCATTTTACAATGTATGCAACCACTACTGTATCATAAATATCATGTGGTAAACTTGACTTATATGTTTTATTTGCCAATTATCACTCAATAAAGTTGGAGTAAAGAAAAAAAACCAACTTCCTAGCATCTCCAGTCCTGGTTGCCTTGGGAGAGGATAGAACTCTGAATGCAGCACTAGATTAATCCAGTACAGATCAGTTTATATGATCACAATATTCAAACTAAGAGTCACAAAGTACCCAGACAAAAAGGAATGTGGAGAGTATATAGAAATGGTCAGGACTTGATCATGAGTCATGTGTCTACCCATATGGTCTGTGGGAAAGTGTTCCTGTGATACTGTTCTGATGCTGGTAACATATTGGGTAGATGAAGCAAATATGATAACACAAAGACATTCTCAACCAGGCAGCCAAGGTATAGGAAGGATAAATGGAGGGAAAGGAGATATGGTTCTATACAGAAAGTCTGAGACTTGGGCCTTGCCATTTCCTCATGTTCTCTACTTTCTTAGAGAAATATATGGAGAGAGTAAGAGAGGACAAGGTGTGACACTTGACTTCAACAAATGAGTAGCATCAGGGTCCAGCTGATGTCAGGGGGAAAACTTAGAGGCTAGGAAGCATAATGAAATATTTTTCTCCAGCCACACCTTACCAATAGCATGGGGGCACCAAATGACAGGAAACCATAGTGGGTGGGATTTCATCACAGTGGTATAAAGTACCACTGTTTTCTTTTTTATTTTTTTCAGGGTTCACAGTTTATATAATGAAACAATTTAAGAATGACATCTTTAAATATGCATGTGGCCAATGTTTTCTCTCTGGTCTAAAACACATATCTAACTGCTAGTTTGTTGTTATGTGGGCTTTTGAGTTTTGTGGCCATCATGCTAGGTTTCAATAATTTCCTGATGATGGAGTTCTTAGGAATAGAGAAGGCTTATGAGAACACTCTCTAGAGTGAGTCTGCAGAGGTTAAATTTGATGTGCTTTTGGAATTCTCTGATGTCTTCTGTGTCATTAGAGAAATGCCACTCTATAATACTGAGCTTTGCAGGGATGACTGAAGCTATAAAGCACATATTTAGCTCTTTTCTGGCCACCATAACTTGCCTCATGTGAGCAGCATGAGCTGTGGATGACATATCTGGGAGGACACATCTCCCAAAAAACATTTATGGTGATATTTTGTTTATGATTTAACAAATAGAGCTTGCCTAAAGATCAGAGTGCACAGCTAGTCACATTAGTTAGCCACAGAGGCTGCACAGTGTTGGTATACACCTTTAATCCCAGCACTCAGGAGACAGAGGCAGACAGATCTCTGTTAACTGAATGCCATCTTGAGCTACACAAAACTGATCCAGTCTAAAAGAAAAAGCTCATACAAAGGTGATTTCAGCACTTGTGATCCCATGTCTTCAATCCCAGCATTAGAGAGAAATACAGGGTGAGAGGAGGCAGGGGTTCAGTACAGTCTGAGATTTGGTGGGAGACAGATGCAATCTGGAGATGCAGTCTGAGGACAGGATCACCCTTTTGGTCTGAGCACTGACAGAGGTGAGAACTCTCTAGTGGCCGGCCACTTTGCTTCTCTGATCTTCAGCTTTAACCCCAATTGATTTTTATTATTAAGAACAATTAGAATTCATGCTATAGGCTTTTCATGACTCACCTCTCCAAGGTGGGAGTCTCCCAGTGGGCCTTTAGTTTCTGGATTGGCAATAATGATCCGGACTCCAGGAAGTATCTGAGAAAAGAAAGACAATTGCTGATTGCGGCTCATAAGACAGGCAGGTATCACACATTCTTCCATGGCAACTTTGCCTTAATGCCAAGTGGCCATTTCCTTTACCAATACCATTTAGAGAGCATTGTAGCATGAAGCTGAAGTGTATGCCATTACTAAAGGGTGTCCTTGCTGTCAATGCTCTACAATTCTACAGTCTGGGGCAGAGGGACTTTAAAATATGAAACCCAATTGCCAATCATATCTCAAAGCTGATAAATGCCCAAATCTGACCATTTAAAAAGGAATTCTCAAGCAAAATCAGTGATAAATAATGCAACATTTCACATGGTCTGATGTGCAAAACAGGAATTTGTACACATTGATTTAGCAGTCTGGCATGTAGGGATTAAAGAATGAGGGGGTCAGAGTCAACTTGAACTTGAGGAATTGCAGAGGGGATTCAAATATTTACCAAATGATCCTTAGTAAATAAATAATTCAATAGAGGATGCTTTTATAGTAGGTAGAAGTAGGTCAACTCCTAGCCCAACCTGGTGGCTTCTGATTGGAACTTCTGTCCTGCTATCTACTCCTCTCTACTATATTTGCATCTTGAGCCCCCAAGGGACCCATCCCTATAGGCAAACAACTTTTATTATAGACATTGACATTAAGTTCTTCCTCTCAATGTACACTGAACCTAACAACATTCTACTGTATGAAATAGGGCTCAAAGGTCTATTCTAAATATTGGCTACCTAAGTTCAGAAAACTTAACATTCTATAGTCAAGTTGAAGAAAGATACTCTATGGTAGAAACTCATGACATCTTAGAGCAGTCAGGTTGCACCTGAAGGGTGATGACCCTGGTATCTGTACTTAACAGTCTCTCATATTGTGTTGGGCTTGTGGTTACTTTCTACCCTGAAAACAACATCATGAAGGGACAGGACTTGACGAAATGGACATAGAGATTCTAAAAGGCCCACAGCAACATAAACTGCTTTTAGAAGTGTGTCAAGGGCCTGGAGAAATGGCTCAGTGAGTATGAGCACTTGCCATACAAGCATGAATGCATGGGTTTAAATCTCCAGCATCCATATAAGAAGCTATGAATGGCTGTGCATGCTTGTAACAGCAGCACTGGGGATTAGAGTCAGATGGATCCCAAGAGCTCTCCAGTTAATCAACCTAGTCAAAAACACATTAACTTCTACTTCAGTGAAGACCTTGTCTGAAGACAATATGGCAGAGAGTGAGTGACAGAGAGAGGAACCCAACATCCTGCTCTGGCCTCTGCATTTGTGTGTGAACATGGGCATGTAAACCACATAAAAGTCCATAAATAAAATAAACTTAACAATAGAATAATGTTATATGGAGAAAGAGTTGCTATTTAGGGTAAAAGGGAAAAATATATGTAAGTTTAAACATATTTTTAGTTCTTTGAAGACTAACAATATGACAGAAACTAAGCTAATAATTTCCCACTGAGAACCACTATCCACATACTTCTTAATGTGATAGTCTGATCTTTTATCTAGAACACTAGGATAATAAGAATCAACAGAATACTTCATAGCCTTTGCTTCCATTAGGTATGAACAGGTGACTAAGTAGTAGCCAATGGAATTTAAGTATAAGACAGTATGAGAACCTTCTCAATGTTCTAAAAGTCTTTTCTTCTCCTGAGAGCTGGGACTGGCACTGGAAACATGGGACAGATAACTGAACTGGAATAGTCAGTTTAGAACCTAGGCACCCCCTTAGGTCAGAGGCCATAGAAAGAGAGGTAGCATCCAGGCTTCTAGTGGATTGAATTCAGCATAAGTTTGCTATTTAAAAAAATAAACAAGGTTAAAACACTGTTATGGACTTTTTGTACACATAGTCAAACATAGCCAAAGCATCCTGAAATATCTTCAAGAAAGCTTCCCCCTGCCCCTCCGGGGTAATACAGAGTCTCTGAGAACATATTTCTTGATACTTTAAAGCCCATTCATCCTTACCTTTATACTGGAATAGGACCTTAACACTTTTTAATACTTACTTTTCCAGACTCCATCAGAGGTAAGCTGTGAGGAGATCCCCTTTCTACCAACCGGACTCTATAAGTGGAAATACATATCACTCAGTGAGCTTTTGGATCACATCATTGTCTTTGGCCACTTTTAGTACATGGTATGTATATGACAGGTTACCAAGTAAGTTAATTGTTAGCATTATTCCATAGCAAAAGTGGAAATTCCAGCTAGGGCTACTGATAGCAGAGTCAACAATGCACTGGCAAGGACAAATGGCAAGAACACATCTGCAATAACCACTGAGAAAGAAGATGGAGTCTAATTTGCCCCATCTGCAAAACATCTGTAAAGATGCCTCTTTACTCAAAGTATGTCTACATTTAAAGGGGGAAAGGTGAGCATCAAATGGAATTCTTAAACATGCCAGGTGCCTTAGGCCATGAACTTTTAGACCTATGGTTAGCAAAGCTCTGCTTAGGTATAGACAACATGCTGAGGAAGGCAGTGCCTGTGGGTTTAGTAAGCCACAGGTGGCCTGCTGAACTAAGAGTGCCTAACTAAAGAAACAGTGAAAACCCTCTCCAGGAGGGAAAAGTCTTTAGTCTAAAGCATAGTTAAAGGTAACTTTGTCTGGAGAATTGGTGAGAAGGCCATGACCAGAGCTGGTTCACTGTACTTCCCAGGGTTCTACCTTTCAGGCTGTGATCTTCACTATTTATTTTCCTTCCTTACCAGTTAACCAAGGACTAGATTCTGTGCATTTACCTACAAGACAATGTTGTGTGTGTGTGTGTGTGTGTGTGTGTGTGTGTGTGTGTGTGTGTGTGTGTGTGTGTGTAGGGAGGGGATTTGGAGGTCAAAGGTCAACACCTTCTATTTTCTTTTCTTTTCTTTTTTGTTGAGTCACAGAATTACATTTACCCGGAGCTTGCTAAATAGGCTAGGCTGGCTGGCCAGAAAACTTCAGGGATCTCCTGTCTCTGCCTTCTCAGAGCTGATAATGTAAACATGTATCTCCATGCCTGACTTTTTGACAATTTTTATTCACACAAAACAAAAAGAGAGTTGAGTGTTTGCAATTAATTGAATACAAACACAAAGTGGGCCTATGCCTTGGAAAAGAAAGAGCTGGGAGCAGATTTGAGGTCAGAACATCAGATCACAAGAGGCCTTCTTTTTATGTGTTTTAGCACCACATCCCTACAAGACACAGGATACAAAAGACCCCCACTCCTACACACTAATAAAGATATAGCAAAGGCCATGGGAGGGGAAAAACAACAGAAGAAGCACTGGAACACATATCAAAGGGCTAATTTTCTGAACAAATGAACTCTCATAACTACCAACAAGGTGATCTGCCATCACTGTCAACACTAGTGCTCTGTACAGTAACTCTTAACTCTGAGTTGAAACCTAGGGAAGACCTGAGCGTTGACTGATTTCCTCACCATGAGAATACTTACCCACACTGCCAGACTATTGGGCAGGGTGAGGTGAATGAACTAAGAACATGATGTGCCCATTCAGGGGCTCCATTGCAGTTTCTGAGTTACAAAGGTCAATGGCTGTTACTAATAACTACACATTTAGAACTGATTTATAAGGTTAAATCCTCAATATATGACCAAGGAGAGATGGACTAGCTGCAGAGTGGGAAAGGGATTCACATTCAGACTAGGCTGAGGTCTGTGTAGAAGGAGCTCAGTCATGTCACTGGTGCTTCCACCAGTAGAAGCCTCCTCCGTCCATACATGCTTAGTGAAAAGTTTCTACACCCCGGTAAGCCTCTGTACTGCTGCAGCAATCCAAATCAGACCAAATCAAACAGAATCAGAAAAAGCCCACACTTAATGACACACAATGTTCCTGGATGGCCTTCCAGGCCACCGCCCCCCAAGAGAAGATAGGAAAAGAGAGACTGGAGGACAGTTTACCCTGGGGGAATGGTCTTGAGCATCTCTGGGGAAGAAGTAATCATTTGGTAGGCTTTCTGAGACACAGCAGGGTTTGGAGGGAGTTAGGAGAGGGAGGCTTGGGTAGAACTTCCACCAAAACATTCCAGACTCTTTGGGTATATGGATGTCAGGGGCTGGTGTGAAGCTTTCACCAAAACACTTAGTACAAGGAATATTTGAAGAGGACGAGAAATGTGAATACATCTTTCATGAGGCACCAAGAAACGGGTTTGGAAGCAAGTTCCCTGTAAGATTGGGGTTCACCTAAGGGATAGAAAATGGAAATTCTTATCAAAATACCCACAAGTGAGATTCCACAAAAGGCAATTGCCCTTCACTTTCTCCATGGGGACAGTTATCTGATTTTCAAGTATACTTCAGAGTATATTTTCAAGTGCTGGTTAGTCAGAGAAATCACATGACATCACAATCTTGTCATCATATTCTAGCATCAAGTTTAGTCAAACAGTGAGTTAAAGACTTTCCTTGTCTGAAGAGAGTCAACATTGAAATAAAGGAAGCAAAGAAGCTAGTAATTACTCAAGGCATCTGTCAGTCACTTTAGCCAGAGGGAAAATAAGGCCTCAGGGAGCAGGTCAAGAATGGTACAAAATACATAGCAGTCTGTCCAAAACACCCATGTGCATGTAACACACGTAATACTCCCAATATACCAATGAGAAACACACAGGTACACACAGGTACACACACACACACACACACACACACACACACACACACACACACACACCCTTACACACATGAAAGTCCTAATTTACAATCACGGGCATGCATATGTAGCCCATTGATAACATACTACCCAGATGCTCTTACATTTCCAACATAAAATACCCTTGAGCACACATGAGCTTACGTGCACATATATAGAATGCCCATACCATACTACAATACACATATGCAAAACTCATGCCACTCACACAATGCACACCAGAGACCAAGCTAGCAAAAGGCCCTGGCCTTGCTTCTCCAATTCTGCTGCTGACCAAATATAAGCCCACTGAGATGCCCTTTTCTCTGTCCACTGTTCTTGGAATTCTTGACAGGGCAGTGACTAGTCTAGAATCCAGGCTTTTATTTCATTCTTTACTGCCTTTCTCCCAGGATGGTTCTCATAGAGCCCAGGATGATCTCAAACTTGTTATGTGGCTGGTTTTCTGGTCTTCCTATCCTTTCTTTCCTCCTCAGTGCTGTAATTACTGAATGTGCTACAATCTCCAGTTTATGCATTGCTAGGGATGGAACACATGGTTTCTTACACGCTAAGCTAAGCAAGTACTCTACTAACTGAACTATACCACCAGCCTGAGAACTCATACTGTTCTAACCTCACTCTTTAAGCATTACTTCTGTTTAAAGGCGTGATGAAAGCAAACAAATATTTACTCTAAACCTTTATACTGTACTGGGTTAAGCTCTGACAACCCATTAAAACTTTTTTTTTTTTTAACTGTCTGAGAAATATTTTTCTTTCCTAAAGATGTAACAATTCACATGCTTAAGAAAAGGTCAAACTGAAAGAGACTGAGTAACTATGGATTCATTTTAAATACATGGAAAATAATACCTTTACAAATTAACTTCCAAATAGCCCCTGAATACTTTCCCTTGTATATGTGGGAACTAAATTTATTCTGGAAACTAGAGGAATATGTATCCTCATTTGTAAGGCAAAAATGTTCTCCATGGCAACCTGGCTACAAATGCAGATTGCCAAAACCCTAACATTGGGGCTATAAGAATTAAATAAGTATTAAACACATAGGCATAAAACCAAGCTGAAATAGTTAATGTGCCTATTTAATCACTTCTTTCCATTTTGATCTCAGTCTCTGAGCTAGCTAGCACCTACCTGTCCTCTCTCCTTCTTTCCCTCACAATGCAGAGCATACAACAAACTAAGCTTTCCCAGGTTAATTAAGTGATAATTGGGCAGGTGTCATGTCACTCCCAAGTGAATGCCCCATTAAATCAATAGGCAAAGTAATTAATCCTTATGACAGATCCTCACGTAGCTGTAAAGAGAAAACCCCTAGCCCACTTCCATAGGAATACCTTAAGAAGGAAAGAACATTTTTAGCAGCTCTCCTGTCTCATTGCCTTCCAGCAACTGGCTTTGCATTTTCTCTTGAGGGTAGCACATCAAGGTGCTGTGGATAGAGACACTAGGCCTCTGTAGAGAAAGCTTACCTCACTACTAGAATCTCCATCCTCTCTCTGTCCAAGGCTCCCAGCATGTTTCAACCTACCCTAAGATCCTCAGAGTTCTTTTCTTTTCTTTTTTTCTTTCTTTTTTCCTTAGCTATTACAGGTGTCTACAAAGACTCATTTTATTGTGCCCATCCTAAACATAAGGAAATTGAGACCTCCCCAAGAGCTAACACCCTGTTTCAGGGTCATAAGCAGATCTTGTCTTGGACCTTTCAGGTCTTGGAGCCCCTATGTCACAGGAGATACAACAAAAGTATATTTTACATATGTCAATCAAGGTCAAATGCAATGCTGAAGATGTAAAATCTGGGCATTATCTCCTTCTAGAAAGAGTTGGCTTCAATGTGGAGGAGACTTAATTTCAGATGAGAGTGATAGACCCAGCTTTTCAAAAGACTATGAGAGAAAATCCCCTGGAGGATCACAAACCATAGGGGGATCTCAGAGAAAGCAGATGAGGTGGTTAGTGTGTCTAGATGTCAGGAGGGTGGACCTCCACAGACAAGTGAAACAAGGATGAAGATAATACTGAAATTTTATTCAATAGACCAAGGAAAAAGGGCCCAGGCAAATGGAGTGAAGTGGGCAGGACAGATTTAGACAAAAGGCTAAACAAGCAGGGACATTGTAAATGCCTATCTTTTGAAAACTACAGTGGAGGATGAGTCTGAGATAACTCATTCAATAAACCTGAGAGTTAGCCCCAGAATGCATGTTAAAAACACTGGTCATGATAATATGTAAATAAAATATTCCCAATGCCAGGGAGGTGGAGATAGGAGGATCCCTGGAAATCACTGGCTAGTCAGTAGAGTTCCATGAGTGGTTGGTCCTATAGCCAAAACCAATCAATTAAACAAACAAACAAACAAACAAACAAAGGTGGACATAACCTGAGTAATGGCATCCCAGGCTCTTCTATGGCCTACCACATGTGCATTCACATATGAGCTCTCATGTGCATGAATACATATATGAAAACACACATGCACATACACATACACACACACACACACACACACACACACACACACACACACACACACACACCCTCACAGTGTAAATATAAGGAGAGTGAGCTGCAGAGTCATGGAGGAAAGGAAGCATCTCTCAACCCCAGGATAAGGGGAAGAATTGCTGGGATAGAGAAAGAGGAGTGGGTTCATCTACCAGAAAGAGTATACTGACAAGGCCTAAGGCAGACCTGAGTGAAGAAGATAGAGGAGGGGTAAGATCCCAGGAGATAGTCTGGTGGCTGAGGAATAGTCCTCAGTTTTTCTCTGATATAGAAGAGAACTGAGCAGGTTATTTCAAGGAAACTGCACTGTGTCATACCCAAGCTCTAAGAAGGTCCCTGGGAATAATCCACCATGTTGATGTGAGACGTTGGGACTGCTCAGACACTATAAGGTATCCCATGCAGGAGGAGTTGTAGTTTAGAAGTCCATCAAGGGCCATGTCATCCCTGATCATTACAACTGATGACATCCAGTGACATTTAATGACACATGACCCCTGAGCAATTTCTAGCATACAACTCACTATCATGTCTGTTTCTACTTATTTTAATAATAAGCAAAGAGCCTAGACAGGGGAAGACTATTACCACTGACTTGAAATTAAGACAAAAGTGTCACTCAGAAGGCCATGGTCAATATCACAGAATTAACTGGTGGTCACAAAAAGCTCATCTTTGACACAGGCCTCCTACTCTTTCCAGCAGTACAATGCTGATCTGATGTTGAGCATTGATTACTTTATCACTATATACCATGCACACCCTCATGTGTGTACTTTCTCCAAACAGTAAGGATATTTGTCATAATGAAGACAAATGATGGGCTTAAAAGATTAATAAAGACAAACTTGAGGTTTTCCCTCATAACATATGAGGACATCCAACCATACTGCACTGAGAAGTCTGTTCTTCCTATATTTTGGGCGGGGCAGGCCAAAGGTACAACTGCTAAAGGGTCACTAGCATGGGCACTCTTTGAGCAAGCTGTACAAACAAGATGTTTTACAAGTAAGGTTTATAATTAAGTGGATTTGTTTGCAGATGCAGAAGACATCACTTGTAGACCTACATGCCTCTGACCCTGGAAGAAGTTATTCAGTTGTTCTAATGCTGGTTCTGAGTTTTGAAAGTGCTTCAGATTGAACTCTGACCATAACCTGATTCTGTGGGGGAAAATGCTGAGGGGAAAGTAATTTTCATCGGTCCCAGCCATCATTAAGGGGTTTTAATGACACAGTCTCTAATTATCTGTGGTTTGTGAGAGCCTCACATAGAGGCCAGGAAGTCCACCAAAAAGAGTGCTATTGACTTCTGTTTGGTGCTGAAAACTGACTACATGCACTGCACAGTGTGGGCAATGTCTCTGACTGTACCAACTACATAACAGCATATCTATCACTTTTTTTTGTGAAAAAGTCTTTATTTTAAGAAAAAAATTAGTTAACAAAAAATTTAACAAGGTTCACTTAGCAAAATACACCCAAAAGGAAATCACAGTACAAAGAAAGCTTTAAGTCAAGGCCTCACCAATTTCCTACAGTATTAGTATTGTGTCTCAATTCTCAAAACTAACTTTTAAAAAGCTTAAACTTAACCTAAAGATTTAAATGAAAATAAAAACTAGAATGAACATGAGAAATGCTTCTTTGCATCAGGGATCTAGCACCTTTGAGTTCTCCAGAAAAGTACATGTCCCCAGTGTGTTCACTGTGGTGTGCTTAAAGATCCACTCAACATACTTAAACTACTTAACTCAGATAACATCACTCTTAAGTATACTACCAAAAATGTTAATTGAGAAAAGCGGAAGAAAATAGTTTTAGTTTACTCATTATTACATGCTAGAAGAAAAGTTTGCATGAGAAACACTGAAGAGGTAATTTTTTAATCCAGATTTCACAAACTCATGGTGCAAAGTGGGTCCCCCAGCTTCCTCTAGAGTTTAAACTGCTCTTGAATGCTTATTGGCTGCCTGTGAAATTTTTGATTGAAATAACTCAAATGCTCCTATACTTATACTAATCATATCCACCCATGCTGTTCTGACCGCTGTAGCCGGCCCTGTAATAGCCACTCACTGACTGGCTTTCCAGGCCACTGTAAGTTGCTTGGGCAGCTGACACTCCCATGCCCTGCATCACCTGGCTGCTGTAAGCCCCATTGCTAGCCCGTTGTTGAATTCAGGAAGAGTTCTATGTATCTGTGCTGCATGTTGGCCCTGTCCTTGGACATAGCTGCCACTGCTTCTTCATGGGTGGCAAACTCAACATCAGCTTCTCCCGTCACTCTTCCATCAGGACCAATCTCAATATGAACTCTCACAGGGTTGAGTGGAGAGAAGAAGTTGTAAATGTCGTTCTCCGTCGCTTTGTAGGGCAGCCCTCTCATGTGGACGCAGTGCAGTGGCCAGTGGTGCTCTGCACTGTGAACTCGCTGTCTCCGTATCTGTGGTCATACATCCCTGAGAGACAGTAGCTGAGGTCTCTCCCAAACAGGTCAGTGGTGAAGCCATAGCCATCACTGAGGCCACTGTATTCTTCATAGCCCCCATAGCCTGCACTATAGGCACCAGACCTCATCCTATCCAAGCCTGCCTGTTTGACAATGCCAATGTACCTCCATGCTGTGCCAGGCCAGTCACAGGGCCCAGGCCTCTGCACAGACATGAACTTCAGAGGAGGGTCTGAGTATGACCTAACTTCCTCCTGACTTCTCTTGAACACTTCAATATACCTGTGCCCTATTCTCTCCTTGTGCTTTCCTAGAGCTTTCTCAGCTAACTCTTGTGAGGCAAACTGAACGAACGCCTCCCCTGTAATCTTGCCCTCCGGGTCCACAGGTAATGTGATCCCGTTTGGCACAATTTCCAACCCTGAGAAGAACTGAACAATTTCTTCCTTTGTGCATCCAAATGGGAGTCCCCGAAGCCTCACAAAACCATCATTGGCGCTGTCGGCGCTGTTTGGACCACTGTGCTTCAACACCCAATCCATCTCGGTTCTGTGTGACTTGAACACCTCAATATACTGGTGTCCCATGCTTTCCCTGTCTTTTTTCAGAGCCAATTTTACATCATCTTCTGACTCAAGTTCAACAAAAGCCTCACCACTCTGCCTGCCTTCTCTAGTATAAATGAAATGAACACCTGCGACCCCATCATGAATTGTGCAGTCGGAGAGGAAGTTTTGTACGTCCTCAATTGATCAGGACCAGGGTAGGACATGAAGTTTGACCACATAGCCTTCACCTCCCTCAGGGCCCAGCATCATGGACACTTCACAAAGCTGATGTCACACAAGCTTGGGCAATTTTTGGTAGCTTAAAAAACCACCACGGGTGCCTTCTGTAGGAAACACTTATGGAAGGTACAAGTTTTCCACGGAGGAAGGTAGAAGTGACTTCTTTCAGTAAGCAACGCGGCTTACGGAACCAACTCCACCCGATGCTTTAAAAACGCAGAGAGCTCCGGGGAAAGTCCAGGTGCATCTTCTTTTTGTTCTCAACCACGATGAGGAGACCGGCGTTCAGGTCCGGAGTCCGGGAAGCAGAAACTGCGTGATCTAGAGCGGCAGTCGGACTCCATATCTATCACTTTTGATGGCAAATTGTACCAACAAAACTGAACCATCAAATATGGTTCCAGATATGGCTAATATTAGTTAAGGATGAACACAGCCTTGTGGGATTAGGGAGTGGTGACTATCCAGGTCTTCAGGATGGTGCATGTTCCACCTGGCCTCCAAATTTGGATCTCTTCTCAGTTTGCAGAGATACTGTGGTTCCTGTCCTTGAAGAGTCAGGCAGGGGCGCACGCTGCTTTCTATTTCTCACCCCCTAACCACACAACCACTCTTGGCCTGTTTTTCATGTATTATAGTTTTGATAGCTAAGTAAACTTCTAAAAAACACAGGGAAACAGCACACTACCTGGTGTATTGCATCACATTCATGTAAAACCTAACCACCTATGAAATATATTAATCCATGCTTATGTCTGCACACTACAAAAATGCTGGGCCATTTCCATGGCCTTCAAGGAGAACACAAATTATTTCAATGGGTAACATTGATGTAAAATAATGACACTTTTTTTTTTCTTTTCTCTTGGTCATCCCAAAAGGATCGTCTAGTTGAGGCAGGACTTCCTTTAAAAAGCTGTGTCTTGTATGGTCACCTGCCCTCTCTTCCTGAGATATACTTTATACAAAAAAATAAAATTGACACACATTAATAGCCTCATTTTAAAATGCTGTTCAGCAGCTTGACTGAAAAGGTAGGTTCACTTCTACTTTTTCATAGAAACACCTACATATGGTAAGCACGCGCGCGCGCACACACACACACACACACACTCATGTAGAAAAGTTGACATATATTGGCATGCAAAATGGAACCTGACTGAGATGGTATGTCTGACATACATTGTACAACCAAGTTTTCATTTGTAAAGTTTGAGTCAACTTGCTCTGTCATACACTTTATTCATATAATGATACTTTGAACAAGTAAACATGACTCCTTTAATTTTTTTTTAACTTGGACACACAAGTGCTAGACCATCAATAATGGAGAAAGGGAGAAAATGAGAGAGAGAGGAGAGAACTCATACCTGTCATGTCTCAGGGCTCTCATGTCCACATAGACAGTGGTGGGGTCAGGTCCCGATGTCCCCTGCAAACAACAATACAGTATGGTTAACCTGTTTGCAGGGAAAAGGCTGTATTTGTATTATACTAACTGGTAAGCCTTTGTTTGGTAAATACCTTAAAATGAACAAACAACCCAAAAGATTAATGGTACTAAACCTACACTTCTCCAAGTAGCCTTTTAACATCTGGTTCAAGCGTCTAAATTCCCAAGGGAATATTTTAGGGTCACACTGGCCCTTCACAAAGCTTGACCCCATTCATGTCTGTATAATAAGAACAAGGGAGGGATACAACTTGTTTTACTAGAAAATGTTTGGCTACAGAAGTGGATTGTCAAGGATATGAAGTGTTTTGCTCAGAAATTTTCACAACATGCATTCAGAAAGGCTATTTTTAGACTTTAAGATACTGAAGCAGAAGTGTGACAGGAGCTGACAGAATGAGGAGGAAGATACAAGAGATAATTATTTTGTTCCTTTTAGTCCTGCTTGTGCCTCCAGCCTGAGAAGGCTATTTTTGTCTGTGACATAAGTCAGGGAGGTTCTATGTTTCTCCAAGTCAGTTGAGCAGTAAGTACTCTGAACAGTCTTCCTTTAGCCTAACAGTCCAGGAATCTCATCTTAGCATTATAAATACCTTCTAAAAATATACTAGACTGACTTCTGACTAATGACTTCTGTTAAGGAAGGTCTTTATTACTGAAATGACATAATACTTTACATTTAGTGATAAGGCAATAAATACAATGCTGAGGTTGAAAAAATATGGCAAATACAACAGTTTTGTGAAAGGGTAGGAGAAATTAAGCCCTTCAGAATTTACTTAATTTAAAAAGGAATCTCAATTTTGCACCAAAATTATGTTTAAATATAAGAATAAAAACAACAACAGCTTTGCTGAGCATGGTGGTACATGCCATTAACCCCAGTGGTCAGGAAGCAGGGGCAGAAGTAAATGGGTATTTTTAAGTTCCAGGCAAGCTATGGCTACATAGTTGAGACCTTGTCTAAAACAAAAACAAATCACTACTTTTTGTTCTAACACTCATTGATAGTGGTGAGTAGGGTCCTACCACTGAGAGCAGGAAAAAATGAAATACATTTAAGTAAAACTTGGATACTTACAGTGACAGTGGCCTAAAAACAATGTTCTTTCTACCCTGTAATTACTCAATGGAGCTGCCTGATAGAGCAGCAGGTAGTGAAAGCACTGTCTAAAATAATGAACTATAAACAGGCAAAGCATAAAACAGGTCCTGAGAAGCAGGTGGGAAATGGAAGGAAATGGGAGTAGACTCAATCAGCAAGGGAACCAATGATCAAATTTATGATGATGTACCATCTACTGTAGATGGTACCTCAGCCACAAGCCTACAAAATGCCTGCAATTTTTGCATTGCACTTTCAGCCTTTCCCAGTGTTAGAAGCTACAAAGGCAGGAGGTAAGGAAATGGGTATGCACTGGTGTGATGAACAGAAAAGTCCCCTACCTGCTCGGCCAGTGTCCACAGCCTATGGGGCTACAAGCAGCAGGAGGGTAGGGACAAGAAAAAAGGAAAAGACAACAGGCCAACAGACACAAAACACAAAAGACACACATAGGAGAGACACACTCAAAACAATGCAACAATTAAGAATGGGATGAAGAAAAGGGAGGAATGGGATTGGGAAAGAAAATGCAGAAAGCAAGGAATAAAGTAATAACAAGATCAAAACAATGTCAAATATGGAAACCATTAAAATTAACAATACTATACTGTTAAAGGTAGGGAAAAAAACTGAAAAGATGTCAACATATCCACAGAGCACAAAAGAGAAGTAGAGGACAGATCATGGCAATTTTTGTGGCAGTATCTTTATCAGTAAATAGATAGCGCACCTCACCAGTGACTTTATGGTGCTTTGAGTTTTCTCTTTCCAATGGCACTAGCAAGTATATATCTTAATGGTTCACTTCATAGTATATATTTGAAACAGTTTTTAAAAAAGATGTTATTCTATTTTAAATTTTGTATGTACATGTGTACCTGTGCCTGGGAAGTTAGGCACTTATAGAAGACATAAGGGCTGGGAACCACTCAGGTCTTCTTCAAGAACAGTAAGTGCTCTTAACCTCTGGGCCACCTCTTTAGCTCCTTAAATAATTCTATATTTCTCATTATGACATGAAGAGAAGTCTACATTTATGGTTATGGTACCCTATTCATAAGATTAGTAACGAAAAGCATCAGGGTGCATTTGAAGTACGAAGGTATCAGATTCCAGGTTCTTACACTGTATACTTGCTCCTTCATCTTTACACATGGAGTTTGATGTCAGCCAGGGCTACATGAGACCCTGTCTCAAAACAAAACAAAATCAAAAATGGTCCTTTTTTTTTTTTTTTTTTTTTTTGGAGAGTAGGGGTGGGATAGGCAAGGTAGATTATTCAGTTTGGTCTGAGCAAAATATAGTGAAAATACAGCTAATTCACTCAACTGTAATCTGACAGGCTGTCCCATTAGCTGTCAAGTTGGTAAATGAAATGAGAATCACAGGGACCATCTTGTTGGATCTGAACTATTTAACTGAAAAATGATCCATTTATTCATACACTATCTGTTTTTGTTTTGAACTGAATCTTCTGAAAAGCCCATACCAACATCAGATCTGACCTCCTCACTCTGACCCTGTAGGAAAACATTCCCAGTGAAGGCTTCCTTTTAAAGGGCTGGTAAGCAATCAATGTGCAATCATCATTCAGGCTGGAGAGTGCTAGCTTTACTGGTCCCACTGAACTTAAAGGACAACCTCAGGTTCTGGTTTCTTGGTTCAAAGTATAGTCTGAAACCCAGGAATTTTTCTTGACTACAACAAAGAACAAGTCAAGTGACGAAGGATACAGGTTCAGTAATCTTAGATGGGAGTCTTAAATATCAAGGACAACATATAGCAGAAGACGATAGGAAAGTTGTAGCTGACTGTGACTAACTCCCTAGAGCATGCAAAAATCTCTGACAACACTTTATTTTTAACTTCTCTTATCTAAGAACATGGCAGAGGAAAACAAGTGGCTTGAAAGCTCAAATTAATTAAACTCTTATTATAGCTATTTGTTTTATGCTGAGAGAGCATTCCCTTTGAGCATTCCATTTTGTTCTCTTTAATGATAAAGGACTCTTACTTCCATCATTATGATAACTGTATTTTTCTTTGTGGGAGTTTCAAGATTTAAGGTTGACTAGAACTATTACTATTGATTTAATTTCACCAAGTTATTTATAGCTTTCCTCTCAGACAAATCACTCATCTTATCCCATGTAATAAAAAAGTCAGCATTCACAGTTAAGTTTTTTTTTTTTTCCTTAATGAGAAAACAACTGAGGTCTCCTTTGTGAGATGAAAGGCATTATTTTTCCTTCTTTTTCTTTAATAAAAAGAGGATGCTAATTTTCACATTATATAGTTAATGCAGAAAGTTTCTCTGCTTTAAATAGCAGTCAAGGCTATGGGAAATTGTTCCCACACAGGTTAATAAACAATGACATTGCTTAAGGGTACTATAGAAACTGATGTTAATCCAGAATAGTGGCTCACACCTTTTATCCAAGCAGTTAGGAGGAAAAGGAAGGTGGAGCTCTATGAGTTTGAGGCCAACCTGGTCTACATAGTGAGTTCCAGGAAATCAGGGCTACATAGTGAAACCCTGTCTCAAAAAATAAAAAAAATAAAAAAATAAAAAATGAAAGAAAGAAAATAGAGAGAGAGGGAGAGAGAGAAGGAAGGAAGCAAGGAAAAAACTGATGTTAAAGCTAATTAAACATTAAAGTCAATTTGATTTTTCCAATATCTATGTTCATCATAAATTCAATAAATCAAAAATTTTATCATTTTTATAGCTCAAGATTCTGAGAAATACCATTCCTAAAAATGATAAATGGCTCATTCTTATAGATATCTTTGTTTTTACTTCATTTACTCTGTCAATTAGCTAAGTCCACTTAATCTCTCTAGGCTTTTCTCTCATAGTAAAAACCAATGACTAACTTCATCCTTCATGAATATGGGAGGATCTACTAGAAGCTATCCTAATAAAAGGATCCAACATGTTAATGACACTCCTCATTCTGTCTGTCTGTTTGTTTCAGTGTGTTCTTACAGAGCAAAGCCTGAATGGTCATTTTTACTTGCAAGAATAATTCACTTGATAAAGATTCATACGATGAGTTCATTTTGGGAAAATCTCAGAGGTTCTATATGCTTTTTACATGGGGCACTAAACTCCAACCAAACAAGTATTCATTTAACTGATGCAATGTAATTCCTGTTGAAATGCATAGGGGTGAAGGTAAAAGGACTACAGTTTTAGCATTTTCAGAAGTGATGGCATCAGTATATGTGACAGTCTGTTGAGTCCTAGAGGGTCATTAGCAAAGCTTTTCCCAAGCATGGCTGCTTACATAAGACAAGACAAAGTATGGGGCAAGAAAAGGAATGAAGGTCCTTGCACTTATGAAGTCTGAAAGGCCTCAGAAGGGACCAGGAAGGGGGCACAGCCTCTGCCATGCAGAAGGTAAACAGCCCATTTTAGGTAGGATCACTGCAGAGATAAGTGTCAGCAAGCAAAGGCATGGATGAACTCCATAGAAGAGAAGGTTGTTCAACATAAGACAAACCATGGATATAAAGAGATATATGAGGCTGGTTGGTGAAAACAGCTGGTTGGGTGAAAAAGATGTTTGCAAAATAAAAACAAATCCCTAATTTATTCCTTCCAAAGTTTACTTTTTACAATTACATTCATTTATTTGTGTACAGTGTGGGGAAAAGAATGTTGAACACATGCACCATGGTGTAGGTGTAAAGGTCAGAGGACAAGGTGTAGGAGTACTCTCCTCTACCATCTGGGTTCTAGAGATTAAACTCATACCACCAGTCTCCAACAGAAATCACCTTTATACAACTAGTCATTTCTCTAGCTCCCTTGGAAACTTTAAAATGGCATGCTATCTGATATATTTGTATATGTGTGTATACAATTATAGCTGTACCTGTGGAGACCATAGGACATCCTCAAGTACTATTCCTTAGATACTGTCCACTTTTCTTAGACAAGGTGTTTTGCTGGCATTAAATTTGCCAACTAGACTAAGCTGGCCAGTTAATGAGGTGTTAAGATTCTCCTAGTTTAACCTCCTTGGTGTTGGGATTACAAGTGTGTATTACCAGGCCTGGATTCCTTTTTAATGCGGGGTCTAGGTTGCCTGGATTTCACACAATGTTTCACTGTAAAGAATCATTTCAAATAAGCAACATATTTAGGGGAAAACAATAACTGTGTGTGTACACATGTATATACACATTTATGATTTGGGGTTATGATAGTAACTCTATATTCTGTAGATTTTCCTGTGGAGACATGAGCAAATGTCTATTTATACTGACATGAACAAATGCTTAATGAACATGAACAAATGCTCAATAAACTTATTTCAAGTTTAGCTTACTTAATCAATGGGTGTATTGGTTTTACGTAAAGAAACACAGGTGAAGAGTCACTTAGAGGAGAATGGATGACTTAGGCAGCTGAATTACCAGAAAGCCCACCCCAACCCAGCATGGTTGATGACTTATGAAAGCCATATTCCCGAACACCCTATAAAACTTTTCAGGCAGCTCTGCTGAAGATTTTCCTCTCTTTAGTAAGTAATTATTGCTTAAGGAAGAAGCCCTGTGAGGGCTCATATGCCAAGCACTTCAAGGCAAAGATCTATACACTACCTTCATTCTCAGGAAGCCACCTTAAAACATTGTACATCTAGGTGAACAGAAACAATGAACAACTAAAGAGTTAGTTAATAAGTACCTCAGATTTTCAGTTTTGTAAAATAAAGAGCCACAGAGCTTTGCCTTCTGTTGTAGTAATTAATACTAATGGAGTATCCCTTCTCAGCTTCCTCTCTCCTCATCTGTGAGCATCATGTGATCAAGAGGTTGCCCCCACCAACATCCTCTCTCATGGTTGCTTTGCTAAAGTAATGTGCTATCACAAACAGGAGGTTGAAGTATTCCAAAGTGCTATCGATGCACATCCCTGTAAGAGGTGGATTTTTGTGCCTCCCACTTCTAGCACAAAGCATGGAAAACCATTTATTATAACCAATACATGGTAATAAGAAAATAATTTATTTTGCTTCTAAATAAAATTAAGACTTTATTCTTTCCTTGGAAAACTTAAGCTTATTGGTTAAAAAATACGGCCTAAGTATTCCTTCTTGAGACTAATTTCCTCTCCTTATACCTAATAACTGCACATTTTCATTACTAGATACCTGAACAAAATAATGGGTTTATTGACCTTTTCATACATGTATACAAAATACTTTGATCACACTCACCCCTTTCACTACCCACCCCAGTTCTTTTTCCCCCACTAAATAGGACCCATTCTATTTTAATGCCATTTTTTTTCTGTAGAGAAAAATCAAACCCAGTTTATACATATGAGAAGAAATACTTAATATTTGTCTTTATGAAACCAGTTAGTTTAATTTTAACATAATGATCTCTAGTTTCATGTATGTCCTGCAAATGATGTAATTTCATTACCCTTTAGGGCTACAGCATACTCCATTACACACACACACACACACACCCCACACCACATACATACACACACCCTTCACAGTTATCATATTTTGGTATAGGAAAAAAATATGAAAGCTTGAACATTAAAAGAAAACACAGGCTGCTGCGCCCACTGCACTGGGTGAGCATTGGGCCAGAGTGAGGGTCCAACAACCTTTCCACCTTTGTGGGACTTCCTGAGTCTGCTCTGAGCACACTGGATCTGCCTATCCATGAGGGACCACCTTGAGGCTGCACTCATTTGATCTTTGGACACCATTGCCTGACCTCTGCCAGAGGAGAGACCTCCAAGAGAGCTTGGATCATCCAGAGTTGCACACATCAAACTCCTGACCCACCTACAACCACCGGGAGAGCAGGAGAGAGAGAGAGAGAGAGAGAGAGAGAGAGAGAGAGAGAGAGAGAGAGAGAGAGAGAGAGAGAGAGAAACAGAGAGAGAGAAACAGAGAGAGAGACAGAGACTCCACCTGCACCCACTGGAAGAAGCAATGGGAATATGGCAATACAAGAAAACACCCAACAATAGAAAGACCAGTATGACACCATCAGAATCTAGGGACTGTATACCAACTAGACCTGAACACACCAAGCAGATGAAGCAGAATAGAACAACTTAAAAAACAACTTCAT
This sequence comes from Phodopus roborovskii, assembly GCF_943737965.1. Classification (NCBI taxonomy): domain Eukaryota; kingdom Metazoa; phylum Chordata; class Mammalia; order Rodentia; family Cricetidae; genus Phodopus; species Phodopus roborovskii. The sequence continues at coordinate 6,132,179 of NW_026126485.1, forward strand.
AAAAATGATAGAGGCTCTCAAAGATGATATGAGAAAATCCCTTAAAGAAATGGAAGAAAAAACAAACTAAAAATTGGAAAGAATAGAAGGAAAGACCAAGCCAAAATGTAAGAAATGAACAGTAAGGAAAGCCAAGAAAAAATAATTAAGCAGATGAAGGAAACAATTCAAACAGTTCAAGATCTGAAAACTGAAATAGAGACAATAAAGAAAACACAAACTGAGGGAATGCTGGAAATAGAAAAACTTGGCAAATGATCAGGAACTACAGATACAAACATAACAAACAGAATACAAGAGATCAAAGAGAGAATCTCAGGAGCTGAAGATAAACTAGAGGAAATAGATTCATCGACCAAAAAAAATCATAAATCCAACAAATCCTTAGCACAAAATATCCAGGAAATGTGGGACACTGTAAAAAGGCCAAACCTAAGAATAATAGGCATAGAAGAAGACAAAGAAGTCCAGCTCGAAGGTACAGAAAACATATTCAACAAAATCATTGAAGAAAACTTTGCAATCGGAAGGACATGCCTATGAAAGTACATGAAGCATACTGAACACCAAATTGTCCCCTTGCCACATAATAACCAAAACACCTAACATACAGAATAAAGAAAGAATATTAAGGACAGGGAAGGAAAAAGGTCAAGTAACATATAAAATTATACCTGACTTCTCCATGGAAACTGTTAATGCCAGAAGGTCCTGGGTCGATGTTCTACAAGTACTAAGAGTCCACAGATGCCAGCCAAGGCTACTAGACACAGTAAACCCTCAATCACCAAAGCCAGATTTTCACAATATATATCTACAAATCCAGCCCTTCAGAAAGTTCTGGAAGGAAAGCTCCAACTCAAGGAAGTTAACTACACTCACAAAGACATAGGGAACAGATAATCCTACTTCACCAGAACCCAAAAGAAAATGTGGGGCAAATATACTCACAATACTGCCAACAACAAATCTAAAACAAACAAGAGTTAACAATCAATGGTCTTTACTTTCCCTCAACATCAATGGTCTTAACTCATCTATAAAAAGACACAGGCTAACAGAATGGATACGAAGACAGAATCAATCCTTCTGCTGCATACAAGAAATACATCTTAGCTTCAAAGACAGACATTACCTCAATGTAAAGGGTTGGGAAAAGAACTTCCAATCAAATGGACCCAAGAAGCAAGCAGGTGTAGCTATCCTAATATCTAACAAGTTAGACTTCAAACCAAAATCAATCAAAAATATGAAGAAATGTCATTTCATATTCTCACTGGAAAAAACCATCAGTACAAAGTCTCAATTCTAAACACCTATGCCCCTAATACAAAGGCACCCACATTCGTTAAAGAAATGGTACTAAAATTCAAAGCTCACATAAAATCTCACATATTCATAGTGGGAGACTTCAACACCTCACTCTCACCACTAGACAGGACCACCAGACAGAAACTTAACAAAGAAACAAAAGAACTAACAGAAGTTATGTCCCAATAGGGTTTAACAGACATCTATAGTACATTCCATCCAAACACAAAATAATATACCTTCTCAGCTCCACATGGAACCTTCTCTAAAACGACCACATACCATGCAACATAACAAACTTCAACAGATATAAAAGAGTTGGGATAGCCCCTGTATCATATCAGACCACCATGCTTTAAAGGTAGAATTCAACAACAACACAAATTGCAGAATCCCTACAAACTCATGGAAACTGAACAATGCGTAATTGCACCATTCCTGGGTCAAGGAAGAAATAAAAAAAGAAATTAAATATTTCCTAGAATTCAATCACCAAAACACCAAATAACCTTATTAAAAAGTGGGGTACAGAGTTGAATAGAGAATTCTCAATGGAGGAATCCAAAATGGCTGAAAGACATTTAAGAAAATACTCAGCATCCTTAGCCATTAGAGAAGTACAAATCAAAACAACTCTGATATAGCATCTTACTTTTGTCAGAATGACTAAAATTAGAAATACCAATGACAGCTTATGCTGGAGAGGATGTGGAGAAAGGGGAACACTCCTCCACTGCTGGTGGGAGTGCAAACTTGTACAGCCATTTTGGAGATCAGTATGGACTTCCTCAGGAAAAGGGGAATCAGTCTACCACAGGACCCAGCAATCCCACTCTTAGGCATATACCCAAATGATCCACATCCATGCAACAAAGACATCTGTTCAACTACATTTATAGCAGCATTATTTGTAATAGAAAGAACCTGGAAACCTAGATGCCCCTCAACTGAAGAATGGATAAAGAAGATGTGGCACATTTATACAGAGGAATATTACTCAGCACAAAACAAAACAAAGCAGAACAAACAAACAAAAACAAAACAAAACAAAAAACCAAAAACCAAAAAACAAACAAACAAACAAACAAACAAACAAAAAACCCCAGAATCTTGAAATTCCCAGGCAAATGGATGGAACTTAAAGAAACCATCTTGAGTGAGGTAACATAGTCACAGAAAGAGGAACATGGTATGTAATCACTCATATATGGATTTTAGACAGAAAACAAAGGATCACCAACCTATAATTTGCACCACCAAAGAAACTAGGATACAAGAAGGAACCTAAGGGATTTATACAAGGTCCCTCACAGAAGGAGAAAGGAACAAGATCTCCTGAGCAGATTGGGAGTGGAGGGGAAGTGAAGGGGAAGCAGAATGGAGAGGGAGTTAGGAGAAAGAGAAGAGGAGGAAAGGAGAACATGTGGGACCAGGAAGATTGAGTCGGGCGAATAGATGAGAGCAAAAAGAGATACCATAATAGAGGGAGCCATTATAGGTTTGAAGAGAAAACTGACTCTAGAGAAATGTACAGAGACCTACAAGGATGACCCCACCTAACAATCTGAGCAACAGTAGAAAGGCTACCTTAAATGTCTCTCCCTGACAATGAGACTGATAACTAAACTAACTTATATGCCATCCTAGAGCCCTCATCCAGTAGCTGATGGAAACAGAAGCAGACATCCACAGCTAAACACTGAGCCAAACCTCTGGAATCCAGTTGCAGAGAGGGAGGAGTGATAAGAAGAGGGGTCAGGACCAGGCTACAGAAACCCACAAAGACACCTGACCTGAACAAGGGGGAGCTCATGGACTCCCAGACTGATAGCTGGGAAACCAGCATTGGACTGACTCAGACCCCTAAATATGGGTCTCAGTTAGAAGGCCTGAGCAGTCTAAGGGACCTCTGACAGTGGAACCAGGATGTATCCCTGGTCCACAAAAGGACTTTGGGAGCACATTCCCCATGGAGGGATACTCCCTTAGCCTAGAGGCAGGAGGGAGGGCCTAGATCCTACTCCAAATGACTTGACAGATTTTGATGATCCCTCCTGGAAGGCATCACCCTTCCTGTGCAGTGGGGGCGTTGGGATGGGAGGAAGAGTCTGGAGGGCATGGGAGGGAGGGATAGGGAACTGGAATTGATATGTAAAATAAGAAAAAATAATATAGGTATATATATATATCATTCATATATACACATGTATATAAGAAAAGAAAACACAGGTAAATTCATCTAAGAGGGAAAAAACCCTTCCAATAATAGGAGAAAACTGAATGTGGATTTTGAGTGGATTTTACTTATTATTTCTATTTTTAAAAAGTATACAATCAATTTGAAGGGAATGAAGAAAGAAACAAGGGACACCTACATAAAAAAAATTTTCACAAGTTGTTGGTAGGTATTTTCTGCTTTGATCTCCTCAGACACTCCCTCCCTCCCTCCCTCCCTCCCTCCCTCCCTCCCTCCCTCCCTCCCTCCCTCTCTCTCTCTGTGTGTGTGTGTTTTGCCTCCTTTACATAGTGGCTAAATACAAGACTATAAAATTGACAAAAAAGAAGCAGATCAAGAGATTTTTGAGTAGCAGACTGTAGCAGTCACCTTTGGGAATATCAATGGCAGGGACATTGAGTAGGAAGGGAAAGAGGTATAGGCAGGGCCAGTTGCTTTACTTCAACTGCTGTGAGTTCAGCTTTTTTCTGTGTACCCCTTGCACCCCATCCACGACTGATAAGTGCTGGGCACAGACTGGAAGCACTCAAGCATATTTCCCATTTGTTCTTTTTCAGCAATATTAATCTTGCATCTCTTTCCCTTCACAGGTGAGAGAGAGAGAGAGAGTGTGTGTGTGTGTGTGTGTGTGTGTATGTATGTATGTATGTATGTATGTATGTATGTATATATAAAGAAAGAAAGAGTAATGGGAACCAAGAAGTGGACCAATGATGAAAAGGAAAACCACCAAAGTTCCCTTTGCCATCATTGCTGCTAGGCTTCCTTCAGAGAGCTGCCTCCCTCCCAGCTAGTTCATAGAAATTCAGATTTTTTGTTTCTATGTTGCCATGCCATGGCAAAAGTAACTCTCAGACCTGCTCATCATAATAGAATTTCCCCTCCAGAAATTACCACATACACATGAATCCACATAGGTCAGTAATTCTCACCCTGTGGGTCCTAACCCCTTTGAGGGTTGGATGAATCTTTTATAAGGGTCACATATCAGATATTATATTAAAATTCATAAGAGTAGCAAAATTATAGTTATGAAGAAGCAATGAAATAATTTTATGGTTGGGGGTCACTACAACATGAGGAACTGTATTAAAGGGTCATAGCATTACAAAGGTTGAGAAGAACCACTGAAATAGATGTTTTTCTTGTATCTAATTTTTTTAATTAAAGTCTGATAGCCCAATTTTGCTAAGAGTTATTCTTGTGCCAAAGTTAAAACATTACAGGACAGAGTAAGTAATGTGAATAGTGACTATTAATGCAGTCTCCAATTAAAAACAGAAAAAGAAAACAGGTGTGTAGCAATTATATCTGTGTGATCAAATGAGATGCATCTAATGTAGGTAGTTTCTGTCAAGGAAAACTCACTCAATAGGTCTGCAGTACACACCTGGCATTGGGACTCACAGTACTCATGGGTTTCAATGAAACTTACCTGTAAGCAAATTGCCAGGTTCACTCTACAGCCGAAAGAAGTGCTAACAGCCCGTGGGTGGAGGCCCAAGTCTTTAAAGAGCTTTGAGAAAGACTGTGTAAGGGCAATTCGGGGACGCTCTTCTGCCACAACCACACAGGTTCTTACCCGGGACAAGTCCAGTCCTCGTGCCTGGAAATAAGGACAGGGACACTAACTCAGCCTTCAACGTGTGTAGCTATGTAACCTAGATACCCTTCACTCAGAATCCCACAGAAATGATGATAATCCAATACTGCTCTCCAATCTAGTACCATCTATACACAAAATGTTCCATAAGACATTCTAAGAGATCAATACAATAAAATCAAACCAACCAGCCAGCTGAACAAACAATAAATAATCAAAACACAAGATAAAACCATACAGGCATTCAAAATAGTAAAGATGCCATTGAAAACATGTTTGAAGCAATAGCAAGGAAATGGGTGAGGCAAGAACTGTCATTGGGGAAGAGCAAACATCAATGTGCATTCTTTTGGGAATGACCTAACAAGAATATACATAGAAGGGAGCTAGAAAAATGGCTCAGTGGCTAAGAGTGCTTGCTGCTCTTCTAGAGGATCCCAGTTCAGTTCTATCACCCACATCTCATGGCTCACAGCTACCAGTAATTCCAGCTCTAAGGGACTAACACTCTTTTATGGCCTCCACAGGTACCAGGAGACACATAGAATGTTAAACACACACACACACACACACACACACACACACACACACACACACACACTTTTAAAAAAGAACTCACCTAGGGGAATGGGAAATATGTTTAAACAGAAAGGCAAAACTAAAGTGCTTAGACAACTTCCTAATGATGGCTCTCCATTTACATCTTTTTGTTTTATTTTATTTTGTTTTATTTTATTTTTAGAGAGAGGGTTTCACTGTGTAGCCTTGGCTGTCCTAGAAATCACTATGTAGACCAGGCCTCGAACTCATGGAGATCTGCCTGCTTCTGCCTCTTTAGTGCTGGGATGAAAGCCAAGTGCCACCACCACCTAGTCTCCATTTGTATCTTATGAGGTTTGAAAAGTTACAGACTGACTTTCATTATCAAGTGCATTTTCATTTCTACAGTAAACACATCATTAACTATTTCTCAGGTTCTGCAACAAATATAGACAGCTGAACTGTACAATGAAAAGCACATAAGGAGAACTCAATAAACTGAACACAAACACTGAGTAGTTAAAGCCAGCGTGCCTCAGGCTGGACTGAGGAAGATGAGATCAGTCACAGAAGGAGGTGTTGCACAGTAAGCAATGCTGGCTTCAGTGAAAGCAGAGCTGTTGACACAGGAATTACCCTAACTCATCACTCAAGCATTCCCCAGCAGAGATAATTACAAGGGCTTTGCGTGTTTCACCAGTGGGCTACACTTCCAGACTTCCATGATAACTTTGATATTAAAACCTGTTAACTACAAATGCATGCAAATAGTTGCATAGGAACAACTAAACTATGGATGATACTAATAATTTTGTGAATGTTCAAGAGGCTATGCCACAACGAGTCCAACTAGCAATTCAAAATTTATCTCTATAATTCTTCAAGTGTAGAAATGTGGATGGAAAGGTTTCTTAATTTATCTGAATTTAAGGTTCTCATCTTTGAAAGGAAGATCGTAATGTATTCTGCTTCACAGAGCTGTGGCAAGTATCAACTGAAATGTAAAGTGTGTGGTTATCACACAATTATGATATTATTATGTACATGCCAGCAAAAAAATCTAATGGAAATGCACCAGACTACTTTGTAATGCAATATAGATTTAAGAAATAATTACGTTCTGTAATTCTTCCTTATTTAAATGTGTAATATCAAAAATTTTTATTTATTACATAGCTTAACATCATAGTTACATATTTTGTTTTATTGCACTAGGGTAAATAGGGAAAAAATTAAGAGGAGATATATGTACTATGTTCAGCTTCACTATATGTGTACACACACAAACATAAATAACCTACACAGTTGCAGATACACACATACTATACATACAGACAGAAAATAGGTTGGAATACTATCAAAACAGATCTTAGCATTATTTTTTCCCCTCTTACTAATAATTATTCAACTTACTCAGTTGAATGGAGGGAAACACTGTTCTCACTTAGTATAAATCAAAAAGAAAAAGTGAATGCCTGATGATTAAGGATGTTGAGCACTTCCTTAAATGTATTTTGGCCATTTGAGATTCTTCTGGTGAGAATTCTGTTTAGTTTTGTATCCCATTTTTCAATTGGGTTATTTTGTATTTTGATGTCTAGTTTGTTCATAGGACTATGATACAAACTTAGTACATGAACTAGCTTGTTGGAGTCCATTCCCAATGGTAGGATGCCAAGCTCAGTCTTAATGCATGTGAGAGGGACCAGGCACCACCCCAACTTAATGAGCCAGACTATATTGACTCCCTAAGGGAGCCCTTACCCATAAGGAGGAGTGGACTGGGGGTGGACTGGGGGGGAGGAGAAGTGGAAAGGAGAACTGTGGTTGGAATGTAAAGTGAAATAAAAAAAAAAATGGGAAAAAAGTGAACACCAAAACACTCAGCTGTAAAATGAATTTTTGTTACAGTGCAGACCTTCAAATAAAGGCCTTCCAACAAACTAAAGATGAATGTGTAAACTTAAAACTTTCTACTTGAATATTACTATCAGGTAGGAACAGAAAAAAAAGGTATCTCTTCAACACTGTTAGAAGAATTTAGGACAGACTACTTTACAGTCCTGCTTTTTAGTATCTGTGGCAGTAGGAAGCTATTCAAGGGGAAAACCTAAAACCTCATTTTCCCCAAAGTCAATCTGCAAGCAGATCACACTTCAGCTCTCTTTGTTGATTTCAGCCAATGCATAAGTGTCTTTTCTCAAGACTAGAGTGGCCTGCAGTGCTAGTGAGCGATGAGGCCCTAGAGGTTTGCTTACCTTGAGGGACTCAGTTTGTGAGCCCAGCCCCTTGGTGCAAAGCTCCATCACCGAATAGGAACAGAAGGTATCTCGGACTTTGTACTGACTCACAGCAAGAAGCCACAAGGCAGGGTTGGTCTCCAGCTCAGAGGGTGGAATCAAAATGGACTGATGCCCGGAGTATACACTGTAAAGACAAAACAGGCCATCAGGACTGGGACCCAGGGCAGATGGGAAAGAGAAAGTAACATTCACCCCTGATAAATAGGATCACTTCAAGCAAGAAACTTTTATTATATGTAAGATTTATAGAAAAGTCAGATATAAAAAGATTAAGAAAACCACATAGGAAGGAAATTAGGACAATCAAACAAAGTCAGACACTTGACCTTCTTAGTTTCAATATACATTCTAATATGTCCAATCCACCATACAAAAGGACAAGTACAGTCATTCTTATTTTTTAATATATAATTTATTTTTTAAAATTTCATTTTACATATCTATCCCAGTCCCCTCTCCTTCCCTCCCTCCCTCTTTCACTCTTTCCCACCCTCTCATGCCCCCCCAATCACCTTCCCCTCCCTCCCTCCTTTCCATCCCCATCATTCCACATGTAGGGTGATGCCCTGCAGAAGGGGTCATCTAATTCTGTCAAGTCATTTGGAGTAGGGACTAGGTCTTCTCTCCTGTCTCTAGGTTAAGGGAGTATCCCTCCATGGGGGATGTGCCCCCAAAGTCCTTTTGTGCACCAGGAATACATCCTGGCTCCCTTATACTTCCAAAGCCTTCTAGCTGAGACCCATGTTCAGGGGGTCTGAGTCAGTCCCATGCTGGATTCCCAGCTATCAGTCTGGGGGCCCATTAGCTCCTCCTTGTTCAAGTCAGATAGCTATCTCTATGTGTTTCTGAAGCCTGGTCTTGTCCTCTCTCTATGCATTTGGATTCTAGTTCGGCTCAGTGTTTAATTGTGGGTGTTTGCTTTATTTCCATGAGCTACTAGATGAGGGCTCCATGATCATTATCAGGGAAGGGCATTTATGGTAGCCTTCCCACTGTTATTTAAATTGTTAGTTGGGGTCAGTCTTGTAGGTCTCTGGACATTTCTCTAGAGTCAGTTTTCTCTTCAAACCTATAATGGCTCCCTCTTTTATGGTCTCGGTCTCTCTCTCTCTCTCTCTCTCTCTCTCCTCTCTTCTATTCCTCCCCTGACTCAATCTTCCTAGTCCCATGTGCTTTCCTCCCCTTCTCTTTCTCCCGGTTCCTTCCCCTCTCACTGGCCTCCCATCTTTATACTTGATAATATACTTAGGAAAATGACAGATTACATATTTTAATTCACAATCAATTGGGTAGATAATTAGTGTGGCTTTAAAAAAACAAAGTATTTGTTTAAACTGCCATTCTTAGTGTTTATCACTGTGAATTAATAATACTTGTCCTGTTAACAATATAGATTATAATAGATCCAAGACAAATATTCTGAGATTTAGAGAGATATTTTAGCTATACAAAAATTCAAAGATGAAACCTACATCACTATTATGTTGTACCAAAAGATCCTTCCCTTTGTGTGCGTGTACATGCGTTCGTGTGTTTGTGTGTGTGTGTAAAATCTTCCTAGCACAAGCTATTTATTCCTTAATGTGGCCAATCTCATTTTTGAAATTTCAAAACCAAAAGCAAGAAGGCCTAGCTGATTCAAGAAATATAAGGAAACTCAATGACCCCACAAGCTTATTTTGAATGGGATCCTTCACTGAGAGAAGTAGAGAAACACTGTAGAGTAAACATGACAAAAGGGCATTGGTGGCAAATGTTAATTTCTCTATTTCTCCATTTCAAAGTTTCACTTATTTTTGTCAAATGGAAATACAGCAAACACTGACTTTTCTTATGGCCTTTTCAATGCAATTATTAATTTGAGAATGAAGAAATGAGCTACATACAAAGAAGGAAAATCAAACTTTAAATTATCATTACTTTTCAATTTAAAAATGGAAATACAGCAAACACTGACTTTTCTTATGGCCTTTTCAATGCAATTACTAATTTGAGAATGAAGAAATGAGCTACATACAAAGAAGGAAAATAAAACTTTAAATTATCATTATTACTTTTCAATTTAAACTGGCTATTTCTTTTTCTTTCTTTAAAAATTCTTATCTCAGGGCTGGAAAAGTGGGTCAGCATTTAGGAGTAATGCTTGCTTTTCGAAAGGGCCCAGGTTCAATTCCTAGCATCCATGTGGTAGTTCAAAACTGTGTCTGTAATATTTTCTTCCTGTTTTGTTTCATCTTGTTTTCAAGACAGGGTTTCTCTGTGAGCTTTTAGAGAATGTCCTGGAACTCACGTCCTGGAGCCAGCCTCGAATTCACAGAGATCCACCTGCCTCTGCCTTCCGAGTGCTGGGATTAAAGGCACGCAACACCACATCCCAGCCTGCTTTGTCTGTACTTTTATTCTAAGGGATCTTCAGGTTTCCATGGGCGCAGGCACAAATGCCATGCAGAGACATGTATAGAAGCAAATACCCATAAACACAAAATAAAGAAAAATTTGTAAAAATTAAAATTCTTATTATACTTATTTCCACATGAGTATATAATGTACTTTGAGCATCTTCCTCCCAAACATGCCCTACCTCTCTTAAGTAGCTAATTTTTGCCCTGACTTTTAAGATTCATTTTACTACTTTATACATGAGTGTGTCTGAATGTATGTCTATGTATAATATGTATACCTGGTGTCCTTGAAGGTCAAAAGAAGGTGTCAGATCCTCTAGAAATGGAGTTACAGATAGTTGTGAGCTGCTATGTGAGTGTTAGTAATTGCACCTTGGTCTTGAAGAACAGTCAGTGCTTAACCACTGAGCCATCACTCCAGCCTGTCCCCAACTTTACTATTTTAACCAATTCTAAGTATACATATCAGCAGCTTTTGTTGTATTCACAAGGATGTGAAACCATCATTCCTATCTATATCCAAGCTCTTTCTCCACTCAAAGAGAAACTCTGTATCCTTCTAAATGATGCTTCAACATCTCCCTTTTCTCTTGCAAGTGGAATTATGCAAATATGTCCTCTTCAGTATGGCTTACTTTACTTATAATAATGATTTTGAGGTTGCCCACATAGTCATGTATGTCTGAGTTTCCTTCCATGTTACATCTGGATACTATTTAACTAGGTGCACATATCATATGGTGTTTATATATTTGCTGTAGAATAATCCTTTTGTACACTGTGAAGATTTGACACTCAAATTGGTTTAGTAAAAAGCTGATTGGTTGGTAGTCAAGCAGGAATTATAAGCAGGACAACCTAACTAGGAGAATGAGGGAAGAAGAAGGGAGTCAGAGGAGTTGAGAGCCAGCCACAGAGGAAGCAGAATGTGTAGAAAATGAGGTACCAAGCCATGAGCATTTTGGCAAAGCATAGATAAGGAATATGAGTTAATTTAGATGTAATAGTTAGCTAGTAACAAGTTTGAGCTATTGGCCAAGCATTTACAATTCATATTTAGTTTCTGAGTCAGTTATTTGGGAAGTGGCTGCTGGTTATCTGGGAGCAGGTAGCTGGGACAGGCAAACTCTACCTACACACATTCTCCACTGATAGATACTTCACTGGGATGCCCGTTTTAACTACTGTGAGTCAAAATGTAAGAAGCACCATTATACCTATTTAGATACTTCTTAATTCTTTTGAGCTATATCCAGGAATACAATGGCTGAACTACACGGTAATTCTTTGACTAACTTTCTGGGAAATGCTAACACTATGTTTTACACTGACTGTGTTAATTTTCCATTCTTACTGGAATGTATAATATCCCAGTCTCTCTGCATATGTTGCCAGCACCTGGTATTTTCTGCTTCCGTATAGCTACTGTACTATGAAATGATGCTTCACTATGATTTTGATTTGCTTTCCCTAGAGAAATGTGCAAATGTCATAACCAGTAAAATCTCATGTAAATAATTCTAGTATCCAATATAAGAATAGATTTCTACTGATTTGCCATTGAGAAGTTCTTTATTAGGGACCATTTTTGCTTTGTTTTGCTTTGCAGATGTCTTCTTAGCTCTCAGAATGCATTTAAGGGAATAACCTATGCTTCCTCTTCTCCTCATCCAGATTGTGTGTATTAAAAATATATTCCATGTTTAATTACTGTATGTGTGCACAGGTGCAAATGAGTGAAGCAGTGCCTGGGGAGGTCAGAGGCATCATATTCTCATAGGACTGGAGTTACAAGCAGTGGTGATCTGCATGGTATGGGTACTGGAAAAAAAAAAAAAAAGTAGGTCCTTCACAAGAGCAGTATGTGCCCTTAATTACTGAGCCTTCCACTCCAAACCCATGAACAATATTTGAAGACTGGTTACCATTTCCAGAGCACATCAAAACTAAAATAGACACCCCATCCTTCTCCCTCCCTGGCTTGAGAGGTTTGCATAATAACCTCATCCTAGCCTTTTCCACAGAAATGTGCAGCCTTTACCTGGATACTCAGGGAAGTAGAGCATTCCCAACTGGACTGACTTTACTGAAACTTAAGATTGCATTTGCTACCAGGAGGCCCCATTTTCCAGTTGGGTTTGCTGGGACTCCAGGATGAACTTATGGACTCTAATTAGGTATGACTTGGAATTAGAGCTCTACTCATTAGCTAACGTGCTGTCCCCAATTAGAAGCCTTCAGGTAGCACTGAGAAGCAATCAGAACAAATAGAAAATTTACCTTGATTCTATGGATATTAAAAGAACTACCTCAAGGCCAAACACAGGCTCAATCACCAGCAAAAGCCCAAGATCTAATAAGCCTACACACTATACAGCTCCCCAAATCATAATTACCCACCAGAAAGCACTATGTGTCTGTCTATCCTGAGAAGCAAAGGAACATGGTGTTTTCTGTTGATATCAAATACTAAATATTCAGCCTATTCATGATTCTAGACACACAATGCTACCTTAATTAGATGTTATTAAAGGCTTTTTATTGAAGCTGAGATTTAAGCAGCTAGTTGTTCACATTAGGGGCTTTTTAGTACTACCAAACAAGCTTAATGACATTTGAGTCCAATGTCTTAGGGAATAAAAACTGAGGCATATAAACTTACACTAATTTTCCTCTTAATTCTGGCAATCTACTATATCCATATTCCCTGACTGCAATTTTGAAATGCTAGCATAAGAAAGTCCAAACTGAAGAACATTAAATACAAATAACCTACTCTCAAAAATATATATCAGGATTAATGAACCGTGTGGTCTGAGTTTTAGCACACAAAAACCTTGAGTCCAAAATTTGAACTCAGGGCCATCTTATTTCAAGCACATTAGTGAAAGTTATTCATAGATTCACTTACCTCTTTAGCATCCCAGAGAAATAAAAAGAAAACAATCCATACAGCCAATACACACACACACACACACACACACACACACACACTACACATGTGCAAACACACACACACACATATGTGCACATATATATCACAGATAGATATACTGAAGCATTGACAGACTTCAAATAACAACACACAAAAACATGTACTTAGCAAAACAGGCTTGTAACACAGAATAAAATGACATTTAGTAACTGCAAAATTATACAACTGACACCACAATGCTGTTGTGGAATATTGGCAACCATTGTTCTACCATTCCTCTGTCTTGAATCATGAATTTTGGATTTGCCCTAATCAAACCATCCAGCAAATTCTGATCCAACAATTTTTTATACATATTGATTTTTCTGGGCACTGACTATAAATAAAACTCATGACCAAGACCAACCTACTTATAAGCAGGTTACCTATATGGAATAAAATATTTTATGGAACTTGATCTATTCTAGGTTAGAACTAAGTTTCAAATGATGAAAAAGCCATTTTTCTTTATATAATTAATTTGTGTGTTAGCAATCAAGTGACTTCAGATTATTAACCTAACAACTCAAATATAAACAGGTCACAAGTGCACTGTCTTTGACTCTCAACAAAACAGCCACATTATCCCAAGGTACTCCTAGGCCAAGCCTCCTTAATTAGCATAATGATGTCTGGCTGTAGAGTAGCATGCCTTTAATCCCAGCACTGAGGAGGCAGAGCCAGGTTGATGCCTGAGTTCAAAGGCCAGCCTGGTCTACAGAGTGAGTTCCAGAACAGCCAGGACTGTTATACAGAGAATCTTTGGCTCAAAACAAAACAAACAAAGAAACCAAAGGGGGTAAACAAACAAACAAACAAACAAAAAAGTATAGAATGCTACCTTTTTATTTTTAGCTAGCATGCAAAAATAATAGGCTTCCATATGATATCTTTTGTTTGCTTGTTTGTTTTGTTTCATGAGACAGGGTTTTTCTGTATTGCTTTGGAGCCTGTCCAGGAAATAGCTCTGTAGCCAAGGCTGACCTCAAACTCACAGAGATCCACCTGCCTCTGCCTCTCAAGTGCTGGGATTAAAGGTGTGTGTCCCCAACACCTGGCTCAATATGACATCTTAATACACATGAACCACTGTACTTTGATTATATCCCACATTTTGCATATCCTATTATAAGAGCATGTTGGCTAATAGGAGTCCTTGGCATTGTTTCCAGGATCAGCTTTGTCCATTTCTACAATTAAGGCTGCTAAGGGTTGGTGGAGATTATACTCAATCAATAGACCCAGTTTGGTAAAATTGATATTTTCATTAAGCATTCCAATTCATGTATATAAGCATCTGATATATACTTTTAGTAGGTACAATACGGGATCCAACTGAGGGCTTTGCAATATGCTAACCAAGTCCTTTTCCACTCAGATTCATTCCTAGCATCTGTCTATGACACACTTGAAACAATATGTATAACTTAGAATATATTTTAAAACAATTCCATTTTATTAATGAATTTCAATAAAATCTTCAAGTCCATGACTGAAAATTGCTTTAGGATAATTTTGTATGTATGTATGTATGTATGTATGTATGTATACACACACACACACACACACACACACACACACATATATATATATATATTTCTTTTGTATTTACAGTTTTCTTAATTTTCAAACAGCCACAAAGTCATAAACAGGTGTCAAATATAGTCAATAAAAATTTTCCTTTACTTCATTTGATATTGAGTTACCAACCTCATGTCTTATCAACCACACATAATATTGGTGGGGGAGGAAGTGTGGAGGAGTTTCCAGGAACCAAGAATAATTTCCTTTATAAATCAATTAAGCTGTCAAAATCTGAAAACAAATACATTTCTTCCAAGCAAGCTCACAGCCTATTCAGCTTCACCAGCTGTTCTGATTACAAGTTTTGTAGTGAAGGGTCTGGTTCAGACTGCCATCACTTACACTGTCCTCACAGGTTTCTTCTGCCTAAAGCAGATGAATTTTAAAGGTTTATTTACTCTCAATACACCACAACTTGTAAAGATGACAGGCACTTGTGTTCCTCAGCCTAGGTGCCTGATGTTTCCACAGGATTGGATCAGGTCAGTCAGCACTGGCAAGAATGAAGCTGATTCCCTTGTGCAGCACATTATGTGGAGCAGAACCTCACCCCCTGCTGCTGAAGACAGTCCCCTCTGATTCCTTCCCTTAGGATTCTCCACTGTGCAACTTCTCATTTGCCCTTTGCAATGAATACCTGTTTTGTGGGCAGCTAATTTATAATTTCTTATTCACCAACTTTTCAATTTGCTCACCTAATTAAATTTCAATAGTTAGACAGTTTTCTATTTGACTTAGAATGTTATAATCTGCTGCAAGTGTTATTTTGATGCACAATTTGTTCCCAGCTCTCCCAGGGGGAACTCCTTCAAAATGTCTCTCACTTTCATATGACTTCACAAATTTTTGGTCATTTCCTTGTTTCCTAGATGATATTTTGGGGTCATTTTGCACATACTCAACCCCAGCTTGGAAGTAAGCTATTTCTTGAAAGAGGTTCAAGTGTGTTGATAGGAATAAGGTATTTATAAGATGAAATAGGGTTAAAAACTGTGATAACTTCTATTAGGGTATAGCTATTGCCAGGTCCTTTCAAGGACAGTGCTGAGGAATGCATAAGATATATTCATTCATAAACAGAGGACATACATACTTGTGTATGTGTGCACACATGCATGCATGTGAACATGTGGTCATAGAAAAGTGCAGGTATGTATAGGAGCACACTCATGTCAAGTTTAGAGCAAGGCATTAGATGCTTCCTCTACCTCTCTGCATTACTGCTTTGAGACAGGCTCTGTCACTGAACTGGATAGGAGCTAACCATTTTACTTAGGCAGAATAACTGGTGAGGTGGAATTCATTTCTCTCCACCCAGTAATGCTGAGGTTACAGACACACAAACCCATGACCCATGCCACTTTTTTTTTTTTTTTAATGTAGGTGCTGGAGATTCAAATTGAGGGCCTTGTGTTTATAGAGCAAACACTCATATCCACTGAGCCTCCTACAACCACATTTCTAAATCTACTGATTGATGCATGTTTGGAAAACACAAATTCACACTAACACACAAAGCTGAATGCAATACAAGCATTAACTACTTTCTGAACCTATAGCCAGAATCCAGCTTCATTATTTTAAACATTTAAATTTATTTTTAGTCCCCTTGCAAGAAACAATCTCTTCCACTGCTGCCCAGTCCCCTATAGTTCCTCCTATCACTTCACTCTCAAAGCTGGCACCAGTCACTTCCCCATATGGATGCTCTCCTCCCTCTTCCTAAGCTTTCATAGCCATACTATTCTGTTCTCTCATCCTGATACACTCCCTGTGCTATCTGCATATTTACACACCACTTAAAACATTTTTGCACAAAAGATTGTCTTTGGACGGTCCCTAGTCCTAGATGCTGGCTCACATGGGTAATGAAAACTTCTTATTCTTTGTAACGCTTATTAGTGATTGTGCATTAAAACCCAACATGAATTTTTTTTTAAAGCAAGCCCTTTGTGATATGCGTGCAGATCACATTTTGTTTATATTTACATAGTTGCCTTTATTGTTTCAGATCAGAGGCAATCAGCAAAACATTGTAGCTTTTTGTGCATGTATATGTGTATGGAAAATAAGAGGACAACCTTAGCTATTGTTCCTAGGCACCATTCACCTTGGAGTTGTTTCTGTTTTCTGAGACAAGCTCTCACATTAGCCTCTCACATTGTCAAGGAGATTAGGGTGACTGACCACCAACACCAAGGATCCATTTCTACTTCTCTAATCCTTAGTGCTGGGATTATCAGTGTATACCACCATACCTAGCATTTTTAACTTGGGTTCTTGGGATCAAACTCATGCCTTCTATAATATTTTACCAACTGAGCCATCCCAGCCCAGAATACTTTAGCTTTGAACCTTGTGAGTGAATTTGAAAGAACATATGTTAATAAAGGTTGCTAGCTTAACAGCACAGACAACCCTTTTAAGATCATTCAAATCCAGAACATATTCTCTTGAAACAAGCCCCTTCTCTGAGGATGTTGTGGGGATGACACCTGGTAGGCCTGCAGAACCAAACAGTCTTCCATTACTGACTATATGTTGATGAGTTCTTTGCTAAATGCATATAGTTCTCTTAGAGAATAATGTTTAGAACAAACTCATATCTTCCTCTTCCGCTGGCATAGATGGTTTCAAGCATATGGCCCCTGCTGATAGAATAAGATATTCTGAGCTCTCTCCTGAGGGCTAAAAAAATTCAATGCAATTCCATCTGTATTGAGGTACACAGAAAGCTACTAAGCATGTCATTGTTTCAATTCTGTTTGCTTTTTCAAAAAGCTGAATTGTCTAAATACAATGTACTTTTGAAACATACACATTTAGACTTTAGTAGAATTAAATACTAAATTAATATCAGATACTACAAATACACTAAAAATAATTATTCATATTCAAATTCACAAGAAAAGAACCACAATGAACTAATAAGAAATAATGAAAAAAATTACACATAATTACCTCAATTATACAACAGTTTTAATGTATACTTCTGAAATTTATAAGCATAAACACCATAGATAAAATGTTGTATTTGTATTAAAACACAAATAATGCATAATAACACAAAAATAACAGAAAAAAATAATATACAGTGAACAAAAAAGCAACAATAAAAACCAACCCACAGAAAAATACAAGAAAGAAAATTGAGAACCTGTTGATAGTCATGACAGATGGGCAAGGAACACTGCTACCTACTTTAGCATATTTATACACTTAGAGATGTACTAGAAAATGCTAATTGGAAATTATGCTACATTAGAAAAGACACCCTGGAATACTATATGCCATCTTGCTAATCCTGGACACTTACTGAGACCACTACTGATTAACTGGTATTCTTAACAGCTACATTCTTCAGTTTTGTTTTCTGAGAAAGGCTCACATGTCTCCAGGCAAGTTCCAGGCAAGTTTCAAACATGCTACAATGCTCAAGCTCATCTGAACTCCTGATCCTCCTCCTCCTGAAATGCAGCTGAGGCTGAAGATGAACTCCTGATCCTCCGTTCTTTATCTCCTAAGTGCTAGACTTACAGGGGTGTGACATCACACTTACCTTTGTATTTATTTTAAGAAATAAAAATATCTACAGAAAAGAATATATATAAAAAATATATATATATATATATATATATATATATATATATATATTCAGAAAAAAGAGAGCCAGCAATTTGTGTATTCTATTCCATCATTCATTCATTCTTTAAGTATTTGCTGAGCATTTTCTAAGAGCCAGCAACAAGCTGGTATCAATAACCACAGAAGTGAGCTAAGACTTCATAGTCCCCCCCCACAGTCCAAGGCTACCACTTTGTAAAATTAGGGGAAAAGACAAGAGGAGGTGAAAATTTTGATAACCTCTAGAAGGCATGACTCCAGGGTTTCAGGTTGTAGACTTAAATCTGATAGTCTTCTGATGGTAATAAAAACTTAGCTTGCAGAAGACACCACCCTACACCTTAGCAAAGGTAGTTTACCCACTGGCTGTTTCCTTAAAATGCTATTCAACTACTATAGGAAGTAAAAGTGCTACAGAACTCATTCTGGTACTGAGATGGGGTCTCAGTGAGAGACATATGGTTAGGGTTTTTGTACTCAGCTCCACAGAGAAGAAGATAAAGGTTTTTTTTTTTTCTTTGAAAAACAAAAACAATTAATTTAAGGATGTTAGGGAAGAATCTCACCTGCAGAGACACCAGAGGACAAACCCAAGCCCACAGTAAGGGTCCAAGCAGATGGCCACTTCTCTAGAAGGGTAAAGCTCACATTGCAGCTTAATAGAACGGCAAAAGGCACTGGTGGCTGCATGAGACATCTGAAAGACAGAAAGGAAGTAAAAAATAAGTGACTATACACCCAGCTTCCAGTGACATCTGTGGGACATTTCTAATTTCATGGCAATGAACATTAAATGCCCCTAAGATACTTTTAGAGACAGAGATAGCCAAAGTGAGCTTGGGTCACATTGTTCTGGAAGAGTGGATGCTGATGTTCTTTCTCATTACTCTTCCTACTTTCCTTCTTTTTTTTTGAGGGTGGATGGGTAAGGGGAAGGTAGTAGACATGTTCTCTCACATGTCACCCAAGGTGGCCTGGAACTCACTACAAAGCCTACTCTGGCTTTTAATTTGTGGCAATCTTTCTACCTTAACCTTCTGAGTTGTGTGGATTACATTCAGGAGTCATTACACTTAGAAGGCTTCCATTTTGAACAAATAAACCTCACTCAAAACTTCTTGACTCTCCTTGTAACTCCAGCAGTGGAAACGAGAATGCTTTGAATATGAAAAACAGTATATATACAGGGATTCCTGAGTCCACATAACTGCCTACAGGTAGATGAAGGTATGAGGCTCCATGACCACCTCTGCAATAGAGACTGGGTTTTATTTCCCTTGAAGTTCAGGGACCCTTACAGCACCTGCTCACTATATGCAGGTGCCTATACTTTGTAAGCACGGAATCTCATGTTTATGTGCCTCATAAGTGAAAGAACATGCTGAAAATCACATAAATGAGTTTCAGAAGTAAAGCCTGAACCTCCTAGGTAACCCTCAGGTCCTTCCTATATATGACTATTCCACAATGAAATCACAGTCAAACCCTATCTCTGTGTAGTATGGAAGACAGTGAAGCTCTTTCGGTGTAACCCTTTCCTCTCTTCCCCTCAGAATAGATCTTGTACAATAAACACGGTAACGAATTCTGAAACACCACAGATTGTATTTAACAATATCATTGTTTTTGTGAGAACTTGATAACCAAGTCAACTGCTGAGAAGTCAAGGAAGCTTAGAAAGCTGTATTTGATATGATGGGTTAAAATATGTCACAAGTTAAATGTGAAGCAGCTTGCCACTGCAGTGCTAATTTATAAACTGAACTAGTAAAGAACACAAACAAGGAAATCCAATCCATTCATTCAACACTTTATTCACTTAGCCGAGATAAAAGAAAGAAGGGTGGAGCGTCCTTTCATTATCAAGTGTCAGTTCATTGTCAGAAGAAAGGGAAAGGCTGTATTATGATCTACTTGCTGAATTCATCCCAGTAATGGAGAGTTACTTTAAAATGCAATGTATGTATGTATGTATGTATGTATGTATGTATGTATGTATGTATGTGTATATGTAAGTGTATGTACACACACAGATCCATAGCTTCTACTTAATGGAAAAACAAAGCTATAGTTATACCATGTTCCTCTAAGATCCTGTCATTCTTTGAATCTTAGTAAATTCTCCTACCAAGTACTCAAGGTAAGTGATCAAAGCAACCTTTACTTCCTAGATGCACTGGGAAGGGAACCATGCAGAACCAGAAAACAGCCCTTCTGTTCATTAGGTTAAATCTGCTATGCTAAGTGCTTGTTCTGTTACTTTACAAGGCACTGTATTCAGTGCTAGGAATTAAAACAAAACAAAACTACAACCAGGTGTGGTACACTGTTATTCAGCTCTTGGGAATCTTAGGCAAACCGACTGCTGCAAATTTTAAGGCAGTCTGAGCCACATAGTAAATTCCAAACCAGTTTCAGGTACAGAGATTCTCTCTATAACAAATAACAAGAATTCATCATGTGGTGGACAGTTCAGACACAGTGGGAAACTACAAGGTCTGCCAGCACTTTTCCAAATATGATCAATATAAAGACAGTGGAAAGAAGGGTGCTCACATCTCCCTGGCTGGGAGCTATGGAATCTTCTAGGTTTTGAGAGTAGTTCTAACACAGTGGCATGAGGACAAACAGGTTAATAAAAAACAACACAGGGAAAAAAGCCAAAAACCAAAACAACAACAACAACAACAAAACCAAACCACACAAAACCTTCCATCTTCTAAGCACATTCCAATCTGGGCCCTAAATTGGGAATCTATTTTGGTATGAAGTGTAAATTCCTGATTTTTACTAGATAACCTCAGACTTGAATAAAGAATTATCTTTTGCCAGATTCCAAGCAACAAAGGACTTTGAGATGCACCAAAAGCAGATCCCTGAATCCACGTGCATCAGATGTGAGACAGCCTCAAACCTATGTACTGCTTATATTGGTTGCACTATGATCTAATACATGGCATGTACTAAGCAGATTTGTATTTCAGTACCATTTTGCTTTGCCTGATGTTAAGTTAGTGTCCTTTCCCTGGAGGTATACAACTATGCGTGCACAGATCATTCCAAGTCCAACGCAACACAATTAAATGGGTAAAATGTAAGAATTAGCTATAGCACCTTCATGTATCCTTCTGTTTTATATGAATCCTGACATTTCAAAGCATCAATTACAGAGAAAACACACACAGATTCTTCTAACTTTCATGGTATACAACTGAATGCTTTTGTTCAATAGCTAAAATTAAGTAAGAATTTCTTCCAGAGAAAAATGGTGTCTCTGCAACCTTATGGGACTAAAGAGACAGATATTAGAGGAGACAATATGCCAGACAACTTCTCCTATTTTAAGGGCATTTCAGCCCTTAAAATTAAAGGGGTTTTGTTAACTGATACTACAATATACTTCTTTTCACATATTCAGCAAACAGATCATCAAAAATTGGAAAAACATTTTAAGAGTTTGAAATAAATTCTAGTTACCCATCTCTCTGAGTTTTTCTATGGTGCATAAATTAAATTGAGTCACCAGGAAGTAATAACACATATCATAGTATCTGTTTCATGTAGATATATCTTTATTAAATTATGATTTAATATTATAGTTCCCACTTCCATGCTTCATGAGAATAACTGGAAGGATGGGTTTATATTTTGGCTCTGACAGGAAGAAATTCAAAGCTCACTTGAGGATGACAGTAATTAACTCATCTTGCTCTGAGAATATTTCTTTTAGGAAGTTATTTTCTAAAAGAAAAATTATTTAATATTCTTAGATACTTGGGCATGCTTTCTCTATTCCACTGAAGACATCAAATCTGAGAACTAAGTAACAGGTAACCAGCTGAAACTGTCCCAATGCAACACAGAGGAAAAGACTTTAGTTCAGGCTTTAGTTCAAGACCCTGACACCTGAACTGTGAGGATGCTGATGTTAGGTGACATCAGTAGTTCTATCCTTTGACAGTCAAAAGGCTCTCATGGTAGCTTCACCAAGTGTCAATCTTACAGGGTTATGATTATGTTCAAGCTTAATAAGAAAAGAATGCAGTACAAAAATGCAGAGCTGAGTAAGAAGGGTAGCAAGCAAGAAGACTGTATATAGCATTCTAGTATGCAGTAAGCTCTGACAATATGACAAATTTGTTAGGTTTTTTTTTTTCCTTCAGTACTGAAGATTGAATTCAGGGCAGTGAACATGCTAGGTAAGGGATGTATGAGTAAGTCATGTCCCCAGCTTTCCCCAGATTATTTGGAAAGTAGCTATTGGGTATCAAAAGGTCACATATGTCATAGCTTATATGAAAATCATATCACACCTCTCTCTATGCATCATGGGAACACAATCATATATAACATTAGTGAACAATCAGTGCATGGCTTGTCTGTTGTCCACCACTGGTCTGCACATTGGGCAGACCCCTCCTCTTCTTACCTTTACACCAGCTAGCATCCCGGTTGTGGACACACTAAAGTCAAGGTAAGCCAGCGTGTCTGGGTTGGAAGGTTTGTAGATCTGGGTAGGCCGCTTCTTTGGCAAATCATCTGCAGAAGAAAACAAAGCAATCAGTCTACTTTCATACAGTAAAGACCACAACAAACAAATGTATGTGGAAGCTAGTCCAAGTGCTGACCTGTGTCCAGTATGAGAGGCCATGTCCTGACATCTACAGCTGCTGCCGCCTCCCTGGACCTTAGCAGTTTACAGATCAGTTGTGTTGTCATGAGACAAGCAGAGCGACTCACCTGAGGACCAAAGACAAGAAGTAAAGGAATGAATACATCTTGGAAGGGCTCATCATTTATATGCCTATAGATTAAATGTACACAGCTTTAATTCCCAAGAGCTAGCTGAAGAAGTGGAGCTGGTCTGGCTGCAAATGTCACCCATGGTCTGCCAGTGTTGATCCAGCTAATCTCGCTGGCTTGGTGGGTATCTTCTTCCTCCCTGATTGCTCCATGAGCCTCATTGCTGAAGGTTCATTCATGGTTGAAGAGGATGACCTTTTCCAGTAGTAGAAGGCCATTCTCTAGTCTAGGGTCTCCTGCTAGAACATCCAAACTAATTCGCAAGAGCTAGCTGGGGTATGGCAAAACCAGGAGCACTGGTCAAGTATATACCCAGGCAACACTTGGAGGCTAGGTTCCTGAACTCCCTCGCATTATTCTCACACCCTAGAAAACATCAGAGGCTTCTCTCTTAGCATGTGCTAGTCACAAAAGTTACATACGTAGATACATTGCAGCTATTTTCTAGCAGGACTGTCTTTCTTGGCAGTGTTCCCACAAAGCTACTGAGAACATTCACCAGGGTACCAGGACTATTCTTCGTTTCTTTTGACTCTGCTTCCCATAAGAGAAACATACTCTAGTCTATCGCGATAAAATAAGGATCAGATAAACAAATAGGCCGAATAGATGTTTATTCAGGGAGAAATAACTTACAACCTAGACAGATGAACACTAGGAAATTCCACCGGATGCTCGAATCCCGCCAGCAAGAGAGCTTTTCCTGGCTCTTCCTCAGACCTCCTTCCACAGGTCTCATCTGCCCATGGCTCCACCCCAATGGGCGTGGTCAGTGCCACAGAATGACTATGTCACTACACTAGTCTTTTCAACTTCCTTATACTTAAAAACAAACATATACACTCTAAAAACAAGGAAGATAACCTTCTAGATTCAGAAGAAAGGAACTTGAAGAAAATACTGTTTTTCATTCAGATTGCTTCTTTGTGTTTGGTGATGAAGCCTTCTCTATGGAGCCAATATGAGGCACCCTCAGTGTCAATGCATTGCAATAGCTGCTCACAGCTGGCCAAAGCTTCCATGTTACTCAGCTTGGTTCTTACTCCCTAAGCTAGATGATTAATTCCCTGGAGACAGACTATTTCCAATTCTATTACTTTCATTGCAAATCCACTTGTACGGCTAGCAGCTGCCCCAGGAGACTACAGGTCTATGCCTCACAGCATGCCCCTGAGCATAGGCAGGTGAAAGGCACACAGCCTCCTACTCAGGCCTTGGTTACCTCTACAATCATCTTGACTGTAGGCAATGTTGTTGCAATGTTCTGTGGATGTGGCGGACGCACGGTGATTGGCACACAGCCTGCATACAGGCAACCATAGAATGCAGCAATCAGGTCTATTCCTACATGAGAGGAAAGCAGAAATACTTACATGAAGCCAGTCACATTGCTTAATGATCACCACTGCTCTTTCTCAGTGAAAGTTCTAGTCTTGGAAAATTCAGACAGTTAAGGAAACAGACCTTTAAAGAGCTCCTTTCCTGTGCCTTTTGGTCTCAGTAATTACTTTCTTATGGCTTGCCCTTTTTTCCTATTTTTTTCTTTGAAGCAATCTTATTTTATATGTTAATCTCAGTTCCCTCTCCCTTCCATTCTCCCATGCCCCTCGACTGACCCCACCACCCCCAATACACTCCCCAGGGAGGGTGAGGCCTTCCATGGGTGATCATTAAAGTGTGTCATATTATTTGGGGGAGGGCCTAGGCCCTCCCCTGTGTATCTAGGCTGAGAGAGTAGCCCCCAATGGAGAATGGGCTCTCAAAGTCCATTTGTGCACTAGGGATAAATACTGGTTCCACTGTCAGAGGACCCATAGACTGCCCAGTGCTCCTAACAGACACCCATATTTGGAAGGCTTGGTTCAGTCCAATGCTGGTTCCCCAGCTTTATGACTAGGGTCCATGTGTTCCCACTTTATCAGGCAAAGACACAACATGCTAAGACAACTTAGTTGTTTCATTTATATGTCATTTCAATGGTATGATTATGACTAGAGGCTGAAAACTTTACTACTACCAATAATATGAACCACCTTAGCAACTTAATCAAATGTAGCTATAAAAGTTTTGGTATGTATTGTTTTAAGCCTCTAGAGCAGTGTTAACATGTAGCTTAGGCCCCATGAATGAGAACAGCCTGGTGAGAATCTAAACAGATACAGAGAACATGGTAGGCAGTAACCCAGCAACTCCACAAGTATAGTTGGGGACAACAATGTGCCTCCTCCCATTGCTGTCCTTGCTACCTCTCAGGGGTCAGGTCTCATCCTATTGCTTTACCTGGAGGGTAGACTAATGCCACATGGTCTCCATCTTGCAGGTGGCCCCTTTCCATCAGCATAACTGCTATCTTCTCTGCACGTTTGTGAAGCTGAACACATGTCAATGAGTTTGCAATTGTTCCCTGAGCATGATAAGAAGAGGTGGTTAGGGAGATTGTCACCATAGCAGATTATGCAGCATATAATCCATTTATACAAAATTCTTAGGTCAGTGGGTTTAGATGTAGCCATAGTTATGAACCATAATTATAATGGTCATATTTAGAATGTTTTTTTCTTCTAATATATCAGAAGAAACTTGACTCTCCCTCCTCAAAAGCCAACCATCAACAGCTCTCTAGGCAGTTCAAGTACACTTTCATGTAGATTTTTAAAAAATATGTAAAAACAAAAAGAAAACATCTTTAAGCTAAAAATACCTTGAAAGAGGCTTACCAATGTAGAATATTATTTTAAGATGTGCTACATTTGTTTATGCTGTAGAACATTAGTTTAATGATATAAAGATGTGTTGCTTTTGTTTATGCTACATTTGTTTAATTCTTTGCTTGTCTAAAATGCCTGATGTTCTAATAAAGAGCTGAAGGGACAATAGCAAGGCAGCAGAAAGTATAGGCAGGGCTGGCAGGCAAAAAGAATAGGTAGGAGGAGTAAGGAGAAAAGGAAGAAGGAGGAGCAAGATAGAACAATGAGGAAGTCAGGAGCCAGCCAGCCACACAGCCAGTCAGAGTAAGAGTAAAAAAGTAAGCTATATAGAAGTAAGAAAAGGAAAAAGCCCAGAGGCAAAAGGTAGTCGGGACAATTTAAGTTAAGAAAGCTGGCTAGAAACAAGCCAAGCTAAGACAGGGTATTTATAAGAAAAAGTAAGCCTCTGAGTGTATGATTTATTTGGGAGCTGGCAGCCCCCCTCTCCAAAAAGAGCAAAGAGTCAAAGACTAAAATGCAAACAGCAACATAGCAGGAAAGATTAGTGCAGGATAGGAACTGAGAAATATCAAAAGGTATACAATTCATTATTTATGTTGTGAAGAAAAGAATGAATAAACTGTATTACAGCTGGGCATGCAGGTATATGCCTACAGTCCTATATCTTGGGCAAGACAACCAAGAGTTAGAGGTCAGCCTAGGCTATTTAGAAACTTTGTTTTGTTTTATTTTTATTTAAAAATTATTTTTTAATCTTACATAACAACAACCCCAGTTCTCTCCCTCCCTTTCTCCTGTCCCCTGCCTCCCCCCTTTATACTTCCATCCACTCATCAGATTACCCAAGCTAAGACTCCTAGCAATAATGGAGAAGGTGTCTGAACATGCTTTCTCCTTTAATCAGATTAGTGACTACCCTGTCATCATAGAACCTATATCCAGTAACTAATAGAAGCAGATGTAGTGACCCACGAGCTAAGCACTGGACTGTGAGCTACTGGAGTTTTGTTGAAGAGAGGAAGGAGGGATCACATGAATCAGGTGGGATCAAGACTGGGATGGGGAAGACCACAGAGACATCTGACCAGAGCTAGTAGGAGCTCATAGACTATGGACTGACAGCTGAGGATCCCGCATGGGTCCTAACTAGACCCTCTGAGTATGGGTGACAGTTATGTGACCTGATCTGTTTGGCAGGGGTGAGGGGTTGGCAGTGGTACCAGGACCTATTTCAATAGCATGAACTGGTCTTTTAGAGCCCATTCCCTATAGTGGGATACGTTGCTCAGCTTGATACAGGGAATACGGGTGTGGGTGGAGGGGCTTGGTCCTGCCTCAACCTCATTTGCCAGACTTTGTTGACTCCTCAAGGAAGGCTATTTAGAAATTTTGAGAATATCCGGTACTGTCCATATAATCTGTCTTAAAACAAATTAGTGTGTGGGGAGGAGGAGGTGCAAACAAACCCTCTCTCACAAATTACATTCAACTAAAAAAATTCCTGATACAATGTGTAGGTCATTAGCATCAATCATAGGTGCAAAGATCACTGTCTACCGCTACTTTTAAAAGCAATAGACAATTCTGACTAGCAGTTTATGGGGTGAGGAAGACTAGGGGAGCTGAAAATGAAAAGGGATCATGAACAATCTTGGGCTATTAAAGCAAGTAGCTTCAAAGAAGGATGCTGGAGCTTGTGGGACTCATAAGAAAACAGTGAGCTTCAAGACTAGGTTCTGAAACTCCCAAAAGAAAGATATGTGTAAAAGTGAGAGCCTAAAGAAGTTGAGAGGAGGAGCTACTATGTGGAAAACAGCTGTATGGATCACAATTAGGGAGCAATGTCTGGAAAAACACACTTAATTCCTTTCCTAAATGTCCCATGTCATAAACACACATATGGATGGGAGTGCAAGAAAAGTATTTTATGATGCATTAAGATATATACACAAGTACCTCATATTTAGCAAAAAAACATTCACAGTAAATCCAGAGGCCAAGTTGTTGTCTCTGATGACCGACACAATGAAAGGCAAGGTAGTGTGTAACCACCCAGGTTACAGCAGAATCAGCCTTCAGACATCCACTGATGTTGTGATCAGCGTTTTGGATAGAAGAGATGCTAAGCTTGCAAGTCTCCAAATTTATCCTTCTCTCCCACACACTTTTCTTTGCATCACAGGAAAATTAAAATAAGAAAATAGAAACTGGTATGTAAAGTAGACTAGTGAGAAAGAAAGCAGAATACAGCAAAGATGCTGAGTAGGAGTAGGTGTAAGCAAATGAGATGGCATGAGTCTAAGAAACACAGACAAAAATTTATAATTTGGTGCCTTTAAGAATTAGTATTCTCAAGCATTTACTCATGGACATGTCTGTCAACATGACTCAAAACACACATTAAACTGGAATTAAGACCCATTGAATTCTTCAAAGTGGCTATGGGAAATAAAATGAACATCATGGCTCCTCATCAAACCCATTCTTGACACTGGAGTATGGCAGTCTCTTTATAAGGAAAAGCAGCATATCCATGGTCATTCATACACAGCGGATGAGCCTCATGGCATACCAGCAATATGTCTCAGAAGAGAGCTGGCAGAATTAGTGTATACATATGTCCCTATTGGGAACATCTACCCATTTTATGGGGGAGTCCCTCACCATCCTACAGTTAGGGTATGCTTAGTTCTGCCTAAGATAACTACAATTTCTCTAATCAGTTTTCTTCCACTATCAGAAGAGCTAACATGGATCCCTACTATAGTGATCTGAGTTTTTTCTAAAGGACCATGGGTTAAAATTAAATTTCAATTGTGAAATATTAAGACTCCTGGAAATTTATTAGTCCACAGTGTTTAGAGGTAAAGTTTTTGGGGATAGAAAGTAGGATTATTACATAATGCCATTAGAATGGAAACTCCATGGTTGAATCATGGTTGATTTCTGAGAAGAGGAAGAGAACATGTAAATATTCAGGGTTCTTTTTTTTTTTTTTTTTTCTTGGTTTTTCAAGACAGGATTTTGCTGTAGTTTTGGAAGCTGTCCTAGAACCTTCTCAGAAGATCAGACTGGCCTTGAACTAATAAAGATGCCCCTACCTTCTACCTCTTGAGTGCTGGGATTAAAGAAATGTGCCACCACTGCCCAGCTCACAGTTCTACTCTTATCTCAGGATTTTATCAGCAAGATAGCTAGCATAAGATGTGACCTCTCAACTTTGCATTCCAAGAAATATAAGCCAACATAAGCTTTTTAAAGTGAAATGATCTGCCTCAGAGATTTTATTATAGCAACAAAAGGTGGATTAATACAATCACTCATCAATAACCTATTGTTGGAAGACTAAGCCCACGATTTGCCCTTTCCCTTTCTCTGGTTCTGAGAGTTGAGAAGGTGTATAGCTTACAAAGAGCAGTCACTAATTTCTTCAAAAATACACTTTAATTCTAGTTCCTGAAAATTCCTACCTACAGGCTTTTGACAAAATGTGAAATTTAATTTACATGCTAGATTTTATCTTTGATAAAGTTCTTCAACAATTTCTAAAACACTTGGCTTTTGGGGGATTAATAAAAAAAATTAACCCATCACACCCCGTGTGTGGAGAAACACGCTTTATGGGAATTAGGATTGATCTGAAGCTAGCATGTATAGAGACTTGAAATTCATCACTATTACGCTTAAGTCCATTCAGAGGCTGGTATGTTGGAAAGAGGTAGATTATCCTATGTTAGGTAGATCTGACGTGATTTTTTGCTCCATACCTGGAGCTATGTAATGAGGTGACCAACAAATGGGTAACTTTCTTGCTTGTAATAAATAGTCTTCACCGGAACACTGGAATCCCTCACTGGGCCACTAGATGTGAAAAGTGTTAAGATCCTTCTTTCCCATATCTAAAGAGTAACTCACAATAGTCTGACAGTTTGAATGCCAATAATAATTAGACATTATTCTATTCCTTGCTTTTCCTCCTTCCAGCTTGCAAGGTTGACTCCACCATATAATGAATATAAAAAGTGACACAAGTATATAGTCACTTGCTCTTTAATAGTCTTGTGTGTTTGTGTTCATGTATGTGAGGGTGCATGTTTGTGCACATGCACAGAGAGTGAAGAGGGCAACCTCAGATGTAGTTCATCCTCAGCTGCTGTCTACTCCCATCTTTTTTGAGAAGAGTTCTCTCAGTGTCCTTGAACCCAGGGATCCACATGTCTCTACTTTCCCAAGGCTGCAATTATAAGCACTTCATCTTTTTTTCCATTGTACATTACAGGAGTTGAACTCATGTCCTCATACTTACAAGGTAAGCACTTTATTGGATGAACTATTTCTCCAACCTCTATTCAGTTAAGGAATTTAAAAAATCTTTTAATACAATAGAAATACTGCCAATTTTCAGCACATATTTTGTTTTTCCAAGCACTACCTATTAGGAACACACGTTCCAAGTGTTTCCATGATGCTTTAATCATTTAACCTCAGGTAACAGCCATTATTTCCCAACATTCTCATCAGCATTCATGGGAAAAATTTATTTCTAGTCTCAAACCACCAAATAAAAAGCAGATTTCTAGGTAAAGTTATTTTGTCAAGTTAGAACTGTCTTTTAATATATTCATGGGAGAGTTTCTATTGGCAGGATGGTAATGCACAGACATCCTGGGGGTCAGCCTCCATTCTAAACACAACAAATATTAATGTCACTCACTGTGAACTTGACACTATTTTAAAGTTTTATTATAACAACTGAAACAATCAAGGAATGAAGAAAAGGCCAAATAAAAGTCATGGTTTGAAATTACAAAGAAAAATACTCCAAATAAACAAAACTAAAAAATTAAATGATTTGGCTAGAGTTCCTGGTAAAATTAAAAAAGGATATTCTGCATGTTTTGAGAGGGAAAATTTTCCATTGTTAGTGATTATTTTATTTATTTATTTATTTATTTATTTATTTATTTAATAACCAAGTCCATTTAAATGGAAACAAACATTTATAGACAATATTTGGGAATTTGGGGTTAGTGATCATCTTATTATGCAATATTCCAAACTTCAAACTTGCAAACCTCACACCTAATTATGACAGCTAATTGCCATGGATGTAAGTACATGATTGGATACCAAAGGCAACAAGAAGTACCCTTCACATTCTGAAGTCACATGTCCTAATTACCCTAAAAAGATCCATAGTTTAAGAAAGTTAAAGAAAATTAAACTCATAGTTATTAAAATGCTTTGCACAACAATGCAGCATGGGTTGTAAAAAAGCATTGGAAAAGCCACAGGTGACACATAACGGTCCCCCAGACATGTCACAAGAAATTCATTAAAAAAATGAATTCTCATGTATCTATGTACTCTTTTTAATGCTGCATTTAGAAAACATGACTATACACATGACCTATGATGTTTTCCTGTTTGACTAAACAAGACATAGATTTAAGTGGAAATTATACTGTAGTGACCATGTTGCTGCTGTGTTCCAGGTTGAGCACTTATAATTTGCTCCAAGTGCAGAGAGAGGCTACAAGCTGCTTGACTCTGAACTTTTCTGAAGACACTGTGACCCTTCAGACATCTCAGAATGAAACTGCATATAGATCACAGGAGAGTTAGGAATGGGTCACATATAAAAGGAGAAGGTACCCTTGGACCATATTTTTTGCATTCTAAACTAAAGTAAATTTATTAATGGCTTTGACTTTTATAACTGAAGGTCATTTGTTGAAATCACTTTAAAGTATGTGAGTTATTTTCTACTAAACATTTTACCATAGATTCAATGATTTGCTCTAGTAAATGACTATAATAACAGAGTTCAAGGGCCTAGACAATGTTCAAAAGGTCACAAAGATCGGATGTCTGACATCACTCCAAGGAGGTACTTGAGATATTTTCTTCATAGATGATCTGTTCATGAACATACTGCCATCAAGTTTGAATCTTCATATCTCTAAGGATCTACTTCCTCGTGAGCTTAGACTTAGACTTCCACAAAATTTGAACACATGTGTTTATCCATCTTACAAAAATGCAAGCGAGGTATTGAGCAATGTTAATGGGATGGGGTTGGGGGTGGGGAGATTAATAATGAATTAATAATGATTCAAGTCTGACTTGCTCTCTAAATGTTGACAGTTTGTACAGGATTCAATTACCATGGCAGTGTTAGGGAAATTAATGAAAAGGAGAAAGCTCTACTCATTAAAAAAAAAAAAAAAAAAAAAAAAATGTAAAAAGTACCATGCCCAGAGAAAA
This sequence comes from Phodopus roborovskii, assembly GCF_943737965.1. Lineage (NCBI taxonomy): Eukaryota > Metazoa > Chordata > Mammalia > Rodentia > Cricetidae > Phodopus > Phodopus roborovskii. Next base: position 6,164,534 of record NW_026126485.1, read on the forward strand.
GGAGGTCAGTTACAGCTAAGACCATACATTCTAGACATCACTTAGGAGGCAATATTGGAAGAGGGAGAGCCAGATAGACAAAGGAAAGTCAAGAGGAACTTACAGGAAAAACAACACGGAGAGAGTCACAAGAATCCAGGAAGAGGGAAGATTAAAGGTAAGTGAAAACATCATAGATGTGAAGGAAGATGAAAATGGACAGTTATGTGAGTAAGGAGAGTCATGTCTATATCTATAGGTTAAAGGTGGATTCAGTAAATAAGATAAAATGGAAGTCTGGGACCAGAGGGATGGATTATCAGGTAAAGAAAGGTACATGCTGATAACCCTGAAGATCTGAGTTCAATATCTAGGATTCATGTAATGGAAAAAGAGAGAACTGACTCCCACAAGTTGTCCTCTAACTTCTAGAAGTTAGTACTGTTTCATACATGTACACATGTAAGAACACAGAAAGACAAAAATGTAATAAAACTGAAATACAGAAAAAAGAGGGAGTCATTTTAGGTGCATGGGTATGTGATTACTGAATTCACAAAGTTCAGGCTCTATGAACAAATGATCATATAAAGGAGGAGGCCTATGGGCTGTGAAGACAGCGTGCCTCTCAGAGAAGAGCTATGCCACTTTACATTCAGAGAATAAGGGGACAATAGGGAAATGTTCTTTCTTGTTTACAAGGACTCTCCTTCAATAGGTCTTAAGCAGATATAGCATATGATGAACCACCATGGCCAATGCCACAAAGGGCAATTTCAAGCTGAGAAGGACTTTTATGACAGAGCAAGTACATATATTCAGAGGAACTCAGATCACACACAAACACCCTGATAACTAGAAACCAAACTTTTGAACACTCAAGACTTTGATAATTAGGAATACTAAACAGCTGCACATTTACTAACTTGCAGGTAGCTGTCCCCACCAAGAAATCATGGTCTGTTTAACAAGCTTTAGTTCTACAGCATAAATAAAAGTTAAAAACAAACAAAAAAAACAAAATTAGATATTTGCAGCATGTAACTTCTACTGTTAATATTTCCTCCTATATTTAAGGTCTCACTTCTAAGGTCTCTTACGGTGGAAGACTTTGATTTCATAATGTGAACTTTAAACAGAAACTTTATAAAGTAGAAATGGTTTTCATTCCCTAGAGCCATGTAACAAACACATATTTATATGTAAACAAATTGGTTTGTAATAAGAATAAGAATATAACTATCTCCTGGAACTGAATTAGTTCTCTTCTGTAGATATTATTACCCTCCCAGTTTTGGGTGGGAAATACTGAGGATAAAGTGAGAGCAGTGAGAAATTTATATTTATTGCTTTGCTCTCTGCTTCTTCACTGCTGACGGAGTATGATTGACTTGCTGCCTCAAGCTCCAGACACTGTGACTTTCTTCATGATGTGAACTGTAACCTCTGAGCAGACGTAAATCCTTTCCCCCATATGTTGCTTTTGTTAGAGTATTTTACCACAGAATCAGGGAAAAGAAGTCTTTGGGAATGTTGTAAAAGGAGGTAACTTTTCAGGGAAAAGTTCAGACTACTAAAGTAAGTAATTAGGAAAATGCGAGCTTTGAGGCTCTGGAGCCTACCCGACAATTGAGCAGTGTGTACAGTAGGTGGTCTGGGGTGGTCTGCGCTCTCCACTGTAAGACCTCTGAGAGGAACAGGAACTGGAAAGACACAAGGATGTTAGAATCATGCCACTGGAGTCTGGATTAGGCAATATCAATATATTTAAGTAAAAATAGTTTGAGTGCATGCTTTTCTACACAGAGGCACGAGGACACATTCACATTTAAAAAAAGTCAAACAAATATATCATCAGCAGAACAAGCAAATACTAGGCTTTCCCCTGTAGTCATTTATAATTCAATGAAACTAATTCAGACGGACAGCTCCAAGGACTGCTATAGTACCCTTGGATAGGCAAGGGCTCTATAAGTCAGCCCAAGGCAGAGGAGAGTTAACACTCTTATAAGTACAACCAGCTAAAATATGTAATGTTGATTTCTGTGATATGCAGGGAAAGAATATAATCTAGTTTACTTTAAAAAAAACTTCTATTAAATGTGATTGTAGAATGCCAATTCTCTGGTGCTATTAAATTGCACTGCAATAACATAGATTATTAAATGTATCTTATTGATTAAGTTTGTAATAAAAAGGATAGCCCTAATTCACATGAGCATATATGAAATATCCATATAATACCCTAACACCTTTTATTAATAGAAATGTATTACATGAGAGGAGTGTGATGGTCAAGTTCTTTTAACAAAGAAATTGCTGTATGTTATTACACTGGCAGTATTTTCATAATTTCATCACTTTCCTAAATAGGCAATACTGAATAGGCCTATCATTGGGCTGTGGGAAACAGAATCCTAAGCATTTTCAGAAAGGAAGTGTTACAATGGGACTGAGAAATACATAGGCAAGTTATGTGCTTTGCTGTATGGGTGAGGAGGAGCTAGATATTTGCTCTTTAAGCTGCAATAAAGAGGTTAACTGTTAAACTCAAAAGACAAAAACTGTGCACCAAGGCCACTATGAGGCAGCATGGGCTTCACATCAGAGCTGACAGGGGGCTACTTAGAAACAAGTGATGAAGATTAATGATTTCTTAACATTTGTCACAGTCCTGCCCATGTTAATGATGTCACTTCTTCATTTCTGTGCCTTGTTGCAATTTCCTAAAGCCTCATGTACCCTGAAACATTCTCCCCTATAAGACTATGAATCTCTACTGTGAAGTCGGGGTAGTATCATCAAAGATGTGAAATCAGTAATAGATATGGAACTGACATAGTGGAGAATCAGGACAGTCACTCTGTGATTCTACAAATAGTTAACACAGCTCTAGAGTCAAGAGAATAATATGAGCTCTGACCTCGGTTCTCACCTTCCGGGCCTGGTCATTGTCCTCTATCTGACCCAGGTCTCTGCCACTAGCCTGGGCAATCCTCTTCCCAGACACCAGGTTTCCCACCATCACAGAGGCAGGGCCAATTTCTGGGGGAACAAAGAGAAGAATAACCTTAAAGATATAAGTGAAATTCTTTTTAGCAAGAATCTTAGTCAATTAATGAAGAATTAAAATTAACCTAGGGAAAACACTTTGAAAGGCCCAGCTTTGAATAACTATTATAAGAGACAGCAAAGAAGTCATTGCTGTGTTTGTGATGGTCAAAATGAACAAACCTGGATGAGGTTACACAGGAGTGATGTTTTCAATACATAGAAAATCAGTTAGCACTACATAGCTGATGCTTCTACTATCTAGCATTAGCACAACATGTGATAATGCATACTCAGCTGTGATTGCAAAAGTGGTACTGAGGGTAAATACAGGGGATAAAGACTTCTAGGTTATACCTCTTCTTGTTTTCTGCTGTTAGTACCTATTAAGAGGGTTGACTCAAACTAAGAAAAGTATAACACATTTACATCTTGGGATAGATTCAGAGATACTCATGAAAGGACATGATAATCACTGATTTTTAAATTTAACTGACTAGTGAGGTTTGAGATGTTCCATCATGCCTACAATGATATGTAAAGAGAGAACCCAGAAGCCACTTTAAAATGAAAGATTTTTTTAAAATCTACTGTTAACAAACTCAGTGAACATTCTTTCCCTAGTTTAAGATAGCAGTTTGAAGAGAACCATCAAACATGTTTCTGATACATTTATTTTTTTTACATTGAAAAGTGTTTCTTATTATTTTATTTTATATAACAAAGTCCAATTAAATGAAAACAAACATTTATACACAATATTTGGGAATTTGGGCATCGTTCTTTCCAAACTACTTCCTGCTGTCAACTTAGAACCTTCTGTAAGGCAAAGGACACAGTGGACAAGACCAAACGGCAGCCCACAGACTGGGAAAAGATTTTCACCAATCCTATATCCGACAAAGGGCTGATCTTCAAAATATACAAACAACTCAAGAAACTAGTCAACAAAACACCAAGTAACCCTATTAAAAAATGGGGTACAGAACTGAAGAAAGAATTCTCAATAGAGGAAATCAAAAAGGCTGAAAGACACTTAAGAAAATGCTCCACATCCTTAGCTATCAGGGAAATGCAAATCAAAACAACTTTGAGATACCATTTTACCCCTGCCAGAATGGCTAAAATTAGAAACACCAGTGATGACTTATGTTGGAGAGGATGTGGAGAAAGTGGAACACTCCTCCACTGCTGGTGGGAGTGCAAACTCATACAGCCATTTTGGAGATCAGTATGGCGGTTCCTCTGGAAAATGGGAATTAGTTTACCACAGGACCCGGCAATCCCCCTCTTAGGCATATACCCAAAGGATTCACATCCATGCAACAAAGACATCTGTTCAACTATGTTCACAGCAGCACTATTGTAATAGCAAGAACCTGGAAGCAACCTAGATGCCCCTCAATTGAAGAATGGGTAATGAAGATGTGGCACATCTACACAATGGAATACTACTCTGCAGAAAAAAAATAATGGTATCTTGAAATTCGCAGGCAAGTGGATGGCACTTGAAGAAACCATCCTGAATGAGGTAACCCAGTCACAAAAAGAGGAACACAGTATGTACTCACTCATATATGGATTTTAGACCTAGAGCAAAGGATCACCAGCCTATAATTCACATCACCAGAGGAACTAGGATACAAGGTGTATTCTAAGAGATTCATATAAAGTCCCTCACAGAACTGGGAAGGGACAAGTCCCCCAGAGCTCAGGTGAAGTGGGGGGGGGCAGGGAATGGAGAGAGAAGTAGGAGAAAATGAGGGGGAGGAAAGGAAAACATTTACTTTTTTAATAAGAAGGAAGTTTATTTTAAAATTTTTTTTGTAAAAAGAATTACTACATTTATTTACTTATGCATGTGCATGCACTTATGTCATGGTATGAGTGTAGAGGTTAGAGGACAACTTGCTAGAGAGTCAGTTCTCTCCTTCCATCATGTGGCTCTTAGGGGATTCCAAATCACATTCAGGATGGTATGAAGTACTTTACTCACTGAGCCATCTTACTGGCCCAGAAATTTCTTATTGAACTGCAGAAACTAATTTTTTGACTGTTAGAAATCCTAACACATTGCTAACATTTCTTTCATTACATGTATACATACAAACCAAGGAATATATATTTAATAGGGAAAGATTAGACACTCTAGATCCCCCCCAATCCCGTGTGTGTGTGCGTGTGCGTGTGTGTGTGTGCGTGTGTGTGTGTGCGTGTGTGTGTATTTGGGTGAAATGGGGGAGGTACTGAGGAGAAGGAAAAGGAAACAGATATTTAATAAAGAATTACATTATAAAGACTGAGAAGATGTTTTGGGGGTTAAATAACTTACTATGCAGGAGAGAGTAGTAGAGTTCAAACTCCAAGAACTCATAAAAAAAGCTAGGTGGGTGTGGTGGTCCCCCTGTAATCTCAGTGCACAGGAGGCAATATATCAGGGCAGAGGCAGCTTTGAACAAGCTGGCTAGACAGATTAGCTGAATCAACAAGCTTTGCATTCAATAAGAGCCCCTCCCTCAGGGTCTTAGGTGGAGAATGATTAAAGACATGTCACATCAAACCTTGAGCCTTCATGCACAAGCACACACAAGTGTACTTACACATGTGAGTGTACACACAAAACACACCACAGACAAATAAGGGAAAAAAAATCACAGTATGATGGGTGATGTCATTCTGTAAGTATGTTTCTCGTATTGGTTAATGAATAAAGCACTGTTGGCCAATAGGAAAGCATGATAGGCAGGACTAGGAGACAAGGAGGAGAGGGGAAGTAGTAGGGAGAAGATTCATGATGGAGGATGGAGAGAGAAGAATGCCAGCCCCTCTCTCCGGTAAGATAAGACCACGTGGAAGTACTTAGATTAGTAGAAATGGGTTAATAATTAAGACAGAGCTAGCCTATAAGAAATTAGTAACAGGCCAACAGAATTATATCTAATACAGTGTCTCTGTATGTTAATTGTGGCTGACATGGCAGTGGGACCAAACCCGCAGGGGAAAAAAACTACTCATAACAAAATGGTGACCAACGCGGACCTAAGAACTTCCACTTAAAAGTTAACAAAAGCTTAAGAAAGGGTTTTAGAAACAAAAGAACAGAGATAAGCAAGACTTCCTGGTAGCAATTTTTTTTTTTGGTTATAATCTGTTTTGCTAGAGACTTGCACGGCTCTTTTAAGGGAGGTTTCCTGACTCAGCATAAGCGGCAAAAACCCACAAGGCTTTTAAAGAGCTCTGCTAACAACTAAATGATATGTATGAGAACTGGCAATGGCAGTAACCACATCTCCAAGCCAGCAACATGCTGGTGGGTGGCAGCATAGACCAAGGCAATGAGCACAGCTCTCAGTTCTGGCAGTAAAAGTACCCGCCACCATCTTGGACAGTCTGAGGCTAATACAGCTGTGGCTTTCATTTTAGCAATGTTGTAGTTTACCAGATAAAAGACTGGTGGACACAAAAAGATAAAGATTTACAGTAAAGACAGATTAACATTAAGAAAAACTGATAAAGGTTTACAGTATGTTTTTAAATATATTTAGGCTTGGCAGAGAAAAAGAATAAAATGGTTTTAAAAAGACAGAGTAGCTGGGTGTGGTGGCACACACCTTTAATTCCAGCACTTGGGAGGTAGAGGCAAGTAGATCTCTGTGATTTCAAAGTAAACCTGGTTAATTACAGGACAGATAAAGTTTCACAGAGAAACCATGTCTCAAAAAAATGAAAAAATAGAAGTAGAAGTAATAGAGTAATAAAGAAGCCACATAAAGATGGGAAGCACAAAAAAGAGTGTGGCTACTATATGCTGTTCTGTTGTCTTTAAATTATTTGACTGCTGAGGAAATAGCAACAACTGTTAAAAGAAATGCCGCTGGATTAATTCAATTTATATATTTTAAAAATGCTTTGACTTCAAAATTTAAGTCTAAGGACAGGTTATTGGGGGAAAGGATTTCTATTTTTGTTTCCACAGAAAATGAAAAGCTGTGGATTCCTTCCAGACTAACATGGTTGGATGAAGCCAGACCCCCTGAAAACGGCATCCCAGGTGATCCAACATTCAAAACAGTTGGGGCAAGGCAGCCTTGCAGACTACAGCCAGGATTTCTTCATCTTCTTAGAATCCCCCATGACAGCGCCCACTACCAACAGGAAGCAGTTTGGAAAGAATGCTGCCCAAATTCCCAAATATTGTTTATAAATGTTTGCTTATATTTAAATAGGCTTGATTATAAATGGTTAATGACCACAACCAATTTCTTTTTAAAGGTAAAAAGGGGATTATGGTATAGATATGAATACTTTGTTTTAGAATGGATTTTCATTTATTGGTATAACTTAATGTCAATTTTGTGATATGTATATTTCTCTTGTTTAGGTATTGTGTTTATATAGCTCATTTAGAAATGTAATGTATAATTTAATAAATATTTTAGATAGTTACCTGTAATAGTTAAAACTTATAGTTAAGTTAGGATTTCTAGATATACAGAGATATATATCTGATGAATAGACATTCTTCCAAACTTTCAAATACTACAAAATATGGCATTTAAAATGGTTTAGGGGTTTTCTTAACAGTGAGACATAACTGCTCCTGGCAACACCACCTACATCAGAAAGGAAGATGGACATCGAAGAAACAAGACTGTTATTTGGGCAAGATATTGCTCTTGTGTGAACTGTTTGATTTTATGCTGTATAAACTGGACATGCAGGACCCACAGAAAAGTGACTGCTGATACAAGATGGACATTGCTACAGGGTTTCTGCTTCATGGAAGAGTCTGCCAGACTTTCTGCAGGGCACAGAGAAAAGTGACTGACAAACTGCCAGAGTAGTCTGTCAGTCACACTATGGCCTATAGGCTGAAGATGAAACATTATAGAAGAACTTCGGGTGACTGACCAGGCAGTGAGTTGTCTGTCATTTCTAGAGTTTATATATTATCCTTCTGTGTTCTTTGAGGGAGTTGATGACAAATAGTTATGATTATAGTTTTCCTTATTTTAGATTAAAGATGAGTTACATATAGGACTTTAGACTCACAAAGATAGGATAGATGATGGAATATTTTCTTTAAATCTTGCTAAATGTTAATGGACTAAATATTGTTAACTGTGGTTCTTATTTGATAACTGTTTTGTTATATATTTTGCTATGTTAAGGTTAAAATCCTTCTCTTTATTGTAGACAGAAAAGAGGAGATGATGGGAGATGTCATTCTGTAAATATGTTCCTCTTATTGGTTAATGAATAAAGCACTGTTGGCCAATAGGAAAGCAAGGTAGGTGGGACTAGGACACTAGGTGGAGAAAGGAAGGAGTAAGTAGGGGACTCAAGGTGGAGGACCTACAGGGTAGTATGCCGGGGCCTCTCTCTGGTAAGATAAGACCATGTGGAAATACATAGGTTAATAGGAATGGGTTAATATTTAAGACAGATCTAGCCAATAAGAAATGCTAGTAACAGGCCAACAGCATTATATCTAATACAAGGTCTCTGTGTGTTATTTGGGGCTGGTGCAGCAGTGGGACCAGGTGGCAGGGAAAACATAATCATAACAACAGCATAAAATAACAAAGGTAGTATAATCAATTTGTATTTGACTTCCGGTTTAATGAAATTTAAGTTGGCAACTGGTAAGTCAAATTGCTACTTAAATTTCTTATGGTTAAGTTCTATGTTCATTAATCAAGCCATATGCATTATTTACTACACACAAAGAGCTGAGAGTGTCCTGCAGCTCAACCAGGAGATCATGGGACACATAAAATAAAATGATGAGATTCACATCAATGGATTTAGAGGCAGAGAACAAGGCATAGAATGGGCCAGTAACCATGACATCCACAATGACCATTATTCTGACTTCCCCTTGAAACCTTTAAAATGCTCACTCAGATCACAAGGCACTCCAGTACCTGTTCATCCTTTAGCTGACTATCCAAGATGAACACAGGGCCCGGGGCCATTTCTCAACAGATATGCTCAATTTCTCATAGCTGCCGAGGAGAAGGTGGGGTGCTTTAAGGTGAGTTGAAATTGAGAGATGAGTCTCTGATCGACTTCTGGGGTTCAAACTGCTACTGTCTTTGGTATGAGGTTAGACTGTTTCAAACACTCAGCTTAAGCATTTACCAGTTTCCCCATATAGTATCTGTAGGCAGATTAAATTCCTTTTCTTGGTTTTTTACTGAAGCACTATGAAAGAGAATTTTTTTTTTCACTTTTAACAAACCAAAACTCAAATCTGGTAGTACTCTGCTTTTTAGTGATGGCTGTGGAAGAAGTCCATTCATGAACTGTTTATGCAAGAACATTATTCTCTCCTGTAGCTGAATCCTCACTCATTAGCCATTTGCTTTCCATTTTTACTATTTGTTAATGATGCACCTTAATGTTCTCTCCCTGGAGACTGAGGCCTGGCAAGATATGCTCTCTAAAAGCTAACTTGAAACCTTCCTTAACTAGTATAAAGATGATTCCATTATGAGTTTGAGAATTCAAGCTAGGGATGTGAACATTACTTTGAGAAGATATAGAGTCTGCACAATGCCTTGCTTTGGGAGCCTTTGATATCTGTGAACTCTTTCCTTACTAAGGTTTACTTCTGCACGTGTACTCTCAAGGTGGAGTCTGGGACCTTAAGTCACTTTCTCTTCACATACATGTAAATGGAGTTCTTAATTGATCTAAACAATAAAAACTTGAAGTCAGAAATAAAAGAAAATGTTGAGAGACCAGAGAAAAAGGATCAAGCCAAAGCAACCTTTTGCTCATTAGCTTCCCAGAGGAAAGGACAGTGAGTTCCTGTTTCTTCCCACTTATATCCTTTCTCTTTTCAGCCATCTCACTTCCTATTTTCAGCCATCTCACTTCCTGTCTGTCTGTATAGACCTCCAGATCTCTATGGTTAGCTAGTGGCAAGCTACATCCTCTGGTCTTCAGACAAGCTTTATTTGTAACAAGCAAGATATGACCACACATACAATTATGACTTAGTTTCCCCAAATGGTGCTTAGAGACTCCAAGTTTTGCTGCTGCATTTCTTTATAAAATATCAGTAGAAATTCATGATAGTGCTCCCTGTTGAAGTAAGGTGGGTATATATGAAATGCTCTTATGGTGAATTACTGTCCCATAGTCTAAAAGCATCAAGTAGAGATACACCCCAAAAAGTGTGTGCTTGAGATTCATGATTATTCTCATGTTTCTACTCATATTTGTGTATCTGCAAGCTAGCAAGAATATCACCAATATTCTTGAATTCCAACCAAAGAATGCTTTACCAGTTGACACAAATTTTTATTACACACACACACACACACACACACACACACACACACACACACACATACACACACACACACACAAACCAAACAACAGATACACAATTCTGAAAGACAAGCAACATTTTTCTCTTCTTGTGCTGCACCCTCTACATAGGTCTCCTCAGTGTTCTTTAGCTATTCTGATGGAACATCCTGAGGCAAACTGTAGCTGTGGACTTGGGTCTTTTCTAGTAACTGTTGTAGAATTGTTGCTAGTTTCTACAATGGTTTAAAGGTCTTTCAGTACTTCTGTGCTCAGGTTTTTAATAACGTTACACACTACTACTAATTGAGTACATAATTTGCCAATAGAAAACAAAATTGTTGTCTGTAAATATGTATTTTAAGAGTTCTATTTGCAGCTCACAGCAAAACCTTTACTCATATTTGGCTACATTCAATGTTTGCTCTGGTTGCCAGTAGCATACTAGTTCAGAATAATTTTAAATATTCCTTCAAAAGGGGCCTTTGGTGTCATTTACTTTAATTCCCTCACCATATATTTAGAAAATGAGGTTCCAAGGCAATGTCTTCTAAGGCCATTACAGATCATCAGCAAATCTAGAGTCATATACAAATGAGTCACAGGGCCTCAGCTTAGTTGCTATTCAGTATCTGTTGAAGGGATGGGGAGTACAGAAGGATAGAAAGAGGGTAAAAAAGAAAATAAGAAAGTGACAAGACACTGTTTAGCATTTGTAAATTCCTGGGTTCTATTTGCAGAATGAAAGAAGAAGAAAAGAAAGAATGTCTTTTGGACACAATTATATAACTACACCTGCACACACAAACACATATGTGCATATATATAATTTCTTCCTTGATTTAATGATTACATACAGCTTTATCAAGTAAGTACAGTATTAAAGTATTAATTTTTAAACAACCATTTCCCTCTATCCCTAATGAAAGCATCTTTCTTTAGGTGTCCTGACCTTTGCTCCAGCCTCAGACCAAGGTCCTTTCCTATGAGCTGATTTTTCAGAACCACTTAGTTTCTTAAGATTGAACAGCTGAGGCCGGTCATTATGAAATTATTTCATTTACTTGCAAATGATTCTCCTTATAACACACAGCTATCCCGAGGCTTCATGTGTTATGGAACAGGCAGGCTTTGCTGTGGAATTACTGCTAGTAGGATCACTAGGGCCAGGCTTCCCACCACTGAAGCCATCAAAATCTAGTCACCTTCAGTTTGATACTGAAGACACATTAGTGAGTACTGACAGAAGCATGACACCTTAATACCATAGATACCAACATGCCTACAAAAAGCAAGCACTCTAACATTTCTAGGGTTATTTATGTTCTTAGACAGTATGGGATAACAGAGGCTGCTTTCCATCCTTCTGTGATGCTCTCTGGAAGGCAGTGCTTCCTATCTTTTGGAAGTTTAATTGTTAAAGCATTACTTATATGTATATAATTTAAAGAAGTGGATACTTTAGTCAGCTACAGTTCCACATTTACCATAGAAATCATATAGACCAAAAACAGTGAAATATATATATATTCTAGGAGAAAAGAAATAGAGGAGATCTATAACATAAGAAAAGCAGAGACAGAAAAAATTAAGGTGTGGTGGCACATGTATAATCTGGCACTTGGGAGACTGAGACAGGAGAATTCTAAATTTAAGGCCAGACTGGGCTACATACCAAGACACCATCTAAGAAAGAGACGGGAAGAGAAAGAGAGGAGGAAGAGAGAAAACAGTGAAATTAGATAGCAACAAGAAAAGTTAATCCAATGTATCTAGAAAATCAACAAAATAAAAAAAACCCCACTTCTTATGATATTTTGCATACTTAAGCATGGCTACTCTAAGAGAGATCACACTCCTCAGCTGCATGAATTCCACACTGCCTACCATGCAAAACATCCCTTAGATGTAGAGATAATAAAAGCATGGGTTCGAAATCAGAAGGCCTCAATTCAAGTCCTCAGCTAATTACGTTTGGCTGATCACTTTTCTCCTTCAAGCTTTACATTCTTAATCTTTGAATTTGAGAAGGTTACCTACCTGTCTCATTGACACACCTATGTCCTGGAGTTGTGCAGGCAGTCTGCACCCTCAAGACCTGGTCAACTCTGAAGAGCATCCAGGATGAGATTGTCAGAAATAGGTTGCATGTATTCAGGCACCTTTAAGATGACTTGCTAAAGACTTCTGCCCAACAGTATCATTCTTTAACAGGTTGGCAATAAAAGATCCCAAGCTAGGCTTAAGAAACAGGGAGTGGAGGAGGGTAATGTTGAGACACAGAGTACCTCACTTATTTTAGATTCTGTGTTAAACACATTGTAGCTATGTAATGTTAGACAAAACAACCTCTCTGTGGTTCATTTTCTTCATCTATACAATGAAGAGCAGCCTTTTTTTCATGGGGTCCTGTGAGAATCAACAGATTAGCACATATAGAGACTGTGATGAGAGTATGGTATACACCATATCATAGTTTTCTGGCTTTGGTCTTGTCTGAATGTATCAGCCCCTCTGCTATCAAGTTAGCAGGAGAGTTCTTGCTTCCTAACTTACATTCTGACAATAAATTCACTGATAAGTGTGTGAGATTTAGTAGTACATCACTGATTTAGTAACTATGAGAAGCACAGCATATAAAAGATGTGTTCTTAATCAGTCAGACAATAGTCTCAGTCAGAAATAAACAGAATACCTCATGTTTCAAAGTCTTAATCCTATAACCTACCACCTTCACTCTTAAATTAGCCACATAAAACCTATAAGGATGAATTACTCAGATACTGTACACAAGGACCCCACCCAAGGGGTTTATGTCTAGTGTACACTTACCAAGAGGTGACTACACATTACCAGTCCCCTGAAAGTGATATCTAACGAGAAGGCTGCATGCCTCTTCTACTGACATGCTCTGTACAGACAACCTGAGTATACTACATCTCAGCAATCAAGGTACAAACACATCTTGTGAGGAGAATGTACTGCCTGGGAGTATGCATCATGCAGAGAACATGAGTGCACAGATTACCAGTATTCACAGATGTATCCCCTCCCAAGCCTGCTATTGATAGGACAAAGCTTACAGAGTCCACTCAAGGCTATGTCAGACCATGCAGGGCTACAGGACATACCTGGCTGCTTCTGACGTGGTTTAGGTAAATTTGTGACACAGGTGTGTGGACACATCAGGACATTGCAGGGGTGGAGGGAACCCTCCAGGAAAAGCTGCTTTGTTTCTGACAGATGGATGCCACCAAGTGGTGTTTTGGGAAGAGTATTTGCTGGTACCAAGGCTAGGCAATAAACTCCAACTTGATGTATACTGTCAATTGCCTGAAAAATAAGAAAGTCACAGTAATATTTAAATAGGATCTATAAACAGAAATAGTACAACAAAGTGTATTACTTAGGTTTTTTTGTTTGTGTATGGGGGTACAGAAATGTGTGTGTGTGTACATGTATATATAAGTGTGTGGAAGCCAGAGGACAACCACTTGTGTTGGTTTTTAAGTACTGCCTACTTTTATTCATTTATCTTGTTGAAGAAAGGGTCTCTTAGTGGTCCAGAATTTGACAATTAGACTAGGCTGACTGGACGGTGTGACCCAAGGATCTGCTTATCTCTGCCTTTCCAACAATATGATCACTAGACCACACCACTGTGCCTGGCTTTTTTACATGGCATCTGGGATTGAGCTCAGGTCTTTATGCATGCACAGCAAGTACTTGACCCACTCCTTATCTCCTTATCCTCTCCATTTTGAGTTCTTATTTTTTTATTTGAATAGAGACATAGCCACACACACTATAGCCCAGGCTGATCTTTAACTAGTGTCAATCCTCCTGTGTCAGCCTCTGAAATGCTGGAATTACAGTAATGAGTCAATATACCTAGCCTTTGAAAATAACTGCATGCACAATAACCTTGTCTATACAAATGTCCAAAAAGGAAAAATTAGTCACAAAAGAAGAATTCATTTTCTATAATGGAGTCTTACTTGGTATATGAACTATATTTAATGGTAAGGCCCCCATGGCCAGCAATAGATAGCTAACACAAAATGAACTCAATGGTATTTTTGGAGGGTTTTGTCTTATAATGCTTTGCAAAAAGGTCTTTTGCTTATGTATTATACTTTCCAATTTTGTGTTTTTTTGAGATTTTAGTGTATAAGTGAGTGTATCTTTGTCTGTATGCATTTTTTTTTTTTTTTTTTTTTTTTTTTTGGCTTCCATTTGTTTTTGTCCTTGTCAGTCTCTGTCGCTGTCAAGCTCTCCCTCTCCTTATATGTGTGTATGTGTGCTTGTGTTCAGTTGCCTGCTTTTTAATGAGAGAAACAAGGGATGTGGATTTGGGTGTGTGGGGAGGTAAGAGGATCTTGGAAAATCTGTGGGAGGGAGAATCGTAATCAGAATATACTTTATGAAAAAAAAAAAGAAATCTATTTTCAATAAAAATTTAAATTATAAAAAACCCACTATCTATTACATACAAGATATATTACAAAAGTATGCATGGTATGGACAGTGCTCTGGGTGTACAAAAGCCAAAGAAGAAATGGTGTTCTCACTACAATAAAAAGGTTGCATAATTTCACAGAGGGCAATTGGAAAGCCATATATAATTAAAGGGGGAGGGTCTGGAGAAAAGAGCATATATTATTATGATTGTAACAACCTGTTTGTTGTCCTCCAATGTAACTACTAAGAAGCAGTTTTGTAGTTCTTGACTTCTGCCCATGATCAGTTCAGTTTATTTCTGGAGACTGCATAGAATTTCTAACCAGACAGTTTAAACAACAGAATATGGACATGTGGGCAAAGGAATGGCTGACAAAGGTTGAGCCACAATCCCTCGGTGAATCAGAAAAGCAGGAACTACTTGAAAGCTTCAAGACACAGCCATATTACCTGGAGTACTCTGCTCATCCACTGAAAACTGTCTTCCTCTGTGGAGTCTGGCCTCTGCTCGGCCACAATCACTATCCTTTCATCATGAAGGACAGTCACAGAGAACACAGCTATCCTGTAGAGACAAAGGGAACCTATGGTGAGTACAGGACAGAGACCTGCTTCCAAGGACTCCAAGAACTCCTACAGCATTAAGGATTTTAAGCAAGATTAATCACACAAATCTTAGGATTCCTTCACTAATGCAGACTAGTCCCAGACTCCCATACATGACCTAATGTTATAAAAATTTGGGGGTGAGGGGAAACAATGTACACCTAACACTAGGATGCTGTTTGTCATCTCCTTAAGGGTTGGAGATGAGATTAAAGGTGTACCCAATATGCAGTCAAAAATAGGTACAGATGAAGCCCAACATAAAATAGTAAACAAACTTATAGTCATGTGACTTTTTTCACATGAATTTTTTTTTTTTTAAAGTAGGGGATAACTCAACTGTGTAGTTGCCTAAATTGGCTATTACTGGAGAATGAGTTTACATATGATTAGCGGAATGTCTAGTATTTGGAGACCAGTATCAGTCTTTCTTGAGTTTGGAACTGTAAAGGAGTCCTTTCCCTAGCAGTAGAAAAGTTTGTTTGCAGCTAATGATACTTTGCTCAAATTTTCATGTTTTGATTGGTCAGCATACAATTTCAGCAACTGAACACACACCTCCCCTTTCAAAAAGAGGTTCTCTGTTGTAGAGTATTTACTTACATTGTAAAAATGTGTTTCTGCCTGAAACAGCTGACCTGAACAAGGGGGAGTTCATGGACCCCAGACTGAAAGCTGGGAAACCAGCACAGGACAGACCTAGACCCCCTAAATGTGGGTCTGTTATGAGGCCTGGGCAGTCTATGGGGCCTCTGACAGTGGAACCAGGCTGTATCCCTGGTGCATGAAAGGACTTCCGGAGCACATTTCCCATGGAGTGATACTCCCTTAGCCTAGAAACATGATGGAAGGCCTAGGCCGTATCCCAAATGACTTGAGAGATTTTGATGATCACTTCTGGAAGCTCTCACTCTCCCTGCAGAGTAGATGGAAGTTGGGATGGGGGGGGCATTGGGGGAATATGGGAGGATAGGAGGGAGAGGGAACTGGGATCAATATGTAAAGTAAGAAAAAAATAAAAAAAAAATAAAAATTAAAAAAGAATGTTCCTGACTAAGGTACCTTCCGATTGGTTTAATAAAGACCTAAATGGCCAATAGCTAAGCAGGAGAGATAGGTGAGACTTCCAGACAGAGAAAAGAAAAGAGGTGAATCCAGGCATTTGAGAGACATCAGCCAAATGTGGAGCCAGCCAGATGTGGAATAAATAAAGACACACCGAATGGGATTAAGATAAAAACCAAGTAGTAGAATGTAGATTAATAAAAATATGGGTTAATTTAAGTTATAAGAGGTAGTTGAAAAGAAGCCCAGGCCAGAGTCCAAACTTTCATAATTAATAATAAGTCTCAATGTCATCACTTGAGAGCTGGATGGAGAGACAGAGAAAGACTCCTTATACATGGCAGTATCCCATATATATCCCATTGGATATGGCATGTCTGATGTAGGGGCATGTATTTCCACATAGAACCTGAGAAAACTTAAAAAAAAAAATTGACACGTGCAAACACAAAGCCAGATGTGGCTTTCTAGTCCCGCAGCCTCTCAGGCAGGCCACTGCATACACATATGCATCTTCCTGTCATTGCCCATGGGCTTGAGTCAACCAGCACCATGTGCTGAGAGCCTTGCAGCTGATTTAAGGTTTGGCCCACATGGTCAGAGAAGGGTAAAGGTGTGCAGTGAAGCAGTCCAGACTGAGAAATAAGCAGATAAAGTAAAAGTGGGTATAAACAGTCATAGAAAATATTTTAAAAATAATAAGTCTTGAAAGATAAGTAATAAAAAAAATAATAAACCATGTAAAGATGGGAAATTCAGTGTGTCTGAATCCTATATGGTACTTTGTTGACTTTGAATGTTTTAAAACATTTAAAAGCAATAGCTGCTGAGAGACATTGGAGTATGGAAACTGCTAAGATAAACTAACGTATATATTTTATAGTTTAAGATGTCTTAACTTCAAAATGGAAGTCAGAAAATGTGTTGTGGGAGAGGTTATGCCTTTGTTTCCACAGGAAACAAAAAGTTATGGATTTTTCATATAAATGAAGATCAGATTTGATTGGGAGAGACCTCCTGAAAATTTTGGCTACAGACATAAAAGAAGAAACCAAGAGAAGACTACAGAACAGATGTCTTATATGTTGACCTATCTCCTATGGGAACATCTCTAATACTGGATGAGAAATGATAAATATTATTGGCTACAGAGTCCTCATGACTTATTATTACATGCTATCCTTTCATATGGCATGGACAGTGGTTTGGTTATACAGCCCAAAGTCAAAAACTGACTTGTATACACTGTACATTCCATACTTCTGTTAGTGCAGCTATATGTGTTACCTTTAAAAGTTTACATGATTTCAGAAAAAAACAGACCAGACACCAATAAATACAAGTAGTCAGGTAATCCAGTCTCTCAGAACACCTCTGTTGCAGTTTGCTCAAAATTCTGCATCCAGAACAACTTGAAAGCTGCTAGTTGAAGATGGTTCAGCCTCACAGACTATCCAGCCAAGATTTCAGATACGTTCTACACTTTCCCATCATACTAAACAAAAAAATAATACAGCTAGGAGTTGACCATTATCCTAATTTTCTCAGGATCTACCACACAGACAACATGAAGCAGTCTAAAGAACATGACACCACATTCCCAAGAGGTGAAGAGGGAGGTTTTTGGCTATTCAGTGGATTATGGATGTTTGTCATAATTTAGGCAAGTTTGTGCCTAGTCTTATAACTTCTTAAGCCTTGTTTGGTTGATATCCCTGGGAGGCCTGCTTTTCTTCCTTCCTTCCTTTTGAAGAGAATTGGAGGAGGAGGAGTAGGTATGAAGGAGAGGAGAGGTGATGGGGGGCTGGGATGAGTAGAAGGAAACTGCAGTTGGGATATAATGTATGAGAGAAGAAGAAAAGAAAAAAAATAAAAAGGCAGCAGCAGCAAAGCCAACAAGCAGCACTCCTCCACAGCCTCTGTATCAGATCCTGCTTACAGGTTCTTGCTCTGCTTGACTTCTTGTCCTGATTTCCATCAATGATGAACAATAATGTGAAAGATTGAGTCAAATAAACTCTTTCATCTTCAAATTGCTTTTCATCATGGTGTTTCATCACAGTAATAGTAACTAACTAGGAAAACCAATTATACCAAATTAAGTATTTAATTAGCACATAAGTACACTAACCTTCCTCTGTAGACAAACTTCATGGGCTCTACAGCCAAGGCTGTGGCTACGATGTCATCAGCATTGTGTCTTCGTCCACTGACTACCATCAGACCATCCATCTTACCCACTACAAAGACAAGGCCTCCAGGACCAACAAATCCAAGCAAACCTGTCCTTATGAATGGGTATTCACTGATCGGAGCACCAGAGCTCGTCATGGGAAATACCTAAGGGAACAAAGCAATAATTAGGCCAACTCCAAGGGTTAGCAGGTTCTACAATCTTATCCCTTCTCTAGAGAGAGACTAAATTTACTTCCCTACCTTTAATAACTCTGTCAACATGAGGTCATGGTGACTTTGTTTGACAGTCTACAAACATGGTATGATATTTAATCATTGTGGTGAGTAAGACTGGATTTTGAATCACCTAGGAGACACACTCTGGTCATACCAGAGAGCTCTACCTGAGGGAAGACCTAATCTGGATGTGGGTGACTCTATTCCATGGGTTGAGGGCTTAGACTGAATACAAAGGAAGCTATGTGCCAATAATCATCACTTCCTGCTTTTTTTTTACCTTGGGTGTAATTAGATAACTTATCTCACATTCCTGCCACCATGGCTTCCCCACCATGATGGATTACACTCTCAAACTATAAACAAAACACTCTTGCCCTGATGTGGCTTTTGTCAGGTAGTTATAGGCAGGTCAAAAGTAACTAATGCACATGGACACATATTTTCCTTTCATTTTCAATGCAAGCTCAGCAAAGTTCTGTTGTTTCTGCATGTCTGGGTTATGTGCATGGGCTACAGGAAGTTCTTCTTACAGTTTCTGAGCATCCAGACAGGCAGCAAACAGAAATCACTGCGCTATGATTAAGATACCAGGTGAAAATGATTAATGGAGACTCAAGGTACATTTTTAAGTAACATATATTGGCAGTAGCTGATCCTATCATTAAAATGTTACTTTTCCTTATTGAAAGCACGCTAAAAAGGAAAATGTAGAGAAAGCATAGCTAGTAAAAAATACAAATCTTGTTTCCTTCAACCTTGAAGATAATCACATAGAAAATGAAAGTTTTACTTAGATCATACACTCATCTGTAGTTTCAGAATTTTTAGAGATTTGAGTTTATATTCACATGTATGTTCACTCTGAGATCGAACATTTAGGAATGAATAATCTGCTCTACTCATGAATCAGTGAAATATTGTGTCAATCCTAAGACTAGATACCATATGAGAAAAAGAAGTTCTAAGAATACTGTGGTACAGGACAAGACACCTAAACCTGTGAACTTAATTCCTTTGACATCTCTGTTCACTGTGTTCACCACCTATACAAAGCAGGTTATGTGACTGTGTACAGCAGTCACATATGAGTATGCCACACACTTCATACATATCTCACACAACACATAGACACACACTAATGTAAATCTATACCCATGATCTGTCACCATATACCTTACATACTCACTGTATTAATGAAATTATATTTAATGTACACATTTGTTCAGGTTCTCCTAAGTTCACATCTAGATAAGTCTTCTATGCTACAAGACTGTGTAGAACAGCCAGCTGACTTCCTGAGTGAGGACATTTACCCACACACTTATGCACATATTCTCCTATCACATATGTTCTTTATTATCACTTGTCAGCTGAGAAAAACAACAAACAAAAACCCCATTTTAAAGAACTGTTTATTCTTCCTGGACACTGGCTAAAAGGTCAAAATGATGCTGCTAACTCAATTATCATACAAAAATATAGTATGAAAATAGCTACCAATTTAATATGAATGCTCTTTTGCAAAGTCATCATCTTAGTAGGTTTCTTGTCTGTTTCTGAACACCTGGCAAAGCTGTTAAGAGGCCAGAACCAGAGAATGAACTGAGGAAAGGAATTTCTCCAACAACCTACCTCAAAGGTGTTTTTGGTCATGCCAGAAAGACCATAATATGATGTTCCTGTGGCCACTGCACAAACACAGAGCTCCCCAATTTCATCTGTCCTGCACAACTGAGGAATCCCATCTGGCTTCACTGAACACATGATAGCTAAAGGCAAAGTGAAAAAGCACAAGGAGAACATGAGCAAAAATGAGGCAAACTAATAACTCCATGAATACCAACGGGGGAACAAATAAACAGAAATACCACCTTGAATAAAATTCCAATTATGTCCAGGTGCTCATTTTCTCTAAGTGTTGTAAATTCTCATGTTGTAGCAAATTGTCAGATTTCATTATTATATCAATTACTTTAATTTTAATATAAAATTATACTTAAAGAGAAATGCCATGTGCCATTTGTGTATGAGATGATATTTAGAGACCTGTCACAGTCATTCACTAGACATGTACCAGAAGAATAGGTAAAAGTTCCAAAGCATATCTTCATTCCTGCAAATGAACCAGCACAGGTATCTCTGTTCTCATGTTTTCCATTGCTTCTTTAGGTTGAAAGCATAATTTACAGCCTCCAGTGTCCTACATAAATCTTTGGTTTTGGTTTAAATGACCTGTTGAACATAATCCTTCAGAGAATACCATTTAATATTTTGGCACTCAGTCTGTGTGTTCATACACACTCATGTCAAGGCTGGAAGTAGAATATCCTATCTTTTCTGCTCACTCTTCCACCTTATTTATTTATTTATTTATTTATTTATTTATTTATTTATTTATGAAGCATGGTCTCTTATTGAACCTGGAGCTCATTATTTCAGCTATGTTATCTGGCCAGTGAGCTCCATGGGTTTACTTGTTCCTACCTTCAACATCTCCCTGCACCTGGATTATACTGCTGTGGCAGATTTTTAAAGAGGTTTTGGGGATGCAAACTCTGATCACAGTAAGCACTTTGCCAACTGAGCCCTTCCCTCTTCAGCCTTTTAAGTACACATTTGACAATGCTAAATTTTCTTTAAGTTGTGACTCACACACTTACTTGATGTCTATGTGACTCCAACATCCTACCTACCATCATCCTACGATAAGCCTGACTAGGGAAACGGGACTACTGTCTTGGGCAAGTGATGTTTATAGCCAGTGACAGTTGAGTGTCAGCCAATTCTACAACCTCCAGAGGCTGGCATTACATCTAAGAAATAGAATTAAAAAAAAAAAAAAAACATGAAAAGCTAAACTGACTCATAAATAGAAAAATATACATCCAAACTACATAAAAAAGCAGAGTAAATTAGTAAGTGAGTTCAAGGTCAGTCTAGTGAAGTTAGTAAAACATTGCCTTAAAGTAAAATATACAGGAAAGGGCCAGACACAGTGGCACAGACCTTTAATGCCAACACTCAAGTGGCAGAGGCAGGCGAATCTCTGCAAATTCAAAGCCAGCCTAGTCTACATAGAGTTTCAGGGCATCAAGGGCTATGTAGAAATACCTCATCTGTCTCAAGAAATAAAACAAAACACAAAAAATGTACTAGAAAGGCTTGGGAGACAGCTCAATGGTAGCATGCTAGCCTAATGTGAGGGTGTGGATTCAATTTCTAGTAGCAGAAACCACAATAAACAAAAACCAAAAGTAGACCAAAATGTTTTATCAGACTAGAAAACATCAAGATGGGAAAGGCAGAAAGAAAGTGGGATTAGCACACATCACTGCCAGGAGTATGAGTTCTTACAAGCTTTCTGGTAACAATTGAATATGATCAAAATTATGTGGGCATGCTGCCCTTGAAGCAGACACAAGACCTACAACTAAGATTGAGTCAGCCAAAATCCCAGCATGGATAGGGGAAGAGGTTTATAAAGTTCTACCCCTAGAGCTGAGAAGCTACTGGTAACCAATGGCGATGCAGGGGGGAAGAGGAGGTTTTTCTTCAAGAATAGTCACTGAATGGCTGCTCATGATGACCCTATACCCATGTACATACAGGCAGCACTAAGTAGACTCAGCAGGTTTAAAAAGAGGTAACTGGAAAAATGACTCAGTAATAAGAGCACTAGCTACTCTTACAGATGACCCAGATTTGGTTCTCTGTTCTCACATGGTGGTTCACAACCATCTGAAACTACAAGGGACCCAATATCTACTTTTAGCTTCCCCTGGGCACCAAGCATACATATGGTAGACAGACACACATGCAGGTAAAACCCTCATACACATACAAAAATTTAAAGAGAAAGAGCATATGAAGTTGGAAGTAAAGTGGGAGGGGGAGAGAATTGGGGGCATATGACGGAATTGCAGAGAAAGGAATGGGGGTAGATTTCATCAAAAACAGCTTATGTAAGCATGAAATTCTTAATAATGAAAAAGAAACACTTAATTTCTGAGAATTTTTTCATTATATTCCTATACCCTTGTAGAGTAAAGCTTAGATGTAGTCCTTCACATCAGAATACAACAGGGTACAACTCCAACTGTGGAAGGTATATATTGTGCATTCAAACTGTGCAATACTGCACTGCATGCAAAGAAGTAGACTGTTTATGTGCTAACAAATGAACATAAGACAGAAAACGTGGTGGTACTATTTCCTATAATTGCATTTAAAAAGCCCAAATCCAAGAAAGACAATATACAAGTAGACATAGATGTGGGCTGTGTTTCTTTGATATAATACTATACTATGAAGTATTTCTGAGTAGAAATTTCTGAAAAGAAGCCTGTGATGCTGTAGGTACTTGAGTGAACAAAACAATTTTTCATTGTTATGCCACCTGAATCTTTTGATGCCTCAGCGTGGGAATCTATTTGTTTAAAAACTAGTTTGCTTGATTTTGTAAAGAAATAAAGCAACAGAGCTAGATGGTCTGGCTAATCCTGGGAAGAGGGCAATGAGTCTGAGACAGCCTGAATTTGGAGTTTAGAGTCCTAAGTTGCTCTGACTCTAAAAGAGCTTTCATGAGAGCAGGTTGAATGGAAACAGTTAGAAAGCTATAAAGAATTAGAAGCACAAAAGCCAGGCTTTATTTCTGTTATACTTTGAACTAGCCAAAAGACCATCCCTTATAGAAAGGCAGTGTGAAAAATCTATCTCTCTGTGAATCCATGAGGGCAATGTGGCCTTTTATCCACTAGGTTTTGACCCAGTACTCAGATTGCATCCTGATCCCATGAGAAGCTAATTGGCTATATGCAGTTATGTAGTATAACTAGACATATAACAATGAGTGCTTTCATGGTCTTGTCACTCTATTGTGTGAAGGAGCATGGAGGGACTTCAAAGAAGGAGGCCTAGATTCTGCGCAGGAACTCTGAGACAGAAATGTGGCTCCATGCTGGAAGACAGAAATTGAAGACAAAAATGCTGATGTGTGGCCCTGTGAAACAGGAATCAGGAACAATATTCAACAAATAAGAACATGGGCCATAATCTAGTATGTGGCTCAGAAGCACCAAAGCACATTATATGAGGGGCTGGAGGGACTAGATAGGAAGGCGAGGATATGACACAGTATTATCTCTTCAGTCAAGTTACTCGTTATACTGCTTTCATGCTAAACAGTAGATTCACAAATAACAAAAACTCTTCCTCAGGTTTCATATATACTGCTCAAAGCCTTCCATAAGGCTGAGCTTTAGAGTCCAGCTTGGGCTGAGTCAGGATGGTTGAAGAGGGGGTGTGAGTTGCAAAAAAAGATAGCAGCTAAGGACCAGTGTAGGGGTACAGAGTCAGTCCATAATGCCTTCCTGGAGAAAAGGGTTCCAGAGGATAGATTTCCTTCATCTATGAATATTTTTTATTTTATTTTCTTGGGAGAGAGAATATTGCTTTTGGTGTCTGAAGATCAATCAGAAACATCCAAATATTAGGAGTTCCAGTGTTGAACCCAAGATATCATATAAAGGGAAATGGATGGAAAGGAAGAGAAGATGCTAACCTTTGTTCAAAAAGCATATACCAACTGATGAATCAGGAGGCCATGCTAGGACTGCCTACTTCATACCTGTGCTGGCTGGTTTTATGCCAACTTGACATAAGCTACAGTCATCTGAAAGGAGGGAACCTCAATTAAGATGTCTCAGTAAGATTCAGCTGTTGGCAAGTCGGCAGGGCATTTTCTGAATCATTGATTGATGTGGGAGGGCCCAGCCCATTGTGGGTAGAGCACCTCTAGGCTGGTGGTCCTGGTTTCTATAAGAAAGCAGATATAGTAAGCCTAAGGGAGCAAGACAATAGGCAGCAATCTCCTTAGCTTCTCTGTATCAGTTCCTGACTCCAGTTTCCTGCCCTGTTTGAGTTCCTGCCTTGGCTTCCCTAATGAAATGTAACCCAGAATTGATAAACCAAATAAAACCTTTCATTCCCAAGCTGTGTATAGTATGTTTTATTGCAACGGTAAAAACTCAAACTAAGCACTTCAGAGCTGTACTCACCTCCAGGCATGACAAGGCCAACATCCTGCACTGTGAGCACCGACAGCTTCTCCTCTGAATCCACTCGGATCACACCATAGGTCAGCCCATGCATGGATAGCACACCCCGCCCTGGTGGCTGGTTGCTGTCATCTGTGGGCCTAAAAGGGTAGTTTTAGCTGAGTATGTGCAAGAAAACAAACCATTCTACTTTTAGATGTGCACATCTTCACATACACATGTACACATATAGTCAGGTATGAATAGGGATCTTCTGGAGAGGAGCTGGCTACCATCTGTGCCAGCACTGAGGAGCACTTGCCTCCTGTTTACTCAGTATTGGTTCTATCCAGGAGTTGATCCCAGAGTTCTCAGGCTAACTAGAAATGCCTTAGAATGTGAAGGTAGTACTAGATCCTCTACCCTCCTCACATTCCCTCAGGATACTGGTCATAATAGATAAACTCACTGATTCATGATGTCCTTTCTGCTCTTTGTGAGGTCTGGTTTCCAAGTCTTGTAAATGGTGAACAAGAGAGAAAAACAATTCTAAGCAATATACATAAACTCAGAGAACAGAAAAGGTGGGCATCCTGGCTGGTCAGCCTCAGTTCAGTCAGATGTATGCTGTCTAAACTTAATCAATTTCATATGCAAGAATCCAAGCTGGGTAGGACAATTACTTAGATGACAGGTATGCTGTAAAAAAACACTTTATGGTTTAGAAAGTATGGATTTTAGACAAGGCACAGTTCTGAAATGATGACCATGTCTGTTTTTCCCCTGTTGCCAGCAGACTCTAAGAACTAAAACATCAGTAACTCCCCGGTCTTCAAACAGCTCTCTCTAAGACCCAAGCTCTTACCCACTGTGGGGTTTCTCATTGTTTTCTTCCTTTGGAACATTCCTTCAGAGGTTTTCTTAATTATGAGACTAGAATTAACTAGTCTAATAAAAATGTATTTGTCTACCACTCTCATTTCCAGAGCCTTGAGCATGTGATTATGTGTAAGCCTTACTCCATCAAACTCTGCCATTCCCAAGAACAAGCAGGCAGGTTATTCATTTCTGCATTCTATCTACTCTTGGAACCGTACCTAGCAATAAAAACCTATTGATGAATAAGTGTGCTAAAGAAAAAGTTCAAGATTATAGACTTCAGCAATTAAAGATTTATGTCTACTAAGTGAAAGATCACCATTTTGGTAATCCCATTTTTTTTTTTTCTATAATTCCCCCCCCCTTTTTTTTTACTATATTTTATTGTGTATGTATGGGGTCATGTGTGTGCTATGACATGCATGTGAAGGACTTCTCCCACTGTGTGGATTGCAGAGATTAAACTTGGGGGGGGGGTTAGGATTAATGACAAGTATCTCTACCTACCGAACCTACCTACCTCATGGGCCCTGCTTCTATAATTTTCCATGGGAAAAATCTTTAAAGGGGCCTTAAAATCTCTACATTTGTCTATAAACGTGAGTTTATGGTTGGACATTAGAATACTGTGAAGGTTTATCAAGAAGCTAAAGAAGTAAAAGTTAAAATATGGGATAGCATAAAAGTTAAAAATTGCAAAAGAAGCTCTTACGTGTATCAAGTAGTTGGATGTTAAAAAATACAAAAGTGTCAGGAAATGTAATTATTCTATTTATAAGAATTAATAAGCGGGAAAAAGGATTTCTATTTTTGTTTCCACAGAAAATGAAAAGATGTGGATTCCTTCCAGACTAATGTGGTTTGATCAAGCCAGACCACCTGAAACAGAGTACCAGGTGATCCTACATTCAAAACAGCTGGACAAAGCAGCCTGACAGACTACAGCCAGGATTTCTAAATCTTGTTCGAATCCCCCATGACAGCGCCCCTTACCAGCAGGAAGTACTTTGGAAAGAACAATGCCCAAATTCCCAAATATTGTCTATAAATGTTTGTTTTCATTTAAAATGACTACCATCCTTTTCCTACCCCATGACAACACTCCACAAAGATTTCATGTGCAAGCCAGGAATTAAAAGCCATAGGACTAAAACTGAGGAAGTAGTTCAGTTGGAACATTGCTTGCCTAGACCACACAATCTGTAGCTCTGCATAAGTTGGGTGCCATGGCATATGCTTTCAATCTCAGTACTTGGGAGGTAGAGGCAGGAGAAAAAGGAATTCAAATCCATCCTTGGCTACATATACCAAGTCCAAGACCAGCCTAGGATACATAAGACTCAGCCCAACAATAAAAGAACAACAAAATTCCTTAGAGCTGGCTGTGAGCTAAATTGTTTGCCCTCAAGGACAATCCTCCTGGTACCTATGCTAACTTTATTTAGAAACAGAACCTTCCCATACTCAACAATATAGGATTATAATACCTAAGTGTAGACCTTAAATTTAATTACAGATGTCTTCAGGATATTCAAAGAAACATAGGCAAAGCTGAATGTCTAATGAAGACAGAAGCAGAATACACTAACACACAAGTGAAAGGATGCCCTGGCTATTGGCTACTTCCAGCAACTGTAGGTAGACCTATGACAGATGCACTCCAAGGTCCTTGAAGGAACAGTTGACTTTGGGTTTCTGATTCCAGGGGGAGAGAATCATCTCATTTTTTTTTAAATAAAGACAGCCAGCTACACTTTGTTATGACAGCCTAAGATACTAACATACTCTTAGAAATAAAAGGGAGAGGATTACATAGAAGCCAACATGGTAGCATACTTTTAAGGTCCAACAATATGTGGTTTATTACCTTAGTTGCAATATTATTAAGTTATAACTGATTCAGAAGTGATTAATACTAACTTTACTTTAACACAGTCCACTATCACTTACTATATATAATAGATTCCCTTGCTTGGCAGAGGAAAAGTTCCCAGAGTTTTCTTCCTTAAAGACTTACAAAATGGCGTATGAAAAGGGACTAGGAGACCAGGAGGAGAGGGGAAGTAGGGGGAGGAGATTCAAGATGGTGGATTGAGAGAGAATAATGGCGGGGCCTTTCTCCGGTAAGATAAGACCACATGGAAATACTTAGATTAATAGAAATGGGTTAATAATTAAGACAGAGCTAGCCAATAAGCAATGATAATAACAGGCCAACAGCTTTATATCTAATACAGCATCTCTGTGTCTTATTTGGGACTGGAAAGGTGGTGGGACTAGACTGGCAGGGAAAACCTACTCATAACATAATGGCGCCAAACATGGACCTGAGAACTTCCACTTAAAACTTAACAAAAGCTTAAAAAATAGTTTTGGAAACAAAAGAACGGAGAGAAGCAAGGCTTCTTGGTAGCAGCATTTTCTGGGTTATCCTCTGTTTTGCTAGAGACAAGCAGAGACTTGTGCAGCTCCTTTAAGGGAGGTTTCCTGACTCAGCAAAAGGGGCAAAACCCCACACAGCTTTTAAAGAGCTCTGCTAACAACTAAATGATATGTATGAGAGTTGGCAATGGCAGTGACCACATCTTCAAGCTGGCAACATGCTGCTGGATGGCAGCATAGACCAAGGCAGTGAGCACAGCTCTCAGTTCTGGCAGTAAAAGTACCCGCCGCCATCTTGGACAGTCCGAGGCTAATACAGCTGTGGCTTTCATTTTAGCAATGTTGTTGTTTACCAGATAAAAGACTTGTGAACACAAAAAGATAAAGATTTACATTAAAGACAGATTCACATTAAGAAAAACCGCTCAAGTTTTACAGTGTATTTTAAAACATATTTAGGCTTGGGAGAGAAAAAAAGAATAAAATGGTTTTTTAAAAGACAGGGTTAATTCCAACACTGGAGAGACAGAGGCAAATAGATCTCTGTGATTTCAAAGTAAACCTGGTATACAGAGTTAATTCCAGGACAGATAAAAGTTACACAAAGAAACCCTGTCTCAAAAATGAAAAAATAGTAGTAGAACAAATAGAGTAATAAAAAAGCCACATAAAGCAGGAAATATATGTGTAAGATACATATGTAGTCAGATAATGAAATAAGTATCTATACTTAAAATTTTAAGGAATCCTAAAAGCATTTTGAAAAGAATATATGACCTTGCTTTCCCTCTAACAGAATGGAATACACTAGCATTTTCTTATTGGTTAGACCTGTATGCAGCACTGGATGAATACAGTTTTACTTATATGTATTCATATATTTCTTTTACAGTAACCCTGTGCAGAAATGAGGAGAGGTTATTTTTAGATCATGACCATAGCTCAAGTATCAAATGCATGTAGCCTCAAGAATGTGTATCTTACTAGTGTCTCACCATTAATTTTATTTACTAAATTGATAAAAGCAGCATTTAGCTTCCTTGTTTCAGTTGTGTTTCTTGATGATTATATTAGGCTTGTTTTTATAATTTGTTATTATGATGAGTACCTTAACTTTGTCAACTTAAGAGAGGAAAGGTTTATTTTGGCTCATAGTTCCAGAGGGAATACTGTACATTATGCTGTAGAAGGCATGGTGGCAGTAGTATAAGGCTGGTTGGTTGCTTTTCATCAGTAGTCCAGAAACAGAGTGAACAAACAGGAAGGGAAGTCAGAATATGAAACTCCTAGGCCTACCCTCAGTAACTTAATTCCTTCAGCAAGGCTCCACTTTCTAATAATTCCATTACATTCTTGAACAACACCACTAATTGGGGACCAAGTGTTCAAATGCATGGGGCCAGTTCACATTCAAATCACATGGATTAATAAATGAGTTATATCTTTTTCTATCACTTAGTATTCAAGGAAATAACAATACTCCAAGGAGATAAAAAGAGATGGCTAAATGGAAAAAAAGTAGTGCTGATAAGCAGAATCCAGACAGATTCAAAACACTTACTGCAATAATCAATATGAACAAAGTGAACAATGGCTGATAAAGACAGAGACCCATTTTTCAACCTTCAGACTCAGCTCAAAAATGGCAGAATATTCTCAGGACTGCAGCAATGCATGCCTACAAAGAACAAGCTTCAAAAAGAGTGAGTTCAGCAATTTCTAGGAATGTTAAAAGGTTTCTCTATCTAGAAGTATGGAAGGAAGAAAATACGCAGCTATGCATTGTACACTATGGTGCAATAATGTATAAAAAGCAACTTAAAAGAAACAGAAAGTAGCATTTCAACCTTGGCAATAAGAAATAAGAAATATGCTCTAAGGTAAATGACTTCAATCTGTGTATGTACTACTTAAGAATATGCTCAGCATTTCATCCCCTTTTCATGGCATTTCTAGTCTCTGTAAAGTACTTGATAAGCTATTAGCTAATCTTGTTATATAATATTTGAAGAAATAGCTACTATAAATTTTTTTAATTTTATTTAATTTTATATAACAGTCCAATTAAATGAAAACAAACATTTATACACAATATTTGGGAATTTGGGCATCGTTCTTTCCAAACTACTTCCTGCTGGTAAGGGGCGCTGTCTTGGGGGATTCGAAGAAGATTCAGATACCCTGGCTGCTACTATAAATTTTAAACTAGAGTTTGTTATTGCCAACAACAGGCAGAGCCAGGCAAGCCTCAAAAAGCATCAACACTAAATAAATAGAGGTGCGTAAATAATTCGCAGTCATGATGATTCCTTTTTCCAGGGCTTTATAGACTAAAGGTGGCTACATCTGGAAAGCCTTGCTGCCATCTGTCATTCACTTACTATTTGCAAAAGAAGATAAAAACAAAGGTCTTTCATCTTTCTGAGTGTATTTAGGGAATGTCCAATGGAGAAATTCTCAACTGAGAAATAGTGGGTTATTTGGGGGAAGGAAACAAATGTGGACAATAACATGTTTCCCTCCACTTGTCTTTAACAGTCAGTCACTGCACTATTTCTATATAACTGTTCATTACAGATCACATACACAATAATAAGCAGTTAGGATTTCTTGAATTCCAGCTATGTATCAGGTATATATTTTCTTTTACTTAAAAGATTTATTATTTATTTAGTGTACATGAGGTTTTGCTTGTATGTCTTTCTGTCTGTGTGAAGGTATGAGATCCCCTGAAACTGGAGTTACGGCAGTTATGAGCTGCCATGTCCATGAGGGGAACTGAAACCTGGTCCTTTGGAAGAGAAGCCACAGGTCTTCATCACTGAGTCATCTGGTATATTTTCAAATACTCAAAGCAGATGGATACAGACCTACGATGCAGGTACTTCTTCATTCCCAGACCACACAAAGCCAATATGTAAACAGTAAGGAGATGGAGACATACAGAGACCAAAAACCTCCAAAGGAGACTAGCTGACCAGGGTACTGATGCTGAGACAGTAAGCAAGATGTGGCTCCATCCCTGGAATGAAGAAATGTCTCCTCATGGACAGTGTGCTCCATGTGGTAGTATCAAACTAGCTCATTCACCTGAGTGTGGTGGCACTAATGCCTGTCAACCCTAATCAGAGAATGTGAGGGCAAAAGCAGGAGAACCAGGAGTTGAAAGCCAGCCTTGGCTACATAGCAAGTTAGAAGCCAGTCAGAATATGTGAGACTCAGCAAGTAGTCCAAAGTAGCTTCGGCAATGCTGCCACTGTGAGAAAATGTCTAGGCTTCTAGTAAGTCAATCACTAAGATGGTACCTTGCAACTCACTTGAGGATTTCTTTGGGACTGCTAAGCAGGGCTAGGAAAGAGGTACTTTTTCTAGGACTTCTGCTTTGCTCTAAAGTCACAAAACCAGTACTGAAGGCTTCCCCCCCCCCCAGATGATGTAAGCTAGCATTTTTAAGTGCCCAAGTCACCAAGCAGTGTGCAGATACAGAGTATCTCCACTGACTATCAATCTTCTTTAGAGGGATCTTTTTAAACTGAAGGAAAATGACTCATAATAAGTTACCATCATATATCCATTTGCTTTGAAGGTTAGAAAGCAGATATTTATTTTAACAAATAGTATTTGTGGGGAATTTTTTTGAATGCAAGGAGAAACTTAAGGTGAAAAAAAAATCCCTAATTCAATGTTTAGTGTGAAAGACATGATAAAATGCAACAGATACTAAAGCTATAACTTTAGACAGTGAAGTTACAAAATAAAAGCAATGCACTATCAGCTCAAAGCAGTGTTCTTTCTCTCCTTTCATTTGAGTAATACATGCTGTTATGCTTTGAATGTGAAATGTGTTCTAGTCTCTTGTGTTTGAACACTTGGTTCCCAGAAGGTAGTATTGTTTGGGGGAGGTTGTAAAGACTTGAGAAGGTAAAATCTTTAACTACAGGAAATGGTTTACTTTGTAAGTATTCGCAGTTATCTGTGATAAGACCAGAAAGGACAGGGTGGAGGCTAGTTTCTTTCCTCTGTGTATGTTCCTTCTTTACCATAATAAGCTTCTGAGTGCAATTTAATTTAACCTAGTGTGGTGGTGTGAATGAAAATGGCCCTGTAGAGTAGTATTGAGTGGTGTTATTGGCTTTGTGACCTTCTTAGAGTAGGTATAGTCTTGTTGGAGAAAGTATGTTACTAGATGGTAGACTCTGAGATTACAGAAGTTCAAGCCAAGCCTAGTGGCTCACTCTCTTCTGCTGCCTTCTGATCCAGATGTGAACTCTCAGTTACTTCAGCAGTATGTCACCATGCTTCTAGAACCGTAAGCCAGCCCCAATTAAATGTTTTCCTTTATAAGAGTTGTCATGGTCATGGTGTCACTTCACAGCAATAGGAACCCTAACTAAGACAGCAAGTGACAGAATCCTTGTGGTCAGAGTCTAAGTGGTCAGGAAAACTGAACAGAAGGCAACTGTTCTCTTAGTGTTACTCAAGTCTGGATCTCATTGATGCAATTTTCATCTCTAAAATATTTTGTGATGAACTATTTATAATTTTCCTACATTTTTACTTAAAATTATAAACACTGTTTTTTATCTTCCTGTGTTTTAAAAACAAAACCATGGTTCTCCAATTCAGTTTTTTTTAAGTAATCATGAATGCCCTTGAAATAGTCATGCTAATTTGTGGACTAGGTTTACAATTTTTTTTTTCTTTTTACAACTATGTGTCCCTGATTACATCCCAGGAAGAAACTACTTAATTTCATTATTAGATGAGTATCAGATGGTAGATATTGCCTTTTGGTTGTCCTTTTCCTCTTGATTTTCTCCCAGCTTTTAATCTTGTGACTTTTCAAAAAGCAGATAATTGTAGAGACTAGGGCATCATTATTTCACTGAAATTATATTTTGATTGCTTTTTTTATATTATCATTACTTTTCTTTGCTATTATCAAGGTACTGAAGCAGAATCCTGTTTTTAAAACCTAAGAAACATTTTTCAATTGAATAAATTATTACAATCTAGCATAAAAAGTCAAATACCATGTGGGGATATGCTCAGAGACCACGTGACTGCTCTTTCAGCAGTCCCAGGTTCAATTCCACATAACCATGTGGTAGTTCACAACCATCCCTAACTCTAATTCCAGGAGATCTGACGTCATCTTCTGGCTTCCATGCCATATACACAGGCTAAATACCCATACACATAAAAATTTAAAAATGATGTCAAATATGGCTGGGTTTGATACTGCATACTGCATACCTGCAATTTCCTGTATTTGGGAGGTAGAGGCAAGAATACCAGGAGTTCAATGCCATTCTCAACTACATAGTGAATCCAAAGCCAGCTTGGACAACATGAGATAGTGTAAAAAAAAAAAAACTAATAAAATCAAGTCTGTTTCACATTCTGTGTCCTGTATATAAAATAGACCTGAATGTCAGGCTAGTAGGGGCCTGGGAGACACTTGATAGATTACTATTAATTGTTTATCATTGATCTTCATCCTTCTGATGAGTTTGGTACCATATTCCATGTTTCCCTAATATTTTTCGATTCTACAATTTTCCTTGAGAAAAGGGGAGCATACAAAATATTATGGTATGGTGACTGTAGTTTTTAATACTTGGGTGTCTCAGTCTGTTTTCTCTTCTTAAAACAAAATGTTATACAAACTGATCAACATGCGGAATAGAGAGATTTGTTGAGCTTCCAGTTCTAGAGGTTTGGAAGAAATCCAAGTACAGGTTGCTGGGCCTGGTAAGTATCTTGTAAGTATCATAACATGACAGAAGGACTCACATGACGAGATAGGACAAGCATATTAACATTCTACTTTTTTTTTTCTTATAAAACCTTTATTATCATCATGGGACAGTGACCTGAAATAATCCTAATCATCCTCCAAAGGCCTTTCCTCCAGACACCATGAACACATGGGTTTGAGGACCAAGTTTCTAACAATAACCATACCACAGAACTTACTAAATAAATATCTTCTATAGGAAGCCAGAACATAACTGTATGACTTCCTGCTGTTACCTGCCTGACCCTCATGATGCTAGGAACACATGTAAATGATGCATGCATACAGACACACATAAAGATGAGGTCATGTGATGCTCTTGTTACTTCTTGTTAACTTCTGTTCTTTCTTTAAAAGCTTCAACATGACACCCCAATACTGCTAATTCTGCTTGGAGACTGCCTTTATCTGAGAACACTGACCAGATTAGTTAACAGCCAGGCATATCACCCTAAGGTTGCCTGTCAGACTTTTCCTTTTCCCTATTGCTCATGGTCCTCTGCTGTTACTTAGAAGCATCCTTACAGTCTGTCTATCAAGCAGAATACTGGAAGTTTCATTCATTATCCATACCCATTCATGATCCATAACCTTCCAATATTTTCTATTTTGTACAAGAGATAAATGGTAAAATACTCAACAGTTAGTGGGCCTCACTAAGTAACCACCTCACCAGGTCTGAAGCCCTGGAAGACCTGACTTTTCACACCTCTCTAAGTCTGATCCAAGGGCATATCCTCAATGGCACCCAATGGCCCATACGCAGGTGCCACCTAAATCACTTTCCTATAACTCACCCAGCTTGCTGATTTTTGATTTGTACTTGCTTTTTGTTTGTTTTGCTTTTTTCATTAAAGAAAAGAACCACAAAGCAATAGATATGTCAAAGGGTTAAAAGTCTACCAAGAATCCACAAATGCATCTGCAATTTTATCTTCACTGATTACCATGGATAATAATTGAACATCTTTTAATTAAATGGACTAAAAGCCAGACAAGCAATCAGCTGTACTGTAATGTTTACTGGAAGTTCAATCTCTCCTTCATTACCAGGGCAGAATAAGCTATCCCTGAAGATTATTAAACATGAGACACAATTTGCTTAGATGACAACATAGAAGAAATGTCAGTCCTCCTACACACTTCAAGACAGAGTAATTAGTCCTCTGAAGTAATTTCTCTACAACAGAACAACAAAATATAACAGCCAAATGCTTGTTTTCCTTTAAAACCGTATTATGTAAAATACACGCCATGGTTAATTTGAACTGTCAACTTGATTGGATTACGAAACACATTGGATACCTTTGGGTATGTCCAAGGGGGCATATCCAGAGAAAATTAACTGAAGGAAGAAGTTAAATAGAAGATCCTCCTTAAATGTGGGCAGAGCTACCCCATGGGCTGGGATCCTGGATTGAATAAAAAGGGAGAAAATGAGAGAACAGAGTCCCACCATTCTCTACTCTCTCTTTGCTTCCTGGTCTGCTGAGAAATAAGCAAGCAGCTGCTTCATGCTCCTATCACCAGTGAGCTGCCCCCTTAAACCACCACCATCAGTTCATGCCCCCTTAAACCATGAACCAACACAAATATCTCCTTTAAGTTGCTTCTTGTCAGGTATTTGATAACAACAATGAAAGCAATGAAAAATAATACACAAAAGGATTGCCAATACCTTCTACATTGTACTTTAGGAGATATTTAAGAAAGCCCCATTTTTGTCTTTGCACTAAAATCTTTAATGAAACTTTTCCATAGACCCAGGTGAAATAGTTTCATAGGATATATCAAAGCTATTTTTCCTTTTAAAAAAATTACTTAATTTTCCTGTAAGTTGTTGTTGTGGTAACATGTATGCCTGTGCAACAGTAGCGGATCCCTGGAACTGAAGTTACAGACAGTTGTGAGATGCCTGCCATGTGGGTGCTGGGAATTAAACCCAGGTTGTCTAGAAGAGAACCAGTGATCTTAACCGCTAAGCCATCTTTCCAGCCCCAATAAAACTGGTTTTCTTTAACCTAATAATCTAGCAACAGAATTCGTACACATGAAAAATTCATGTCAAGTAATCAGTACATGTTTTGGAGAAGGTGGTATACAGTCAACACAAATGCAATGAGAGTCACTTGTGTCAGCTCATTTCCCCAAAACAACAATCCTTATCCTATCCACAAGATACAATACATGAAACATCAGCCAGAGGACATTTTTCTCTGTTAACATATTATAGAAACAATCCATACTGAATGTTGAAACAAATGCAAGTATGTATACTACTTTTCATCAAATGTATTCAATAACAAATTAAAAGAAGAATGAGAAAAAGACAAAATCTAAACTAAGGAAAAATGCTTTGTTTCCTAAAGATATTCAGTACTCATCAATGTCGACTGCAGCACTACTCATAACAACCTAGGTGCCCAACAACAGAGAAAACCATAAGGAAAATGTGGCACATATATACAGTGGGATTATTTTACAGCCATAGAAGAGAGTAAACTTAGGTTGTGTAGAAAGTGCAGCTTACAGAAACCAGGGCTTTCAATCACTAAGGTCTATTTTCTTCAAAAGAAGGGAATGAATGATACCTAGTCACCTAGAATGCCACTGTGAAAAGCAGTCAATCAACCTGTTGATTCTTTGCTATTCTATTTGAAGTCAGCTTCCACCTGAATCTCCCCAATATCTTGAGCAATTGTTCAGGCCTTAATCCTGCAGTGAATAGAACACATTCTTTTGACAGGAGCCCCATGTACTTTGTACCCTCCATCAATACAATTTATCCTTATGTTTATGATACATTCTTCCTCTAGATCAGTGGTTGATTCTCAACAAGTGGGTCAAGACATCTTTGGGGTCATCTATCAGATATCCTGCATGTCAGATATTTACAGAAAAATTACAGTTATGAAGTAGCAATGGAATCATTTTGTAGTTGCAGGTCACCTCAACATGAGGAGCTATATGAAAGGATCATAGCATTAGGAAGGTTGACAATCACTGCTCTAGGCACTAGTCCTGACCTCTGTTTATCAGCCAACAGAATTCATTCATATTGCAAAGGTCACAGGTCACAGTAAACGATAAGGTCAGTCTTTGAAAGGCTACAACCCAATGCCTGCAAAGACCATACTGAGTTTCATTCTTCACTTCTCTAGAATGTGTCTCCCTACAGGCTGTGAGGTTTGTGGGTGGGGTGAGGGGCTAGGCAATCTATGGAGCCTCTTGCAGTGGAACCAGTATTCATCCCTAGTGCATGAATGGGATTTCCATCTTAGATTTTTCTTACACTGTTTTTCTTAAAGCAAATAAATAAAAATCCAAAAATCCAAAATGGCAGGATCTATAAAATAGGAGGTAGTATCTCGTCCTCAAAGACTCCTAGATCAGACCCCAAGTCTCAGTGATGTTATTCTTGAAATACTTTCATCAGAAATTGGAGGAGAGGATAACAAATAGAGGACCTGTGAAACTAAGTTGGGACATAGCTGATGAAATAAGAGGGTTTTTTTTTTCTTTTTATTGTATTACAAGTGCTACTGATATAGAAGTATTAGCTAAAGCAGAAGTTAGTTTAAAAAATACAGGTAACCTAAAACCTCTTGGAAGAAGACATACCTAAATTCCAGCTGTTACTATAGCCCTCCTTTAAGGGACAGGATATGTAGCATGTCAACTAAAGTCTCAGAGTCATACATGTTGATGACATGCTGGGAGTGTTTGACTTACCTAAAGAATAAATGTGAATGTATATTAGCAGTGCATGACATCCCTTGAAGTGAGCTAATTTTGATGTCAAGTTTATCGTGGGTTCTCATTTATAGGCAACACTAGAACAATGAAGTTTCTAAAATGCTGCACACCTTTAAATAGCACCCGGCCAAATTGGAGAATGCTTGCTATGCCTGAAAACATAGGCCTTGGAGATTCCCCAAACATGTGTTGGCAGAGGTATTCTTAGTTAAGAAAGAAACAACAGATTAGAAAGAGGGCATTTATTAAAAATCACTCCAGTTGGTTTCTCTCTGAGAAGCTCCTGAGACACCAGTCTGTGACTGTTACTTAGATTGCATTTGACTTTATTATGGTTTTTGTGTAGACATATAGACATATTTATGAAAAATGCTTCTAGTTGTACTAGTTTGAAGTTATACACAAGACATACTTAAGTTTATTCAAATGAGTGTTTCTCCCATTCATCAATGTTTTCACAACTATTTGCCTTCTTGAGTCCTTTCCTAGTTAACCTTTGCTTGTTTATCCATGTTATATGAACATAGATCAAGTGTACTGTCAGATCTACTCTAATTCATTCCTTGTAGATTTTACAGTCATTTAAGGTGTGTACAGATGCCCTAAAAGCTTGCAAATTCAGCTAGACAGGCTAGTTAACAAGCCTCAGCATCCCCCTTTCTTTGCCTTCCAAGCTCTGAGGTTATAGATGTGTACAATCATGCCAGCCTTTTTTCTGGTTGTTTGGATTCTGAACTTAGGTCTACATGCTTATGCAGCAATCACTTTACTCACTGTTTATTTCACCAGGCCTATGAAGTAGTAATTTTTAGTGGAAGCTGCTAAAGCTATGATTTTGTTGCATAGACAAAATATTTCTCAGTGAAACTTTTGCACTTGAGCTTCTCCTTAATTCTGTAGTAATAGTAGTTTTTTAAGCTCCCCAAATAGGTTTAATTCGTGGAACAACAATTAAATTTCTGTGCATTTTTAAGCCATTGTGAATTTCCATTAAACAGTCTTCCAGAAAAGCTGACAGTGACCTACATGTATTTCAGAAAATGTGGTGAGGAACAGGAGTTAACAGCAATTTTGCTGACAAATCTGAATTGAATTACATTTGTATATAAAACAGCAAACCTCTCAGTAGTGATTAGTTACTAGGTTATTATTTTTTGTCATTATATCTAAAGCCTGTTTATAGACATTCCTATTCTAGTACCTATAAGAAATCACATTAAACCTTTCTATTTGTCCCATGAAGTTAATAGACTATGTTGCCAAGAAAATGTATTATGTGGAACTCAGCAACAAGACAGTTGTCAGTGGCCCTGAGAGGAGACTTGCAGTCTATAGCAGCCTGCAATCTGACTGAACTGGTTACCAATCATCAATATGAATGTAAGCCAGACTTGAGTGTGACTGTGCTGACTGACTACCACATATCTCTAACTTGTCCTGAGTTTTTTTCAGAGGTTAGATACCACACCTTATTTTTGTGTGTAAGAGCCAAGGTTTTGAAAATATCTATCAAAAATATTAGCTAAAGAAAATTAAAATATAGATAGGCCTAATTATTCAAAAGCACACAGATATGTCCATGTAAAACAATACAAGTTCTAGCATAGCACAGTAAAGGGGCAAGCTTTGTACAGACTTGGCACTGTGGCAACTCAGGAGATCCCTTAAAGACAAGCATCAATGATCGTTGTTTTGAGCATGGAGATCAGAGGTTGATCAGGTTGACCAATACTGGATGTCTTCTCAATTACTCTCCACCTTATTTTTCTGAGACAGGGTCTCTCATTGGACCTGTAGATCACCATTTCACTAGACCGGCTGGCCATCAAGCTCCAAATTTGCCCATCTCCAAGTCTCCAGCACTAGGCTAAAGATGTGTACCATTGCACCCAGCTTTTTATATGACTGGTGGAGACCCAAACTCAGATCATCATGCTTATAAAGCAAGTACACTACCAATTAAGCCATTTCCTTAGGCCCTTCATTGATTATTTTTTGTCATAAGCAGCCATGTTTCTCTAAAGAACCACAGGTCTCCTCTAGGACATGAATCAGTCATCCAAAAATTACTCAAGGTAGCATTCAGAAATAAAATTTAGATTAGAAACTATACTATAATTTCCAACATTACTCAAACCCTGCTGCTTCATTTTAAGGGTGTTTAGTGTGAGTTGAAGGAATGTGGTGTCACATACCTGTCTTTCTATACCTAAGGTCTCCGAATAATTTTCATAACCATCTACACAAAGGGTAGGGGGCACAGGTACAGAAAAGTCTTATTTGCCACGCCAGTATACAATCCCATTCCTCTACTGGCTTCGAGATTGTTCAGAGGAACTTGGAAAGGACTTTGTGCAGAAGCGCTAAACTCTGCCAGGCAAACTCTACAGGACTGAAGTATCCTTGGCCCTGAAATATTGTCTTCCAGAGATGTAAACCAAAATATAACCATCAGAGAAGAATCATACCATTCTACTCTCTGCTTAGCAAAGGGAAGATGGCACTATGAGGCAAAGGTAGTCCCTCAACACTGGAAGAGAAACTGAATCAGTTTCAGGGAAGGACAAAGCAAGGTACTCTGTGAGGGACCATTTTTCTTTTCTCACTTGGCCAAAACTTGGAGAAGTAAAGTTATTTCTAGAGATTAGATCATTGAATTTTCAGTAAAACCAATTTAGACCCAGAATGTAGGCAGGAATTGAATTGTCAAGAAGAATTATATTATTTGTTACCAGTTGAGATAACTAAGAAAGAAATTTGTGTTATAACATCATAGAAAATAGTTGCACTTATTACTTCACGATCACATTTGCTCTCTGAACACAGAATTTGGCCTCATATTCTATTCTGTTTCCAGAGAGTACATGGTGATGGGAAAATGAAGATAAACTGAAGATATACTTGTTACAGCACCTACTTAAGTGGTATATTTTTCTTGTGTGTGTGTGTGTGTGTGTGTGTGTGTGTGTGTGTGTGTGTGTGGTGTACCAGTGGAGATCAGAGATTGATATGAGGTGTTTTCCTAAATCACTCTCCACCTTATATTTTGAGGCAGAACCTCTCATTAAACCTGGAGCTCCACAGTTTGTCTGAACTGTCTAAGCCTGGGATCTTCCTCTGTCTCTGCTTACTAGTGCTACAATTACAGGCATGCACTGTGTGCCCAACAACTACCCCCATTTTCAAAACGTAGATAGTTCGGATTGAACTCAGTCTTCATGCTTAAATACTAAGTCATCTCTATTTAGCCCCACATATCTTTCCAGATATTTTCCTCTTTTCTATAGATATTTAAAACCCAAAGAGCTCATAGAAATTATTTCTACCTCCTATAGTGTCTTGAGATAACAATCTCAGTCACATTAGCTTCCTCAAAACAACTCTAGCATGCTATGTTTAGGGCAGTACTATAGTAACTACAGCCACAAGTATGAGTGACGGAGTCCAAGAGAACATATGCTAGCTTGTACCAGAGAGGTCAAACAGCAAGGGCTGAATGTAAGGATATAAAAGTGAATAAATGGAATTCTTAAGGCTTATAAAATATTCTTACTGAAAATATTTCAGGATTATACACAGATATTTTGGCTCTCAAAATGATGAATCTTTCTTCTTTTGACCTATAATCTTTTAAATTTCTGGAGGAAAAAAAAAAAAGGTTTACAAGAGAAAATTCTGACAAGGTAACCAAGCATGGTAAGACATGCTTGTAAATGCAGGAGGATTCTTCAGTGGTTTGAATAAGAATGGCCATATATTTGAATGCTTGCTCATCAGAGAGTGGCACTGTACAAGAAGGATTAGGAGGTGTGGCCTTGGGTGGTTGGTTTTGAGGTTTCATAAAGTACATGCCAGACCCAGTGTCTCTCTCTGTCTGTTGCCAACAGATCAGGATGTAGCTCTTGACTATTACCAAAGCACCATGCCTGCCTGCATGGGGCCATGCTCTTTGACATGATAATGAACTTAATCTCTGAAACTCTAAGCAAGCCCTGAGTTAAATACTTTCTTTTATAAGAGTTGCCTTGGTCATGGTATTTCTTCACAGCAATAGAACAGGGACTAGGACAGGGTCCAAGTTCAAAGCCAGACTGAGCTACATATCAAGACTCTTGTGTTTCAATAAAATAAAACCAACAGCAACAACTAAATTAGCCTCAGTGATCATATCACATATTCTATTTTCTGCTCAGTTAACACCAGTTAAAAAATGGTGATGAAAGTGAAGCATCCTTTGAGAACAATGAACCTAGATACTTTTTTTGTGGTGATTAACATTTAAGACCTACAATGAAAACTTCACCATCAAGGACAAATTTGCAGGAAGAGCAAATTATCCAATCCAATCTATACATGTGGATCACATTTGTGACCTATTTAATGGCTATTTATCATCTATTTATCATCACTGTAAAATCTTAAATATTTATACAAAAGACAATTTAGAAATTACTGTATCCAATCTCTCACTTTTAATGGAATAAACTAAAGCTCTGGAACATGTGCTGTTGTGAAGGTTATGTGGCCAAGCATCAGTAAGGTTGAAGTCAAACTTAAGACTCTGGACTCTTGGCCCCCATCTACTTGGTATCTACTCTTAGGAGCACAAATAAAGCACATTTAAAAACTGATCTTGGAAGAAGACAATTAGGATACATCTCCTGTGCTATACAACCCTATGTATGCTTTATGTTTCAAGGTCAAACACAAACGTCAGGTAATTCAGAGAGCACCTACAATACAATACTTCTAAAGGATGGAGAATAAACTCTTGCTAATAACATGTTTCATCATGTTTTCTAGTTTGACAAGATTAAAAGTAGCTCATACTTTAGAAAATTTTATTTTCTCAAGCCTACAATATAGTTAATAATACAACAAAAATCTAAGAATGTCACAGAGTTTCTTACTTACAGAAATTATCTGTAATGGTTAAATTTCATGACCAACTTCACTAAAAGTGAAATTACCTAGAAAATAAACCTCTTGGGGCACATGAAAGGGTATTTGCAGGAAGTTTAACTGATGATCAAAGATACACACTGAATAAATATGACATCATCTATTGAACTGGGGTTCCAATTGAACAAAAGAGAGAAAGCTAGCTGAACTAGCATTTATCTCTCTCAGCCTCTTAACAATGACACAATGTAAACTGTTATCTCACACTCTTGCTACCATGCTTCCCTGCCCCAATGGACTATATTCTCAATCTGTTCCACAAAAAAGGAGCCCTTCCTTCCCTAAGTTCCTTTTGTCAAATATTTCATCACAACAAGAAAAGTAACTAATACATTCTTCAGATCAATATTTTTAGGAAGCTCTATTTTTAAATTTTAAAAATTCTTTGACAATTTCAAACACATGTGTAATATGTTTTGGTTATTTTCATCCTCCAATTACCCTCCCTTCATTTCCTTCCTACCTATGTTGAGCCTCTTCCAAACATGTTCCTCTGCT
Organism: Phodopus roborovskii; assembly: GCF_943737965.1. Classification (NCBI taxonomy): domain Eukaryota; kingdom Metazoa; phylum Chordata; class Mammalia; order Rodentia; family Cricetidae; genus Phodopus; species Phodopus roborovskii. Next base: position 6,207,743 of record NW_026126485.1, read on the forward strand.
ACTTTCACGATTGGTTTTCACATGTGTATGATCCATTGAATTTATAAGGGATGGAACATACTCTCTTCTACTGAAATAATAAAACATAGCTTCTACGTTTGAATGTTACCTATTTTCTCAATGTTACCTATTTTCATAATGGAGTGCACATCCATTACATGGAATACAAGCCACTTAAAGGTAAGACCCAAAATCATTTTAAAGACATTTATGCTGCCAACGCTTCTTTATGTTAGTGTTGATAACTGAAAGGCCAGCAATTACTGATGATGTTGATCACGTGATCCTTCCTTTTATTCCTTTACAGGGCCTAGCTTTTCTCAGTGGAGTAGAATAAACCTTACATATCTAGAACTACTTCCCCTCCCCTGTACTGCACTACTCTGAAGCAAGCTGGAGTGACTTATTATTAATAGTGAATAATATCATTCCCAGCAAAAGCAGCTCATAACACTCAATGGCCAGGCTGTGAGACAACTAGTTATCACAGTCCTCAGAGCTACTGATGTACCACCACGCTGCTCAGAAAACCATGGTTTCATTTCTTTTCCTTTCCTTCTTTTTTTTTTCTCCCAACAGTATCTTACTATGTGATGCCTATCTGGCCTATGTGGACCAGATAGGCCATGAACTTACAAAGATCCAGTTACCTCTGCCTCCTATGTAGGAATTAAAGGTGTTAAAGGTGTGTGCTTTTACATCTGGCTAAGTTTCTTAAAGTACATTTTTCCATGGGACAAAAAGTAGAGATGACAATAATACCACATTCCAGGATCATGTTCAATAATTACTTCATTCCACCCCATAAATAAAAACCAGAGATTTGCACAAGCCAATGAAAATTGAATACTGCATTTGAAAATCATATGGGTCCCACATATTCTGAAACAAAGATCTAACAACTCAGGAAAGACAGTGAAACTGGAAAAAAAAAAAATAGAAATATTTCTCTAACTAACCAATCTAGAGAATTCAAGAGAATCCACAAAGAACTTGAAGGCTATTCCTAAGACTATTCCTAAGCTCATACTAAGCACTAATTACTATGATTTCTCCCTTTTTCAGTTATTCCATTATGACCCAGTACCTCCGGATTGCCACAGTTAGGGCCTCTGGTGAGCTAGCACAGGGACAGATGACCTCCTGTCGAAGGCCTTTACTCTGGAAGACATTGAGAAATGCATCACAAGAAGAAATAGACCCTAGAGAAAAAGAGAGACAATGGTCAGATAAGTGTAACACTGCGAATGACTTAAAATTATCCCAAAATAGCAAAATAATTTTGAAGTTTGGATTCAGATATAAACAGAATAAGGCACCATGGAGAAATAAAAACATTAACTACAGTTATTTTTTGTTACACTGAAAGATAATAATGGTAAGCCTTTAGAACAAGAATTCAAAAATTGCAACTTCTAGTTTTTGCTAACTAATGAATTTATTTTATTAACTTCCCTGAAACCTGGTCTACCACTTTGAATATGCACATTCCAGAAAAATGTGTCAATCTAAACAAAGAAAAGGTTAATTGATAAGAACTCATAAAATTCATACTTTCAAAAACAAAATTTACTTTGTTTTATGCAAGATATTCTGTGGTGATGTCTATTAAAATTAATTATTTAACTAGTTCACATTTTATTCAATTATTTTAGAAGTGAAGGAATCATTTATAAACCCAGTGATCTGTTTCTAAGCTCACTTTCACTTGCCAGGTATCAATAAAATGTAGCCTGCTTTAATTTAGAAATACAGCTATGCCTAGTTTACAGATGAGATCGAAACAGTCTTTCATTCAGTTCTATTCTGACACATGGCTTCTGACTTTATAGACCTGTTTCACAAAAAAAAAAAAAAAAAAAAAAAAACAAGCTATTTCAAGGCACATAAGGAATATTTTATGGAATGCTAATTTATTTTATCTGAGTTTTTGTTAAAGTATTTTATAGCAAAGTTTTATTAAAAATGAAAGCTTAGCTGGGGGGGCAGTGGTATATGCCTTTAATCTCACACCTGGGAAGCAGAGACAGGTGGATCTCTGTGAGTTCAAGACCAGCCTTGCCTACAGACTAAGTTCCAGGACAGCCAGGGCTGTTACATAGATTAAACCCTGTCTTGTACAACTAATAAGTAAGTAAGTAAGAAAGTAAGTAAATTACATATATATATATATATATATATATATATATATATATATATATATCTTGATGTTGATCAAAGGACCATAACATAGTGTTTCCTGTGCTTTCATTATATGCCAAAGAACTATACTTAGGAATTGACCCTTTTAATACTCAAGCATTATGCTCTGACTATCACTGTAGAGTTGAGAAAACAAAATTCAAAAAGGAAGTATCTCTTCTTTTGATTCTAGGCCTGCAGTCTGTAAACATCCTGTTCTTAAGCATTCTGTTATCCTGGTATTTAAGAAGAGCATTACTTGGTTAATTTAAGATAATCTCAACCAAGATACAGATTAGGAAAACAAACAAACAAACAAATAAAAAGCCATTTAGGTGACAAGAACAACATGTGGAAAACAAGGAACGCTGAAACTTGCCCATCTTCAAATCTACAATTGATGCTTCACTTACAGGGATTTGCTCCATCAGCCACTATTAACATTCGAAGAGAGGATAGGTTGACATCTCTCTGATCTCTATGTGCTACAAGTGCCCAGTGCATGTCTCTTGATTTCACACAAGCCACTTTTGCTACAAAGGAAAACAGAAGTTATGATATGTCTCTGCCAGACTGTACAAACCTGAAAAAGACAGATGATTGCAATTCACAGGGAATAGTGAATTATCTTGTCACCAAATCACCCACAGGCCCAGGAGAGACCAACCTTTGTATTGGCAGACTTTCTGGATCCAGGAGAGGGGGTTTACCTTCATCAGTGAGTATGGGATGCTGATGACGTGCATCATGTTCATGACACTCTGAAACCAACAATGAACATAAGAGGTAAGAAAAGAGGTTGAAATACAAGAGGAGAGAGGCTCACTGTTATGATGAAGGGTAAGTAAGCCAGAGCTCAGCAGTCAGAAGAATAAACATGAGCACTTCAAGGAGGTATTGAGGTTAACTAACACAAAAGGAGCTTTGGGGGACAAGCAGATGGCTGACTCAGGTAAGGCTCTGTGTTATTAGGGTATACTCTGGTACAATCTTTTAAGACAAAGTGACCTCTTGGAGATCCTCTCTGCTTCTCAACTACTACTTACAGAATCAAAGAATTTTAAGTTCCAAATACTTTTCTCATTAAAACCTTGTATTAAAAAGAACCTCAAAAGGCACTTTTCATAAGTAGATGCACAGGGTGTGCAAATGGTTCAGTTGGAAAAGTGCCTGCCAGTCAAGTTCTGATCCCCCAATATGCATGAAAAAGTTGTATATGATGTCATGTGTCTGTAAGTCCCACCCTTGGGGGGGAGTGAAGAGACAAAGACAGGGAAATCTCTGAAGCTCACTAGTTAGCCAGCCCAATCCAATCAATGAGCTTCAGCTTCAGAAAAAGACCCTGTATAAAAATGTTAAAGGTATCAGACATTTAACTTTGGCTTCTACACACACATATGCACAGGAACCTGCATATATCTACACTAACAAGAACATATACCACACATGGGCACATATACAGAGTACAATACACACATCAAACCAGGGAAATGAAAGTCAAAACTAAATGAGTTATCATCCTTCTCAGAATGGTTATCACAAAAAAAAAAAAAAAAAAAAAAAAAAAAAAAAAAAAAGAGGGAAAATGCTAGTAAATACTCAGAGAAGTGGTAATCTCAAAGAAACTTAGTGGCAATGTACATTAGTATAGCCATACTGAAAAACTGTTCAAGGACTGCAAAACACACATACATGAAACCCCAAATACAAACAATAATAACAAGATAACTAAAATATGATCCACCAGGATCACTGCTGTGCATATTTACAGAAGAACTGAAATCATTATGTTGAAGAGACATCATATTCATGAGCTCACTATAGCTCTATCTCAAACAGCCATGATACAAACTTAATCTAGCTACCTGTCAATGGAGGAATGGGTAGAAAATATGATACATGAACACATGAAGATATAAGAATGGAATCCTGCTATGTGTTGCAATATGGGACTGACTGGGGGACATGATGTTAATCAGCCAGACACAGGAAGACAAAATACTGCATGGTGTTATTTATATGTGGAAGCTTAAATGTTGGTCTCAAAGAAGAGGTAAATAAAGCAGTGTTATTAGAAGAAGCTTGAAATGGAAGATACAATGGGATGAAGAGGTGGTAAATACACATAGAACATAGCTAGACAGGAAGATTAACCTCTAATATCCTACACTTAATTTTAGTCAACTGAACAATAAATGGTAACTTTTAAATTTCTTCAGCACAATAGGATAACAAAGATGGACAAGACTGATAGCTTTAGTATAAGGACTAGAGAAATTCTGAATGTTTCTGTAATTACAATGATACATGTCCCCACACCAATTACTCTACTCTCATCTTAACACATAGTACATATACTGAAATGTCACATGAGACTACTTAAACAGATAATTGTCAATTACTAACAAATATATAACACTTAGCTTTATAGTCTTTTATTCTAAATCTGATTCATTTTTAAAGAAGAGTATAATAGCTGTCTCCACAATTAATGTTGCTAGCTAATAGACTATAAAGAAAGCAACTTTGGAAAGGTGTCAGAAACAGTCTCCATCCAGCCTTGCCAACATAGATTGAAACTCTCTGACAGTTCCTAAAAGCAGATGATGCAAGCTGACTATAAAAATGGTCAACACACATAGGTTGTGATTAAGACTCACATGCCTTGCAGATATACTGATCTTCAGCACAACCCCAGGAAGGACTACAGACTGTAAAGAGCAAGTCAGTGCTTTGGCTTGGCTTATGTACACTGGGGAATCACAGCTTCAAAGGAAGAAGCTCCAAATGAAAAGACCACCATATATCCCTTAACAAGAATAAGGTCTCCATAGAGCTTATGCAAACCCAGCTTTATTTTTTTGGGAGGGGATTCTTACCACTGAGTTCTGGGAACAAGGAGCTTATACACCCCAAGGATGAGGCAAAGAATATCCTATACAATGTATTCGATCATCTGGCTTTAGAAGAAGTCAACAAAAGAGACTCACAAATTACCAGGTAAGACAGGGAAGCAGAACAACAGAATTAAAGTGTGTTAAAAAAGAAAGCCTCTTGAGCAGAATTGGTGATACTGTCAGTGAGGAATAGGAAGCAGAAATACAGAAGACAATGCATAATCAGAACCATGGCATGTGCTACTAGAGATACTAACTCTAATAGTAACCATTTCTGTTCTTGAGGATGTGACAAGGGAAACACATGTAGGCTATATGCTTACTCAACACCAAGCCACATCATTCTTATGCCAAACACAACAGGCTAGACTATTCTCATTTGATTCTATTAATAAATGGATGTTGCCAGGTGACCTAGCTACTTGGAAGGTTGAGGCAGGATGATTCCATATTCAAGATCAGTCAAGATACCAAATTTGGCTTGGGGTGTGGTGGCACACACCTTTAATCCCAGCACTTGGGAGGAAGAGCCTGGTCTATAAAGCAAGTTCCCGGATACCAGGGCTGTTAAACAGAGAAACCCATCAAACAAACAAACAAAAAGACAAAAAACCAAAACCACAACCAAATAAACAAACAAAAAACAAAATAGCCAAGCTCTGCTCAATGGAAGCATTTGTCTAAGATTCAAAAAGCCTTGCATTTAATTTCCAGTGCTGGGAAAAAAAGAAAGAAAAAAAAATAAAAACAAAAAAAACAAAAAAAAAAACCCACCATCTTTTATACACGAATATTACAATCCCTAGAGTCACAGATACAAGCTCAGGTTTCTTAATTTTATAATCCCAAACCTGTGTTATTCCCTTTGCAATAGCACACACCAGTATACCAACATTTCAAACCATCCAGATGTTAAAAGTAAGCCTTACTGAGCTATCTACAAGATATTATATGTTCATGGATCATACAAATAGATCTGGCTCACCAGCAAACAGCAAACTGCAATGTTTATATTCTCATCATTTATGTAAAAATTACTGGAGTCTTCTACTTCAGAAAATAAAATGACGTTTAAGCATAAAAAACTACTAAGAAAAAAAAATCAGTTAAAACTGCCCTAATGAGATAGAGAATCCCAAGCATGTGTTTTTGTTCTCTCCTCTCTTTCTCTCTTCTTTTATTAAGTACCAACAAGACATTCAAAAATCTAAGATCATTTCTCTCCTAATGTACCCACAGCCAGCTCAGTCATCACTTTGCAAGTGGCACTAATAATGAGACAAATATCTCTCCAATCAGGTCCAAGATTCAAAACAGCTTTTCTGAGATCAAATGTCTTTACTATACTGTTAAAGTAAGCTGGCTGAATGGGCAATATGACTCCTACCACAAGATTTCTTTGTTTACAAGGTAAGAAGCGACTTTGCAGAAGTTGGACACATGTATAATAGATACTTTGAGGCATGAAGAGGGCTTACTTACTGTCAATATGCCATGCCATAGCCCCACATCCTTTTTGAAGTCTAGAACATTCACAATGGTTTCAGCTGTATAAGAAAAATAAAATCACAGCTTTACTTGACATGATAGAGCAGCAACAGGAGTGAAATTGCAAGAAAAACCCATCATCTGAAGGGGTCATCCTGGATCTTAGAATACCATATTACTCTTTATTCACAGAAATTTTACAGTCATTTACAGAAATGCTGGCCAGGTTGGAGAGTGTTTTCAGGATAATATTTGGGTATGTCAGTGAACAGCAATAGCTGCCCACACATCACCATTGAAAAGCATGTTACCAGTATCAGACATGGTGATGCAGGGCTGTGATGACAGCACTTGAGATGCTGAGAGAGGATCACCACAGGCCTGGCTATACAGCTAATTCAAAGCCAGCTTGAGCATACAGTGAGACTTCTAAAACACTGCACATAACAACCTATCCCCAAACAGAGTATTACCATTCTATTTATGTTCCACCTTCCTGGGGTTTTCTTTTAATTTTTCCCACATGACCTAGTTTTCCATCACAGGAAAACATTGGGGGGGCAGAGATTTTAGTAATGCACAGGCTTGTTTTGTCATAATAGAACTGTTTAACAGCAGTAGGGGTGAGTTAATAAAGGGTCTAAGGTACCTCAAGACAGGGATGGTATAATATTGGAGCAGCATGGGGATGAGAATTCCAAAAGGAAAAGGACAGGGAAAAAAGCTGCAAAGTATGTTGTTGAAAACAATTATTTCCAAAGACTGAGGAAGTGATGCTGGACAGCCTGGCACTGAAGATTTTAGTCCTTCATTTGACCTTATTCTTATCAAATTGATTCTAGGGCACTTTGGTCATCTGTATACAGGCTCCTGGCCACTTTTCAGTGTCCTGGGCATTTACCAATGTGAGGTCTTAGGGTTACTCATTCCTTCTGGAAATATTTAACAAAGGCTCAAACATTCTATCTCCTGGTCACCTATCAGAGACTAAAATATGGAGGTAGACCAGACAAACAAAATTGAAATGCAGATATCTAAAGAAAATATCCTAGATACCTTTTTATAAATTTAAAGTAGAAAAATTTTATATGTGTATGTGTTTATATTTGCTTCTGATATCTAAAGGGTAACAGCCTCAGAACTTCAAAGCATGCAGGCCAGGACACCCAAGTCATTATGTTTTGACAAAAAGAATAGCACAGATTAGAGGACTAAGTGTTAAACAGTCTAACCACTAATAGAGCACATCTAACAGACAAATCATTCTTAAAAGGGGCAAGGATGGGAAGATCATATAAACTGCAAGAAAAAGAAAAATCACTTAGAAGTGAATTTAGAGAATACCACTTGCTTCCTCAGGTCTCAGAAACTGATGTCAGTGTAGAGTTGTCTGCTGTGACTATGCCCTCCCTGAAAAGGTAGTTGGGGCAACAAATCAAAGGCTCTTGGAGGTGGTTGCATTAGCTTCCTTCTCTATGTCCACTCAAACCTATTATCATAGTTACTACCATACACTCTACCTCTGCTTCTCATAACCAGAGAAAACACACCAGGAAAAACTGTCCTCTAGCAAAGCTTAAAAACCTATTCTCAAAACTTCTTATTCAACAGTGCACAGTGGTCTGAAACATGGCACACAAAGAAAAAGAGATTCTAAAGATATATATTCACATGCTGGTGGGGATTAATATGGTGCGCCAACTGTGAACTAAACCACAAATCTCCAAATCCATGTGTTAATACCTCTTGTGGGGATGAGCCTTCAAGAATGTAATAAATATTAAATGAGGACATGGGCAGGACTCCATAGGTGCCACATAGAAAATGTCATAAGAGGTCACAATAAGATTATCTAGAAGGATGGTAGAGCCTATATTGCCAGCATTCTCATTTCAGAATTTCTTTTGTAGTACCTGTGCCTCTGTAACACCAGTTCAAGTTGATGTCCTAACTCAACCACTTAAAGTCACAAACCGATAGATGGAATTGGGCACAAACAGAATACACTTTTTTGAGTACCAGTAGGAACCACACAAGTTGGCTTGCCATTAGGCATCCCTGGTCAGTGGGGCATCTCCAAAAACCCAGATCCAAGGGAGTCTCATGGCCATCCACACCTTCTGTATAGCCGCAGGCCTGTGTGAGTGCCTGGCAATGTGTCAGCAGTGCTATCCTCGTCACGGTCACCCCAAGAACACTTCCGTCTTTACATGTCTTATACTGAAACGAGACAGAAAGTTAGGAAAGGGATTTTAACATACTTCTGGTCCTCACTCAATAGCTTTTAGCTATTTGAGACTCTGTGAGTCTCTCCACACTGGAACTAGTTTAATGAGGAGAAACGCATGCCTTTTCCCAGTTTAAACACCCAGATCCTGGGGAAGGATGACATCCATCTTACCTCAATATAAGCTGTGTCATTATTTGCATCTTTGATGTGTGGAAACCAGTCCCTAGGAGGTTTAGAGAGGTGTTTTGATTCTGTGACAAACCATAGCAGCTTTGGCCAACCTTAGAAATAAATCATGAATTCCTTTTAAGTAAATAGAAACTACAAAACAGGTCTATAAAATTTCTTTTTGATTACACAGCTTGTTTTCAAACATCACTTCAGACTACATGGACTCTCTAGCATACCCATATGCTAAACTGAAGACAGTATCATCAAAAGGGTACTCAAGACACCACCAGTCACAGATGAGCTACACCTATTATCAAAATGTTGATCTAGAAAAATTTTAACCTGGACTCAATTGAACATTGTTTCACAATGAAGAGCCAGTTTATAGAATGAAAGATTGAAAGGGGAAGCAAATTCTCAGAGGCTCTGACATACCTTTGAACTGTGGGATCTCTCCTGTTGGGCTTTTTGGAAGTCCTTTGTGACAAGCATCGCTAGTCAAGGCAACAGTTACTCCACAGCTTCCAAGCAAGAAACCTATCTGTTGGCTCCCTGCATCCTGAAAAGTGATAAAAAAAAAAAAAAAAAAAAAAAAGAGTCTAAGACAAGCCAGCCAATGGTGGTGCATGCCTTTAATCCCAGCACTCATGAGGCAGAGGCAGGGAAATCTCTGTGAGTTTGAGGTCAGCCTGGTCTACAGAATGAGTTCCAGAACAGCTAGGGCTTCACAGAGAAACCCTGTCTCAAACAACAAAAATCTAAGACAAAACTGTACTCCTGGCCAAGGAACTGCCTCATCATCTAGGGTACATGGAAATGAACTGCCCTCCCCAAGACCCTTTTCTCCCATTTGTGTGCACAAATGTATATGTGTAACAGAAAGAGAGAGAAGTGGAAGAGAGACAAGACTGAAAGACAGCACGAGAAAGCTCCTAAGTGTGAGCACACACATAAAAAATTTGGGTGGATAGGAAAGTGAAGAGAATTTGGGAGGGGTTATATATTCAATAAAAGTTTTAAATTAAAAAAACAAAGACAGTGATCTTAAGGCTTCATTATCATGGAGAGAAATTATCTATAACATGAATACATAGCAAACTGATTTTTCACACAGTCACAGACTTGTTAGAACCAAGAGGAATCTTCATCCAGAAGGAGGATCACCTTTTTTATATAGTATACATCACATCTCAATGGAGTAACCAATGTACATTAAAATTGGCTATGGATATAGGGCAATGACTCTGGAGACAGAAAGCCTAGGAAGGCACCAAGATGTCAGGACTAAATGTCACCTTTCAGTAGATGTCACAGATGGGGCTGTCCCAGACTGCAATAGCCATAGTAGCTGCCTCCCAATGTGAGTTTTACTATCCCTGCTTCTCATGAAGACATATGATTAAATAGCCTAGTCAACTAGATTCAACTTTTTTCCCATCAGCTCTACTACTATGTTGTTGGCTTGAAAAGCAAAATTAAGTCTCATAGTATCCAGCATTTCTAGAACTAAAAACATATCATGGTGTAGGATAGCTGAGGCTACTACACCCAGCTTGACCCTATGAACAACCTTCAGGAAGTCTGGCTTGTTGAATCTCCTGCCTGTCTCAGGAATAACTGGAGAAAGTAGAGTACTTTAGTATTCATCAGCATTAAGATTTCAAAGCTGTTTTCTGCTAAATGTTCAGATTATACTTTTCCTAATGTAAATTGAAAATCTGCTTACATGGATTTTTTTTTTTTTTTTTTTTTGTTCAGGGAGCAAAAGCCAACAAGCTAATTGTATAATTAAGACAACTCTGCAATGAGAGAGATGATATGGACTTTACTATACAGGGTCAGTCCCTATTTTGAACACTTGTTTTTGTGGAACTTTTTATTGTTGCAATATTGTTTTCAAGTAAAGTCAAAATTAAACACTACTCCTCAGATGGAGTGAAGCAGGCAGAAGAGGTAGGTTTTAGCATCAGCAAGTGGGCTGATGCTAAACTTATGAATGCCTTGCTGAGACAGGCAAACACCACAGCTGTCTCCCAGTGAGGAGTGACTGGGGTCAGAGTTACCCACAGCTACTTGCAGCATACATACAAACAATAGGGTATGACATGCTGACCTTGGGCCTAACACCAGGAGCCCAACTTTTCCTTTCTCCAAAATAGACCCCTAAAAGCTAGAAACATAATTAAGTAGAAAGAGCATTTAGTAGACATGTATGAATTCCTGGGGTATTCAATCCCAGTATGGATAAAATTTTTAAAAAGAGACAGTGCATGACAAAATGGGAGAGGAGACTGGCACAAGAAGGACAGCCCTGAAATATAAAAAAGAATAAAAACCATATGAAAGCAGGACCAAGATTTCAAGACTGTTGTCAGTATTAAATGTTGTCTCTAATTTTACCTCCCATTCTATAAACGTTCTTTTCCAGGCACTAGACATAGCTTCCTAAAAAAGTCTGCCAAGTCATTCACAGTACCCTCAGGGTAGCAGCAACAAACATACTATAGCCTGCTTCGCCTACATTCAACATTCAACCAAGATGGTGCATCAGACCACATCAAAACAAAAGGCAAAACAAGAACTTTGGGGTCCTCACAATCTCTGCTCCTGACCCAAGAAGAAGATAAACAGCTACAAATCCCCATAGCAGCAATGGCTTCCTATGGTCTACAAGGTCCCTGGAAAGGTATCTGCCTCCATCTGGCTGGAGTAAAGGCTAAGCCAGGGAAATACCACATCTCAGGATGTGAAATGAGATAAATCCTCACAGATACATACTCTGACCTTGATATCATTTGCCAAATACTTTGCCCATATGAAAAATCATGGCTCTGACAGGCAGTCTCTTTCTCAATTCAGAGCAGATATGTAAACATACCACACTCTGAGAGGGAGGAGAGGCACAACTCCCACCCATCAATCCCTGGCAGTTCTATAACACTAAGGGCAGCAGATGATCATTCCCTTTACAATCAAAGTCTATAATTTTTCCCATTTAATAAAAGTCACACCAAACATGAATTCAAATATCTCTATTTCCAAAAATTTCTTCAACATAGAAAAGGCTACTTGATGTCATTGTTTATAAATAACTTGTATGTGGCCTCTGTAGCAGTAACTCCTCACACTATCATATCAAATTTTCATCAAATGTTTATCAATTGTCTTTTTAACTCTGTCTATAATGGGAATGTTTAAGCACATACAAAGTCAGATAAGAAAAAGCATCCTCATGTATAGATCATTCAATGTTAATAATGATAAATTTTTAATCATGCTGGCCTCATCAATCATCCTCACTATACAAGTGTATATTCATAGGAAATGTTTACCAAGGAACTCAACATATAAGCATGAGCATGCAATACACACACACACACACACACACACACACACACACACACACACGAGCTTATCCACCCATGTACAATATCTAGCACATGAATACACATAAGGGTCACACATGCTCAAATAAATACTTGTATGTCCACAAACATTAACGAACACTCACATACCATATCCAGGCATATAAGAAAGTGAATCAGGTGTTTGCCATGCTGTATAAATAATAACACTTCAGCTAGGGGTTACCCTTTCTGGAGCAGCTCTTCCTCACCCTAGCATGCAACTGCTCCTCATCTCTCCTAGCCTTCACCAACTCTACTATTTTCCCTCTATGTGGTTCAAGATTCCAAGTCTATCGAGTGCCTGTTTCAAAATGTCACTCTGTTTATATAAAGTTGTAAGCATATAAGACTTTGATTACTCCTTCCAGAGGTTTCATCTGAAATAGTATTGGAAACATCTGTTTTGTTTTGTTTTTTTTTTCCCAGACAGGGTCTCATTCAGTAGCCTACATTGACCTCATTGAGGGAAATCTGCCTGTTTCAGTATCCCTATTGCTATGATTACATTCAAGTGCCACATGCCCCCATTTGGAAACATTTACTAACACAAGCAACCAATCAACCATGATCAGAGCTCTCTGGAGAAAGCCAGATACCCTTGACAGCACACACAAAGGCTCAGGCAGCATAGATCCCAATGACTGTTACACAGCTGCTCAAGTTACAGCAAGAAGGGAATGACCAGGCCAGAACAGGCTGTACACACACACACACACACACACACACACACACACACACACACACACACACACACACAGAGAGAGAGAGAGTCAGATTCTTTATTCTGCCAGCCTGGCTGGGTCTGCACAGTAGCTATCACATTGTATACAGATCATCACACCTATGGATAATCTTTGGTCTTGAAGGACATCTTGGCTTAACTTACTTTTCAGGTTAGCAAACTCACTTGGTTGAAAGAAATGTGTACAGGTTCAGACACCATGAGAATAGTAACAGTCAATTTCCAAATGTACAATGGCATTCAAGTCCCACTGATAAGGTTATAGGTTGGCTTTCTCTTGTGCCCCTTCCTGTCCTGTAAGTTGGATCACCAACTATTCTGTAAAAAAAATGCCTAGGTGTTTCCCTTTTACTACTAGGATTAGAGAAAAAAAAAAAAAAAAAAAAAAAAAAAAAACTAAAGGCAAGTTGTTACTTAGGCATTAAACAAGTTTCAGGATTGAGAATGAGGAGTGTTCAATGAGGCCTTTACAGGAACTCTAATGGATGTTTGGACAAGAAGATACAAGAATTAGGCTCCACACACTGTTACCTACTCATACACATCTTATTCCACTTCCAATTGTCCTCAGGTAAGAACAGGCAGGTAAAATTAAGAAAAATACACACAGGCCAACAGGATACTATGTTCTACAGGCACAGGGCAGGAAAGAAAGTTCAGCAGCACTGTTAGAAAAATGCAAATTAAAACCACAGTGAGATTGTTTTAGACCTGTTGGAATAGTTTTTTATCAAACAGGTGAACAGTAAGAGGTGAGGGCAAGACTGTGAAGAAAAGTAAACCCACAGAAGCTGCTGACCTGAACAAGGGGAGCTCATGGACCCCAGTCTGTTAGCTAGGACCCACCCAGAGCCCCTGATCATGGGTGTTAGTTAGGAGGACTGGGCAGTGTATGGGGCCTCAGTATTTATATCTATTATACAAATGGACTTTGGGAGCCCATTCCACATAGAGGGATACTCTCTCAGCCTAGACACATGGGGGAGGGCCTAGGCCCTGCTCCAAATGATATGACAGACTTTGAAGACTCCCCATGGAAGGCCACACCCTCCCAGGGGAGCAAAAAGGGGATTAGATCGGAGTTGGGGGGGGGGGCGGGAAGAATGGGAGGGTTCAGGAACTGGAATTGACATGTAAAACAAGTTTGTTTCTAATTTAAATTAAAAAATTTAAAACTACAAAAAATTTTTTTAAAAGTAAAAAGAAAAGTAAACCCTCAAGACTATTAGTGGTGCTGAAAACTACTATAGTGATCCTGGAAATGGTGTGGAGATTCCCAAAAACACTAACATCAGAGCTTGTACAGCTCTGGTGGCTATGACAGCAAATCATATTAGGGACTGGCAATTATGTTAGTGAGCAGTATATACAATATTAGCTTCTTATTGGTTCCACAGTAAGAATACATAATAAAGATAACAGCAAACTTAGTCATCTTAATTAAAGCGATATGACCAACCAGAGGTGAACCTGGAAATTGACAATATCAAGACAACTGAACACAAGGCAAGAACCACCACCCACAATCAAGACGAGTCATTGAGTGCTATCATGGACCTGGCTTTCTATGAATGATACTAAGGAATGGGAAAATAGATCGAGATAAGACAGTTCCATGTTGTACTAACAAATAAACTTACCTCTAAGAGATCTCATACCTGCAGGTGAGACATGCTGTATGTGTGAATAACTGCTCCCTTAATAGATGAAACAGATGAAAATCTGTTCTAAGTCTTAGAGACAATGATTACACATCACTGCACTTGGCACAGCAAAGATAAAAAGTCATTTATAAAATGGCAGTCGGCACATTCTCACCCAGAACATTCAATTGCCACTGAGCCTGTCACTTCCCTATAAGTAGGATTAATGAACAAGGAATTCTTTACCTTTCTTGTGAGTGGCACTTCAATGGGGACAGGGACAACTTCAGCCAAAAGGCAACCATAGAAGGCCACCATGAAAGCAGCAGGGTCATTGTTAGGAAACACTAGTGCCACCTGGAGACAAGAATGACACAGAGCAGACACAACAGAACAATTTATCTTTCCACAGACAACAGCATGAAAATTCCAAAACTCCAACACAGTATAGTAAAGACCTATAAGACCAGTACTCAGGAGGCTGAGGAAGAAGGAGTGTAAGTTCAGGGCCATAGTGGGCTACCTAGCAAAAATACATTTCAAAGTGATGGATGATGAGAAAAAAATTTTATGTAAAATGTATAGTAAGAAATACATTAATAAATGTTCCATGCTTTTTTTCCCAACTTACACGGAAGAGAAACATTAACAGCTACAAACTATAGCACCATTACTAGACAATAGCTCATTTTATACTTTCCTCTTATCTTCTATAGCCATGTAATTTTTATATGCATAAAAAGTGTACATAATGTGTTCTTACTTTTTTCACTGATCTACATAAACAACTCCTTGCATTCTGATATGCAGTTTTCACAACTATAAAATTAATTATACATAATTAAATGCTTGTACAATTCTTTACTAGTACATTCTGATATACAGTTTTCACAACTATAAAATTAATTATACATAATTAAATGCTTGTATAATTCTTTACTAGGGAGATGGGCAAAAAGCTTGAGATCTATACCTAGATAACACTTAATTCAGATCCTAAGGTTCTTCTGAGTTCTGGGATCTTAGGTATAATTCTGGCCTCTCTAAGCATTGGTTTCCAAGTATGAAAAAAGGAGCAATAATAGAAACTAGACATGATTGTCATGGTAAAGGTCAAATAACATAGGGTTTACAGAGTTCTGTGTAGAGCATGACATACCACATCATATGTATCTATAAATATGTACTACTAGTAATATTCACGTTACTAGTCCTGGCATAATTTCAACATCAGTCTCTTACATTGTACAATGCACATTTTCACTGCCAACTATTATAAGTATTTAACCAGTATTTGATTGTTCCTGGTCCTTCCTTGTTCATCCAACCTGCTCAGTTCAGCCAGTCTGAGAGTAGAATATTATAAACCACTACTGAATGAAGCTGGATGTAATTACTAAATAGATTTTTCCAACACTCCTTAACAACATGGCATATCTTAATGTTACAATTTTTCCTCTTATAGATTAATTTACATTTCCAAAATTTTTCCTTTCAGTGTCTTGTTATGTTCCCTGGAATTTGTGTCTAATATATTTGAAACAAAGATTTCCTGATATATTTCCACATTTTGGTATATTTTGATGTTTTAAATGTGTTTCCTTTATATTCACAGGTAATAAATATTTGACTCAAATTCTCCATACTTTTTAAATGAATAGAGACTTAATTTTGGTGTTGACATATTTCTGAGAAATGTGTTTGGTTGTTTTATAATTATGGCAGTATCAGAGAATGTATTCATGCAGACTAAAATGACTACGACTTGATTAAGCAACATCTTCTGGGATGCATCCTACATGCAAACTGTCACTGGATATTAGTGTGTGGTACATGACTAAAGCACAGCCAATTTAATGTTTATCATACCCTAATGCTCTCTTAATGTTCCTTCCTACTTTCTGGTTTCAGAAAGCTCCTATATGGTACTTTTGTTTGTTCTGTTTTGTTTTTATAGGATCCCTACTATGTTCTTCAGGATGCCGCCTCTAATTTTAAACAAGCTCCTCTAGCATGTTGTGGCACCTTTAGTATTAATACTTTACAAACCAAAGTGGGTATATTTTCCCAGGCACATACATATAGTGATTTAGCACATCTGCATCATTTTTACAGTTTCTTATTCTGGAGTTTCAAATGGGTTCTTTAAAAAATGTTCTAAATAGACCTTATTAATTTTGGTAAGAACATTTAAATAAGCTAAACAGGCTAGCATAAAAGGATTGTGATGGTAGTAATGAAAGCAGGAGTTATTGGTTAATGAATAACCCTATTGGCCTATAGGGAAACAAGATAGGTGGGACTAGGAGACAAGGAGGATTCTGGGAGATGTAGTAGAAAGGATTCAAAATGTAGGTCCGCAAGAGGAGTAAGAGGTCCAGACCCTCTCTCTGGAAAGATAAGACCATTATGAAACACTTAGATTGGTAGAAATGAGTTAATATTTAAGACAGAGCTAGCCAATAAGAAATCCTAGTAACAGGGCAACAGCTTTATAACTAATACATTGTCTCTCTGTATTATTTGGGACTGAAGTGGATGTGGGACCAGGCTGGCAGGAAAGTGCTTGTAACAGAGCTGTATATCTTAAATTTGGTCATGCTGGCTATTTAACAATATAGGATGGTTGGTGGAAAAATTAAGTTCTAGAATACATGATTTCTTTTCTACATGCTATAAAACCAGCTAGATGAACAAGTTGGAAAAGGAATAAGACTTATTTGTGTATGTAAGCATATTAACAAAAACCAATTCTTTGAGACTGAGGTGTCCTGTGTATCTGCTTTTATCTGAGGAAGTCTGTGTGTATGGAGAAACATATTTTCAGATGGTTGAGGCTCATGAAGCAACAAGAAACAATTATAAGTTTATAATGTTCTCAGGTGACTACTGCCTCATGATTTCTTCCCACAAAGCAGGCCAAGAAGTCTAAGGAAACTGATCAAAGCAGTAAAACACACAAAACTTCCCAAAATTATGAATGTTTATCTTTCATATCCAATCTTACTCTGCTAAGGAAGAACAGGCTGAATCCGTGGATTGTGAGACAGAAGTTATCTAATTATTTGAACCTCACTTACCCTGTCTCCGGGTCGTACCATAGGTTCTTGTTTTGTACCTAATTTATGTAGAATGTTGTAAGCAACCTTCATACTTCTTGTCCACAGTTTACCTGTTAATATGAAGAATGAACACACACGCAACTTTAACAACATACACTTGCATTTTCAGTTATACACAACTGTAAATATTAAACCAGGGAACATTTTATAGGCAAACACATACATCTATTTTGCTCAGTATATGTGGTTGGAAATATCTGTCATGTAGGAGACTATTGACAAAAAGGAAGACAGGAAACAAGACTATAAAACTGAAAGCTACTACTCAGAAGTAGTAGAGATTTTAAAAACAGAAGAGAGACAAGGGTAGGAGGGAAGAGGAAGAAAGAGAGGAGAGAGGGAGAGGGGAGAAGAAAAAGAGAAAAAGCAGGAGAGGGAGGAAGGAGAGAGGAAAGGAGAAGGATTGAATTCCTTAATTTTTGCCAGTTTTGCCAGTCTTATGATTGGCCTATGACAGGGAAGGAGTTGTAGGACATGAAACCATAAGTTTCTTATTAATAGTATACAGCCATAGGAATGTGAGGGATGAAGGTCTTGAAAATTCCTCTCTCACAAACTTTGCCCAAAGATTTTTGTTGTTTTCATTTTAAGCCTTCAACTTAAATTCTCAGAATCAAGAAGGAAAATAAGTGCTAATCCTGACACATTGCCAGAGATCATGAGAGCAAGGCCTTAACACCCTTAACTCCTCCAAGTATATGACACACTTACTGAAAGCTATAGAAATGTTTAAAAGTTTGCCAAATTTCTTCTGGATTAAGCATTGGGGATAGAAGTGCCAGTGAGAGGTTATAAATCTCTATTAGTGACCTATTAATGTGTCCTGTCTTAGGTAACTGTAATGAACACAAACTGTAAAAATGCCTCTAACTAGTCATTCAAAACCTGATCCCCTGCAAATTGTAAACTTCTCAGAATGAACATTTTCTAATCTCAGGATTTAGAGATTTTGGAAGAGGAATCTATCCACTTAAAAATTATGATAAATATCATTTATCATTTTTAAAATTATGAACTCTGAGAAAAAATTCTCAAGTATAATATAAGTGTAATTTTTTTTCTTTTCCTAAAGTTTCTACAAGTTTTATTTAAGAACAAAACCAAGCTCTGAAGGAACTTTGCCTTTCAAGCCTTACTCCTGTGCCAGTACATTTCCAGGTAATCATGAGTAGTATAAGGTGGAATAAAAGTGACTTCAAATCTAAGGAGAGTTCTTGCATACATTTTATAGCACAGTCTAAGATACTCAACTATTAACAGCTTTCAAAATAAATCAAGATTCAAGTTAATACATTATATATTATATATATTATATATATAATAATATAATACAGATCAATCTAATTATGTCTCAATATAGTCAATGTCTAGTTTTCCTCTTGTAAATAGAAATGATTTTAATTTATAACACAGTTTTAATTTAAAAAATGATTTAAATTTATTTCCCATTAGAACTACATATACTTAAATTAATTTTGCTATTATTTACCATTCATAGGATTCATCTACTTGTCTGCTTCTCAGTGGATAATGAGCAAGAAGAATGTTTTATCTTCCATTGTCCATTGTCTTGATTCTCAGTACATGCTAGCCATTTTTGGGGGGGTCATTTATGTCATAGGCAAACACCAATCAACTCCACAATCAAGGTATGCAAGTTAATATAACTATTAAGTATTTCATTACTATATGTTAAGGTTTAATTCATGATCACTTCCTCACCTGAACCCCCTAGGTCTTTAAAGTCATTTGATATCTTATTTGGGGAGTATACATCTCTATCACTAACCATCAGTTCATAAGAAACAACAGAGTGAATTGGTTTTTTCCCATAAATACTTTAAGGCTTCAGACTTTTTTGCTTACTGTAAACAAAACTAGGGAAGTATTCTAGCTGAATAATTACATTTTGTTAACACTGAATAAAATAAAAAGTAACGTGTTATAAATAAACCAATCAATTAAAACCATTACAGTTTGTTAATGATTCAACTTCATTTTCAGCTGTGATTCTTAGACGTTGGCATCATTACACACACACAATCCAGTTTTACATCTTCTAGTTTTCAGAGAAAAGGCAATTGAGTAAGCACAGTTGATAGTATAATCAATGACAAGAGATACTTCCAGAGTGGGTGACAAGGACTATTGTCTTTAGTTTCTCTTAGATTTAAGTGAAATCTAGGCTACTCTGCAGACAATGTAACTGCAGAGAAAGGAGACAGTTATGCAGGGATAATACAATTATCAGAAGAATATTACATCTATAAAACCGGGGCAATAATTGGAGAGACTTATCATTTAACAACTTATAATAAATGGCAGAAAGACCTGTAATTCAGGCAGCTAAAACCCTGCCATACTTGAAGTAACTCAGTTACTCCAGAGCTATTGTAGCTCTACCCCTGCATGGGGGAGCTATTGACAACAGAATCTACTGGGGAGGAAGAGTCAATTTTCTTCAGGAAAGCAAGCCTGAAGCCTACCCATGCCCCCAATAGATGGTCCTATAGTCACACATATACAGAGAGCACTAAATGGACTCAGTGGGTATTAGGAGGAAAAAAAAAATGAGCACATTAGGTTGTAAGTGAAAAGAGATGGTGGAGATAGGGGAGTAATTGAAAGGGAAAGAATGGGAAATGGATTTCATCAAATATACCACACGTGTATAGATGTTAAATATTTTAAAAACAAAAAAGATAAACAGGAACATTTATGTGGTAGAAAAGAAAAATTTATTTACAGGTATCCTAACAAAACAAGAGGAAGTAGATGAAGCCTGTTTTCTACCAAGTGAGAATGAAAAAGGAAATACTGTGCAGTATGGTTATTTTTTATTACTAAAGGTTGCAGTAGCCCATGGGTACTGCTTAGTATGCTTCCTATTTCTACTGCAATGTGAAGTCTTAAGTATAAGATATTTTAAAGGTTTACTCTATCTACATTTTCTACCAAACATTCAAAATTTCTCAGCTAAAAATTCTGCTGTCTCAGGACTTTACATGGAATTAAATTTGAGATCTGAAGGGATATTTGAAGATGTTAAGTACTATGGAACTTCAATTATATCAATTTTCTCAGGCATTAAATCAACTGAAATTCAAGGAGCCTTGTTTTCCTTGAATTTTCTCGGAAATAACAAATCTTCAGTTCATTTATTTTTGTTTCCCACAGAGATAGCATTCATGTATAGTATTCACTGTCTCAGTGAAGATTTTCATTTATGTACTGATACAGTGTAAGCTATATTTGAAAATATCTTATTTTCTAATGTTTTCTTAGAAACAAGCAAAATTAAAGTGAACCATAACACATTACTGACAAATTATATCAAAATACAGAACATAAGAGGCTTACAAGCATGAATTGGAACATTTTGGTACAAGTATGACGCATATGTAAAAATATGTATCCCTTGAAGCAACAATCTGTTTCTTGTATTTCAAACTTACTATAGCCTTTCCAGCAAGGCAAAGAGGCAAGCACTAGCTTCCTGAATAAGCAGTTAACAGAGAGGGGCTGCAGTTTTACTCTTATGATAATCCTCTTAAGAAATACGTTTTGTTCAACTTGGAGTTCCAAAGCCAGAGTGCTTGGAACTCAGTGCATGCTTGCAGGTCACTAAAATGCACACAACTTCAGGGACAAACACAAAGGTTGGTGCTAGGTTCCCCGACACAAAGACAGGCAAGTGTTGGAGTCATTAGCTTTAAAACAGCAGTGACTCCAAGTACACAATTAGCTTTCAGAATTAATTTGAGCAGACATGAGGGTCACACAGAAAAAGTCTTCTCTTTTTGATTAATAAAACCTTTCTCTGAGTGCATACTTTAAAAACAACAACAAAAGTTTTATGCTCTATCTATTTTAAAGGTCCAAATGTAGCCACAAATACAGACCATAAAAAATAGACTGACAAATCCAACATACTTCTAAGCCCAAATCTCATTTTGGTACATGGAATGCAGAGGTACCTCTGGGGTGCCACCCTCAAAATGTTGGGTTCTACTTAGTTATATTACTTGCAGAACATCTGGCTATTAACCTTGGTGGCTAATTTAAAGCTGAAGCTCTTTCCTCATAATTATCCAAAGTGTTTGCAATATAGACACAAAGCCAGTTCTTTTTTTTTTTTTTTAAAGCACCATCGAATGTCATGCATGCAGATGTAAAACGAGCCATATATTCTTGTAGCCATGAAGCTTAAAAACTGAAGCCAGGAGTATGAAAATAACCGTAATCTGTTTTCTCCATGATGATGGAACTATGAGAAAGGCCCCTCTCCAGCACAGCTGGCCATGAGCAAAATTTTAGTCTGCATTAAGTATACTGTGGAAAGAATTAAGTGAAGCCTGTTCCTCTAACTTTTTGCAATGTGTATCCAGATTTTGCTGCTTCTGAGTGATAGATGTCAATGTGGAGCCAGTCATAAATAATCATAAATACTAGAAGCCTGAATGTTGATATAATTATCTGAAATCTGAAATGCTGAAATCCCCAAGGGACAAATCCTAAAAACAATTCTCACTGAGAGAGTATGGAAAGACTTTGTAAGAGGGACAGAATAGTAGCAAGGTCTGCGTAGGGGGTTATTGTCTCTACTTACATGAAGGATGATATCATGTTATGTAGAAGAAATACCTAGAACTCTGGTCAAACACCATCTTGGATATGTCTGTGAGGTGGTCCAAAGATCAGTGTGGGTCTAAATGGATCATTTAGGGATGCTCACCCTTAATATTGACTGATAATCATTTAGCCAGTCAGGAGACCAGAAAAAAACAGAGGCAAGTGAACTGCTCTTTCTCTGAGAATTACAAAGTTTTTCTTTGCTGCACCAGAGATCAGAACACTAAGCATGGGCAGAGGAGTTAGCTCATTGACAGTATGTGTTCCTGACATGCACAAAGTCCTGAGTTCAACCTCTACCAGTGCAAAAACAAAGGCATAAAACAAGCACAAGACAAAAATCAGCAGCCTCTAGATTCAACAACCCACAATACACCATTAGCTTCCTCAGAGTCAGCAGACTTTTAGCTTCCTACTATTTTAAAATGTCAGCATTACAATGCTGTGTCTTTTATTGTATTGTTCCCATTCCAACATTGGAGGTACAAATGATACAGACTTTCAGACAGCTCTAACTCATTTTAGTCTCTGTGAAGGTACCTGAGATATCGCCTTTCAGTATCAATATTGTTTGAATATGTAAATGCACTGAAATTTCCTCAAATTAATGACTGCCCTCATTATGCACTTGTAGTCTTCTAGGATAAAACTTTCCAAGATTCCAAATGTTTTTTGATTAGCTACGTCAGAAGACTTGGACTATCCATCATTGCATTACAGAGGACCACAGTTATAAAGCTGGATTATGTAATCGCCAACATGATACACATGTAGACATTTGCTTTCTGACTTGGTTCTTTATGGATGAAGTGTATCTGCTTGTAATTCTATTTTTAAAATTAATTTTTGTTTAAATTAAAAACAATCTTATTTTAGATACCAATCCCAGTTCCCTCTCCCTCCTGCCCTCCCATTTACCCCACCAAACTTCCTATCCCCCATCCACTCCTTAGGAAAGGTGAGGTCTCCCATGGGAATATCATCAAAGTCTGTTACATCATTTGGGGCAGGACCTAGGCCCTCCCCTGCGTATCTAGGCTGAGAGAGTATCCCTCCATAGGAAATGGGCTCCCAAAGCCCATTCATGCACTATGAATAAACAGTGGTTCCACTGCCAGAGGCACTATAGACTTCCCAGGATCCCAAATGACACCCATGTTCAGGGGGCCTGGTTCAGTCGTATGCTGGTTCCCCAGTTGTCAAAATGGGGTTAATGAGCTCCCTGTTGTTCAAGTCAGCTGTTTCTGTGGATTTCCCCAGCATGATCTGGACCATTTGCTCATCACTCCTCCTTTATTACAACTGGATTCCAGGAGTTTGACTCAGTGTTTAGCTGGGAATCTCTGCTTCTGTTTGCATGAGTTACTAGATAAATGAAGTCTCTGATGGCATTTAAAGTAGTCATCAATCTCAGGATAGGGGAAGGGCATTTAAGGTAGCCTCTTTATTATTGCTTAGATTCTTGTTGGCATCATCCTTGTGGATCCCTGGAGATTTCCCTAGTGCCAGATTTCTTGTTACTGCTTGTAATTCTTAAAGCTATATGACTTGTATAAATAAATCTGAATATTTACCTTAGCAAAAATTTCTGTATTCTTAATACAGAAATATTATAGAAGTATTATGTCAACATTTTCATACCTTCCTTATATAAATCTCCCATTAAAAATGTACATGAAGCACTTGCCCCTGGCCAATCATGCAATCCAGAGTCTGCTGACATTGCTGTGCTAGTTTCTTTCCTTCCCCCACTCCTCTCAGAGAAGAGGTGAGCTTGGGCCCGTCTCAGGCCTGACTTCCACTCTCCCTCTTTGGGATCTCCTGGCCTGGGGACTGAGGGTAGGTAGACTTGCTCCCAGCAGATCAAGCCATCCAGAGTCTACTGACATCACAATGTTAGCGCCTCTACAACCTACCCAGAGAGGGAGTCCCTCAGACCTGCCTGTACCCATCATGAGACCACTGCAGTATTGGACCTTCTTGTACCCACCGGAAGAGAACATTGAACCCACCAGGAAAGGAAGAGACCCCACCTGCACCAACTGGAAGAAGGGATGGGAAGATTACAATATAAGAACACATTCAACAACAGAAAAACCAGTATGACACCACCAGAGTCTGGGGACTCTATACCTGCAAATCTGAACATTCCAACACAGATGAAGCAGAAGAGAATGACCTTAAAAACAACTTAATGAAGATGATAGAGACCCAAAAAGAGGAAATGAGAAAATAAATTGCAAGAAACAATTCAAATAGTGCAATGTTTGACAACTGACAAAAAAAGACACACACACACACACACACCCACACACACACACCCCACACACCAAAAAAATTGATCAAAAATTACAGATGCAAGCATAACCAACAGAATACAAGGGATAGAAGAGACAATCTCTGGCACTGAAGATGCACTAGGAGAAATAGATTCATCAACCAAAGAAAATCTTAAGTCCAACAAATCCCTAACACAAAATATTCAGAAAATAAGGGACACTGGGAAAAGGCCAAATCTAAGAATAATAGGTATGGATGAAGGTGAAGAAACCCAACTCAAAGGTGCAGAAAATATACTCAACAAAATCATAGAAGAAAACTTTCCCAACATAAAGAATGGCATGCCAATGAAAGTACAAGAAGCTTAAAGAACACCAAATAGAGTGGACCACAAATAACTCCCCTCAACACATAATAATCAAAATACCAAACATACAGATAAAGAAAGAATATTAAGAGCAGCAAAGGAAAAAGGCCAAGTAACATATAAAGGCAAACCTATCAGAATTACACCTGACTTCTCCATGGAAACTCTGAAAGCCAAAAGGTCCTAATTCTACCAACACTAAGAGACCACGTATGCCAGACCAGACTACTATACCTTGCAAAGCTTTCAATCACTATAGATGGAGAAAATAAGATATTCCATGACAATTCCAGATTTAAAATATACTTATCCACTAAACCAGCCCTACAGAAAGTTGTTGGGGGGAAAACAACACAAAACTTACAAAAACATAGGCAATTCATAATCCCACTTTACCAAAAGCCAAAAGAAAAAGCAGGGTAAATCTACTCACAATACCACCAACAACAACAAATACAAAACAAAGAAAAATTAACAATCAATGGCACCCAAAAAAAAAGAAGAAAGAAAAAGAAAAAAAATTAAAAAACAAAACAAAACAAAAAAACAATCAATGGCCCTTAATTTCCCTCAATATTAATGGTCTTAACTCACCTATAAAAAAAACATAGGCTAACAGTATGGACATGAATACAGAACCATCCTTCTGCTGCATACAAGAAACACAGCTCAACTTCAAAAACAGATGTTACTTAAGAGTAATAAGTTGGGAAAAGATTTTCCAATCAAATGGACCCAAGAAACAAATTGGTGTAGCTAATATCCTAATATCTAACAAATTAGACTTCAAACTAAAATCAATCAAAAGAGATAAAGATCATTTTATATGCATCACAGGAAAAATCCATCAGGATGAAGTCTTAGTTCTGAACATCTATTCCCCAAATACAAAGGCACCCACATTCATAAAAGAAACATTACAAAAACTCAAATCTCACATAAAACCTCACACACTTATATAGTGGGAGACTTCAACACCCCACTCACACCACTGGATGGACCACCAGACAGAAACTTAACAAAGAAACAAAAGAACTAACAGAAGTTGTGACCCCAATGGGTTTAACAGACATCTACAAAAAATTCCATCCAAACACAAAAGAATATACCTTATACATGGTCCCCAGGAGAAGGGGAAAGGGAAAAGATCTCCTGAGCAAATTGGGAGGGGGAGGGAGGGAGTCAGGACAAAGAGAAGAGGTGAAAAGGAGGGGAGAGGAGGATAAGAGGGAACAGGAAGATTGAGTCAGGGGAAGAATAAAGGAGAGTAAGAAAAGAGGGAGCCATTATAGGTTTAAAGAGAAATCTGGCACTAGGGAAATGTCCAGAGATCTACAAGGATGACCCCAACTAACAATCTAAGCAATAGTGGAGAGGCTACCTTAAATGCCCTTCCCTGATAATGAGATTGATGACTACCTTATATGCCATCCAAGAGCCTTCATCCAGTAGCTAATGGAAGCGGAAGCTGACACCCACAGCCAAACACTGAGCTGAACTCCTGGAATCCAGGTGCAAAGAGGGAGGAATGGTGAGCAAAGGGGCCAAGATCATCAGCCTGGAAAAACTCCTAGAAACAGCTGACCTGAACATGAGGGAGCTCATGGGCCCCAGACAGATAGCTGGGAAACCAGCATCGGACACAGGCAGACCACTTGAGCATGGGTCTCAGTTAGGAGGTATGGATAGTCTATGGAGCCTCTGACAGTGAGTGGATCAGTATTTATCCCTAGTATACTAATGGACTTTGGGAGCCTATTCCACATAGAGGAAAACTCCCTCAGCCTAGAAACATGAGGGAGGGCCTAAACCCTGCTCCAAATGATATGGCAGACTTTGAAGATCTCCCATGGAAGGCCTCACCCTCCCTGGGAAGCAAAAAAAGGGTGTGAAAGGGGGTAGGTTGGGGGCAGGGGAGGAGGAGGAGAGAGAACTGGAATTAACTTGTAAAAAA
This sequence comes from Phodopus roborovskii, assembly GCF_943737965.1. Lineage (NCBI taxonomy): Eukaryota > Metazoa > Chordata > Mammalia > Rodentia > Cricetidae > Phodopus > Phodopus roborovskii. The sequence continues at coordinate 6,234,857 of NW_026126485.1, forward strand.
AAGCTTGTTTCTAGTTTAAATTTAAAAAAAAAAAGTAAATGAAGCCAGGTGTAGTGTATGCCTTTAATTCTGGCTCCAGGGAATCCTGAGGTGGGTAGATCTCTGCATATTGGAGCCCATTCTGGTCTACATAGCAAATTCCAGGGCAGCAAGGGCCACATACAGAGATTCTGTCTCAAAACAAAACAAAACAAAAAACAAAAAACAAAAAACAAAAAAACAAAACCATACACACACGTGTTTGTATGTATAATAAATGTCATTTAAAGAATTTTAAATACTTTTTCATAACTGTATTTTTGGGATTTTAAACTTCAGGAATTTCCAATACCTTTCAGTGTCAGCATTTGTGATTACAGCATTTTGGTGTTTGGGGGTCTTATAATTCAAATCTAGACTCAAAGTTTTGATACATACTCCCTATTGTCATCAGTGAAAGTATTCTTTTGAAAACAAAAGCAAAAACAAGATCTAGCATCACAGTGAAGTTATAATCACAGCTTTATACATCCATTTCTGGTTTAACTTTTTTTTTTAAGTAGTAACTCTTTTGTCATCACAAAATAATATATTTTAGAATAATTTTAGATAAATGAGTCACCCAGAAGTTTTTTTTTCCCCCCATTTTGTAGTGGTTATGCCATTTTGTAGTGGTAATATGCAGGAATGACAAAGGACAGATAGTGAACTTTATAGGATTGCTATAAGTAACAGTATGAGATTACCATAAGTGAGGATATACAAGGGTTTTCCATTTGTGTCCATGGTAGTCAGGCAGGGGGCCTTTGGTGAGATGGTTCCCCATCGCTGTAGTGCTGCTTCTAAAGAGGGTGGCCAGTTCGTGACCACTCCCAACTGCTCCCCTCTTGTGGCCAGCATCTGGGCACCTTCTGGCTTTGGCTGATTTGGATCTGGTTGTTGAACTAAATACATTTAAAAATACAAGATTTTCAAGAAAAATGCATCCATGTTAGCATAATATTTTTAAAGTTTATAAAAAATCTAAGAGATTTGTATTTAAGGCATAAATGTATCAGCTGACAGTAAACATGCTTTTCTAGAATTAAAATCATTACAGATGTAACAAAAGAATTGAGCTCTTACAATTTCCAAAGCAACACAGAATGGAGAATTTAGGTGGGTGTGAGAACATTTGTAGATAACAGACAAAACTGAACCATATGCCTAGAGTCTCACATTTAAATGCATGGGTTTGAAGTTCTACTTATTAGCACACAGTATTCAAGACTACAAAAGGCTCAGTTCTTACATTATATTTTTCCCTTCAAAGATGAAATATAGGCAGAAATCATCTACCAATACTCTGTATAACAAAAGCACGGTGAAAGTACTTGAGTGAATAAAACTAAAATAAATGCCTCACTGAAAACACTGTGTTCTTCTTTTAGTTTAGATAGGTCTTAGCTAGTAGTGGTGCTGCAAGCTTTTGATCCCAGCACTCAGGAGACAGAGGCAGGTGAATCTCTGTGAGTTGAAGGTCATCCTGGTTTACAGAGAGATCCATGATAGTCAGGGCTACACAGAGAAACCATGTCTCGAGAAAAACAAAAAGTTTAGACAGGTGTGAAAGAAAGATATCTAGAAAGAAATTCTCTCTCAGAAATTGAGTGATTGCCTCCACCTGCTATCTGGAAAATCAACTAAGCCTTCTATAAATTTTATTTTTCAATTTTCAGGTGCATGAATGTGTAGTATGGATATATATGTGCCTCTGTGTGTGTGTGTGTGTGTGGTCCCATGTGTACATGAGTATGAATGTGTAGGTTGAAGTTTGATGTTAGGAACTGTCCTCCATAATTCTTCTACCTTATTCATTAAGGCAGCCCAGCCTCACAATCAAGCCCAGCACTCAAGGTTGAGGCTAGTCTCATTCATCAACTTGACCTAGTGATCTCGTCTATACTTTTCAAGATTGCATTTAACATGGGTTCTGAAATCCTACCTTCACACTTGCACTAAAATGCTTTATCCCATTAGTCATCTGTCTCACCATCATTCAGCTGAGTCTTAACTTCAGTTAACAGATAACAAGAAGCATACTAAGAAACATACTAATAACAAGAAACATACTAATCATTTTGTTTCAATTTTAAGTTATCTAGTTGCAGACTCCCATTCATCATAGGTGAGATGGAGGGCAGAGTTCCCACCATACTCCAGCAATCTTATTATAAGCTTGTGTAGAAAGTACCCTTTGGCTTTGAGCCAAGGATCTCTATAGTTTCATTTTGCTTTGCTATCACAGCATTGAGTCCTTATAAAGAGGCCTAAATCACATAACAGAGTCACATTCCACTAAAGGGGGGGGGGGAACAGATGGCTTCAAAGCTCTAAAATGCTAGCCACTTGGTGTACTGTTACCATATTCATTGGAAGCAGCAACCTGCATTCTGACTTAGAGTGCTATTGTCAAGAAAAGGCAAGATTATCACTTTTTTAAAATTATATTTTATTTTACATGTCAATCCCAGTTCCCTCCCTCTTACCCTTTCTGCCCCCTCACATGCACCCAGACCACCCTCCCCTCCCATCCCCCAACCCCAATTCCACCTGTAGGGCAATGCCATCCAGGTGGGGTCATGTAAATCTGTCAAGTCATTTGAAGTAGGGACTAGGACTTCTCTTCTGTCTCTAGGTTAAGGTAGTATCCCTCCATAGGGGATGTGTCCACAAGGTCATTTTGTGCACCAGGAATACATCCTGGTTCCACTGTCTGAGATCCCTTAGACTGCTCAGTCCTTCTAGCTTAGACCGATATTCAGGGGGCCTGAGTCAGTCCCGTGCTTGCTTCCCAGCTATCAGTCTGGGGACCCGTTAGCTCCTCCTTGTTCAGGTCAGCTGTCTCTATGTGTTTCTGCAACCTGGTCTTGTCCTCTTCCTCTGCATCTGGATTCTAGTTCGACTCAATGTTTAGTTATGGGTGTTTGCTTCTGTTTCCAACAGGTACTAGATAAGGGCTCCATGGTGGTGGATAAGTTAGTTGTTGATCTCACTATCCAGGAAGGGCATATATGGTAGCCTTTGAACTCAAATTGTTAGTTGGTGGCAGTCTTGTAGGTCTCTAGACATTTCTTTAGGTTCAGTTTTCTCTTCAAACCAATAATGGCTCCCTCTTTTATGTTTGTTCTCTCTCTCTCTCTCTCTCTCTCTCTCTCTCTCTCTCTCTCTCTCTCTCTCTCTCTGTCTCTCTCTGTCTCTCTCTCTCTCGTCTTCCCTGACTCAATCTTCCTAGTCACACCTCTCCTCCCCTTCTCTTTCTCCTACTTCTCTCTCCATTCACTGCCCCCCCCACTTCCCATGTGCTCTGGGGGACTTGTCCCTTCCCCCTTCTGTGAGGGTCTTTAAATGAATCTCTTAGAATAAACCTTGTATCCTAGTTCCTCTGGTGTTGTGAATTATAGGCTGGTATCACTCTAAACAAAATAAAGGCATTTTGCAGAAAATGTAGTATTGTACCATGGAACTATAGGATCTCATAAAAGAAGAGGTAAAAACATTACCTTCTAACAATTCCTCAAAGTCATCAACAAAGAATTCCCGTAATGGGGGTCGCTTCGGTCGTTTAAGGGTATTGACAAGCTGCTGAATTTTTGCAGATACCCTGCTACTTACTGGTACACCTAACGAAAAAGAAAAAAGAAAAAAAAAAGAAAGAAAGAAAGAAAAGGGAATCAGAGTGAAAATGAACAAACACTGGAGGAAACATGGTAACTTGCAAAAAAATTTCCCCAAACAATAGTGTTTTTGTTTCCTGTAGTGGACACAGCATAAGGCCTTATACATGCCAGACAAGGTATCTAAGCAATGACATATACCTCCATTACTTCAAAATCATTTTAATCTTAAATGTACTTTCAGATTAAAAAAAAAATTATAGCACTGACAACATGGAAAAATTGCCACAATTCTCAACATCTAAATATAGTATCTTCTCAATTAATCCCAAACAATTTGTTTCAGATGAATCCAAGACCAGTGGTTTTGAAGCTTAGGTGAGAATGTTAGTACTAGCTGTGGGTGTGATTCTGAGTTGATGGTGTACACAATGAGAAGCGCTGGACTACATAATACAGGAGCCAGAATTTACCTAATTCCAGAACTTGACAGATTTTAAAGATAATGTAAGTTCTTAAATAATGGCAAGAATAATATCTATGATCATTTTCAATAATGGGTATGTCAGAGAATGAAAGCCAACTTGGTAGAATAAAAGGACAGCCAATTCTGTAAGAAATGTAATTGCTACAGTTTTTATTAAATTGATCTTTATGAATAAGTAGTATTAGGGCTTCAACCATGCTGAGGACAGTATGCCATTTGTTAAAGATATGGCTAGTATTAGGTATTTAATTGTGAACCACCCCAGTCATCATAACAACATCAACAAACACTGTCAGGTACATTGACTGTGGCGTGTTGATACTGTTCAATTTTTCATAAAGAAATAAGTAATTTTACTGATAGATTCTAATCTAACTTTTATGACCGGTGCAGGAATATAACACAATTCAACTAGAATACAGAGAAAGTTCATATCTGTGGTTTGCTGATTGGTATTCCATACTTGGAACTATTAATGTTACTATAATACACCAAGATTAGAAATTTGGAAACTAGGGAAACCCTTTTATTCTGTAAGTTATCAAAGCAGTGATCATTTATTTCCAATTTTAATAAAAAAAAAAAAAGGTACCTCCTTCTTCCAAAATCTAAGGCTACAACACCTCTATAAATCACTTTGTTTTCCCATTTATCTTCATGTTGCTCTTTGAAATAAGCATTCACAGTCTTAACACTTATACTGTAAATTCTTAGATTCTAATGACTCATCCAACATTAGTTATACACTAGAAAAATATCAGCATCTAATTAAATCTTTATCTTCTCATGGCTAAATTACTGCAATATCTACATTGTTTTTAATAAGGATAAATCCTTAGACAATGTGGAAATGATTTACATTTTTCAAAGTTAGGTCACCTAGAAAAGTTCCAAAGGAACATGATAAGCAGGACTGAAGGAACCAAGGAGTATCTAGAAGCAGCACCTTCACTCAAAAAGAGTAATACTAATCATAGTAAAGACAGCAGTAGAGCATTCACATTGGAGGAAGCACCTCACTGTATGACATACCATCCCCAGTCTCCATGAGCTCAGCATTGCCATACTTTGGTGCTGTCCGGGATGTGGTAGAGCCCTGTGGCCTTTCTACTTGTATTGAGTGTTCTGAGGTGTATGTGGTTACATCAGGAGGTGCAGAATGATTTTCTGTAAAGAAGCACAGAAGACAATTTTCTCATGAACATGGTTATTCCAAAGGCTAAGCAATAGGGCCTCAAAAATGTCTAGAAAATACTCTATAAAAAGATACTTTGACCAAACATGGTGACACAAGCCTGTATTCCTAATACTTGGAAGCATATGCAATGAAGTCCATTATCATCACAGCAAGAGTAGGGCAGGAGGCAAGGCAGGAATAGTGCTAGAGAAGTAGTTGAGAGCTACATCATGATCTGCAGGCAGGAGAGGCTGCCTGGGCCCAGCATGAGCTTTTGAAACCTTACCTCCTATTCTAGTGACTCACTCCCCCCAAAAAGGCCACACCTCCCAATCCTTCTAATATTTATTTTTTTGGAGGGGGGAGTTGAGACAGAATTTCTCTGTATTACTTTGGAACTTGATCTGTAGACCATGCTGGCCTGGAACTCACAAAGATCCACCTGCCTCTGCCTCCCGAGTGCACCAACAATGCCTGGCTCCTTCTTATCTTTTTAAACACTGTCCATTTCAACCTTACAGTAAAATTCTGGTTCATATAAGCTTTCATCAATAAAATCACAAAAACATCACAGAGGGCATGCTGTAAAAAGCACAAAAATTTGGGGTTGAAGAGATGGCTCAGCAGATAAAGCATCAGCTGCTCTTTCAGAAAACCAGAAGCTGAATCCCCAATGACACCTCACAACTGTCTGTAACTCCAGTTCCAGGGGATCCTACAGCTTCACACAGACATACATGTAGACAAAACACCAATGCATATAAAATTAATTAAAAAAAAACACACTTCTATTGACAGAGAACTAAAACAAGAGGGCCAGGGCAATCCTATTGGGACCTAAGTCACAAATGTGTACTTCAGGCAACAAGAATTTTAAGGGTTCGGCACATGTTCATGAATAATAGAAAACTCTCCACTATTTGCGGAGGGGCACTAATTACCTCCAGAGTGGAATGTGAACAGGATGAAGGCTTAGCATATTTTTTGGAGGCAAGAAGTATAATTTGGATTTTAACAACTTAATGTAAAATGTGTTTTGAAAGATCACACCATGAAATTATTTCTAGCAAAAAGTGACAATCCCAAATCCATGTTTTAACCATCCTGATGGGACATGGAGGATTAGGCACATAACATGGGCCACCACTGACAGTTTCCATTCAGCCTGGTATTATCTTAGAGAAGATTCATATTTTTCAGTTTGCTTTTGGAGTAAAGTTTAAAATTCTAAAATGTGGATCAAAAAACTATGAGTAGCTGTTTACCAGGCACCTGACTTTAGAAATATTAGCATATAGATGTGTCTTTGTATTTGTAGCTTATTTTGTGATAAAGGTACCATGTTCAATAGCTGCAGCAGTAAAATATTTAATTATCTATCCATTTATAGGAAAAATTTGTTGATCTGCTCTAAAATTATAATATTCTAACTGCAATACCACCCAAGTTGAGAGGGATGGGACATTAGGGAGATACTAGCCCTTAATACGCAGGCTGTGGCAACATCACCAATTTTGGTATATATGTGCTATATTAGGGCAACATATGTTTTAAAAGCTTAAATACTTAGGACGATTACAGATAAATAAACAAGGGTAATTTATAATAGTGGCTATTCAAACTGAATAAATTTCCCTAATAAAACAGACTCCACAATCAAAACATCCAATTGCCAGGCTCTTGCTTATTATGTAATAACTAATACATCTCTGGGATAAATAAAGATTTTTATAAATTCATTCTGTTAGTTTTTTCATTTATTTGTTTACATTCACACATACTAGTTATCTACTTATGTGGAAGTGCACATATGTGGGGACAGAAGTTGACATTGTTGATCTAACCTTATTTTTTTGGGACAGGGTCTGTGATATCTACTTTTAGTTGTAAAATTGATTACATCTGAAATTAACAAAAACCCAAGTGGCTGGATACACCTGTGAAGGATTTTTCTTAATCAAATAATTTGAAATGGGAAGAGTCACTGCTTTTAATCCAAATCTTTTCAGGAGGGCAGATTCGCCTTTAATCTGGGCATTATGGTCTGGTGACAGGCCTATGTAAAGGAGATAGAAGAAGGAAGTTTTTGCTCTTTGCCTGGTTGCTCTCAATCTCACTAGCAAATTCATACCTTCATGAGTCTATTTCTTCAAGATTACAATGTATAAACACAAACTGAACAACTACTGGATTCTTAGACTTTCAAGTTGTTAGACAGTCATTGTTGGACTAGCTGAACCACATGTAAGTAATTCGAATAAATCTAACACACACACACACTTATTTTCACTCTATAAATTCTGTTCTTCTAGAGAACATTGAATAATACAGGGTCTCTTGTAGAACCAGAAACTCATTAGTTGTCCACACTAGCTCCAAGAATCTATAGCTGACTCACTGGGACAGGAATTACAGGCAAGGGTTACCAGATCCAGCTTTTTTAGATGGTGCTGGAGATTCAAACTCAGGTCCTGGTGCTTGCATAGCCAGCCCATACCAACTGAAAGATCACCCCAGCTCAACTTCATATCTTCTTAGCAGGGATGGATACAAGAATTCTTACGAGAATTCTAAAACATTCTGGGAAAAATCAATTACTTTTATAAAGACTGGATTAATAAAAATACACTCTCAATATACTCTGACAATGTTGTCAGATAAAGACATTATCAAAAGATTACAGAGGCTTAAAACTAAAATAAGTTCATGTGAAAGTCTAATTTCATATATATATATATATATATATATATATATATATATATTCTGCATTGTCTTTAGTTCTTACTCTATGACTGTATTAATACAGTATGTGTCCAATTTCCCTAGTTATGTTATCTAAGTAATTCCTATAATTTACTCAACATTTTTTCAAATATAAATCTTGGAGTTTAAAATAATTCAAGTAATTATACTGTCTAGTCTAAGTTACATTTCTCAAGTTTTCATTTTGAGCATTAAACCCCTCATTTCTAACTAAGGTTGTTTAATTTTTAACTTTATTTTTGTGGTATTTAGGATTGAAACAAAGCCACAAGAAGCAAACACTGAGCTACAATGCTCAGCCTTAAGGCACTTAATAAGTATGTTCCAATAATTACCATGAGTGATCCAGAGTCATTCTAGGGCTAGCAAGTGCCTCAAAGGTACACAGTTTTGCTAGTATGCACAAGGATCTAGGTTTTGATGTTTGGTAAACAGGTTACCCTGGTTATAGTGATATGGAAAAAATACACAAGTCAGCCAAAGGCACACAATATTCTGCCAGTAATGTAGGAAGTCAGAACATAAGGTCTGACTCCTTGTACTAGCAGTCTACACAATCTCAAAATTTAGCACTGTCAAGTTTGAGGTTTTGCTGTCAGGGTCCTTGGTTACAGATTAACAAGTATATCTTGTAATATACACAACAAGCACTATAGGAGAAAGTAAAATTGATAGCCCAGAATAGAATTTTTCATCCTCTAGTAAGCCATCCTGGCTCACCAAAATACATGGGAGATGTCTTAGGTGTGTGCCCAAGGAAATTTGCAGAAAAAAAAATACAGAAAGGCTTGAGGTTTTGCTTTAACCAAGAAGCAAAAGAATGCCCATTTTGAGAGAGACTATGTGGTTGTTATCTCTTGGCTTTCCTCATTAATGTGCAAAAGAAGTCTCTATAGACTCCACATGATGCAACTTGCCCAAAGGGATCAAACATGATTTTGGAGTTTATTTGTTTTCAGCTTTGCCAAACGTGCATGCATGTATATGCAGGCACACACTCATGCTATTTTCTTTTTCCCAAGATTTTGATGATCTCAGCAAAAGGTCAAGTGGTGACAACTTTGACTCTCCACCTCTCCCCTTGGCTGCCTTTGTCTCTGGAATAAAGTATTCTTAATTCTCATCAGGTTTCATTGTTTTGTCTTTGGGGGGGGGGGAAGCCAATGCCTACAGATAAATTCCAGATATTCTAGGAACTTAGCCTTGTGCCAAATAAGAAATTACTGAAATGTCACACACTCAGGAGTTATATTTAAGACACACTGAGCCTTGGTTGTATATGAGTAATGCAACCTTTTATAGTTTGGATAAATTTAATTCTGCATGCTATAATTTCCTCCAGTATTCCAAGTGTAAACTCACAAGGGGAAAGCCAAAGGCAGGGATTAATCTGTTCAGAAATATTTGGTCCTCTTAGAAAGATTCTGACAACCTTCTTAAAAGAACAAAATCAGAGAACTTCCATGTTCAAGTTGGTGGGTATACTGTCTGTCTGCTCAGGTACCATGGACAGCTGACAGCTTCAGCAGCCATTCTAAGCTGCAATAAGCAAAGAAATGACTTGTGTTATCTAAATATATTTAATGGTGACATTTATATGCAATGTTTAATCTTCTGATATTTTAAATGTAAGTTATCTGGTAACACTGACTAGTAATTTTCTTCAAAATGTGTTAAGCTTAAGTAACTGCTTCAAAAACTTGTTCAGATGTTCCTGTATTCTCCTTTTTACTTGCAACAGTTCAGAAAGTAAAAAGGGCAAGAAACTATGGTTCCCATTTTTTTCCCCTTCACTGAAAATGTGACTTCAAGATCCCAGTGGTTGTTAATGACAGAACTCAAAGCAGATGCTGTTCTTCAGGCAATGAACCAAACAAACTTACTTGAATATAAAAAGGGCAATGCTTTTAACTTTGTTCACTGAGTTCAAATGGGATGAAGCTTAAAACGTCAGTTTGAAATGACTTTAACTGCCCATCAATTAGTTAAAGATCCACATTCTGGGTATCTGAGCTGACTTTGCCATGTTTAACTCATTTATTCCACTTCCTGTTTCCTGATGTGGAAAGGTATTCCTACAGTATTGCAGGTGTGACTTGGGAGAACTACATCTATATCTCACTCAACCTCTAGGTATATATATGACCGTATAATATGCAACTGCCTCTAAGTACCTGGCTATTTCTCTACCTGGTGGCTACATGACAGATAGAACATATTGGATCATATCCAAACAATTTACCTTCTGAAAACCTCTTACCATTGACCTGTTTGAGCTCTTAATCCACAGAAAACAATGGATGAGAACAGAGATCTAGATGTCTCACTTCACACCTAAGAATGAGGACTAGACTGGGACATAGTAAATAATAAGCACATGGGCAGGAATGATATCATCTCCACATTTCATAGAACCAATTACTCATCTAGAACATGTTTCTTCTAATCGCTTACTTCTTTTCTTAAACTATTTTCAGATGCCCCGTGGTCATGCTTCTGACCATGTGGGTTTAATTTTTTTACTTTTCATTATGTATATGAATGTGGGGGATGGGTATATATGAGTATAGCTGCCTGTGGAAGACAAGAGAGGCAGCTAGATTCCCTGGAGTTTAAGTTACAGGGAGCTGTGAATAGTCCAATGTTTGTGCTTCAAACAAACCTCAGGTCCTCTGCAAGAACAGTATGTGCTCTTAACTGCTGGGCCACCTTTCTAGCCCACCTTCTACTTTTTCTAATCTATACAGCCTTCTTCATTCTAGAGCCCACATAAAGAATAATAGTATGAAGTATCTAAACAATGTGAATGCCTTTGGCAGAAATCATTAAGTCCATCAAGTTCCTCAAATGACACTCTCCAAGTAATAACAACTGTACGTTATAATCTCTTGTCTATACCAGCACCACAAAACTTCACTGAGTAGTGTATTTAGCATAAAACACAAACATATAAGTTGATATGGCTGCAAGCTTTCCTAATGAATAAGAACACATTGAAAACTAACACAAAGCTGGAAGAATTCCTGTAACAAAAGACTGAGGTATTGAATAAACATAACAATAGTTTTAGAAATGTTTAGTCCAAAGCAGTAACCCAGGTGTCCATCAGATTCTATAACCAGAGCATTCCTGGAGAACAAACCAATATTCAGTGCTAGCTCAGATAATTCCAAGAGCAAACCAGACACCAAAAAAAGGCAAAGGTATCCATCCCTCCAGGCTATGTACATCTTACTCACCTATGTGTGTCTGGGCCATGACGTCTGCCAGCCGGTGTGCTGCCCCACTGCCCCCACTCTGAGTGGAGGAAGAGGAGGTGGTTGATGTAGTAGAGCCATGGATGGCCTGGCTAATCCAATGCTCCATGTTGATGCTGCCCTGGCTAGAGGTTGGAGTTCCCTGGGAATCACCCTGCACTGAGCCTTCATCTTCTGAACCGGACGAGGTATCTGTTTTCAAGAAGAGATTTGATTTGTTAAATAGTGCTGCAAAGATGATCCTCAACCTCACTGCTTTTCCACACACTGCCAAAAGATACACCTCAGATCAGATAATAACTTCCCAGTGACTTTTGATGAAGGGTTAGTAAGTCTGTGGACCAAATCATGCCTACTGCATGTTTTGTAAACTTTTACTAGAACACAGCACTTCCATCCACTGACACACGAAAATGCCTGCTTTTATGCCACAACAGTAGAGTTGTTGAGCCACAGAGTTGAAGAGCTGTTAAAGCCTACAGAAGCTAAATTACTGTCTCACATTCCACAGGCAAAGCCTAGTGACTCCTGTTTTGGGTCACCATCTGAATTGATTGACAAAGGTCGATTGGTTTCTTCCACAATATAATAATATAGGATATTAGTATTGTAAAATTTTAAGGATATGTGTGTGTATATACGTACACATCTTTCTAGCAGAAGAAAGATCTATATAATTTCAATTATACTTAAAAGGTATAATATTTTCTATATGGGTAAATAATTGAGTAAAATTTTATGTTTTTGAGTAATCATAGTTGAGTCTTCATGAAAATCTAAAATACTGACTAATATAGGTATATATGTAACAATGTTAAAATTTCCCTCCCAAGTTAAACTCATATACTATTTTTGAAGTATGGTTCATGAAGTTCTTACCTCCTGGGCATATACCTGAAGGACTCTATGTCAACACACTACAGATACTTATATATGCTTGCTTATTGAAGCAGAAGTCACAATAGCCAATTATAGAACCAACTTATATGCCCATCAATAAATGAATGAATAAAATGTAGTTAAATATACATAATAGACTTTTATTCGGCTGCAAAAAGACCACCCTGGTCTACAAGAGCTAGTTCCAGGACAGCAGCCAAAGCCAAAGAGAAACACTATCTCAAAAAACTGAAAAACAAAACAAAATAAAACACAAAAACAGAATAAAATCATGACATTTGCAAGAGAATGGACAGAGAAGAGTTCCTTATGTTAAGGGCAAACAACAACAACAACAACAAAATAATACAAATGAGGGTTATTATTGCATATTTCCATTCATATATGAAATCTAGGGTGTATGTAGGTCATGAAAGCAGAAAGAGGAAAGGTAAGATCTAAAGTGGGGAGAACAATAGAGATATTGGATATGTGTGGCATAAAAGGGAAAGAGTTAAAAAAAAATTGGGGGAATGAAAGGGACAAAAAGAGAGATAGAGGGGATCACAAAGACTCTGGGGAGGGTGAGTAACTAATAAACATGTGAACATGACATGATGAGACCGTTATTTTGTATCCTAACTAAAAGTTTTTTTTTTTTTTTTAAAAGACTGATATGACCTAGTTACCAATTAATTCTAAGGCACACATTTACGAAGCAGAAACATGGAAGGCATTGCTCACCTGGGGGTGTATAGGCATCCATGGAAGTCTGTACAACCAGGGATCTTCGTTTGGAAGGCATTGGCACTGCCATCTTCCTTTCTTTGTGTTTAGCAAGAGCTGCCTGGACAGCTTCTGTATGAACATCTGAAACCAACAGAGAACACAATTATCCCACCATTAAGACCAAAGTCCTAAGACCAAAGCCTTCATCCAACCCTCTGTCCCTATAGTACATGGGATCTTTGTACTTGTGCTAAGAAATAAATGGGTAAAGGAAAGCAAAGCAGTTAGTCCCATGAGTCTGATATCCCCAGTAGAAAGAAACATTAAGATTCACTCACTTTATTAGCATTCAATTTTATAAACAAACATTGACTCCAAAATGTTCATGGCTTTCATAGAGTAAATGGACCCTGACCATTGCAGGTCATGTGTTCAAACATGAAAACTCTTTCTAATATTACATTAGAGGAAGTATATATGCCTCATAACTCATAGTCAGAAAGTTTAAGCTACAATCCAGGTACTATGTTAGACATTTTATAAATATTAACACATGAATCAATTCCACACATATTAACTGAATGCCAATTTTGTGTTTATTTTCCTTCACTGCTGGAGATGGAAGGACAAAAGCTCTAACAATGAACTACATCCCTAGCCTGAATGCTTACTTCATAAGGCAGCATCATTACAAAGGACTTGGGGTAATAAGACAGAAGCAAGCACTGAGTTACATTCAGCAAATTTCTTCTTTTTTGAATCTGTGACAATTCTGACAACTATTTATTTAAGGAGGAATATATATTTTTACATACACTTTATTCTAATTGAGGTTTCTCCATCACCTTTCAGGTCCTCCTGATTCCCCATTCACCCAAATTCACACCTTTTCTTAATCTCTCTTATTAAAATACAAATAGGTATTTAAAAATGATAAGGTAAAATAAAAACAAAGAAGCCAGAATAGGACAAAGCAAAAACCTAAGAGAAAGCACAAAAAATATATATAGATTCATATATGCACATTTTCAGAAACACAGAAACCCCACAAAAATACAATTGTGTATATAATATATACACAAAAGATCTGTAAAGAAAAAAAAAATGCCCAGACAAAGCATTACGAGACAAGGAACCTCCAAAAATGGCATTGAGTTGGCCATTTACTGTTGAGCATATAGTCTGTCCTTAAAAATGATTTGTATACCCAGTGGGACTCCATTAGAGAAAACTAATTTTCCTTTGTGAGTAGTTATCAATTGGACATAGCTTCTAAATTAGGGATGAGGGCTTGTGTCCCCTTCCCCTCTCAGTGCTAGCACCACATTAGGGCTTAGACCTGGGCTTGTTATCACAGCCTCTGTCAATTCTTATGTGCATAAGTTCCACTGTGTTTGGAAGGTCTTGTTTTCTTGTTTCCTTGATGTCATGCATCCCCACTGGCTCTTAAAATCTTCCTGCCTCCTCTTCCACAGGTTTCTTGAGCTCTGAGGAGAGGGATTTGGTGGAGACATCACATTTAGGACTGAGTGTTACAAAGTCTCTTATTCTCTGCATTGTCCCATTGTGACTCTGTTTTTGTTCTCATCTATTGCAGGTAGAAGGAAGCCTCTTTAATGATGGCTGAACAAAACAGGGCTCTATGAGTTTAGTAGAATTTCTTTAGGAATCTTTTTATTGCTACCTTCCTTTAGCAGAAAAGTAGTTTTTGGATTTCCGCTAGGTCCCTGATCTCTCTAGTCAGGTTCCTGTCCACTCCAGCAACATCAGGGATGAGTTCTATCTCATGAAGTGGACCTTAAATCTAATCAGAGATTAGTTGGTACCTTAGTTAAGGTTTCTGTTGCTGTGATGAAACACCATGACAAAAAAGCAAGTTGGAAAGGAAAGGGTTTATATGGCTTGCACTTCCACTGCACATGTTCATCTTCAAAGAAGTCAGGGCAGGAGCTGAAACAGGGAAGGAATCTAAAGGCTGAAGCTGATGCAGATGCAATGGAGAGGTTCTGCTTACTGGCTTGTTCAACATGCTTTCTTATAGAACCCAGGACCACTAGCCCAGGGATGGCACCACCCACCATGGGCTAGCCTTTCCCCCATCAATCACTAATTAAAAGAGTGCCCCTACAGGCTTGCTTACAGTCTTATCTTCTGGAGGCATTTTCTTAATTGAGGTTCCTTTCTCTAAGATGGCTTTAGCTTGTACTAAATTAACATAAAACTATTGAGCACAGTTGGTTACTCCCACAAGTTTTGTGTCACTACTGTTCTAGCATATCATGCAGGCAGGTCACCCTTATAGAGCTTAGAGTTTGTAGCTGGGTTGATGTTTACCATTTTTCTCTGGTATAGAGAGTACCTTCCAGTACCATGAACACTAGTCAGTAGGGGTAAAGACTCTAAGTAGGCACCAGCTTTACTTCTCTGTGCTAATGAGGTATATAGGTATATATACCTCCAGTTACCAACAGTTTGTGAAGAACAACCAAATAGCTCTGGAAATAGCCTCAGTTGTTAGGTGGTGTTCATGGGGCCCTTTTAGCCAACAAATTGATTAGATGTAACCCATTCTTGGAACTAGAGGTTCATTTGGTGAAAAGAGATGTCTACTTGGGGCTTTGTCTCCCTGTTATTTGGTGATTCCATTTAGATTTATTTCACATATGTGAATTTTAAGAAGCTCCTACTATATTAGATTTCTATTTGATCCCTCAAATGGCCCTTAGTTTTCGTTGTCCTCCCCTATATTACCTCCCTCACTTCTTCCCTTCCTTTCTCCCTTTGATCCTAACTTTCAAATCCCAAGTCTTATATTCCCTATCTGTTTTATTTCCCCTTCCTAGGGAGATCCACCATCACAACCATGGACACATACATGTCAAGTCCCTTACTCTATATCTAACCTCTGCAGTTATATGGGCTATAGCCTGCTTATCAAAGAATTCACCACTAGCATCCACATGTAAGCAAATATATACCATATTCATCATTGGGTATTAGGGTTACCTCACCCAGAATTTTTTTTTCTAAGTTCCTTCAATTTACCAGCAAATTTCATGATTTCATTTTTTTAACAGGTAAACATTATTCTATTGTATAACTGTACTGCATTTTCTTTATCCATTCTTGTGTTGACAGACATCTAGGCTATTATGAATAGAGCAGCAATGAACAAGACTGAGCAACTGTCTGTAGCAGGATGCAGAGTCCTTTGGAGATAAGTCTGTCTTAGTGGTTCTATTGCTACAAAGAGACAACATGACCATTGCAACTCTTATTAGAGAAAACATTTAACATGGGGCTTGCTTACACTTTCATAGGCTTAATCAATTAACATCAGGGTAGGGAGTATGACAGCAGGCATGGCAGGCATAGTGCAGAGTGAAAGTGAGCCTGGGTGTGTCATGGGCACTTGAAACGCAGTGATACACTTGTTCCAGCAAGGCCAAACCTCCCAATCCTTCTAATGCTATAAATAAGTTCCACTCCAGGGTGACTAAGCATTCAAATAAATGAGCTTATTGGAGCCATTATTATTCAAGGCACCACAATACCAAAGAGTGGTATAGCCAGATCTTGAGGTAAATTTAGTCCCAGATTCTTAACAAACCACCACAATGATCTCCATGGTAGCTGTACAAGATTGCAATCCCACCAGCAATGGATTAGTGTTACCCTTACTGTATATCCTCACTAGCATGAGCTCTCATTTATTTTATTTATTTTATTGATCATTCTGACTGGTATAAGATGAAATGACAAAGTAGTTTTGATTTGTATTTCCCTGATGAGTAAGTACATTTATGTAAGAACATTTCTTTAATTGCTTCTCAGCCATTTGTGTTCCTCTTTTGACAATTCTGTTTGGATCTCTATTCCATTTTTTATGAATTTTATTTAAAATAGAAACAAACTTATTTTACATATCAATCCCAGTTCCCTCTCCCTCTTGCCCTCCCATTCATCCATCAACCCTCCCCCTCCCCCACTCCTGTCCCACCCACCCCTCATCCACTCCACAGGGAGGGTGAGGCCTTTCATGGGGGATCATCAATGTCTGTCAAGTCATTTGGGGTAGGGCCTAGGACCTCCCCCATGTATCTAGGCTAAGAGAGTATCACTCTATGGGGAATGGGCTCCTGAAGTTCATTCATGTCCTAGGGATAAATACTGGTTCCACTGCCAGTGGCTTTATAGACTGCCCAGGCCTCCTAGCTGACACACACATGACAGGCCACCTCCTGGCCTGGTTCAGACCTATATTTGTTCCCCAGCTGTCAGACTGGGGTCCATGAGCTCCCCTTTGTTCAAGTCAGCTATTTCTGTGGGTTTCCCCAGTATGGTCATGACCTCTCTGTTCATCCTCCTCCTTCTCTATAACCAGATTCCAGGAGTTCAGCTCTGTGTTTAGCTATGGATCTCTACTTCTGTTTACATCAGCTACTAGATGCAGGCTCTAGGATGGCATTAAGGTAGTCATCAATCTCATTATAGGGGAAGGGCATTTAAGATAGCCTCTCCACTATTGCTTAGATTCTTGGTTGGGGTCATCCTGTGGATCTCTGGACATTTCCCTGGTGCCATATTTCTCTTTAAACCTATAATGGCTCCCTCTATTAAGGTATCTATTTGCATTATTCTGCATTCAGATATCCATTTTACCCAGCATAAACTGTTGCCTGGTCATTTATCCAGTACGTATTTCTGGCTTTTTTAATAATAATAATAATAATAACAATAAAGTCAGGTATCCATAGGTGTGTGGATTTATGTCTGGGACTTCAATTCAATTCCATTGATAAACATGTCTTTTTTTTTTTTATGTCAATGACATGCTATTTTCATTACTATTAACTCTGTGGTTCAATTTGAGATTGGGAATGATGATACCTCCAGTGGTGCCGATATTATTTAGTATTGTTTCCATATAAAGATGAAAACTATCCTTTCAAGCTCTGTGAAGAACTGTGTTCACATTTTGATGGGGATTGTACTGAGTCTGTAGATTGCATTGGTAGGATGGTCCATTCTGCTGAATTCATCCTACAAAGTTAGGAGCATGGGAAAGCCTTCCATTTCCTAGTATCTTTTTCAATGACTTGACGTTTTTATCATACAAGTCTTTAACTTACTTCGTGAGAGTTATCATAAGATATTTTTCTTAAGGCTATTGTGAAAGATATAGTTTCCCAGATTTCATTCTCAGTCTGTCATACAGGACGACTATGGACTTCCGTATGTTTTTTGCCCTGATATTTTGTGAAAGTGTTTATCAGCTAGCTGTAGGGTTTTCCTGGTGCAATTTCGGGGGTCATTTATATATGTAATCATAGATCTGTAAATAAAGCTATTTTGACTTCTTCCTTTCCTATTTATATCCCTTAATCTCCTTCAGTTATCTTATTGCTCTAGCTAAAACTTCAAGTTCTATGAGTAGGTGTAGAGACAGTGGACAACCTTATCTTGCTCCTGATTTAATGGAAAATGCTTTGTTTTTCTCCATTTAGGTTGATGCTAGCTGTGAGCTTTGCATGTTGCAACATTCTGAGATGAGATAGACAAGAGACAAGCAGCTAGAGTAGAGAACTACTCTGAATTGTGAGGCCAGAGGTATTTCTGAGAGTACAAGTGAACAGGAGTTCCATGCTTCTAAAGCATTGGAGAATACTGAAGTTCTAGGCACCAAACAGTACATGGAATATGTTGGCTGAGATAGTAAAAACCAGAGGCCAAGGAGGATACAAACCTACTGGGACAGGAAATGGTATACATTCTGTTCCAAGTAGGACCAAAAACAGATGATTTTAAGCAGGCAAAGGACATGGGTGTGTGTGTGTGCGTGCGTGTGTGTGTGTGTGAGAGAGAGAGAGACAGAGATAGAGAGAGAAAGGCAGAGACAGAGAAAGAGAAAGAGAGATCCTTCTGAAATGTGCATAAAGATTGTAGAAAGCTACAAGAAAAAATGAGAGCATTATCAGAGAAGAGGACCTCTTATTCCCACTGTACCAGGGAGAAAACAGAGGCTATACAACTTAAGAGCTATTATTTGAAGACAGGTGTGACTAACTCCAAGGATCCACCATCCACCTACTAATCACTCCCTAATGGTTTAACCATTAACTAGGGCAGGCTCCTTCTTCACATCTTCCCCAAATTCCACAGAGGAAATCCAGCTTCATATTGGAGCAGGCATCAGCCAATTATAGCTTCAGACTCTTCACTGGCATGAAACCACACTGCTGATCCATAGGCTATGGCAATGGTTCTCAGTCTTCCTAATGTTTCAACCTGTAGTGAGGTAGTCCTTCTCATGTGGTGACCCCCAATCATTAATATTATTGCTACTTCACAACTGTAATTCTGCTATTGAGCAGTGTCTCGGTTCATAAAGCCACTGGAAATCTGTGTTTTCGACGGCTGCAAAAATAAAGTTGACAAATGCTGGTCTATGAGTATTTCACACCAAAGGGGGCACCATGATGTTCCAAAAGGTCCAAAGCATTTGCTATCTTGAGCTTTAGAGAAAGCATTTGCTGATCTCAAGGTAAAACTATTAAATGACATGTATAATTAACTTATTATACTGCTTAATCTTTTTCAGCCTTTGTATGCACTGTGTTCTCTCTCAACAACTAGACTCAGTATCATGAGACAATCCAGTTTTCTAGTAATTATTTTTCTTATAAGAACAAAAGCCAGTAAACAGAAGAACACAGATACATGGTCTACTTAAAGTTTTCAAAGGTCAGATGGTATTAATTTTCTTCACAGCCAACATTTTCAGTTTTATGTATCTTTTTTTTAAAACTTTTTTGTGGTAACTTGGAAGTTGGAGAAAATCCTCAAAGGCAACAGAGAGAACTCCTATGTAATTTTATCCTGACTGATAAACTACTTACACTTTCTCCTCTCTTTTTGCTTCATGAATTACTTCAAAACTGAAAGTAAGCTGTAGAACATATATCACATGCCTAAATATTTCTGTTTATTTCCCCAAAACAAGGATTTTCTTTTACAAAACAATTATTTCTCTAAAAATCTGGAAATTTAACAATGATATACTATTATTTAATCCAACAACCATGTTCGAAATCAACCTAGTAATTTTCTTTATATTTATTTATTTGCAAACATGTGATCTCTACCATGATAACAGACTGGATTTGTCACATTACCTTTACTTTCTTTCAGTCTTGAAGTTTCTCAGCTTTTATTCACCACAAGGTGGACATTTTAAAGAGGGAAGACCACTTTCTTCACAGCTTGTACTGTTTCCTCATGATTGTATTTAGATTATGTTTGCCAATGGCAGCATCACAGACTAATTCACCTCAGTAGGTAAATGTCACACAGGTTACTTTGTACAGTGTTGTACATCACATTTTCCAGAGAAAAGATACTGTTTCCCACTGCAAACAAATATTTTGGAGCAGGCTGAGCAGGCCTAACAATCCCAGCTACTTAGGAAGTGAATGCAGAGGGAGTACAAGTTCAAGGTCTGCCTGAGCACTACAGTGAACTCAAAACTAATCTGAGAGGCATAGCTAGAACCCAAGTCAAATAAAAGGTAAAAAGTGGACTGAGGATATAGCCCTGTGGTAGAACACTTACACGAGAGACACTAGGTTCAATTTCCATTATGCCCTCACCCCACTGGCAATGTAAAAAGAGATACTTTGAAACTATGGATACATTTCAAAGTAAAAAAAAAAATTAATTGCTCAACTTCTCTACCTGACTGAGCAAAAAAAAAAAAAAAAAAATCTATATATATATATATATATATATATATATATATATATAGAACAAAACAAATTAACCATGATTTAAAGATTTATTCCTCTGCTGAATTTGATTTTAGTTACTACTACTACTCTCAGACAAGCCAGGGTGAAGTTGTACACTGCATATATATAGTAATAGCTATATATAAATATTACTTATTTTAAAAAATATTTTAAATATTCCTGAGAAGGGAATATATAACAGTGAAAAGTGATTATGTAGATTAGCCCAGGCTAAGTAGTAAAAAGGCTAATACAGTCTAATTAAATAAATGACTTTTATAATTGGAAAACTGGAGAACATTACATCATTGGAAGATGCCAGTTTATCAAGGAGGGGTTAAATGAATCTTGTGGAAGTAATGGGTGAGGATTGGCATAACCACCCCAATCATTAAGTAGTGTCTCCAATAAACCCAACCATTTTGAAAGATTGAAGTTCACTCTATGCTGTGTTTAGTCACTCCTACAAAATACAAGTTATTTGAGCAGTAAGTAAAACAATCATTTGATTATACAAGGAAAGTATACCATACATAATTATGGATGTTTTCATAAGACTTTCAAACAGCTTCATATACAATTTTACTAAGCTCATCCTATGAATTTGAAAGAAAACAAAACAAAAAAATATATTTCAAAACATACACATATACACACCACACACACACACACACACACACACACACACACACACACCAGCATCCCTTTGTCATGGAATGCTCTTCATAATAAATAAGAAATATGAAGAACTCTGCTTGCAGTTGAGCTACAAGGATCCAGCAATACAAACAAGAAATATATATTGCAGCAGTCTTAATAAGGTCAGATTTTTTTACTTACTAGCCAAGTCAAGAAACACAAATTTAATAAAGTAAATAAGATTTAAAAATCAAATTTAAGGCCCAATAGATGAGTCAGTAAGGAATGTTACCTACCACCATCCCACGGTCTGAGATTGATACCCAGGACCTACATGGAAGAACACAAGAACCTTCTCTCACAAATTGTTTTCTGGCTTCTATGTGTATGCCATTAAGTACCTACACACATCATACACAAAATAAATATACTAGACTATATATATTAAAATATTTTCAATAACAGCAAATCTAAATTTTACATTAACCTTAAAGCATCACATTGGTTTAAAACATCTAAGAGAGCACTATGATAACTCTATCAGATTATATAGTGAATAATAATTATAAGGGAGATAATAGTATCTCTTCTTCAAACTGATTTTTGTAGACCCCTTCAACAGCACATAAGTCACTTCCAAATATGGCAAAAAGGTAGGAAAGAGTTAACTTTCTAGAGCTGAAGAGAAGCCTCTTGAGCCTGCCGCTTCATTGTGGCCTACAACATTCTATACAACGCTGAGTAAGAATGTTTCAGACAGAATTTTCCCTCATGCATTAAGATGATCCAGTGTTACACAATCCAAATCAAACCTCAACTACGCAAACCAAACAGGAGTGTTAGACTGCTAACATCTTGGAAAAGTGACCAGCCAGATCAGAAACTGGACCTCTGTCAGTTTCTGCTTCAGTGAGAGGAGAGACTAAACCCACATCACTGTGTGATTTTCCTTCCAGGTGCACTTCTCCCTTTTGTTACTATCCACAAAGTTGACTGTATGTCTACCTCTCAACTAGAAAGGAAATGCCCACTGTTGTTACCGGGGAGGCTTCCAAGAATCTGATTTTAAAAGCTGCAAATCTGTGGTGTTTAAAAATAATTGCCAATTTGAAAGGATCTGAACTCACCTTCAAGACAAACCTCTGTCATGTCTGCTAGAGATTTTCTAAATTAGGTTAACTGACATAGGAATAAGAACCTCTAAATGTTCGTGGCATCATTCTAGGGCTTTGTGTGCTGTAGGTGAATCCCAGACTGCATAAAAAAAGGAGAAAGATATTGAGCATTGGCAATCATTGCTCTCTGCTTGACCATGGATACACTGGGACCAGCAACCTTTTGTTCTTGCCAAGATACCTTCACAGCAATGGTGGATTATATCCCCTCAAACTATAAACCAAAATAAATCCTTCCTTAAGCCTTGTAACAGCCACAGGAAAAGTGATTGGTATAATGTCTAACAACCAGAGTCAAATTCTGAAGGGGAAAAGGGCAAGTCTAAGATCTGGGCTCAGAAAATGAGAATACAATGATGTATGTTCTGTCTCTCCTGAAGGTGTGAGAACCAAGGAATCACAGGAAGTCTCCCAAAAACCCAGCCAGTCTCAGTACCCTGGACACAGGAAACAAGAACTGTTGAAACATGTAAGAGTAGAAAGGGTAGATATTACCTGAGATGTAGGGTGAAATCCCACATAAATTGTAAAAGAACACATATGTTTAAACACTTTGAGGGCAAAATAGTAATATGATAAATAGGCTGCTACAAAACAGGTCTTCTTTTTTTAATCTTCATTGACTGTATGAATGAAATGTACCAACTGTGATGCATTAGAAACCCATTAAAGCACTTGATTAAGCATCCCATAAAATCTTAATTAAAATGTTCTTGGTGCAGTTTTTCCAGCCAAATGAATTAAAGATTACATGAGAGGCTATGAAAGGGAAATGATGTAAAGAAAAAAATAAACCTCATTCATGTGAAGGTATTTGGCAGGATAATGAAGATCAGTTTACACAGAGATGCCATGATGTCTTTCTAATGACAATATGTAGTGTCCACAAATCCTTAATAGGACCTGATGATCACACTAGAAACACAGACCCTGTCATGAATTCCAATTGAGTGTCAGAAATACAAATGGCTACAAAGACAAACCTCACAGGAAAAGACTTAGATCCTAGGTGTGTACTATGCTGCAGAAGCTAACTAACTTCCTCTCATGGTACTCACTACTCATGAGTACCAAAAGATGACCAAAATATCAGGGAAATGGAAAAATAACTTTGGGATAGATCCCAAGGTATCCATACCACAGTATCATCATCATCACCATCATCATCATCATCATAAATAAATAAATAAAAATAAAAAACATAAAAAAATAAAGCTAAGCTACAAAGTTATAACATAAAGACAGTCATAAAGGAATCCAGGAGGGACAGCTGGACTAAGGACTCCCACAAGGAGTCCTGATTTGGTAGCACGGACTGTGGTGCTCAGAGAAAAATGTGTTGTGTTTGGCAGTTCTGTCTTCGCAGTGGGGGGGGGGGGGAGAGGGGATTGTTGCATCAGTAAGCATCAGGTAACCTATCGTTGATGTGTAAGAGAAGTTGGGAGCCCTACAGAAGACACAAGGACAAAGAAGTAAAGTCACTGCTCCTGAACCACATTTTGCTGTCCTCTATGAACAGCTAGCCCAAATCTGTAAAGGGCTCAGATTCCCTGTTAATAAAGAACATCATGGAAATTGTCCTTGGAACTGGGTGACAAGCAAATCAATAGTTTGCTCCTTCGATGATCAGAGTCAATTTTCTTGTCTGTGCCCTTGTCTGCTTTAACAGTTTACATTTTATTCACTTTATTGACTTTCCTTCTATTAATTGCCCCAAAACATTCAAATATATATGTACACACACACACACACACACACACACACACACACACACACACACACACACACACATCACTATATGGCGCAAGGCCACCTTCACACAGCACAGATCACTATTGTTAGTAAACAATAAGAAGTTAGGAACTTCTTATATTTATAGCACCAAACACATCATACTAAGAAACATTTCTTCAGCAGAATTTCAGAAAGTACTGGGAATACTAAACACCTTTGCATGACACACAGTGCTTGTGGAAAAGACACTAGTCTCCCTCAGCAAGAGTATATTAAAAGCTCAGTAATACAGCAAAATGTTGGGTAACTCTGGCTCATTTGTCTCCATTTCCTGCAAATATCTCTTTCTAAAATAATCACCATGGGTAACTGGCTTGTACATCTACTCATACCCACACCTCCAACTGGGTTGGAAGATAGACCTTTATGGCTTCTAACAATTTATAGACATAGGAAGTTTTTCTTTTCATTTGGTTCTATGAGCTAAGGTTCTATATTAATGATAGAAGACACAATGAATATAGCAATGGAAAAATCCATCTGTATTTCTTTAGAAACAACAGGATTAAGTAAGTATCCAGGCTTTGGTGGAAAAATACCAGTTCTATTGTTACCATCTACATTAACTCTAAATACAATTTTTGTTTTGGTGTCTTGTGTTTTAAGACAGTATATCAATACATTATCCAGGCTGGCTGACAAACTCAATGGCAATTCTCCTACCACCCAAGTGCTGGGATTACAGCTATGCACCCCCATACTAGGCTTCAATAGATTTTCTTAAGGCAAGAATACAATTTCATCATCTATAAAATGTGAATACCATCACATAGTTGCTGAATTACATAAGATAAAACTCACAAAGTAAAACAGTAAATACCTTTTGAACAAGTACAAGATGACAGCTTCCTTCATCAATATTTTGAGGCAAACACTATTAATACTGAGTATACAACCCTTGAAATCAGAGAGGTGTTAGGCTTCTGACTGATTCAACCTAGTCTTCTTAGACTATACCATGAATTCTTGGAACAATAATGCTGTGGAACATATGACAATTATGGTGCACGTGTGAACAGCAGTCACCCAAATACACTTATTCTGATGTAGGTGTTCCTGTTGGGCCAAAGACTGCAAGAAAAAAAAAAATCTATGAATTGCATGTGAACAGCAAGGAAGAATATGGACACTGTTCAACTCTCTATAGGAGCCACTGAATTACTCCATTTCACTTACCTACCATTAGTCATACCATTTACCTACAGGCTCTGATACAGAATTCTGAAGTAATCCCTCTCCCAAAAACACCAGTAGGATCATACAGGTTCTTTCCATTTATGAGACTTTCTAAGTCAAAAGTCTAAGACCACTGGACAGAAAAATTCAGGAAATGGGCAGATGTTCTTAAAGAACAGAGAACTCAACTTTTGGAGTTATGAATTTTGTCTCGAGATAGAACCTCCATATGTAACTCAAATTCACATAAAATTTTGGTTCATCTGCCTCAGCCTCTCAAGTGCTGGGAATGAAGGTGAGCAAGAGCACACTAAGAAATATTGTCTCACACTGGAAATAACTAGTATCTTGAAAAAATGAAGAGCAAATATTACCATCTGCTCCCATCTCAGTAAGATACATTGGCTGATATTAATAAGGGAACACGGGTAAATTACTAACTAACATCCATTCTATCAAGCACACATTTGACATTAATAATCAGTGTGTTTAATAACATTAAGCATGAATAACAGTGTGAAACAACATGAAGGTACCAATGTAGTGTCCTACATAATAGCTTCACTCCTCAAGCCCTCTGTGCTCATTCATCCATCTCTATTATCTATCAACTCCTGACTTTGTTTTTACCCTCTCTAGATATACATTTTCCATAATGACATGAATGGAGTCACAGGACACCTGCCCTTTTCAGATTGACTCTTTCACTTAGGAAGACACCTTTAGGTTTCAATGCTATCTTTCCATGGATCATTAGAGCACTTCCTTTTACCATTAGTAAAATACTCCGTGATGTATGTAAAAATTGATAAATGAAGATACATCTTGGTTTCTTCCAATTTTACCCATCAAGAACAAAGTTGCTATGAACACTGGCATGCAGGTTATTTGGTTTTCATCCTTTGTGTAAACACCAAAGAGTATGTTTAGCTTTATACGAAACTGCCCAACTATCTCCTTAAATAGCTATGTAATTATGCATCCTCAGCACCAATGACTGTCCCTGATGCTCCATGTCTTTCCTAGCCTTGGATTTTCATTATTTTCATAGCATCTTGCCTTATTAATCTGTATTTCTCATTTAACATATGCAGAGCATCGTCTCCCATGCTCTATTTACCATCTGTGCATCACTTGGTGAGGTTGCCTTTTTAAATCTTCTGTCCATGTTTTAATTTGGTTGCTTTATTACTTTTAAATAGGCTGGCTATTATAACTTTATAATTTATTGTTGAAAGGTTAAAAGAAACCCACATCTGTGGCCTATCTTTCAATATATTAAGGGCACAGGTTTCTAATTTCAGTGGAGCCCAACTTTTAATTTTTCCTGTGTGGATTGCACTTTTGGCATTACCTAAAATTCATCACCAAAATGAAGTTGATCTCTATTTCCTCCATGCTGGCCTCCAGGAACTTTGTGTTTTACATATGGAGTTATAATCCTTTTTCAATTCAGACCTAAATTCAGTGTCTAGTTTTTGTTTTGTTTTTATATACATGTGCAATTAGCCTATTGTCATTTGCTGAAAGGATAATCTTTCCCCATTGCTGGTCCATTCCTGGGCAATCTATGATGCCCCACTGGCTAACATTTTTGCTCTTTTCTCATTTACTTTCACAGTAGGCCATGAACTAAAATGGGTATTGGTCCTATTTCTCCTACACTGTTCTAGGTCTTCACATTTCTATATGAACTTAAGAACAAATTTGTTGATAATAACAGCAGCCAAAACTGATTTTTAATAACCTTCTCAAAACTGTATGCAATTGGAATTATATTTAACATACTGATAAAGTTATAGGAATTTTTGTCTTTTTCTTTTAGTGTTGGGACTCAAATATAAGGCCTTGTTTATACTAAGCATTGGCTTTACCATTGAGACAAATTCCTAGCCTGATAGATGAAGTTATTTGAATTTTATATAATACCATTTTCAAATTATACTTTATTGTAATACTTTCTGCATGGCTGCCCTTGAGTTGACAACATACATTTATAATTAATCCAAGTAGACTTTGATATTAGATAATACCATCTCATGGGTGGTGTAAGGACTTCATTACAAATTATTCCCCAAATCTACCTCCTATCATTTATTATACTAATATACATTGGCTATAATCACTTCATCTTTGTCTGTTAGGTCAATTTAAAAATTATTTTATTGCCATTTATTCCTTTTTAATTGAAATAGAATTATAACACTTTCCCCTTTCCCTTTCCTCCCAATAGCTCTCCCTTTCATATCCCCTCTCTCAAGTTTATATTCTTTTTCTACATACGTGTGTAGCCAAATATATATGTGTGTGTATATATACAAACAAAAAGACATAGCTCCTAAATCTTTGGCTCAGAGAACAGGGGGTAGAAAGATTATAAGTGCCAGAATAATAGGGAGTCTGCTGTTAAACAGTCTGTCCTAGAAATGGCTACATAAACAATACTAGAACAATAGCCATATCATTGTACATATTAACATAGAAAAGGAAATTTTTCACAGGATCTCAGTCCTAGAGAAAGAACTGCAGGCAAGTAATGACTGCAGGAAGAAGGAAAATGAGCCACTGTAGGTATTTGTTTTTTATCACATCTTGAGGATTAGGCTCTCCATATCCCTGCTTACATTATCCATTTGCAATTTTGAGCCAACAACTCTTTGATGAATCTGGGAAGAATCCTTAGTTTTCAGAATGTTCAGTTTTTTCCTTATGAGGACAAGCCTAATAGCTTCTGAGTGCCTTACAATCTAACAATAGGTCTGTATTTTCTTGATTTTAGTTTACCTTCCTTATTTTCTCATTTCTTCTTTATGTGGAGTTAATTTTTCTTTTCTAATGTCCTAAGTCAAGTGATTATTTTTTCACTTTCAAGGATGTCTCCTTTTCCTGAGTATTTGACACGAATTTCCTTCTAAGAACTGTTTCCATTGCATCCTACTGATTTTAATTCTGCATCTTTCCCTCATACCTATAATCCAACAGGTCTTTAATATGTTTCTGCTTAGAATTAGATAACCATCCCAATTCTACCAGACTATCCTATATATTTTCTACTTTATTTGCATTTCTAAAATCTCGTACTGACTAGGCATAGTAAACCAAACTAATTTCACTTTCTTTAGTGTGGAGCCAACCAACCTTTATGCTCTTTTAAGCATCCTTTGCCATTTATTCCATGAGTACCCAGAACAATTTTCCTGTAAAAGGGCATTTGGTAGGTATGACAAAGTTCCTATATGCAGTGTGCAGCATAGAAGCTATACATCTTTAAATGTTGCTAGTCAGGTGGAACAGAATTATAAATTTAATTTAATCTTCATTCATTTAAAATTAAGGTCTCACATATATACGGACAACCCTACAGACAGGGCATCTCTCTAGAGATGGATTGTCACCATTCTGGGAATAGTAAGTGAAAATCACAGACTAATTCAATACTACCACGTGTACTTTTGTCTAATAGCTTATAGTATTCTAATAAACATAATAAGGAAATAAGCATGTTTCTGTTACTATCAATAAGGAAGAAACTGAATTGTTCAGTGAAAGCACAAGTTATACCCTAAGAATCTCCATGAAGTCAGTAAAACCAGATGTCTTGAGAAATAAAAACATCAAAATAGAAAATTAAACTTCAGGATGAAGGTAGAAATTATTCTAGGAAGCTCTCTGAATGCAGGGACTATGTGTTGGTACAGTTTTGCCTCTGCCACAGTTCATAGCAAAGTGCTGAGAACACAAAATATTTTGTACATTTGTTGAAAGAATGGAAGAGAAGGAAAAAAAAAAAAAAAAAAAAACAGAGGCAGAAGATACAAATCTATCCCTAGAAACTAAGTGTATCTTGGCTCACTATATATAGAGAAATTAAGTTTGTTACTATATAGATAGCTGAATTGATTCCAAATTAGTTCAATTATCTATAAGGTAACAATTACTTCATAGGTAATAAAATTTGATCACTGAAGCAACGAAAGCAACTTTACTACAAGTGGTTAAAACTTCAGACCTCTTAAGGAGCTAGGAGGCTCTTCACTTGCAAATGACTTAGATCTTCCTTTGGCTCAAGAAAAATAAAATCTACTAGAAAACTAAAAAGATAGAACATCAGTAGGAAAAAGTTATCCCACCTCTTTTTAGATATTTATCTTTTAAAATATGTATATCTATGTATAGGAATGTACACAGGTGAATGCAAGTACCTACAGAGTCCAGAAGAGTGGGTGAGGAACAAGAAAGGGCAGTGGGAAGGGGTGAATTTAAAAAAAAAAAAAGCAAAACACCTCCTATTGAAAGCCTTCTGAGTGTAAAACCCAGTGTTATAGTAGACTGGTCATCTCTGTTTACAGGTAACAAGCATTTAAAGAGGTAATAATTATTGTAATTATTACTTACCAAAACATAAAAGACTTGCTATGGATCGAGTGGGTAGATCAGTGGTTCTCAACCTATGGATCGTGACCCCCTTTGGGGTTGAATAACCCTTTCACAACAGTTATATATCAGATATCCTACATATCAGATATTTATATTACGATTCCTAACAGTAGCAAAATTACAGTTATAAAGTATCAAAAAAAAATTTTTACAGTGGGGGGGGTCAACACAACATGAGGAACTATATTAAAGGATAGCAGAATTAGGAAGACTGAAAACCACTGGCCTAGAACATACATTGGTACGTGAGCTAGAGCTCCACCTGTGTAAAATCCAAATGTCCTGAACTTGTGCTTCATACATAGCCAATAGGAAGGTGGAGCCTTTATTCACAGTATCAGATCCATGTACAGGGAGTCTAGTGCCTCCATACAATTCCTTACCTGACCTATAACGTTCATCTCGAGAGCCTGAGGATCTTCGACGGTGGTATCGAGAGGCTGAGGAAGGGGTGACAGGTGCCCGTCGCTCTTGGGGCAAAGCTTGGTCCACTCCTGGATACAAGGTAAAACAGCAGTATGAGGGTGAGGCTGTTCTCAGTAGCTAAACTAAAGAAACTCAGTTATAATAAATATTCACTCATTACATTGCCATCACATATTAGACTAGGTGGTGCTGAGAAGCCTTGGGGGTCACTCTGTAGGTCAATAGGAAAGTGAGACACAAGCAAGGCTCAGAGCCCTAGAGAAGTTCATCGCTCCACAATCTCTCAGCTTAGATCCAACTCTTCAGACAGATCCTGTACTAATGCCATTGTAGCCATGCTAAGTACAGATATAATTATTTGATTAAAGGAATAAAACTTCACCTAGCCACCTATGTGTTTAAGACAAGTAACTAAAGTTGAAGTTTGTCTATTCAGATATACTCAATAGATAGCCCTCAACTGCTCAGAGATACAGAGAATATGGCATTTAAAATGTTTTATTAAAAACGTCAGCTCCTGGCAGCACCCCATTTCCTCCAAAAAAAGACAGAGAGGGCTGAACTCTACTTGCAACTTGCTTCGTAAGTAGCAGCACTAGCCACTGAGAAATTCTGCCTTTCACCTCAGCTGCTACAAAGAGCTCTTCAGACCATGGGCAATAGGACACTGAAATCGATTGCCTCCATATTGCCTAGACAACAGTAGACTGGTCTTCCTTAAAAGCTACTAGTCCACAGGATCTTCTGGTACCTGGGAGGCCCTGTGGTGACAGTGGAAGGCAAATATCCTGAGGGCTCTGCCCTCAACAACTATGGAAGACTCTGGGAGTTTCTGTCCAAGTGGCAAGCTAGTATGTCTCTGTCATTCTATAATCATTAATTCAGGTAAAATTTACTCTTCTCAAAAACTCTGATGCTTTTGACGACTGTTAGCTTTACCAGCCTAAACAAACAGCCAAGGCTTCAAGTGCCTTATAAGGTCCCTGTGTAAAAATTCAAGTCACAGGACCTACTTTCTTAGAGTCAATCCTAAGTTTATCTCAATATCAGACTCAAAAAGGGAATAAACTCACAAAACAAATTTCAGGAACAGGTGCTTTAAGGTTTATTTATATAAAGACATGAGAGCTTAAGGTATGAAGATGAAAAGAACTAAGAAGATGTTTTAAAGTGTATGTATGTAAGTTATAAAGGTCTGAAGATGGAAAGGTCTAAGAAACTAAACTAAGGTGTGTGAATACAAGTTATGAAGACAGAAAGGCTTAAATAATGAAAAGGAGTAAGTGATTTGAATGTTTAAAAGAATAAAATATGTTCCAGATTTCTCTCTCTCTCTCTCTCTCTCTCTCTCTCTCTCTCTCTCTCTCTCTCTCTCTGCTACTACTGTTAAGACTCCAAAAGTTCATAGTCTAACATTAATCAATAAAACTCTGATAAGCTATTAGTCCAATTCTGACAGAGTACTAAACACCATCCTATACCACTATACAATCAAATCTCCAAGATTAAGGTGCTTTTCATTGTGCTAAAAACATCTGCCAGTTTTCCAGATGAAAGGAAGAGTGTTGATGTTTTTAATCAAAATAATTTCTGATATGAGTACACTGTCATTTCTACAATGTAAATGTAGATTATTAACAATGGAAATACTAATGTGTCTAAAAGTTACATTTTTACAAACTCAAAGGATTCTTATAAGTACCAGGAATTTGACTTGGATTCACTTTGAATAGGTCAGATGCACTCCAGATAGGTACTGTCAATAAACAATTCAAGGTCCCCACCTTTCTCTGGTCCTGATACCCTCCCCTTCAAACACCAAGAGCTAATTTTTCTTTTTTTTTCCTAAAGCTAACCTTGTCCTCTTCTCTGGCAACATCTTGCCAAGTCTAAGAGGCACCAGAGAGTTCCATACAGCGTGGACCACAATAAAACAACCAGCTACCCTAGGACATGTCAGCATCCAAGATTCCAGGTCCCCCAAAGATGGTCGACACCCCCTAGGTCAGCAGGAAGTAGCCTCGAGAACTGGACATCCTCATTCCCTAACCTGCCACACCTAACTCCTCAACTTTTAAATAATAAAAATGGGAATGTTAAGATTCAGGCAGTATGCTGGCAGAATGTACTCAGGCAGTACCCTGGCCAGTCCAGTGTGCTATGGCTGTTATGTCACTATGTAGTCTGCACACAGGTGCAAAGGTTCCCTTTAAGAGGCAAACTCAGCCCACTTCTGCTCTCCTACTGTCCCTTTGGAGGGACAGACAGGACTTTTCTGCCTCTCTTCTCCTCCCCTCCCCTCCTCTCTCCTCTCTCTCTCCCTCTCTCATCTCTCCTCCCATCCTTCCCTTTCTCCACTCCATTCCCTTTCCCCATAAAACTTACTGTAGTGATATATTATTTATGACTTATTAAAGTTTGTCTAAGGATTCAGAAACAAAGACAGCCACAAGCCATAGACGACAGACACATACCTTTAATCCCAGCAGCCAGAAGCTAGGAGGTGGTGGTACACATCTTTAATCCTAGGACTCAGGATTAAGAGATAGATGGATCTCTGTGAGTCCAAAGCCACCCAGGTCTACACAAGAATGAATCAGTCTAAAAAAGAATTAAAAGCTTACGCCTTTAATCCCAACATTAGGGAAGTATATAAGCCAGAAGCAAGGTCTCAGAGAGGTATTCATTCTCCAGCCACACTGAGGAGAGGCAGTAGTTTTGGACTTGGTGAAGAGCTCATTCATGGATCAGCCCTTTCAGCCTGAGCTAGAGGTGAGAGCTAGTGGCTGGGCCCATTTCTTTCTCATGTTACAACTTCCTTCCCGTGTAATTTCTG
Organism: Phodopus roborovskii; assembly: GCF_943737965.1. Classification (NCBI taxonomy): domain Eukaryota; kingdom Metazoa; phylum Chordata; class Mammalia; order Rodentia; family Cricetidae; genus Phodopus; species Phodopus roborovskii. The sequence continues at coordinate 6,268,054 of NW_026126485.1, forward strand.
CCTGATGGAGTGTTTGTCTCCCACAATAGGATCCACTGCGGTCCTACCTTACACCATATTCCTAACAGTGGGCAGGCTATAGGCAAGTGTTCTTTCTTATTATAGTGTCCACCAAAGCATGAAGTCCAAAACATAAAATCAAATTATTATTGTCTTTTGTTTTGTAGAATGAATAAAAAACCATAAATGCCCTGAGAGATTTTAAAATTACAGTTATCAATAATGTCAACTTTAAAATAAACTTTATAAACTATCTATCTGTATTTGGTAATTGGTAAGTTATCCATTTGTAGCATCCACTTTCAGCTTTTGTCATTCCCAATTACAAACTCTGGAAACTTGCTCCATTTAGTGCTAAGTAGTTGAATAGGATGAACTTGAACATGGATTTTATGAATTATTAAAAATGTGATCTTAGATTCAAAGACAAAAGACAAAATTGCTCCCACTGTGTACTAATGACTATCACTTCTTCTTTAGAAGAGTGATACCTAGAAGACCTAAAACATGAGCTCCCACCACCACCACCAAAAAAGGGCAATGCCTGGATTTCAGTAACAATTAGCTCTCACATAAGCCTATTTTATTGTCCCTTATCACATGTCAAATTTATGAAGCCAAATAGTTCTGCTCTGAGCTGACATTTACTTTTGGACTTAGAGCCCTGATTTCTTTTTCTGCTTTTTGTTTGTTTTTAATTATTTTTTTCAGCCCAATCACTGTTTCCCCTCCCTCCCTACTCTCCCCCAAGTCCCTCTCCCCTACCTCTGCTACCCTAACCATCCACTCTTCTTCCTTTTTCTTCAGAAAAGAGCAGACCTCCCATGTTTATCAGTCAGATATCAAGTTACAGTAAGACTAGGCACTTCCTTTCCTATTAAGGCTGGGTGAAGCAACCTAGTAAAAGAAAAGGGTCCCAAATGCAGGCAAAAGACACAGCCCCTGTTCCCACTGTTAGGAGTCTCACAAGAAGACCAAGCTACATAACTGTTACATATATGCAGAGAGCCTACCTCAGTCCCATTCAGGTTCCCTGATTATTGGTTTAGACTCTGTGGGCCCCTATGAATCCAAATTTGTTGATTCTGTGGGTTTTCTTGTGCTGTCCTTGATCCTGCTGGCTCCTAGAACCCTCCCCTCCCCCTCTTCTTCAAAATTCCCTGAGCTCTGCCTAATGTTTGACTATGGGTCTCTGCAACTGTTTTCCATCAGTTGCTAGGTGAAGCCTCTCTGATAACTACTGATAAGCCTCACTCTAAGACAGCATATTGGCTTCTTGTTATTCACCATAGTTTCTACTACTTACATACATGATCAGGATTATGCTGAGATGAAAAGCTCACATCAGAATGGGTTTAATATATTCCCATTTTATTTATACTGTCCTAGTGTCATGCTTTTAATGTACTTATTTTCTGATACTTTCAAAATACTCTAACTGGAAAACAAAACAAAAACAAACCCTTCCCATACTTTTTTTTCCTCCCCTAGTCAAACACTCACAATCTAGTAATGGTTTTTCAGTTCTTTTTGTTTGTTAGTTTGTTTGATTTCACTGAAGTTTATTTGGAGACCCTTTTTCCTCTAACCTGAGTCACCAAACCTGCTGTGCCATTTGGGATCTCTTTCATCTTGGACTTGTTTTGGTTTTACAGAATTTTAGGTCACTGGTTCCTTGAATCTATCCATGTCTTTCTCCTTGTATTTTAAAGAGGCATCTAAAGTAGGTTTTTCAGAAAAGAGAAATAGCACATAGAGGTCTTGGGTTGTTTTTCTACTGTAACAGGAATAGATCCTGTTTACTTCTTGCCTTTCATTTTCATTATTTCCCCAAAGTTCATTACGATGCTATAATCCTACACTGTCTCTTCTGTGATAACTTTTATTATTTCCTCTTTACTTTTATTTAAGGAGCTGATAGCCAGTTCTCTTCTTGTGGCAGAACACTAATGGACCTCTTTCATATACATCTTTTATTTGGGTTGATTGAGACCTTGAGTATAGTATCCTGCATCTTGAGAAAATTCCTCACTCTGTGGCTGAGACTATTTTCAGGACAATGTAGGTACTCTGACATAGTACTTTTGACTGTAGGACTTGTCTGGTTATGTCCAAACCTAGAGCCTTGTTAACTTTAATTCCTCAGAGAGTACACATGTTCATAAGGACTGAGCAGAGTGGCTGGAGAGATAGTTCAGCCATTAAGAGTACTGGCGGCTCTTCCAGAGGACGGGGGTTCAATTCTCAGCACCCACATGGCAGCTCACAACTGTACCAAGTTCCAAGGGATCTAACTCCTTTACACCAATGCACATACAATTATATACATACATAAATACATACATACATACATACATACATGCATATGACTGAGCAGAGGTAGACACCATTTCCCACAGGTTGTTTCAGCTACTTGCTAAGTAATACCCATGATGTCCACTTAGCATCTGAATGTACTGGCTTTCACTTTGCCAAGTGGCTCCTCTACTTTACATATTATTTACCACTTGTCATTGTTTTTCACATTCCTTTTACACACTGACTGGCATTTTGGAATAGCTCAAGGAACAGCAGAGGTAAACACACACTTCCAAGTTTCCAGGTTCACCAGCTGTAAATCTCTGTACTATTAGTACTATTTTCCTATATAGTCCATGAGTATAAACCTCCTCAGAACTACTTTCACCCTTCATCTCTTCTCAAGATCCATAGTATACAGAGCCAATTCGGCTGTCTGGTTTATTGATAAGCTTTCTATGGCTGTCATCCAGTGGGGTAATTTTGTATACTTGCTCTCATGGAGTGAAATGCAATCAACCACAGATGTTTTAAAAAAAAAAAATTAATATCATGAGGCAGAAGAGCTCCAATAGGTTGCTGGTAACAAAATATATTTTAAAATAGTATTTGAGTCAATATTTCATTCATTACATTTTATCTGACCTTGTTCCAATCAATATTTGAAATGGTGCATTAACACACACACACACACACACACACACACACACACACACAAAAAAAAAAAATCAACAATTGAGTATGTAACTCTCTACAGAACTGAACCTGTCACCATAATGTCACTTGCATGCTCTACCGCAAGGCAACTGACCAATCTCTTGCTGCTGAGGCTGATAAACCATCAACAACATGAATACGAATAATTAGTGAAGCAGTTACAGTTCAGTATTCACCACTGGGGAGAATTCAACACTCACTATAGTGTTTAATTTAGGGAACCATGATTGAAGACCAGTTTTTTAAAAACATACAGAGACCAGCATTCTCACAACAGGAAGTATATTGAGAGTTAAGAGGCTAATGTGGGCAATGGGAAAGAAGACATCATGAAAGATAAAGGGTGATGGTCCCCAACATGTAACAGTCAAGAATTATCAAACTATTGATTCTCATTCATTAAAAAAAAAGTGTCAATATTAAATCCCTTCTCCTACAATAATAATGAGGCAATTGCACACAAGCCATATGCCAAGCACCAAGTCAGCTCTAGGACCCATAAGCTCTAGAACCCAGAGAAACATAGATAATAATTTAATAGCCTTAGATCCCACTGGCTTAGACTCTTCAGACTCACTCTTCTAACAATGCACTCAGCAACCTAGATCTCTCAATTGCATGTACTATGTACACACACACCCTCTTCTAAAAATACAAATACCAACTTAAGACTATCATCTTTATTGAGCAGTATGTACACCCCTCTCTGAACAATGGAATAATTTCTCTTTAATGACTTGGACATCAAACTTGGACAAGTTTTATTAAAATAAATTTCCATAAATTTGGTAGGAAAGGCAGGGGTCTGATCTGGCCTGAACTGTTTCGTGCACCTACACAGTAAGGCAAACTGTATCTTTTAAGTTAACTTTCTGGTAGATTCCCCCTATTTACAATTTTATATGCCTATGCATAATTGGATGTGCATACAATTTAAATCTGATGTTATCAAAGATGGTAGAGTAATAGTTTAATCCCAGCACTCAGGAGGCAGACACAGGTGGATTTCTGTGAGTTCAAGACAAGCTTGATCTACACATAGTAAATTGCAGGCCAGCTAGGCCTACATGGTGAGATTCTGTGTGTCTGTCAGCTTGTTCCCTCACATCAGATGCAGATCCTTTCTCATGAGAAGGGACATACACAGTAAGCAAAGACTTATATAATCAAATTTGTAGATCAAAACAGAAAACCACCCAGGTAATCAAACTCTTCCTTTCCTTAGACAGCATAAAAGGAGGCCCCAAACAAAATCAGGTTCTTGAACACTTTCTTACTCTCTTGCAATGTGTTCCTTTCCTATGTGCATGATTCCTTTGCTTTTTAATGGTTCCTTAGCTACTCTGCAGGCTTTGTAGGCTTTTATTTCATCCTTTAATAAAAGACCAAGAACTGGATATTCCAGGCCCAGATCCCACATGCCTTGGTTTCTGTGACCTTCGACAAGTTCCTTAACCTTTCCTAGGCCTTGCTTTCCATCTGTATTAGAAAACCAACAACAGGTAACAAACACTTCAAATCATTGGTTTAGGGCTCTATTAAAAGCAGGAGATGAATTCTGTTATTTCTGCCATTTTGTTGATGAGGTAATACAGACAAAGAAGTAGAGATCAAACACTGTGCCACTCTTAGATCTAAGCTTTCTCTTCATTCAGAATTGCTTTGTGTTTGTGCTAAGGGTCCTTCCCAGTTGCTCACAGATACCTCTCCCCCAAGCACAAAGCATTCTGGTCACCTCACTTTCTGGCCCTGATGACCACAAAAGCAAGCACCAAACTCATCTATCTGGAACAGAAGACACCCCCAACTGTTGCCTACCTTCCTCTCTGGCTGAAGGAAGAGTTTGACTTCCAAGTCAAACAAAAATTGTGTTTCTTCCCAACTTCTGCTTTGTCTCACTAATTCCACCTCTTTAAATGCCTTGTGTACAAAACAGATTTGGAAATCTGATGACAAATGTGAGAAAAAAAGCTGGAATATCAATTACTTATGGATTGCCATTAAAGGACTCCTCAACAAAAGTTTCTGTAATAGTTGTTACACCTAACCAATCCAACCATTGAAGATGAGAAAACAATGTAGTATCTTTCATAACACTGTGATCAGAAAGACAGTAGACACTACAATAATCTCCATGTTACCCCTAAGGACAGGAACAGGTAGGCCACCTGTCTGTCTTTCTAACTTGCAACTCAATAGGTTAGAGGCCACAAGGCAGGAAAGAAAACCTTGTGTTACTTAAGACACGATATTATTGGAAGGGGGAGTGGATTTCTAAATGTATATTATAAAAGAACTACACTAAAAGTCTTTGTTTTCAAATATAATATAAAATGTCAGATATATGAGAAATACTTTAAAATATTATTTGTGAACTAAGATAAGAAGACCTTGATCCAAACTGGTCTGCATACTTTCAACACTGAATACCTTCAGTGGATTATTGTGCCTCTGTATCTAGGATTTCAAATGTACCATGGAAAGCTTCAGTGAACAAAAACTCTGAAGTGCTCCCAGGACATCCAGTATAACTCACCTCTCCTAGCTTCTTCCCTGGCACAGAAAATAAGCTCCCTGGTGGAGACCCAAAGCTACCATATGCCATAAGGCATGTGAGCCTATCTGAGATACTCTGAAATTGCTGGAGAATTTTTCTAATTTCCAGACTGTCCAAAACTGAATTGAGTCCCACTGTCTTCTAGCACCTCATTATATTCCCTGGATCACATAGCAAGCCCTATTTTTACAGTAACTTTAATTATGGAATTACTCAGGAAGTAAAAAGTACTTGTATGATTAGGTAAATGCATTTTCTATGTTTGCTTTACACTAACACAGATGAGCACAACACAAAACAGAAAATTGAAACTTCATTCTGAGCACCTTAGTACCTACCCTACCATGCAAACCAAATTCTCACATTACTTTCACTGTTACTTCCTTCTCATATTTTACTAACACAGAGCTACTGTGTAATATCATACATTTGTTTTGTAATCATGTTTCTATTACAGTATGTTGATAGGGGAATTTATGAGCTAGCAAAGTTGAATCATCTGAAGCTTGTGAAAATTTGACATTTGCCTTAAACTGCTATCCTGCATTATTTGTTTGTTTCATTTGGGTGCCATTTCTGTTACTGATTAGCACTAATATGGCCAAATGACACTTAGATTCATCCAAATTAAAAAAAAAAAAATAGAATTGTTACCACGGCTTCTGCAAAAGCACTATGCATATCTGAGCAGTGAATGATTTTTGTATAAACTTTGGCTACAGTGTTTGTTAGGAGTGCTCTCTTATAGCTCTACTGGCAAGGCAACAGTGGTCTTGCTGAGCCTCACTGGCACGATAGGAGTTTAGTGGGCACAGGAGGGGGAGAAAAGAACTCAGGGCCCAGGAGAAACCAGCCACTGCCTTGTTCTAACTCTTCCTGCTATGTGCAAATTCTTGAACTAAGTAAACTTACCTACAAGTGCATTGTACTTACTGTGGGCAGGTAATGAGAGATCCTCAGTCAATTCATATCTTACTATTGTAGGGTAATACAATACCAAACTACAACTGCCTGGAAATATTACACAAATAGATCATAAGACTAGGACCTAGGCTTGTCCTAATTAGAAGGACCACGTGAAAAATCCTTCAAAAAGTAAATTTCAGCTGAACATTAAAGAAAACAGAATAGGCAAACATAACACCTACCCAATATAAATATTATAAGAAAGGAGGTGGGTATTTGGGTTAGGGATAGTTTGCTATTTATAATAACATTGAAATTTTGCTACTTTTTGTTACAAGTAAGTCTTCTAAAAGTAGCAAAGACTCTCTATACAGTCTATAATGTATTATAAAAACTCCTCTGAGAACAGTACTAGGTGGCTGGCCTTATTTTCTAATTTTGTCAATTTGATCTGGTTTAAAAGACAACAAAGGCTCATTTGAAACCCACACTTTCTTACTAAAAAGTATAAGAGAAAGTGTCAAACAATTCCCTTAAGTAGTACCATCTCTTAGAAAATAATTTTTCTCCTATTTTCTCCTATTATTTCTCCTATTTAATTCTCATCTGGCTTCATAACTCCCAGAACATTGTTCCCTATCTAAATGGAGGTGCTCACTCAGCCTTGTGCTCAACCAAGAGAAGACATCTTCCCAAGCAGGTGCATCACTTCCATTCCTCTCAGAGTGTTGATGCCCTGAGAAGAAGTAAAAATCCTGGAAAAGAAACTGTGTCTTGAGCATTCTCACTAGGAAAGAACCTCAGCCTGGCAACTCTGTCTCCAGTATCCTAACTTCATCTTATGGCACTCTATTCATAAAAATATGTACCAAACACCTCAGAAATATTTTTGGAATACTTTCTAGGGATCTTAACTTATATTGGTAAATTTAACAGGCACATTCAACTATAAGCTCCATACAGATCATATTGTGACAAACAACTTTCCAGATGGGCTGTTCAAGAAAGATCTCCCAGCTTCAGAAACACCTGCTTTCCTCACTATCTTCCTAAGTCCTGAGGATAATGAGTATTCATGCAATGGCAACTTTTCAGAAGCAGATATCTATAAAATGCTTTTGCTAGGAAATAGGGTAGTTAGAATGAGAATGGTCTCCATAAACTCATATATTTAAATGCTTAGTCACTAGAGGCATAACCTAGAACATGGACGGTTTGGGAAGGATTAGGAGGTGTGACCTAGTGGGAGGAGGTGTGTCACTGGGAGTGAGCTTTGAGGTTTCAAAGTCCCATTCCAGGATCTTCTCTACCACCACCACCACCACCCCCACATTTGCCTCTCTGCCTGCAGACCAGGATGTAACTAAAGCTTTAAGGTATGGTTCAGCACTATGCCTCTAAAACTAAAAGCAAGCCCACAATTAAATGCTTAGTTTCAAAAGTGTTGCCTTAGCTGTGGTGTTGCTTCACTGCAATAGAACAGTAACTACCAAAGGAACCAAGTCCTCCATCCTAAAATGATACCCTCTCCCATATCATAGGAGGGCTGGATGGTTCTCACAACTCAAAATATCCACATTTTTACATTCAATTTTTATTACACTCACATCAGAAACCCCCCCCCCCCAAGACAGGGTTTCTCTATATTGCTTTGGAGGCTGTCCTGGAACTTGCTCTGTAGACCAGGCTGGCCTCGAACTCACAGAGATCTGCCTGCTTCTGCCTCTGGAATACTGGGATTAAAGGTATGTGCCACCATTGCTAGGCAAGAAATTCTTAAATGGAATCTACAGTTAGCATCCAACCTGGTCACCTACTCTGCAAACCTCTGTCCATTTCAACAAGATTACAGTAACTGTCAATAAGGTCACTGGGAGGACAAATATAGGCAGAGATGGAAGACTGTTGAGATGTCCATTTCTAAATATTGAAGTTCACTTCAATATTTTTATGTGATTTGTTTGTTGTATTAGAGATCAAACTCAGGACCTCTCCCATATTCAGCAGGTGTTCTACTACTGAACTATAAGCCCAGCCTATTATTAGCACATAAGCAATGTATTCTACCAGATGTATGACCCAGACCATATACCTACAAATCCAGTTTGCAAATACATATGTTCCTATTTTAAATGTTCTTATTATACGAAAGAGTACATAAAGTCACATTCTGCTTCTTGAATTTCCTAAGTTCCAAAATAAATGGTCCAAACCTTTTAGAAGGGCCCTGACTTTGAAAACATGTACTCTAAGATTACTTGTCTTTCTATTTAAGAAATCAAACACTTTGATCCTTAATGATAGGAGTAAGAGCATGTAGGTCTCAAAATCTTTCTCTTTAGCACATCTCAGGGCTCAAGATTCAATTACTTATCCTCTTCCTAGCTATGTGTCTCTAAGACAAAACAGTGCAACAACTTTAACGGGGAAAAACACCACTGGGCATGCATCCTTCTTTCTTAAGATCTTGGTACTAGAAGAGTCAGTTGACCAGGACCCTGATTCTGGGACAGTCATCACCCATGCATGAGCTCAAGGTGCATGGTAGGTATTCTCTTGGGGGACTGAACCTTTAGGGCCTTTAGTGCCAGCCCTATACTTCGGGAATGACTTCCAAAACTGTTCTTTGCCCATTGGCTGGTCTCTCTCAGGGATAAAGGGCTCACCGAAACGAAAGTAAAACAGAGGCCGATTCCCTGCTGCACTGGCCGCCCTCTCCCTGGCTGCTGCTTCTCGGATGTCGCACACCCCGATGTGGGTGGAGCGGAACGGTCTCCTCGGCACGCCTTCCCCGGGCTGCAGTCTACACCGAACCACGGCAGCTCCATTCGCTGCTGTAACAAGTTGAAAAAAAACTAATTAATTCAGACTTTAGTTTTTTTTAAATTTGTTACAGCGCTGAGCAGAGCTGCCGACCCCATGCAGAAACAGCACAAAGACCAACAAAGGTTCCAGTAGGTGCAGAAACCCTCTGCCCCCAGCCAGACCCGGTCCAGTGAAGACTACAGAACACCTCAGGTAAGCCAGTAACTGCTCATTTTTCACTTTTGTTTGGTATGGCAAATGAATATCCAACAGCTCATCAAATTAACCAAGTAGTCTTCCTCAAGGACAGGGAAGACACACAGAGACATCAACAAGTGACCAGGCCTTTCTGACAATCACACAGGGGTAGACTAAAGTAGAGAACTCTTTTCCCAACACGTGTCCTTAAATCCATTACCAGCCTATTTACTTTGTTTCTTCCAAATGAAACCATGCTTCTTCCTTTCTTCAGCCATGAGAAATCAGTCCCTCAGCTAACACACACGGGCCCACTTTTACACCAATATCCTTAAAAATCACATGAAAAGACATAGCAAGCAGAACTACAAGCACAGCAGACTCCTGATATCAAGTTCAGAAGCCACAGAGCTATTTTTTGCAACTCTATAACATTGGGGTAACACGTTCTGGAGTTTTGTGAACATGCACTTTCAGCCTTGTAGGTTTTGTTTCACCCACAGAAACTGCAGTTTCAGTTTTTACCTTTAACAGGTGCGTTATGAACTTTTTACCTCAAGGAGGGCTATTGTTTGCATTCACTTTGACCAATTTCTAAAGCCTGGCAAACACTCAAGGTTACCCTCTAAGTGATATGATCTGACACACGGAATCCATGCCAATGTAGCTCCATTTTCTTTTTCTTACATCTACAATCTTGCTCAAGTACAGAAATTCTCCGAAGCCACACATGAAACAATAGTGACAGGAAGTATACCTTGTACTTTGCAAGTATAAATAATGCATATTTTACCACCATCTCTAAAAACACCAAACCTTTACAATAATATCCTCTGAGTCAGGCTACCACAACATTTTCTAATAGTCTCAAATCTTGTATTAATTTAAACCATAATCAATAGCAAAGTCAAAAATCATGTTTAAACTCAAGTGCTCCTATTTTTATAATTACAGTGTTTTAAAGACACCAATGTATTGTTGATCTCCAACTATACATAAAATATCTATTAAACTGTATTAGGTATGTTTATAGAAAAATTACATATGCCTTCAAAATTCACAAAAACTATGAGTAATTATACAAAGAAGCCTTTTGTAGAGAACTCAGGTGTCAAGTGTGCACTCTTCAGGCAGATTCCAGAGTGAAGGAAAAGCCTCTTTCAAATGTAGCTATTAACTTTTAAAACTAGACCATTTATACTATTCAAGTTTTACATACTTGGAGGCTGGGGAAGGTAGGCTCCAATTAATTTTGACCTCTTCTTTTCATATCCCTTTTGTGTAATGTCACCTATAAGAGAAGGAAAAACAGAAAGCATTCAGGATAGTTTCAATGGATAGAGTTGGTCATTTAATGAACAAAATATATAACTTTTGTTTGCTTTACAATTAGGTATTTATAAATGTGTATCATTTACTTTAACATTTTCCTTTACCACCCCTTTTCCCCCTGCCCCGCCAAAAGAAAATCATAGGCATTCATGTTATATAAAAACTCATTTTCTCAGTACATATTCATCTATGGCAACTTTTGGCTTGAGTTTCCACACTGAGGGTGCAAAATTAGATCTGTGCAATTTTATTCACATCTGCAGGCACAGGAAGCCTGCTCAATCTTTAGGGGCCCTCATTAACTTAATCAACAATGGATTGGACAACTGTCTTGGGTTGGAAAGCTGGCAAAAACATTACAAACAGGCACTGCATTTCATTAATGAGATTTCTTTTCCTTTTTTTTTTTTTTTTACTTCCCCTAATCAAGCATGTCAGTCACAAGGACTTTACACTGCTAAGTTATCTTTGAAAACAACAACAAAGAAATAACCAAAATTAAATTAACAAAAAAATAAAGAAAGACTAAGACCAAAGAAAGCATTAGATAAAAACCAAGGAAATGAACATGGGACCCATAGAGATTTAAAAGACACCCATTGTTCAAATAAGAATTAAAATGATAAAGACAAATATTCATACACAGGTCAAAGGAGGTCAGATCTTTCCCTAAGGGTTAGGTCACTAAGGATACAGGCAAAATAACATTAATTAATATGTAATAGTCTTTCCTAACTGTAAGCTCCAAAACGCAATGCTAAGTTTGCCCTTCATTTTCAAAAAGAAAAAAATACACATGTAGACATGTGCACAAGAGCACAAGCACTCCAGCGCAAGTGTGCAGGCAAATACACACTCATGCAGATACACCACAGGCTTTGTCCTTGAATTTGAGGGGGTTATAAAATTTACTTTGCCCTTTAATTTTTTGAGGATGTTTCAGATTTTTATTCCTTGCATTCTGACCTACCTCTTCAAAGAGAAAAAAGATTTGAGCTTCTATGAAAACAAAGCAAACCAAAGAATAATAATTATTATTATGCATGGTCAAGATGGTAAATTAGCCTAATGATATGTGTTTACTATGGCCATGTAACCCTACAGATCTGAGGGCTGATTTTATTAGTCAAAGCTGTTCTACACAAATTTGCTTAGGTAAAAAATTAATGTATGGCCAACATTTAAATGTGAGCCATAAAGAGAGAAAATGAATATTTTCCCTTATCAACTACTAAGTGGTTTTATGCTAAATGTTATGATTATACCATTATGAATGAAGGGGGCTGTATAAATGTTGCATAAACATTATTTTGCATTATGTTTGGCTATACTTTGCAATCTCAACCATCAGCTGTATATCACTGAGATTGGGGCATTATTCTTATAACTCTCCTCTGCAAATCTCACTTCTTCATCACCATAGTCACTATAGACATATTAGCACAGTCCAGAATATTCTCATGATTGGCTAGGAAAATAAGGGAATGGAGTAATGTATTACAGACTGGCTGTGAAACTTTCTTTTGCCCTCTCTCTATAGTTGTCTGTACCTATAGCACTAAAAGATGAAGAGAATTGTCTGGCTTTGAAGAAATAATAGTTTGTAAACAAGATAAAATCTCTAGTGCCTTGCTCTGTGACATTTAAAGCAAGGGTCTAGGACCAGTAATCACAGGAGACCTGATTTACTGCCCCACTTCAACATTCCTGATAATAAAAAGGAATGGGGTAGAGTACTGGCACCCATTCTGGCTAACCTAAACATCCCATTCCTACTCACAGGAAAGGCAGAGCATCCTATCCTAGAAAGCAAAACACAAACAACCTCCCATCCCATATGCACAGCTTCTTGAGAAATCCCCCAAAAAACAGATCAATAGCACCCCAGAAGCAGTTGCTTTACTACCTGTCTCCACATGGGATATAGTAACCTTGACTAACAAGCAACAGCTTTTACTAACAGTAATCCTTCTTTAAACATTAAAACTGAAGAAGCTAGTTTTCATGTTAATCGTAATGCTACATAATCCATCTTGTCTCTGCCTGAGACAAAACCTCAAACCACTGCCAGCTAAATTAAAGAGAAAGAGGTAGGCTCATAAGAAAATGAAAATTAGTAAGAACTGTATGTAGAAAGCCCCAGTAAAGAGTACCTCATCTGGGCCTCAGGCAAGATGCTATCTTTGCACTTTTCCACCTACTGCCCATGTCCAGATTGAGTAGTTGCTTTGATAACTCTACTATCAAATTCTAGTCCAGGTAAACCAAGTCATTTCACAGGTTAATTATACCCAAACTTCAGCTCAAGTTTCACTAATTTCTCAACTGAATACTTAAAGGCCAGAGGGAACTCTTCCTTATTTTTTACTATAGATCAACTTCAAAGAAAACGAACTTTCTGCCTTACTTCAGAGTTGGTATTATTTTGGAAATTTCTGATTGCTTTAAGGCTAACAAGATATAAGGACATTTTTTTTTAAAGCCCTGGAAGTCTCTCCTAGACTAAAAACCAAACCAAACAAAAACAAAAACCACTGAGCATCCCCATAGAAGATACTGAAGAATTGCTGGTGACCACCACCACCAGAACCTGGGAGAGTGAAGAAAAACACTACAGAAGGACGTCTACCTGTCACAGTAGCCACACAGGTGTGAGCAAACAGTCATGTAGGCCAATGGGAACTCTCTGGTCTGTGTTTTTAAAAAGCTTAAGTAGCTGGCAGCCTGTTCCAATATCAATAAACTATGTCACATGCAAAACTACATTTATATATTAGATGGTTCTTTACAGAAAGTTCTGAAGCACTCTGTCCTGAATGTCCTAAGCAATCCCTTTTATTCCTAACATCAACTGATTTTAGAGGGGGAAACAAAGGCATAAATACTATATGGTTCTTTACTCAGACTTTAGATATAAAGAAAAATGTATCCTGAACGCCAACTTTTCTTTCTATTATAGCCACACCTAGTACTGCTCCCTGTACTCTGGACAAAACTGGGGTAGACACTGTCCCAAGAAGAGACACACTGGCATTGGCATTCCTGACTTTGTTAGTGGATTTTTTTTTCCTGTCTGATATCTTTTTACCCAGGTCTTTAAATGGTTCTGTCCATTCTCATCTCTGGAACACAACCCTGCAAACCATTTCCTATTTGACTCCTCCCAATCCCTACCCAAGGAGGATAGCACTTCCAAGTTTTGGGTAACCACAGCATAGATGATGACTATCTAGTTTTCATAGGAGTTATGGCTATGATGTACTTGTCTATGCTGCATTTCTGTAACATATATTTACATACAACTTATCCTGAAACCAGAGTGTTGAGCTTTTGTGAAAAAGCCCCTAACTTACAGAACTTAGTCTTGACCACACTATTTTCCCACTCTAGGACTATAAGTTGATCAATATATTCAAACAGCAAGAGACATTGAGAAACACCAATGTCTATCTCTGACAAAGACGTAGTTGGCAACAGCAGCAGCAGCAAAGACAATCAGCACAGACACTGGGATGATTAGCTATTTGATGATTCTGTGTGGTAGAGGGCAGGGGGAAAATCCATATTGACTCTGTTATTAAAATATGCCAGACAACAGGCCAACTTGTAGTGGTCAAAAAAAAAAAAAAAAATGTGCTACCATCTGTAGCACTGAGACTAGACTCATTTTTGGCTTCAAAGCATCAGGGCTAAAAATACCATTGCCATTTTCTAAATCCAGAACTACTTAAGCATCTGGTAGCCAGAAGTCCAGCATATTATGACCAACTCTCCCTGAAAATTTATAGCAAACTTTCCAATTGAGCTTTTTGTGTTGGAGCTTTCTGAAACCAATGATTTGTGTACTAATGAAGTTACAGATACATAGTTACAGATTATCATCTGTACAGAACAAAAAATATAGTAGATTATAGGCAAATGATAGCTAATACATTAAAATAGGTAAATGAACAGATTATTAATAAATGGCAAATAAAAATAGGAAAGAAGTAGGAAAAAAGTGGTTGATGGGCAAATGACATACAGACAGACACACACACATACAGACATACAGACACAGACAGACACACAGACAGACAGACAGACAGAAAGCAGATAGTAAATTTTGCAAACATCTTCTTTCTAGACACCTCTGTGGCTTCTGTTCAAGCCTTGACCACTGTCAATACCCTAGTGTCCCCATGGAAGCACAGGGCTCTCTGCAAGTACATATGGTTTCCTAATTTATGTTAGTTCAGGCTAAACAGCCAATTGGTTGCCCCCTTTCTCTGCTTCCTACAGGGATCTGTGCTATACAGTCTGCAGGATAAAGCCACATAAATTCAAGAAGGAAAGGTTACAAGACCAAGGTAGCAAATCTTCGGCTTATATGTCTAAGCAAGGCTTCATTTTCTATCTCTTATTATAAGGCATACCACCCCATGGTTTACAGCAGGTTAGCTAAAATTCCTTTAACTTGCAAACTAAAGTCAGTATCATTCAAAACTATTTTAAAAGGCAATTCCAATCAATATAAAAGCTTCTTAGGCAATAAGCAATTTAGCTAATTCTAAATGCATATCTAAAGAGGTTTCTTCCTCCAAAATGTGGCTCATCACATTAAGTCTTCAACCACAGAATTACTTGTTTATTTTCCACAAAAATTCCAAATAGCACACTTTTCATCTTTTAATACCCAAGATACTCATAAGCACAAATAAGAAAGTATGAAAAAAGTCAGTGCAGAAATTTTAACCTCAGCAAGGATAAATTAAAAGTGATCTCTTGAAACAAAGATTAATTTCAAGAAAAATGCTCCTGTTCTTAAGTTCTCCAACACTTCAGATACAAGAACTATAGTTATTTTTTAAACAAAGAACAGGGATGCAGTTGTGCTCGGAGGTGCAGGCTTAAAATTCTAGCTACTCAGAGAGCTGAGTCAGAAGATAACACATTCAAAGCCAGTCTGAGCTACACACAGTAAAGACCCAATTTCAAAATACAAAGTGAAGAAAATGTTGGAACTATATCTATGTGAAATGTTTGCATAGCATGTCCAAGCCCTAAATTCAATCCCCAGTACTACAAAAATACAACAGAAAGACTAGTAAACAAATCATACGTTTACAGAGAAAAATACAAGCAAAAACCATGAGAAGTTGAAGAGCACTTTGAGAGAAGATACAGTTCTTTTCTCTCCTCCACAGGAAGAATCCTCTTATTTTGCAGACTAGTGTTTCAAAGAAAAAAAATTTAAGTCAGAAAAGTAACAGTTGACACAGCAAATGCAAAAGTTACAGTGATCAAAACGAATATGTCATTGTAGCCACAAGGCAAGTTTGGAAATTTTGACCCCATGGACTTGGTACAAAGCCAACCTAATTGCTGCCTAGCTCTAGACATGAAATCTTGGAGAGCCCCTTGGTTCTCCAGGATAAAGCGTGTACCACTGAACTACTCTCAGGGGATGGGATTAGTTCTGAGTAAACAGACAAGTTTAACAGTGATCATTTCCATTCTTGGTGTTGAGAGTTTATTTTATTATTTAATGCTGGAACAAATGTTTTGTATAACAAAGCCATCATTTCCATGTTTGGAATTTTATGGTTGTCAGAAGTCTTCCTAAGGCTCCTCTCTTTAGTCAACTACTTGATATGGCTTGGGCAGGGGAGGAGTAAAGGAGGCATACATAAGGGCTCCAGTTCTCTCATACAAAATGTGTGTTTTTAGCTCTGTGATAAGCTTTTCTCCTGAAAGAAACTATCACTCACAACAATTTTTACATGCACTATTTATTCACCTGCACTGGGAACAGAAGCAGGCATACATGGGGACTGTTCTCACCTAAATCAACCTGCATTCAACCTAGGGTACTTGGTGGACCACCTAGTGTCATTTTATTCTCACTGGTAAGACAAAGGTAATACATGTCAACTTTCTATTAGTGTTGGAAACAGCATGTGCAAAATCTCAACATTAGACCAAGGAAATGACTCAAAGGTTGAAGTACTTGCTATACAAGCATGAGGACCTGAGTTTGGATCCCCAGAAGTCACAACACCCAGCTAGAAAAGCACCCATTTATAATCTCAGCACTCCCATGGTAGGATAACACACACAAACAGGGGATCTCCAGAAGCTCACAGGCCAACTAGCCTGGTATGGGTAGCAATAGTTGTAAACAAGATAGACCCCCATCTTAAACAAAGCAGAAGTCTAGGACCAACAACTGAGTTTGTACTCCAATCCACACATACCTGCCTTGCTACATGAGCACTTGCACTCAATGCACAGAGACATCATTCACAAACTTTTTTCTTAATTTTTCAACAAATATTTCAATTAAGCATGACATATTCAAATTTATGAGAATCTAAATTTATGAGATGGCTCAGTGGTTAAGAGTACTTGTTCTTGTAGAGGACTCAGGTTGGATTCCCAGCACCCACATGATGGTTCACAATCATACACAACTGTAGTCTCAGAGAATCTGACACCTCTTCTGGCCTCATATATATATATATATATATATATATATATATATATATATATATATATATTTCAAAAGTAATCTTCTACTGCCATTTATTTACCACCCTAATTCCTAACAAAATTCTAAAAGGTAACTCCCACCCCTCATCAACAAAGCTTCTTTTTACAGTAAATGGAGACAATTATAGAAAACCACAATTTGACACAATGCAGAAACCAAAGATCCTGGGAAAGCCAGCCTCCAATGGATACATTTACAACAAAACAGGGAACACTGTGGAAGGAGGTAAATATCTTTTAACCATATTCAGTGTAGGATTATTTCAATATGATATTGTTGGTAGAGTAACTACTGCCTTCACCTATAATTACTTTTTACTTCATGAAAAAGAAAGGAAAAGGATACATATAGATATATTGTAGCCAACAAGAGTGTCTTCATCACATTTCTGAACCTCACTGGGCCCTAAGCCCTGAAGGTACTCAAACCAAGTGACTGTAAACCAAGTCTCCTAATGTCACTTACCCAAAATGTATACATAGCTAAATGCCATTGGTAAGCCTTGATCATAGCTTTACCCCCTGAGCTTGGGCAACTTTTACTCAAACAGGATGATATATTCAGACCTTGTCATCTTTACATACTAACAACACCCTGGTAACCCCACAAAATTCCCCTTGCATGCTCCTTAGGTATCAGGTACCTGAGATGCAAGCAGGGCCTCCATGTTGACCTCTGTGTTACAGTACACTCAGTCCTTCCAGCCAAGCTCTTTGTCCTGGCTTCCTTTCCTTGAGGCACATAGCCCCCACAGCTTTCAATTCCTCCAGCACAAGTTATCAAGCACCATACAAAGGAATAGTCCTGACCTTTGAAAAAAATCTAAGAGTATGACAAGAGGATATGACTACAACTTAACATATCCACAATTTACAGATACACAAAAAGGTATTGCTACTTCAACATGGTCTCTTTTATCTAAGAAATTTTGTTCTCATGCTTATTTTACACTAAAATATCTAAATGCCATAGAAATAATTCTGTACTTATTCATTCATTCAACAAATAGCCATAGTTACAATGTGGCCCTGTCAATCAATAAAGCATAGAAAAGGATACTGACCACTTCATGTTTGCTAAAAGATTAAGTCATACTTTATGTTTCAAAACCTTTTTAAGAGTAAAAATAAAGTTGAGTGATGTTAAGTTAAAAACCCCAATGATTTTCTAAGCAAATAGTCCATAAAAGGCAAATATGCAAAATGTTTTAATAAGATTTCCCATTTATAGTTTTATGAAATATAGAATGTACCCTTTTTCTTGATAATTGTGTTTTAAAAATAATGGTTTAACCTTGAAAAGATTTACAGTTGGGAGGGGGCTTAGGGACATTTTTGGAGGGGCAGTTAATAACATACCAGAAGATGTATATAACAAGTTCATGTGGTAGCAGGAAGTCTGTACAACTGTGACTTTTTATGAAATCAGAGAGCCACAGGAAATCCTTCAGCACATACACTGAGCCATCCTATGCTCAATCCCAAAGGCCAAAATAGCTTATACTATTGGGGATAAAACAGATGGGTAATTCCTGCCACAAAATATATACTTGATTACATTTAGATGCATTCACTACCTAATTAAAAAATAATAACTGTGACAGTATGAATTTCAGCTTTGGAAATATCCTTTCTAAATATATTCTGTCTTTTTCAAAGGACAATGATTAGTAATATATTTCATTCAGAAGGTAGACAGTAAAACATACTGTTTGAAATAGTATATTAGTGAATTTATATTTGAGGGAAGGAGTGACAAGTTCTTAAGTAGTCCACACTGCCCAAGGATGATGGTGAATGCCTGACCTACTGCCTCTACTTTCCAAGTGGGATTGCTAGGATTACAGTGTACATTACCTTATTAAACTTGCTAGGGGGAGGGGTTGTTTTTGTTTTGAGACAGGATATCATGGCATAGCCCTAGCTGGCTTAAAGCTCACTAAGTAGACCAGGCAGGCCTCAAACTCACTGAGACCCATGTGTCTCTACTTACTGTATACTGGAATTGAAGTCACTTTTACCTGGCCTCTTATCTGTTGCTTCTTATTCAAAACTCTCTATTGTATATGTGAACACATTTGTATTTAAAGCAACATGTATTGGGACCACATAGTCCCATTGCAGGAAAAACAAAACAAAAAATAAACAAGTAAACCAGTGCATCACCATAACTATGAATTTTAATCTTACTCACTATCTAAAGTGGTGGTAGAATGAGCAGCATAACCGCAACTCAATTGAATTCTCAATGAGAAATTCAAAGTACTTTACAGAACAGGTTGGAGATATACTTTTAAAATAAGAAAACAAGTGTAAAGGCCAAAATCTAATTCAGAATACTAATATAGTTTTCAACATGAGGTCATAGTGCCAAGTAATTTGGATAAAAAAACATTTCAGAGAAGTGAAGAGACTCATAGAAGTGGCAATGGCATTTAATTAAAAACTCAAGCAAACAAACACCAAAATACATACCAAATAGTTACATGTCAAGTACCAATTCACAAAACTCCTGTGCAATCATGCCAATTATATTATCCCCAATGTTCTTACTGCTTTTACATCACTGGTAAGTCCCACACCAACTACTGGCTTGATAATTCAATTATTATTTGCTGGTCAACACAGAGAATGTAAAAACATTATGAGTCAAATACAGAATACAGATATGCTTCAATTTTAGTATTTTGTTTTTTCTTAAAATTTCCTATGTAGCCTTGACTAGTTTCCAAAAAATTTTCCTCACTCTGCTTCATCAGCTCTAGAATCATGGACATCTCCAACATACCTGGTTATGAATTCTCACTTTGATCAAAATGTAAAATGAGATATGAATAAGCCACACATCCATGGATCTCAAAAAAAAGGATACTTCAACTAAAAAAATACAAATTAAAATATATCAAGTGTAGCCAATAAGTATATAATAATAAATGTTGACATGTGAATAAAAAGAAAATCAAAGCTTGTTCTAAACTAAAGCCATGCATCTAAAGAATGAGATAGTAAGCAGCAAAAAAATTAATGGGAAAGAAGCTATATCAGTAATACCTAAAGCCCATATAAGATATCCCAAGGGATTTGGCAACATTAATTTCCAGATCAAATCACTGAGCTTAGCAAGGTCACAGCATACAAAGTAAAATTAAGTTTCAATATGCTAGCAATTATCTAGAAACAAAATTTAAATTATCATTGAGGCTGAATAGATAACTCAGCTATTAAGAGCATTTGCCAGTCTTCCACAGGAGTGACTCTCTCTCTCTCTCTCTCTTCTCTCTCTCTCTCTCTCTCTCCCCACACTCACACTCACACACACACACACACACACTTCTAAAAAAGAAAATACAAGATAAAAATCACCTTAACTCTGGAGTAGACAAATAATTCTCACAAATGGCATCAAAAGATAAGCCACTAAAACAAACAAACAAAAAAAAATAAATGAACTGAACATCAGAACTCAAAGCATTTTAAAATATTTTCCACAAGTAGCATTATAAAGAGAGTAACAACCAGGTGAGGGGATGAAGCTCAGTGGCAGAACATTTGCTTAGTTTGTAGTTTGTAGATGGTCTTGAGTTCAAGCCCTATCTCACACACACACACACAAAACAAACAAACAAACAAACAAACAAAAGGCAGGGAGAGGGAATCAAGTTACTACCAGGTAAGAAGTTATCGTTAAACTATATATGTACAAAAGCCAATAAACATTCCAATTAAACTAAACACTGGCAAATACACTGATGAAATAACTAAGTACTTTGTAACTAAGCACAATAAAAGCACACTATTCACACAGAATTAATTTTACAAGATGTGGATTTAAAAAGAAAACTATGAAGGGGGCATGGGAAATGAAATCATGTTATAAGGCACAGATTTTAAAGATGAGCAGGCAACTGTGGAAGGCTACCATCCATCTCTCACACAAGATCAAGAAAGGAGATTACTGACAGTCTAAACTGAGAGCTATTAACTAAAGCTGAAGTACACATAGAAGAGAAAAAGTAACATCAAGCATCAGCAAAAAATTATTAAGCCTGGCACTAAACGAACACTGTTTTAACAGATCATTGGGTAGTAAAAACAATTAAGTGACTAGAGGGAAATATATATATATATATATATATATATATATATATATATATATATATATATATTCCTTATTTTACATGTCGATCCCAGTTCCCTCTCCCTCCCATGCCCACCCCATTGTATTCATCCTACCCCCTCCCACTCAACAGGTGGTGCCTTTCAGGAGGGGTCATCAAAATCTGTCAAGTCATTAGGAGTAGGACCTGGGCCCACCCTCCTGCCTCTAGGCTAAGGGAGTGTCCCTCCATGGAGAATGTGCTCCCAAAGTCCTTTCATGCACCAGGAATACATCCTGGTTCCACTGTAAGAGGTCCCATAGACTGCCCAGGCCTTCAAACTGTGACCCATGTTCAGGGAGTCTGAGTCAGTCCAATGCTGGTTTCCCAGCTATCAGTCTGGGGGGGGCCATGACCTTGTTCAGGTCAGCTGTCTCTGTGGGTTTCTGAAGCCTGGTCTTAACCTTTTTCTTTTTACTTCTCCCTCTCTGCAACTGGATTCCAGCAGTTTGGCTCGGTATTTAGCTGTGGGCATCTGCTTCTGTTTTCAACAGCTAATATATTAGGGCTCTATGATGGCATCAATCTCATTATCAGGGAATGACATTCAAGGCCTCTCCACTATTGCTCAGATTGTTAGCTGGGGTCATCCTTGTAGGTCTCTGAACATTTTTCTAGAGTTAGTTTTCTCTTCAAACTAATAATGGCTCCCTCTATTATGGTATCTCTCTCTCTCTTTTTTTTTTTTTTTGCTCTTGTCTATTCTTTCCCTGACTCAATCTTCCTAGTCCCACATGTTCTCCTCTCCTCCCCTTCTCTTTCTCCTAACTCCCTCTCCACTTACGCCCCCACCACCACCACCACATGTGCTCAGGAGAACTTGTTCCTTTTCACTTCTGAGAGGGACCTTGTATGAATCTCTTAGGTTCCTCCATTTCCTAGTTTCTCTGGTGGTATGAATTATAGGCTGGTGATCCTTTGCTCTATGTCTAAAATCCATATATGAGTGAGTACATACCATGTTCTACAGAAAACTTTTGACATCTATATATCCAACTAAGGATTAATACCTAGAGTTCACAAACATAGGAATTCAAAAATAAACTGTTCAAAACATGGACTAGAAGAAAGTTTTCAAAAGACGGACTTCAAAGAGCTAATAATCATTTTTAAAGTGTTCAACTTTAAAAGGTTATGGCTAAAGATTGTTAATACAAATTAAAATTATTTTGCAATTCCATATCTTCCCAGTCACTAGAACTATCACCAAGAAACAAATGACAAGTGTTACTGAGGAGGTGGGGAAAGTAACACTTGTATACTATTTGTGAGAATGTAGTGTGGTGCAGATACCATGGAAATTAGATTTTGAAAACAAAATTAATTAATTAATGTTCCTGTTATTTGTATATGAATAAATTCCATATATAGAAAATTCCAAGGTATGTAAGTACAAATAAATAAACTATATGAATGGGGGGTAACATTAAGCAAAACAAATAAGTAAATAAATCAATAAGGCGAGGAGATGGTTCAATCAGCAAAGTATCTGACATACAAGCATACCCTCAGTTAAGAGCTCCAAAATTTTCATATAAAGTCATGGGCAATGGTGCAGGACTGTAACCCAAGCCTTTACAGAAGAATGGGTGCATACACAGGTAGATCCCTAGAGCTCATTGGCTAACCAACTTAAGATCACAGGGTGAAAGAAATATGTATAGTCAGAATGGCATATGGAGGTATGAACATTTTAAATCAGAAATAACACTCTCTAGCACCACTTCTTATTAACTTCTTAGTAATTTACAAATGTGTTTTAGGAAATGCATAAGTAGACTAACATTCTCTAAGGTAACAAACTGTGAATTCTTGCTCAAGGAGAAACGCCAAAGCACACTTTTGAAGGACTCCATGAAACATGAAATAATCCAAATTCAAAAGACTGATTCTAAAGGTTGAAACTAAGACTTGCAAGCAAAGCTCATCAATTTTTTCCCATATTTTTCTGTCATATTTCTATAGTATAGCACTCTAAATAGAGTAACTTGTGCAAAAAAAAAAAAAAAAAAAAAAAAAAAAAAAAAAGACACAGTGGGTTGTGCCAAAATTGTTAGCTGAGAGAACAGGAATGAGACAAAAGAGGAAAGTTCCTGTAAAGATCCTTTTGTAAAAGACACTGAAGAGTCATAACAGCAAGATGAACAATGAAGAAAGCCTAGGAAAGGATCAGAGCTTAAGCAGAGATGAAAAGAGGAAAGAAGTTATTTGTAAAAACATACAGCTTCAATTCTGCTATTACAGTAGCTCATGAACATCTTTCCTAGAGCCCCAATCCCCTAAAACACTCATGAGCCCTAAGGGATGAAGTGGGAAGGGAATAGAATTACTTGCCTTTTTATGGAGCCCCATTTTGAAAAAAAAATTTCAGGTTGCAAAGCTGTGTGAATACAACTATATAGTCTTCCATGAATATGTCAATCTCATCCCACATGCCAGTTCTACACTGCCCCTCAGAAGTCTCAGGGGATACAGGGCCTAGTGATGGTTCCTGTAACATGGACAGGCCATGGATTCAATCTCCAGAACACACATGCACAGTACACACATGCACATGTGCACAAGCACACACACAGACACACACACACACACACACACACACACACACACACACACACGGCTTCTTTGCTACCCTAATAGGGAGAATCACAAAACTTATCTTGTATAGCTATCTGGATTTGAAAAGAAAGTTCCACCCCTTTGCTCATATGGGAGTTGCTGAAGATCTTTCCCATTCTGTAGGCTATCATTTTTGCCTTGTTCACTGTGTTCTTTGCCTTACAGAGTGTATTTCTTTTTAGTTCAATAGGGGAATGGTATGTGTGCATGAAGATTTTAAAAGTTCTCAAGAAAACACAAAGTAATGCTGAAGATGTTCAGAGACCTGACAACGTAGTCACAGTACCATAACCATGTATGTTTCTAATTGTATGGATGTGGTGCTAGAGGGAAGCTTGTTTGACAAATGTAATACAAGAATTATATGTAGTTCATTTACTTCGCTTTCAATTCCTAAGATAGTACTTTGCATGGGTTTGGGCAGCCAGAGGTGCTACTTTTTTTTATTTGTTTGTTTGTTTGTTTGTTTGCATGCTGTCACAGCTTCTCTTGCCTAGGAGCCATAGCTTAGCATCATGCTTCTGTCTTCCTGGTACATCTAAGTCTATGGAAGAACAGAAGATCCCCTGGGTACAAAACAGAATACTACTGGTGTAAACTTTTCTGGGAGAGATGTTATTGAATTCCCAGGACTAGTATGTCCAAGCCAGTTAAGGTTTGAGGGTATCAGTGGCTGGATAGTTATAGAAGGAAGTAGTCAGGTGCTCCTGGGCTAAAGCCTTAAGCAAATATACCTCCCAACCAGAAACAACCATCAGCCCATTTTAGACCTAAGCCAGGGACACAGACAAAAATTTCTGTTCACTTGGACTGAACAAAATTTAAGTGAAATCCTAATAAAGTGTCCTAAACTGCTAATGCCCATAAAGTTACCCAAAGAACTATTAAAAAAAAAAAATGTAATGTAGGCCAACAAGATGGCTCAGCAGGTAAAATCACTTGCTACCAAGTTTTATGAGCTGAATTATATCCCCAAGGCCCACATTTTAGGAGGGAATTGACTTCAAATCACCCTCTGACTTCCACACATGTACTGTGTACACAAAATAACTAAATGTTAAACATTATTCTTAGGAGAAACTTAATGCTTAGGATTTTAAGACTGAAACTTGAAGACTAATTCTATTGACCTAAATCAGATGCTGCAGGCTTGACAGAGCCTACCTCCATGAAAAGGAAGTAGCTAACTTGAAGCATCTGAGACCATTGCTACCACAGAACAGCCAACACTGTTACTACCACTTCCTTCCTTAACACTTCCCACAGCTCTCCAGAACTGTGATTAATGATCAATTATAGCAGGATCTCAAGAAATTTTCTATCACAACTCTATAACCATCAACTCTCAATATGGACATTTAAAACTTAGCATTTCTTTCCTCAAACCCTGCCATGCCCAAAGAGGAAGCAGAACAGACTCATTTTCTTTCTTATGTGGCTTATGCCAATATCAATGACCACTGGTGCTGACTCATGTGTACTTGACCAAGAACACTCATGAATCAAAGCCTTGGTTTCCTCAAAGTGCTTTCTGACCATAAATACAAGGCTGTGGGTTTTAATTTTATTTTAAATTTTATTTCCTTCCTTCTTTCTTTTCTTACGGTGGTGTTCATGTTCACCCCCATAATTTTGCACATTCTGGGCAAGCATTCTACCGCTGAGCTTTATCCTCAACCTAAACTCATTCTTTAAAAGTGGTTATCATTCATTCATTCTATCACAGGCACTACTAATTTAGGACCACTGTCTGAAGACCTGGAACCCAGTCTCTGGTGTTTTTCTGGGTGTATTGCTTTGTTCCTCTTAACCTGACTTTTCATGGCCTCATATTTTCTCTATTCATCACACATCCAGTCAATTCACCCATCACAACTCTTTGGTCCTGGCCCCTCTCATCACCTTCTCCCCAGGGGGAACCCTCCCTGTCAGATACTCTCACTCCCTGCCCTCAGTCATCCTGTGCCATTCTTCTACAACGACATTTCTTCTGAGAACATCTGCTGTCCATGACAAATTTGGCCTTTCCACAAAAGCCCATGAACCACCTCTGACCACAGTCTTCACTGCCATTGCAGCCAAACCCTATTTAGGCCTGCAGTCAAACACCACCTTTCAGTAGTCACAAGCTGCAGCCTATTAGCACCCCTCCACCTGCTAGCCTCCTGTATCTCCTTTTGCTTCCTATTCTCGTACCTTTCTTCCTTTCTCTCAGAATTACTGTTCCTAAGCTTCCATTTGCTAATAACTAAAAGGATAACCCAGCAGGACTTACCTAACAGGGAACTAATTAACATAGCATGTGGCATAGAATAATCACTCAATAAATGAGCACTATTGCTGTGTTATTATTTGTATGTGCTCATTTTGATTTCCTATGAGCCTTTAAGCTCTTTAAAGAAGAGGCCACTCAAAGGATCCAGTTGAAAGCCAGGTACAGGGGCTCAACCTTCATCTACTTAGTGGGTAGACAAATAAGCCACTGGTAGTGACATGTGGTGCATAATGAGATCACACTTAAAATTAATTCCATTTGCTATAGGCAACAGTCAGAATAAAATGTCTCAGATGTTTGTCCTATGTTGGTCTCAATTTCTAGGTGTTCCTAGAAAATGGTTCTAGGTGAACCATTTACATACATCTTACATACCTTGCAGTCATTTAGAAGGGCCAAGATAGGCAAAATACACAGGTGTTTGGGATTCACTAATTCATGAGGATGCACAAGTTTGTTCTGCAAGTACCTTCTTGGCTAAGAGAAAAGCAATGGAGATGGTGAGCTGGAAAGAGAAAGACTACTAACTAAATATTTAACACTTGCATTATATACCACTCAAAACTGCCATCCCATTCCAACAATCATGCTCAGATCCAATTGTCCCACACTCAAGATCAAGTGTTATATGGCTATAGTCTCACTGAGACAGATACCAAGGAGCACTGTGCCTGAGATGGGTCGTCTTCTTTGTTAGTCTGGGCACTCTTTCCGTAGATTAAGTCCTCTGCTTTCATGCTCTCCTTCCCAGAAAACTGGAAAGCTATAGTTGGAGGTTTTTCTCTGTCTTGTCAGGTCCTACTGGACTGGTTTTTCTCCTGCCCACTGGTCCCCACAGCCACTTATAAAATAATCACTCTGAGGCTTAAAATTAATTATGGCTCGTGGCTTGTTACCTCACATCTTGTTTCTCCTGAGGCTACATGGCAACTCCCTGACCCTGCTTCCTTTCATTCTCTGTCTCTGTTTGGATTTCCTGCTATATTCTGCCCTGTCATAGTAAAAGCAACACATATTCACAGCATACAAAAGAACATCCCACATCAGACACCCAACCTTCTATAAGCCAAGATAGCTCATTGAAGGAGTCACTAAGAAAATCCATATATAACAAAAGACAACTCATGGTGTTTCCTGGAAAGGACATGTATGCTGTTTTATCATATAACCAGGAATGAAAGAATGAGTGAATAGTTGGTGCAGTAACTTTTCAAGTAACACTCACAGATTGTACTTTACCTAATAGGAACCAAGAGGAAACTGGAGAATTTGCAACACTGAGCATTTTCCACAAGCCAGACATTTCCACACACACCAATATCATTGGAGTTAAATGATAAATATTTTTTCTTACAGGTGAGACAAGGGATATTCATGAAATTAAGGCCTGAATCCTAAAACAACATGCACATGAAGCTGCCAAAATTTGTTGAGGTGCTTCCATGGGCTTCTTACACTGTTGGAGCTCCTAATATGCAATAGGGGATTAAATATCTATTCACAATGTAAATTATGGACAAGAGCTGGCCCTGCAGGTGCAAGCCAAATGTAGCCTATTTCATACTTGCTGGATGACTCAGTGACTCCATGCATTCAAGTTTGCAGATGTGACCTCATTCCAAACTAAGAAACCTAGGCTATGAAATGATGTTACCTACCACTTCTTTGGGTAGAGGTAGGACAACTGAACAGGAACATTCAGAAGAGAAGGCCCAAGCTCATCCAGTTCTCCATTAACCTTGTGGCAGCTCTAGGGGAAGACTATCCATTAAGCCTCTCTCAACCAGTAACACCTTGAGTTCCTCAGCTCTCTATCACCTCCTCCTAACCTCATAGCCTGATATTTTGGAGAGGTGTCTTGATCATGTTACTGTCATAAATGAGTATGGTAGTTTGAATGTAATTAGCCTCCACAAGCTCATAGAAAATGACACTATTGAGAGGTGTGGCTTTGTTGGAGTGGGTACAGCCTTGTTAGAGGAAATATGTCACTGTGGGGGCAGGTTCTGAGGTTTCCTATACTCAGTATACTGTCAAGTGTCCGGTCCATTTCCTGGGATCTATATCAAATGACTCTCAGCTAATATTCCAGCACATCTGCCTGCCAGCCACCATGTTCCCCACCATGATGATAATGGACTGGACCTCTGAAACTGTAAGCAAGCCACTCCAATCAAATGTTTTCCATGTAACAGTTGCCTTATATGTTGTCTCTTCACAGAAATAGAAGCCCAAACTAAATCAATGGGTCATACTTTATAGGAATGCAGTCAGTCAAGATTGTCTATATACAAGTAGGCTTCTAATAATTGGAATGGCATTGGCACTGACTTTGCACCAATGGGATGCAACCATAGTAACAAGAGTTGTGGGAAATCCTGAGATGATTGAATGTTATGGGCTCACTAGTCCAGGGTTCCTGACAGACTGCTCATATCAGAGTCCCTTCCTGGATGAAGAACCCATGCATGATAGAGTGGGGAGAGACATAGATAGTACATTAAAAGAAAGATTCAACATCCCTCTTGGTGAATATTAACTGTCGTAAAATGTCACTGAACTGATAATCAATTGACTTACATTGTCACTGTACTGTGAGTAATCTAAGTGATACAATTTAAGAGTGTACTGAGCAGTGTTGGCACGTGCCTTTAATCCCAGTACTCGGTAGGCAGAGGCAGGTGGACCTCTGTGAGTTCGAGGCCAGCCTGGTCTATAGATCAAGTTCCAGAACAGCCTCCAATGCTACATAGAGAAACCCTGTCTCCAAAAACAAACAAACAAATAATAATAATAACAATAAAATAAAAAATTTAAAAAAGAAAAAGGTGTACTGAGACATAAGACAAAGACCAATTAGAGTAAGAATGAAGGCTCTTCAAAACAAAGTTCTGTAAAGGACAATTAAATACACTACTTGACATCTGAGAGAACAGACTATAAATTTCACAATGTTACTTTAGGCTTAGAAATCAACTAAAGGCAAATTGAACTGAGACAAGTTCACTTCCCACAAGTTTATAGCCCTCTCGGAAAGAGGAACATTCAGGCAGATCCCTCTGAGGCATTTCTTGTTCTTCATCCAAAGTGACTGGAAAAGAAACATTTCAGGGCCCACTGCTTCCTGGGGCCCAGCTTTTTATTTAATAGCTTCAAGCACAAAAGGCAATCAATTAGCTCAGCTCTAAAAAGCACTTTCATACATAAGCTTGAGTACAACTTACCAAAATCCAAGTTACCAGTTTAATATTCAGTAGCATCTTATAGATCAATGTGTGTGTATCAATCTTTAAAACATTAACAATAGCAAATCTTATTGACACCCCCCCTTACCTTGGTTCTAAGTGCTATAGTTACCATTATTACAACATAGGCTTCATTCAAGAAATGTATAAATCACAGGGAACTCAGTGTTACAGATCATTATTTAAAGAACAGGAAAATGGGTTTTATAACATAAAGAATAAGTCAGTTAAGGATCTTAATGTGCTCACTGTGTTCTAGAGTCTCCTCACAAGGGCTGGTTTGGTTTTACACTCTGAAAATCATTAATTTCACTCAAATTTCTTCCTTTGTAAATATACTATTTAGCCTGATATGTACCCTAAATTGCAGGTGCTCATCCCACAGAGGGATGAGCAAAGCCATTCCTCTTTCAAGTTATTCCCATTAGTTCACAGGGCCCTGGATTCTGCCATACAATTGTGCCAGGGAAGCTTGGAAATATACTGCAGTAAAATCACTATGGTGTGAAAACTGTGATGTCTGGCATTTTAAACAGTAGATCTGCTTAAACAAGGAAAAACTGAATAAAAATTTTTGTATTTTAGAACAGACAAACGTCTCAAAAATGTAAATTAAGGTTTCCAGAGAACAAATAACACATATGTTAAAGATCAAGGCTGATTAACTAGGTAAAGTTGATAATGTTGAAAATCCCAAAGCCAAATTGGGCTATATCTATCACTTAGTAGTCATTCATTGACCATCTCTGTGTTTGACCTAATATCTTGTGACTATCAGGTTAAACCTTTTGGAATATATTAATTTATTAGGTCACTACCTTCTTGGCAACCTAAAAGAATATTAGATAGCATCTCATTTCACCAATTTGAGGTAGCCCAGGTACCTTAAGTTCTGACCAATTTATCTGAAAAGATCTTTAATGATTATCTTCTCTTATTCTGTAATTACAAAAACCTCATGAAGTTGGTAAAGATCAATGGAATCTAAAATGAGCCAATGACCATATTAAGATCATCAATAGTACACAGAACCCTGGGGAATCCTCAGTCATCTAGCACAGACCACACCACTAATCTGATGATGGAGTTTTCTGTCCTGCCTGGTCCCACAGCTGTTTAGCCCCAAATAAGCACACAGAGGCTTATATTAATTATAAACTGGCCAATGGCTCAGGCATCTTATTTACTAGCTCTCTCTTTATCATTAATCCATTTCTATGAAACTATGTATTGCCACAGGCTGTGGCTTACCTGTAATACTCCAGTATGTTACTCCTTCGACAGCTACATGGTGTCTCCCTCTCATGACTCCTTCTCCCCATTTCTTTCTCTAGCCTTCTCCTAGTCCAGTAGTCCCACCTATACTTCCTGCCTGGCTACATCCTGCCTGTCCATTGGCTGAAACAGTTTTATCATCAACCAATAAACATATATTTACAGCATACAGAAGGACCTCTCCCATCACTATTCTGTTCCTATTTTCTTTAAATCTACTTTATCAAAACCTATTGTATTCTACTCAATATCAATTATTAGCCTAGTTAAGTCTATTTGCCTTCTGGACATATTTTCAGTATAGTTATAGTCAAAATGTTTAAGACTATTTAAAACCCCTTACTATCTTTATCATGTACATAAAACTCACACACACACAATCTGTTACTGAAATCTAATATTAGGGGAGGAAAGGCATCAGTGCCCCAACAGACAACTCACAGAAGTTAATTTTATATTAAACACTAGAGGGCAGTAGGAGCAACAAAACACTAGTGCTCTATCAATAACAACAGTGCCACAATGGTCATATAGAAGTTCACGCCTACAGAATGCTCCTACATATGTGATTATGTCAAAGTGAGGTTCCATTACTAACATGTTAGCAGTACCGCACTAGCTATTAAACTACTTTCAAATGGATCTGCCATGAGAAGCTAGAAGATTTAACAAGAGTTCTTATGAGAAAGACAATATTAGATTCAGTGTAAAGTAGCCAGATATGTTATCCTACAAAGCTTGTTAAACACTGAAAAGATAAAGCAGCATGACATTTACTTAAGAAACTTCTTTTAGGTTCTGAATTTGCCTAGCTCATGGCTATTTACCATTGTGGGTTCTTTTAAGAAACAGACTAGGAAAACTCGATTGTAAATCTTACCCAGCTCCTATCAGGCAAACTACTTTCTGCAAAACATTAGACCTACTCAATTTCTGTCACCTCAACACAGTCATGTCACCAATTTAAATCTTTTCCCAGAGAATATCAAATTGAAGCTGGAGATGGAAACAGACACTAACACACAATTGCTTTAAACATTAGTAAGTGTAATGGGCCTGGAGATATTCTAGCTCAGAGGTTAAGAGTGCTTGTTGCTCTTGTAGAGGATCCGGATTTGATTCCTAATATCCACATGATGGCTCACAACTATCTGTAATTCCAGTACCCAGGGTCTCCAATGCAATCTACTGGCCTCCAAGGACACTGGGCATGCACATGATACACTACATAGATGCAAGCAAAACACTCACACATATATAAGTTTAAAATAAATTTTAGATGTAATAAAGATTTAAGCAATTATGTGATATTCACTAGAAATAAAACCCAGAGTCTAAAGCTTGCAAGGAAAGTCATCTACCCACTAAACTATATCTTCAGCCTTAGTGTTTTAAAACTGTAAAAACAAATTAAACCCAGCTTTAACTTTTGTGCTGCAATAAAATAAGGCAAGTATCCTCTGTTATTTTTACATTTGATTCCTTGTAGGTATTCCCTATCTTAGTGACTTGACAGTAGGTATCCTGTATAATATTCTAGCTTAGGACCCTGTAGTCAAAGTGCTATCCCTATGATGCTGTGAACATTGGCATAACCCACAGACAAAATACACTCAATGAGCTTTTTCACATTTTCTATACATAAAAGTTTGCCTTCTTCAGGTACCTGGGACTGAAAGTTTAAAAATGCAATCTACAAATAAATACTTGTGCATTCTTCTGTTTTGTTCTGGTGCTACTATCATCTTATTAAGTCAAACTGATTTTAAAAGGTAAAAAAAGAATGTTAAGATTGATTTCTAACCATGGAATGGATATTTATACTCACTCCACTGGTTTTTTATAAACTGAACATGGTCTTGCTCTGAAACCCTGGCTGGCCTAAAACTCCCTACATAGCCCAGGCTGACCTCAAATTCAAGGTAATCCTCCTGGCACAGCATTGATACAATTCTAGGATGACAGGTATGAGCCACTTTACCCATTTTTTGAGTTTTTATAAGACTAAGAAGACAGATGAAAACATTCATCATTCATTATGTCCTTATACACACACCACAATAGCACCATTACCTCCTACTGAATACTTGTAATCCTTTCTGACAAGACACACTGCTGAAAGTATCAACATCTAAGAGTCTTATTCTAAGTCTCATAAGGACAGGTATCCAAGTCTTTACACAAATTAGCTGACTGTCCTTTAGAAACAATGGACCTTACTATCTGGTTAGATGTAACTTTAAAATTTGTGTTTAAATTTTGATGAAATAAATACATTGAGGAATTAATGACAGGAAAATAGATACTAGACATACAATAGCAAATGAGAAAAATTAAATTTGTAAATTGAAAATTCAGAATGTACTAATAACCAAACTAAAGATCTCCCTGAATGTCCCTTCACCATAGCAGATGAGTTCTGGGAAGACTATTTCTGTTCTATGTTTGCTCCCTGAAAATGCAAGTCTCTATTTCTTGATCCTGAGCTCAAAAGGAGCAGGCCCTTATGCACAGGTTTTAAACAAATATTCTAACAAAGAAGCAAAACTAATATCCCTTGAACCTTGGATCCTATATTCTGTTCACGCATCTTGAAGTAAGAAATGGTTAATCACAAAACAAAACAAAACAAAACAAAAGCCACAATCATCAACATTCACCATCATGGCCCCGAAATCCAGGCCTCTGCTAAAGAAAGAGGCCTCAGCTGGAGTGTTCCAGTTTCCAGTGAGATCCCACTATCCTGTAAAACCTTCCCATGTTCCAGCTCAGCCCTTGTTCTCTTCCGCCACCTATTGGCCAGAGGTGAGTCTGGGCCCAATCGGGGCTGCCTGTCCCCTACAACCTCTTCCCCAACCTCCCCTGCCTGAACTCCCTGGGTTAGCCCATGATCCTGCTGCTCCTGTCTCCAGTCCCCATCAAGAGCACCCTTGGAGCTCTGATACGACCCCACCCATCCCCACCGCGAGCCTACCCCTCTACCCAGTGCCCTATCCTACCCACAGTCCTGCTGCTCTGGTTGAGCACTGGGACAGAGGGTGGAGCCAACAGTCCACCCTACTTCAGAGACTTCTGGGAGCAACTCTGAACAAAGGAGACCTGACTATCCACTGGCCCACAATATCCACCTGCTTGGTCTCTGACCCCACCTCCAGTCCTTTGCTGGAGTCCCGGGCCCCTCCCAGAGATCCGCCTATCTCTGCAGGACCATTGTGAGCACCTGCTGGCATCTTATACTGGATCCTCATCCTTGACCCCATCCCTGGGTCCCTGTCTGCAGAGAAACCTCCTAGAGAGCTTGGACCACACAGAGCTACAGATAGTGAATCTCAGACCCACATAAGCCCATCGGGGAAGTACCATGGAGAGAGGGGGAGACCCCACCAACACCTACTGGAAGAAGCTATGGGAAGAGAACACCTAACAACAGAGAGACAAGCATGACACCACCAGAATCTAGGGAATCTACACCAACTAGAATGGAACACAACATCAAAGCAGAGGAAGCAGAAGGGTACAACTTAAAAATTACCATCATAAAAATAATAGAGGCCCTCAAAGAAGATGTGAGAAAATCCCTTAAAGAAATGGAGGATAAAACAAACAAAAAAGTGGAAGAAATGAACAAATTCCTTAAGGAAAGTACAGAAAGCCAAGAAACAACAATTAAGCAGGTGAAGGAAACAGTTCAAGACTTGAAAACTGAAATGGAGAAAATAAAGGCAACACAAACTGAAAAAATGCTGGAAATAGAAAAGATGAGCAAAAAATCTGCAACTACAGACACAAGCATAACCAATAGAATTCAAGAGATCGAAGAGAGAATCTCAGGCGCAGAAGATAAACTAGAAGAAATAGATTCATCGACCAAAGAAAATCATAAATCCACAAATCCTTAACACACAATATCCAGGAAATGTGGGACACCATGAAAAGGCCAAACCTAAGAATAATAGGCATAGACGAAGGTGAGGAAGCCCAGCTCAAAGGTGCCGAAAAAATATTCAACAAAATCATCGAGGAAAACTTTCCAAATCTGAAGAAGGACATGCCCATGAAAGTACAAGAAGCATACCGAACCCCAAATAGGCTGGACCAAAAAAAAAAGACCCCTCGACATATAATAATCAAAACACCTAGCATACAGAATAAAGAAAGAATATTAAGAGCAGCGAAGGAAAAAGGACAGGTAACATATAAAGGCAGACCGATCAAAATTACACCTGACTTCTCCATGGAAACACTCAAGGCCAGAAGGTCCTGGATAGATGTTCTAAAAGTATTAAGAGAACACGGATGCCAGCCTAGGCTACTATATCCAGCAAAACTCTCAGTCAATATAGATGGAGAGAACAAGATATTCAATGACAAAACCAGATTTTCCCAATATGTATCTACAAATCCAGCCCTACAGAAAGTATTGGAAGGAAAACTCCAACCCAAGGAAGGTAACTACGCCCAAAAAAATGTAGGCAACAGAGAATCCAACTACACCAGAAACCAAGGGAAAAGCAGAACTAATATATTCACAATACCACTGCCAACAACAAACCTAAATCAAACAAGCATCAACAATCAATGGTCCTTACTCACCCTCAACATTAATGGTCTTAACTCACCAAAAAAAAAAAAAAAAAAACCACAGGCTAACAGAATGGATACGAAGGCAGAAACCATCCTTCTGCTGCATACAAGAAACACATCTAAGCTTCAAAGATAGACATTACCACAGGGTAAAGGGTTGGGAAAAGATTTTCCAATCAAATGGAAATAAGAAGCAAGCAGGCATAGCTATCCTAATATCTAACAAGTTAGACTTCAAACCAAAATTACTCAAAACAGATGAAGACAGTCATTTCATATTCATCTCAGGAGAAATCCATCAACACAAACTCTCAGTTCTGAACATCTATGCCCCTAATACAAAGGCACCCACATTTGTAAAAGAAACACTACTAAAATTCAAAGCTCATATATAACCTCACACACTTATAGTGGGAGACTTCAATACACCACTCTCAACACTAGACAGGACCACAAATCAGAAACTCAACAAAGAAACAAAAGAATTAACAGAAGTTATGTCTCAACTGGGGTTAACAGACATCTATAGAATATTCCATACAAAGACAAAAGAATATACCTTCTTCTCTGCTCCACATGGAAACTTCTCTAAATTCGACCACATACTAGGTGACATAACAAACCTCAACAGATACAAGAGAATAGGAATAGTTCCCTGTATCTTATCGGACCACCATCCTTTAAAATTGGAATTCAACAACAACACAAATAGCAGAAAACCTGCAAACTCATGGAAACTGAACAATGTGCAATTGCACCACTCCTGGCTCAAAGAAGAAATAAAGAAAGAAATTCAGGACTTTCTAATATTCAACAAGAAAGAGGATACAACATACCCGAAATTATGGGACATCTTGAAAGCGATGCTACTTGGGAAGTTCATTGCACTAAGTGCCCATATGAAGAAAACAAAGGATAGTCACATAAGAGAATTAACCTATAGTTCTGAAAACAGCCTGGTATTGGCATAAAAATAGACAGGTAGACCAATGGAATCGAATTGAAAATCCTGATATTAATCCACACACCTATGAACACCTGGTTTTCGAAAAAACACCTAAACTTATACAATGGGGCGAGGACAGCATCTTCAACAAATGGTGCTGGCACAATTGGATGAGGGTATGTAGAAGACTGCAAATAGACCCATGTCTGTCGCCATGCACAAAACTCAAGTCCAAATGGATCAAAGACCTCAACATCAATCCAGCCACATTGAACCTCTTAGAAGAGAAAGTAGGAGGTACCCTTAAACAAATTGGTATAGGAGATCGCTTCCTGAACATAACTCCAGGGGCACAGACACTGAGAGAAACAATTAATAAATGGGACCTCTTCAAACTTAGAAGCTTCTGTAAGGCAAAGGACACAGTGGACAAGACCAAACGGCAGCCCACTGACTAGGAAAAGATTTTCACCAATCCTATATCCGACAAAGGGCTGATCTCTAAAATATACAAAGAACTCAAGAAACTAGTCAACAAAACACCAAGTAACCCTATTAAAAAATGGGGTACAGAACTGAAGAAAGAATTCTCAATAGAGGAAATCAAAAAGGCTGAAAGACACTTAAGAAAATGCTCCACATCCTTAGCTATCAGGGAAATGCAAATCAAAACAACTTTGAGATACCATCTTACCCCTGCCAGAATGGCTAAAATTAGAAACACCAGTGATGACTTATGTTGGAGAGGATGTGGAGAAAGTGGAACACTCCTCCACTGCTGGTGGGAGTGCAAACTCATACAGCCATTTTGGAGATCAGTATGGCGGTTCCTCTGGAAAATGGGAATTAGTTTACCACAGGACCCGGCAATCCCCCTCTTAGGCATATACCCAAAGGATTCACATCCATGCAACAAAGACATCTGTTCAACTATGTTCATAGCAGCACTATTTGTAATAGCAAGAACCTGGAAGCAACCTAGATGCCCCTCAATTGAAGAATGGGTAATGAAGATGTGGCACATCTACACAATGGAATACTACTCTGCAGAAAAACATAATGGTATCTTGAAATTCGCAGGCAAGTGGATGGCACTTGAAGAAACCATCCTGAATGAGGTAACCCAGTCACAAAAAGAGGAACACAGTATGTTCTCACTCATATATGGATTTTAGACCTAGATCAAAGGATCACCAGCCTATAATTCACATCACCAGACGAACTAGGATACAAGGTGTATTCTAAGAGATTCATATAAAGTCCCTCACAGAACTGGGAAGGGACAAGTCCCCCAGAGCTCAGGTGAAGTGGGGGGGGGGGGCAGCAAATGGAGAGAGAAGTAGGAGAAAATGAGGGGGAGGAAAGGAAAACATGTGCGACCAGGAATATTGAGCCTGGTTAGGAATAGAAGATAGGAAAGAGAGAGAGAGAGAGAGAGAGAGAGAGGGAGGGGGAGACAGAGACAGAGAGAGAGGGGGGGGGGGGGGGGGGGGGGGGGGGAGGAAACATAAAAGAGGGAGCCAATATTGGTTTGAAGATAAAATTGAACACAAAGAAAGGTCTAGAGAACTACAAGACTGCTCCCAACTATCGATCTCAGCTTCCGTGGAAAGGCTATCATAAATGCCCTTCCTGGAGAATGAGATCAACAACTAACTTCTCCACGGAGCCCTCAACTAATGCCTGTTGAAAACAGGATCAAACACCCATACATAAACACTGAGTCGAACTAGAACCCAGATGCAGATGGAGAGGACAAGACCATGCGGCAGAAACACATACAGACAGTTTACCTGAACAAGGAGGAGCTAAGGGCCACTAGACTGATAGCTGGGAAGCCAGCATGGGACTGACTCAGGCCCCCTGAATATGGGTCTCAGCCAGAAGGACTGAGCAGTCTAAGAGACCTCAGACAGTGGAGCCAGGATGTATCCCTGGTGCACAAAAGGACTTTGCGAACACATCCCCCATGGAGGGATAACTGCCTTAATCTGGAGACAGGAGAGAAGCCCTAGTCCCTACTTCACAGGACCTGTCAGATCTACATGACCCCAACTGAATGGCATTCCCCTACATATGGAATTGGGGTGGGGGGAATGGGAGGGGAGGGTGGTTAGAGTGCATGTGAAAGGGCAGAGAGGGTAAAAGGGAGGGAAGAAGGGAGGGAGGGATGGGGGGAGGGAGGGAGGGAGGGAGGGAGAAGGAACTGGGATTGACATGTAAAATAATAAATATTATTTAAAAAAATGCTTTGACTCCAAAATTTAAGTTGAAGGACAAGTTACTGGGAAAAAGGATTTCTATTTTTGTTTCCACAGAAAATGAAAAGATGTGGATTCCTTCCAGACTAATGTGGTTTGATCAAGCCAGACTGCCTGAAACAGAGTAGGAGGTGATCCTACATTCAAAACAGCTGGACAAAGCAGCCTTACAGACTACAGCCAGGATTTCTGAATCTTCTTCGAATTTCCCATGACAGCGCCCCTTACCAGCAGAAAGTAGTTTGGAAAGAACAAAGCCCAAATTCCCAAATATTGGCTATAAATATTTGTTTTCATTTAAATGGACTTTGTTATATAAAATTAAAAAGATTCACCATCATGAAATTTATAGTACTCCTTCTAAAAAAAATAAACAAAAAGAAAGTATTAACTCATGATTCCAACTGGTAGATTCATTTGCATGATAGTTTTTTTAATAAAACAATTTAAATAAAATGACTTAGCTAATCTTCCAGGAAAAATGGAATTTTGTATGAAAATGCATTTGTAATGCATTGGAAGTTAACAGGGCCTTCCATCCAGCTAGCTTCAGATCCTATAGCTAAGCAAGCAATATAAAACCACAACCACCACATGCAGAAAAGTGTTGGAAAAATGTTCATTCTCAGCAATACACAAAGTCAGGTGTGAACTGTATAGAAACCTTAACAATAAAAAAAAGAGAACAAATGAGCCATGAGCCAGTGTCAACAAAACAATGTTTATGCCATACTTCAAGCATGTGCAACAAGAATATTAGAACACCACAGTGGACCAGTGGTTCTCTATGTCTTATTTGCTCTTAGTGGCCCACGTTTGGTTCCTTCCACAGAAACCTGCCAACACTCATAAAATACATTATTTCCTTGAGTTATATTGCATTTAAATATCCTAATCAGAAGTCTGTTTATAGAATCCTCATGGATATAACACAGCGACACTTCATGACAGACCAGTTCTGCTCCTCTTTTCCAGTCTTTACAGAAGCCCTGCATAGTAGCGTCTACTAACATCTACCAGGGTCCTGAAATATAGAGGCTATCGCCTTCAGACTATCTATGAAGCCTACCACATATCCATCCAAGTATCCTTTAGGCAGTGTCTCACTTCCCAAGATCTTCGCAAGCAGGACTTTCTTATTGTGACTCCCTGATCCAACCCTCATTCTGTTGGCAATTTTTTTCCTACTGTGCTCCTGCAATGATGAGATTCCTGATGCACCCTCATTCCTGCCTCCCAGTAGTCTAGATTTAGGTTGGGAGAGCTCTAATACACTCCCAAATTGCATCATTTATCCAGCTAGTTCTGACTTTCAATTTTTACTTTGTTGCTTATTTAAAAATTTTTTTCTTCCAACCATGAAAATGATAGAGGTAAGAGTCTAAGTGCCTGAAATGACCTCATTTCTGCAGCAAGGCAACAAGAGAAGTAACAAAAATACAAAAGGGTTTTTTAACTTCATCTCTTCACACAAAAAAAAAAAAAAGAGAGAAAAAAAAAGATGAAGAAAAATATTAATTGTTTTTTGTTTGCTTTGTTTTCCCTGTATCAGGATCTCAAAAGATCCCACCAAACAGGCATCCACATACACCTCCAAGAAAACCAGTTGTTACATATTATGATCACTTAGCCTAATCATCACTATTTAACAAGAACTATCCCAAATATACAAGTTGATCATGTTATAGGGTTAACAAATTAAAAGGCACACAGGAAAAAACAAAAAAAAATTAATAAAAGGGAATGTTTCACTTCTGGTTTCTGAACAAAAAGAAAAAGTTGATTTCTGGCAAAGCAATAAACATTAATTAGATAAGTGCACAAAATGCCTCAGGAAGATTTAAACAAATAATATAATCCAATTAATCCTTTAAAGTGTTATGAATGCAGCTGAGTTGTAATGGTAATTTTTCTATAATCACAAAATCTTTTAAAATTTTAATGCCAAAATAACCATAAATGGGTAGGAAAATGCAAAATAGAGGTGTTAACATTTGGCACCATTTTTGTCTGGCATTTCTCTAATACATGGTTATTATTTTCTCAACAGAAGCATATCCCTCTCCTACGTACTTCAAAGGTGATTTTTAAAACACAGGCTGATTTCTGGTATTTGAAAATAGCTTTAAAAGATGTCTAAGGCACCTAAACATAAAAACTTAATCCTTAAATAATTCAACAAGCCTCCTCCCAGGAATCAGCCTACAATGGTTGCACAATAAAAATCTCAGTGCCTTTTCACACTTTAGTATACACTCATCACTAGTTAAAAATTAAACAGAGAATTAAAGGCCATGAGTGAGTTCACCATTAGGAAATTGTGTCAAAGAAGACTGGTCAATTTGGGGAAAGGGCAGGCATCTCAGAGATCAACTAACCAAGGAGAGTGGCTTCCATTTCCAAGTTCACAAACAGAAGTTATTCTGAAAATTCTGATTAAGACTGGAGATCTAGCTCCTGCTCTCTTCTCTGTTCTCCCTGTCACAGGAATGACAGTGTGAAAAATTAGATGATTATGAAGGTGGGTTTGTTCTCCATTACTCAAGGAGGAATGAAAGATGAAAATTCAAAATGGTTGGTTTAAGCCTTCCTTGTTTAACAACTCCCTGATAGGCCTGGGGTCCTTGAAAATGGACAAGCAGCATCTACAGTCTAATGACAATCCAGAAGTATAGTAGAGAAGAAGAATGAGCATTAGGATTATGTCCATTGCTGTATTTTGTTCCCAGGCCTTGCTCTGCCAGCTATCAAGTAGGTGACCAGGGCTGACCAGTGGCTTTCAAACTGAGCCAAGGAAGAGTACTGAGGAGAAGAGGTGCCATTGCGGTCCATATCCCTGCAGAGCCTTTCAAGAGTCCCCAGGAAGCACACATTGCTTCTAGACCTCCCTGCTGCCAAAGTTTCAGCTTTTATATGTTCTTATTTGTATTTAATTTTTTTAAATTCTTAAGAGAAGGCAAAAGAAACTCTAAACCTCAATTTTAATAAGAGTCTAGATTCTGTATCAGAGTCTCCAAGGACCTCAAATCATTGGATCATTGGCAAGTGAGCAGTATTGAGCATGAAAGAAAACAGATATGGGAAACAGATGGGTCTGAGCAACATAAAGTAATGTAGAATCTCAGCCAGTCTTCTTTTCTTACTATGCTTTTCATTTTCTGACAGTTTTTATCAAGATACCTAACTTTTTAGTTAAAGC
Organism: Phodopus roborovskii; assembly: GCF_943737965.1. Lineage (NCBI taxonomy): Eukaryota > Metazoa > Chordata > Mammalia > Rodentia > Cricetidae > Phodopus > Phodopus roborovskii. The sequence goes on from NW_026126485.1 coordinate 6,309,959, forward strand.
AACACATTTACTCACTTCCTGAAACACCCTGTGATGGTAAGTGCACAGTCACCATAGGATCAGTCAGCACCCAGCCGCCCACTCACAGAACATCCTTCCTTGGCTCCCCTTAGAAGTTTGATCTCTATTATCTCTCAGCTCCTAATCAGTCTCTTGCTACTGCCCCTCTGTCTTTATGATATTTTTCATAATGAGAAGAGCTAGCTAGACTATGTACTCACCATTGATATCAAGACTACTTTCCACTTGATGAAACTGTGATAATTCCTAATTGTCATGCCGTTCCACATTAAGTCCTGAAGGAGATATGTGAGCTTTATGTCTCCAATGTTAGCTAACCTATGAACATACAAACAGGATGTCAGACATGTTCTCAATGTTTGTATTCTCAGAGAAACCAAACTTTGAAATCTGGTTTTCCATGATATCAGGAAGCAGGGGCTTTAAGAGAGAGATAGGTCACAAGGGTATTCTCTATTAGTTACTTTTGTATTAGTTACTTCTGTATTGGTTACTTTTTGTTGTTGTTGTTGTGATAAAATGCTATGACCAAAAAGAGACTTAGGGAAGAAGGATGTTATTTTGGCTTATTGTTTAAAAAAGTTAAGAGTCTATAATTGCAGGGAAGCATGATAACAGTAGGCACTGCAGAAAGGCATGGTTGCCAGAAATGAAAGCTGAGAATTCACATCCTCATCCATAACCATAAAGAAGAAAGAGCAAACTGCAAGTGTGAAACTAGGTTTTAAACTCTCAAATCCTGTCTCTAGTGACCCACTTCCTCAACAAAGTCACATCTAAACCTCTCAATAAATTGTCACTAACTGGGGACAAAGCTCAAATATTTGAGCTTATGGGGAATGTTGTTCATTCACAGTCCACAAATGGAATCATTATCCTCATAAAAGAACTGCCAGTGAGTATCCTGCCACCTTTCCACTTACAGGGAAAAGTTAGTCTATCTGTACCTGCAAGACGCTCTAACTAGATCACCTAGATCACTCAGACTTCTTTCCTGATTTTTTAGTGCCCAGTCCATGGTACTTCCTTATGGAAGCCTCAGCAGGTCAGACACTGAGTTTCAGTAGCACATGAACATGACTACCTTTTTGTTGTTGTTGAATGTATTTTTTACAATTTATTTATTTTTTAAAATTTCATTTACATTCTCCATCTCACCCCTCCTCCCCCTAGCCCCATCCCCCATACCTCCTCACTAGTAAGAGTTCCCATGAGGAGTCTGGCATAGTAAATTAGGACAGGACCAAGCCCCTCTCCCATGCATTAAGGCTGAGCATGGCATCTCACCATAAGGAATGGGCTCCAACAAGCTAGCTCATGTGCTAGCATTAGACACTGGTCCCACTGCCAGGGGACATTCAGATAGTGTTGAATGTATTTTTATATTTATTGACCATTTGTATTTCTTCATGTGAAAAATATCTGTTCACCCCATTTGTCCATTCAATGGCTGGACTGATTATTATTTAAACTGTTTAGTTCTTTATATATTCTGGATATTAATCCTAAATTGGATGAGTAATTGACAAACATTTTCTCTCACTTTGTAGGGTACGTCTTAATTCTTGCTTTGGCTTTGTAGGCTTTCCACTTTTGTTTGCAATGCAAATTCTTTATAAGTTTTTGAAGTCTCCTTGCTTAGGACATAACTACTCTTTCACAGAAACTGAGACACTGAAATGATTTAAAATCCCTGTATAGGTGACTGTGTTTTGATTAACCCACGTCCACATTTTGGGTGTGTACTATCCTTTCCATGGGTCTATTATATTCTACTAGAATTTAAATTTTCTGCTAAAATCTTTGTGTGTGTATGTGTGTATGGATTTGATACACATACACACATGCATGTTCATGTTGTGCAGGTGCATATGAATGTGTGCATGTGCATCTAGAGGCTGGAGAACAACTTCTGACATGATCCTCAGGAAAATCATCCTCCTTTGAGATAGGGACTCTCATTGGCTTAGAACTAATCATTTAGGTAAACTGACTGCCCAGGGGTCCTCAAAAATCCTCCTGTATCTACCTCCCCAACACTGAGATTATAAGCACACCCCACCACACTCATCTGTTTGTGTGGGTGCTGAGATTGAACTCAGTTTCTTGTGCCTGGGACATCTCTCCAGGACAAAAATCTTTTAGCAAAATCTAACAATAAATAAGTTAGTAGTAAATTATACAAAAACCCTCTATGTTGCAATAACATTCAGACTTGGTCTTCATCTTTGTGTTGTGTAGGCAAATGGCAGTGATGATTAAATGAAAGAGATCATTAGAGATCAATATATTCCCTAAGTGTAAAGGTGGTTTCACTATTTGTCTATGTCAATAACCTAATGCCTAGTCTACATGTGGAATTAATTGCACACTTTAAATTGTTCATGCAATGCTTACTTCTTTCCTATTTTGCTACTAGTGTGCAAACTTTCCTAAATATACCTCTTCTTTCTGTAGCCAAACCATTCCTAGTGAGGCTAGTCTGTTGCCCAGGACAGTATAAACAAGCAGCTAATGTTTTCTTGGCCCTAGTGCTGGCGTGGCCCTCTGTCTGGCACTAAGCCAACCTCCCCAGCCTGTTGTCCTGGATCCTTGAAAGAGCCATAGAGAAATTATCTTCTGAGGTTCTTGGCAGTTATTCCATGACAGATGTGGACGAGCAGACACCAATGAGGAAAAAACAAATGTAAATGCAACATCAGCGATTGAACGGTAGTGGTGAGCCACTAAACAGAGACAAACCAAAGCCTATATCAATTCTGGGCTTACCAGGTCATGAACTTACTTTTTTTCACCACTGTCTATCCAGTTATTATGTCTGGATGGTCCACCCTGGCCCAGCCATCAAGGATACAGTGAAAAACAAAATAGGGCCTCCAGCTAATAAAATGACAACAGCTACATGGCCATGCTAATTTCTACCTGCCACCACAAAGCTCTCAGTAGGTATAGGTTCACACAGTGCTGCTGCTCACAGCCTCTTCAAGGAACCTCCCAAAGCATCTCAACTGTTAAAAGATCAACCTGAGGCAGGACTCCACAGAAATCCATTACTCTCCAGTTAAGGACAGAAACTGGATCTTATCTTTCTTATTCTCCCTCTGTACACCAGGTTACAAAATGATGCTGCAGCTAAGTTGTGTTTAACTTATCTACAAGAGTCCAGGTCACATTGATGCTCCTATCTGATACCATTTTAGAGGTAAAATGGCATGTGTTGACATTAGAACCTTAAACCATCTAAAAGTAGACAATATAGCTTTCAATGGTACTTCTTCCTCAAAAGCCTTGCTTTATACTTGAAATGTTATATATTGAAAATGTGAAACTCAATCCATGGAAAAAGATGGCTTTCCTTAGAGTAAAAACATATACATAACAAAGTTCATGCTGAGAACCCCCTCACAATGCAAAATCACATTAGTAAATTATACTGAAGGAAATGGTTGTGTAGTAAATTTCCAAGGCCATATAATATCTCAGTGAGCCCACCATTTCTGAAAGAGGACTGCTAAAGGAAATAAGGCAGAGCAGCAAAAACTTACACAAAGGACCTGCATCAAGGAAAGTGTACACCACCTCACATTGACACTGGGGCTGACATGTTGGGAACACCACACAGAAAAAGTGAAAAGGGGAATGACAGTTCAATAATACAATGAAAAATTGTATTTTTCTAATTTTGGTAAGTATGTGCATAAAATCATGTGATTAAGATGAAAAAAATAAGTAAGTTTGTATGTGGGATAATGTAACTAATATTCAGTAATAAATCCTGTGCTAGTGACATTCATTTGTGAGCACATTTTAAATTCAGAGAATTTAAGCAATCAAATTTAAACTTGCTGGTAATTATTAATTAAATGGATGTAATAAACTAACAATGGTTATAAAACACAGAAAGGTCTAATATAAATAATGAAACTTTAAGACTACATAAATGCAATGTGCGAATTTATCCATGAATGCTTAAAATTCAGCATTTTCAAATAATTCAATCTAAATGACCTAACTTTTAAAATACACTCCTCCTCCCTTTCTCTTTAGGAAAGGACAGGTCTCCCATGAGTATTAACAAAACTAATCAGTGTACTCAGGAAGCTGGACTAGAGACCAACCATCCTCTATATAAGCAACTTGTTGAACATGAGAACATACAAATTTTCAGACACCCCTGAAATCAGGCCTCCTGGCTGTCCAAGCCAAGACTGTCCTATATGGTCTGCAGCAATTATTGCTATGGCAAGAACTAGTGGAGCTAAAGACTGGCTCATCTGCTTAAAATAATAAAAATCTGGCTAGCAATTTATCCCTAACACTCCACAGAAAGCTGAGAGTTCTAGTTTCATATCTGTCCCACGTAGCCTTCTTCTCAGTATAATTCTACTATAGCTGGCACTATGACAATGGAAGTCACCTGAGCTGTAAGGTAAGAAACAAGGAGAAGAACAAGTTAGCCTGGAGCAACTCTGAAGCAAATTGATATGGTGATTAACCTCTCCATTAGTTCGGGTCAGGTTCAAATTATGAATAATTTAGATATCCATATGTCAACAGAGACTCCTGCACACACTGGCCACATCCACACAGATTTCAACTGGTTAGCACTATGGTTACACTTTTCTTCCTAAATAGGCTTTATTTTTAAAGTACTTTTTAATACAGAGTATAATTTACTTCAAAGTACACAGGTTGCCCACATCCCTCTTGTGCTTATACAGCAATCAGTCCCACCATCAATGAACCACATCAGAGTGGTACATTGGTACAAATGAGGAATCTACACTGACAAACATATCATCTCACACCTGTAGTTTATATCAGGGCTGTCGTGTAGCCTATTTCTTCCTAATTTAAACAGTCCCCTCCCCCCTCAATGAAGGAGGAGGGAGGCTCATAAGATTCAAGAAGTATATGACATTTATGAAGTTAAAAAAGATCCTGAAAGTTACAAGACTAAAATGCTTCCTCCTCCAGAGACTCTACCCACCAGGCTTTCAGCCGAGTTTTCTCACAAATCATGCAGCAGCTCCAGAAGCCAACTTTTGCAAGCTGTCACCATGCTGGGGCGGGCTTTTTTTGGATGTTAGTGCCTTTGACTCATACATGCTCCTGTAAATAATCCTAAGAAACTCACTAGTTTACAAAGACAGACTTGGGTGATATCATTTCTTTGATCTGTCATCAGTTCCCTATGAGAAATTAAGAAACATTTGGCTCACATATGCCCAAGGAAACTCACACAACAAGGGCTCACAAAACCATAATAAACGCATATGAGTTTTCTTAATGATCTCGAAGCTTGAAGTTTATTGAGAGGTAGTAGGAACTTTAAGAAGTGTAGCCTAATTGAACAATATCACTAAGCTGAGAGAGTATAGAGGCCTCTTCCCCCCCCTTTTTTTTTTTTTTTTTTTACTTGCTGGTTTCCTTGTGAGGTACACAGCTTTCCCATGACAAAGAAGTCTGCTATAGTGTACTACCAAGTCATAGACTTTAAACCAAACAAGACAATTGACCATGAGCTAAAACCATGCAACAAGGAATTTTTCACGTAAATTGATTTCACTCAGTTATTTTATCAGAATGGAAGACTAATACAGCACTCCATTAGTTTGGGCAGATTTACTATCCCAAGTATGGTGTTACAACAAAATACATTATAAAAATAATACTCTGTGCTCCATCTATTTAATCTCTGCCCCATCAATCCACAAAACCACTGATCTGTTCACTGTCCCCATGCACTTTTGCCTCTTTGAGAATGTCACAAATAGTCACATATTAGGTTACTAATTGCAAACCTGATGATACATCCCTATACTGTTACATGCTGGGATTACAGGCCTCATCCACCATTCCTGGATCCAGAATTAAATTTTTGACTGAAAGTTTTATATAAGACAGAAGAAATACCTCAAACCTATCATATCAGTTTTATCTTACCTATGAATGAAAATAATTTCGTGAGAATCACTTGAAGAAAACAGGTGAAATCTCATACTATCCCTTTTAGAGTGAACCTTTTAGAGGAAGAGTATCCCCAGCTATAAAAGCATAGGAGACAAGGGACAGAACACCCTGGAAGACCTTGACGTTTCCATAGGACTTCAGCAGTAAATCACATCAAGTCTTGCTGCCTACTTCAGACAAAGATTACACAAGAGATACCTTGCTTTGTGGGCATGCCAAGCACCTATGAGGGCACCTACCTAGTTATACCATTAAATCTTCACTATAGTGGATATTAAGTTCTTAGAGGAAAGGAGAAATACTGAGATTTAAGTCACTTGTCTATATTCTGGATTCTCACACTGGGGCAAAATTTTCAGGAGGAGGGTAAATCCAGTGTCCTCAAACCTCATCCCAGATTCCAATGCCTCAAGGTCCACATCTAAGAATTTGTATCCCCTAGCTGCCAGAAACTACAATGGAGGTCACAGGAGACAGAGTGAACACTCCCATACACTCCCTTCCTTACTGCAGTACCTGGTATCAAGAGCCTCCTAAATTGCTTGAACCACTCTATTGAGCTCCTACTCTTTTTTCTCATGCGCATTAAACTTATACATAGAATGAAAAGATAAATGAATTCAACACTTCTGTAAGTCTAAAAAGGAGAATTTACCTGAAATAAAAATTAACTGATACTAGGATCATTAAGAGCAGAAAAATGCAATAGAATGTGCATTAGAAATAGCTCTCTCCTGTTCAACCTAGAGCAATATAGCTTCAACTTGCAAAGTTCACTGATGGACAGAAAGGAGATGACAAACAATTATTATGCTAATAAAGTTTTATTTCATTGCATAAAACAAGCTATATAAAAATAGCATGATAATATGCAGATGTCTATTTACATGCTAAATACAAAAGAAACAAAAGCCAGGTATTTTAAGTAATACCACTGTGAACATGATTACATTTCCTTTTCATACACACAGAAATTGTCTGCCTATGGCACAGAATCAACACAGGACAGATATGTTATCATATTCATAATTTTACGATTACACCTCCAGCTCTAACCACCAAACTAAAAATCTTATCATTTAATATAAAAAATTGATATAAAAAAACAGGCTTACAACATTTTTAGAACTAGTCCTGTATTATATCTCAAGACTGCTTCATATAATGCTTGTCAAATGACAATATTCTATCATGTCATAAATCCATCAACAACATTAACTAGAAATAGTTCAACTATTTCTACATAAGTAACTTTCCATAGGCATTTCATTTCATGTCAATATCTAAACTCTGAAACTTTCATTCTCCAATAGTTTATGACTATTTACTTCCCTGCTTTATGACAGCACCATCTCCCCCAAGGAGTCAGTGGAATGCTCTGAAGTATTACAACTCATTGTAACATTGTGACAAGAGAAAGACTCAAAGACTTAGCTCTAACAGTGTTCAGCTGGAATGGTATGAAATAACTTCATATAAATGTCTTTTTTAGAAAAACCATACACTTAGGATAAGTAGGAAATGAAAAGAGGAAGGCTATAGAGAGCAGGGATTAAACTGGATACATTCAAGTTAGTGGGGTAACTGGTATATTATCAGCCAGGCAATCTTTCAGTAGTAATCTACCATGACATGAGAATCTACCAAAGTGCTGTCGCTCCCTATTTCCAGTCCTTTTAATCCTGAGAAGCCTGGATTCTTTCACACCATTTTAGCCTTCACCAAGTTCACAGCTGATGGCAAACCCACTTATGGCCTTTAATCTTGTGTACATTTATCTTGCCTTCCTAACAGACTTCACTCCAGTAGAGCTATCTTGACCACATATTGTCTATGACTTCATACACATAAATACAGATGATTGGCTAGAATAAGGTCTCACTCTATTGGTCAGGTTTTGCCCACAATTTCTGATATTAGATCATATTCCAGAATAGGAAATAATATGAGAAACACTACTGTATTCAGCTTAGAAATCACTTAACCTTTATCTCTGTCACTACTTTTATAAATTCTATCATATATTCTCTAATTTTTGTAAGACTTTTGGAAATTTTTTTAAAAAGATTAAAATATCACTTACACTTTTTACCTTAAATACTCACACAGTAGCAAAGATTTACTAAAAGTAACTTCCACAGAATAGAATTCTACAAATAATCTGTATACTAGCAAACTACTAAATATGCATACAAAGAGAGCTATAGAACACAATGGTTAAATCAAATCAAGAAATATATACCAGTTTGTGGCCCTTCTAAAACTGCTGTAGGATCCAGACTAATCTTCCCAGCAGAAATCAACAAGTATATTAATTCTACTTTGAAAGAAAAAGATAGCATATTACAGCATAATCAATCTTTTCTTCACATCCCTATCCACTAGACCAGCTCTAAGAAATGTTGCCAGATGGTCATCAAAATATACTACCTACCTAGTCTGAAGGCATAGTTCAGTCAGCCAAGTGCCTCCCATATAAGCATGGGGCCCTAAATTCTGATCCCGAACACCCACTTTAAAAGCCAAGCAGAGTGATGAGTCTTTGTAATTCTCTAGAGATCACAGAGACAGGAGTGTCCCTGGGGCTTTCTATTCAGCCAGTCTAGCCTACAGTGAACTCCAGGTTTTGAAATACTTTTTCAAAAAAAATAAGACAGAGGGCTAGAAAACAGCTGATCAGTTAAAAGCACTTGTTACTCTTCCAGAACACTGGGATTCAATTTGCAGCACCCACATGAAGGCTTACAACTCCAACTCCAGTCCTAGGGGTCTGGACTCTTCTGGCCTCTACTGGTATTGTATATGCATGGTGCATGACATACATTCAAATACTCATTTTATATGTATATATGTGCATATACATGTATAACTATATGTTATATATGTTTTATGCATTACTATTTAACTATATATACTACAACTATAAATAACTATATATAAATATATGTATAAGTTATATAAATAATCTCCCAGAATCTTTTAAAAAAAAATAGGTAAGTTGCTAGAGTTTTTCTTACCCACCAGGTCCCACTGCCTCCTCATCTAAAATAAGCACACAAACTATAAAACTGTTGGGCAATGTCTAGGGCTTCTTGTTAGCTAACTCTGTCTTAATTATCAACCAGTTTCTATTAATCTAAGTATTTCCATGTGGTCTTGGCTTACTGGAGAATGCCCAGACCTGTTACTCCTTTCACAGCTATATTGAGTCACTTTTTGCCTACCTTTACCAGAATTCTCCTTGTCTCCTAGTCCCACATAGCTTCCCGCCTCTATTGGCTAAACAGTGTTTTATTCATCAACCAATAGGAGAAACATATATACAGATGGACATTCCTCATCGTCTCCTCTTTTCTATTTAAATAAAAAGATTTTAACTTTAACATAGTAAAATTATATATAACAAAACATCTGTCAAGCAAGAACTACAGTTAACAATATTTAGTTCATTAACATTTGGCAAAATTTATAGAAAATATTCTATCATCTATCTTTGTGAGTCTAAAAAAGTTTTATATGTAACTTATCTTTCATCATAATTAAGGAAAACTATAAGGACATCCCCCATCATAGGTAGAGAGTGAGTAATGCATACATCTGATGGTTATGTGAATTCCACATTCACACATCTATTTCAATGCATAGCTATTACTTACTCCTAAGGAATACTAAATTGAAGGCTTTGGCTGTAAACTTTCCATCCAAGCTCTTTCTTATTCCCACCAGCATCAATAGAACCTTCACATTCAACCACATAAATAATAGGACTATTCTGCTCTCACCTTGGGAATTCAATGGAGAAATTTGTATCTCTGAATGGCTATATGGAACAGAGTCATGACCTTGAGCATGCCGTTAAACAATTTTGATAGAAAACTACTTTGTTTTTTAAGCTACTACACTGATATCTTGTTATAGGAGCTTTTTGCCCTAATGCAGTACCCTTTATTTAATAATGTCATAATTAAATAAAAATATGTTAAAGCATTTATGCACACTAAAAATTTATCACTAATCTATTGCTCACATTTGTTTTATCAAAAATCTGCCAAAGTTAACATTTTTGATTTGAGTAACATGGCTTTTGTTGTTTTCTTTTTAAGCATGGTCTCCTTTTGCCACTTAGCATTCTAAAAGAAGTTTGCTTCAGGGCAGAATTCACTCCCAGGCCCCAAACCTTCATTCTTGCCCCTATGCAACATACCCACCAGCTTAAGAATACATATGAAGTATTTACAAAATATATGTAATGCTTCTTGACTAAAACTTTTCATTTTACTTTTAATTCTAACTTATGGAGATGAGGAGTTTTTACCTCCAAGGAGAAGGAAATAATCATGAAGTGTGAGTGTGTGTGTGTGTGTGTGTGTGTGTGTGTGTGTGTGTGTGTGTGTGTGTGTGTTGGGGATCTCTCTGAGTTCTCAAGGAATCTTTTCACTGATTATCTGTTTCCTGTTTGTTTCATTGTTTCAATCCTTAAAAGACATGAAAGATAATTCTCAAAACAGCCTATTTTACTGACACCTCTGTATATAGAAGCTGACAAGTCCAAGAAGTGGAGTAACAAGGGAGAACAGAAGAAAAGATCACCAACAAGGTTGAAAAGGAAAACATTAATAAGAAGACTCCAGCAGGCAGACAATGAAGAGGCAGAGTTCAGTTGTCATGTCTATTAAGGAGTCAGATAATACAAAGTAACTCAACCTCAAGAGATTTTCACTGCAATGGCTTTAAATTGGTATGAAGGAAAAAGTTTAGTACATTACTTGGCTAACAAATTCCTAATGTACATATTGAGCAGTTGTTTTCTTGTTAACCTCCTTGCTTCTCCTAACGCACACCATCCTGTACCCAAGCTATTTAATCTCTACTGATGTCAGTTACACAATATATTTCTGTCCAAATTTGGCTAACAAACTCACCAGCTCTTCAAAACCACATGGCCGAATACCTCCGCCCAGCCAAATAAGCCCAAAATACTTCTTGATTTGTTAGTGCATGTGATATTTTATTCCACAGTCCCACTTCTCCTCGGATTATTAGATATGGCATGTGATGAAACTAAAAGGTTAAACAGATACTAAACAATCAGAGAAAAGCTTAGTTCCTGTATATTTGCTATGGGCTTGATTCAAAATAGCTTTTCAGATTCCCAGAGAAACAATTGTCATTAGATGGGATTCCAGCTTTATCTACAGAACAGTCATTAAGGGCCCAATTCACAACAGCTGTTCTTATTAGAACTTAAGACCAGAAGGGAAAAGGGAGGCAGGGAAAACATCTGATTTTATGAGGCTGACCAGTATGCTCAAGGGGTAGGTAAACAGGGTATCAATGCCAGTTTTAAAGCATGGTTGTAACAAAAACAGTAAGAAGGTAAACTCAAATGCTAATACAAATAAAGCAATCAAATTTTATGAAGGCAACACATAGCAGATATAAGCTTCAAGAGCACTCAGTCCAGCTGCTGTTCCTTAGAAACTACTTCAGCAGCAAAGGAAGGCACGACAGAGGCAGGAAAGCAGAAGCTGTCCTCCCCTATGTGTAGAGACCAAAAGAACTTTGACAATGGGATGCAAGAAATTCTCAGGTCTGCCATATGGTTGGGAGAAAAATCAGGAAGCCAAGAGGTAATGGCCATCTGTGATCAGGGCACTATGTGTATGGGACTCAAGGAATATTTAAGGACAGGTTCCAAAGACCTCAAATGGGAAACCCATGAGATGCACACCAATGCTGAGGAAAGATGTCCTGGGAGGAAGAGATCAATGTATTCAAGATTCTCTACTAAAAAGGCAGGATATGAGTGGCCAAGCTCCACCAGAAGTGCCCTACAATTTTATTAAAAGATTTAAAGAATCAGCTTTATCTAGTTATAATACTGAAACTGACTTTACAGGAAAATTTGGTGTACACAGGTTCCAACAGACTCCACAAGTCTAGCCCAAGATCTAGCTACAATGTGGAAAGCCACTGCTCTAGGTACTACATGGCATTCTTAGAACCACCATGCTTCTTGATCTACATGCTTCAAAATCTTTGTAAGACCAAAGGAAGCCTTGGAGCAACCTATTTTCTTCCTCCACTTTACTGCAATCTCATGCCAAGCATTGCTATCTCTGGACCATTCCTGGTTTCGGTTGAATGGATGTGAATCTTAAGAAGTATTAAGTCCTTCCTCCTGGCAGCTTCCATTCATTTGATCCACCTCATCCTCTGAAGAGCCCCATGTGGTCCCAACTCAAATAAGACACATCTACTGCCATTAAACTATTCATTCCAGATGGTTATTCATGTTTTGCCACAAAAAAAAATAATAAAAAATAAGCAATCTACAGGCACCACCTCTAATTTCTTGCAGCCTATAAGGTACATTTACTTTTAAATATATTTTCTTCCATAATGAAAAATAACTACCACTACACCTTATAAGATACAAGGAAAAATTCTTTTATTTGTTAATGGACTTAATAAACTCTATAAATAGTGCCTGGATCTAGTCTGTAAGCATTTTTGCTTGGTGACTTTAGGGACAGCTTACTTTGAAATTCACATGAAGGCTATCCCCACCTCAAGCCTGTTTCATGCAGGGCATACCCAGCTCTTCCTTGACCCAGATCTAAGATATAAAAGCCTTATCAAATCCTGGAAATTTTGGGGTGCTATTACACCTTGCCCAACACCCGTTATTCTGTTTGGGTTCTCTATTCTTCAGGTTCTTCTCTCCAGGTTGACTTTTTCCCTTTATTAGCATGCAAGGGCCAAGTTTGTGGCAAGCTTACACCTAGACCCCTCCTCTACTCAATCTCTACAGGATCAACATTGTATCCAAGTCACATGTCCAATCCAGATGCTGATAAGGCTCTCCAGAGCCACAATTGGCCTGTGTTCAAATTCCATGTGTTGTTCTTTTGCTGTGCAGCTAATGCCTAAGAAACACAAACACGAGACTCAGCGCCCACGTGGAGTTTATTGAGAGAGGGGAGAGAAAGAGGGGGTAGCTGGTGGCCAACCGAAAGCAGGAGAGGGGGGGGGGAACAGGGAGAGAAACCAGAGAGAGAGCAGAGAGAGAAGCACTAGGCGCACTTGAGGCTTGCACATGCATAACTGAGTCCTCTGGCCGCCATGACACGGCCATGAGCATCCCGCCCATCTTCAGGACGGGGGACAGCTGGCTGCTAGTTCCTAACACCATGGATACCACCTTTCATCAATATAACAAGAGGTAATATACTTCATCTCCCTTGCTATAGTATCAAATGATTGAATTGAGGAACATTTATAGAATTGTAACAAAACAGGTCCTAGAGCACATCCTTCCACTAATACTGCACCCTCTCATTTTATAATGTGAGGAGGAGGCTATTTCCTAGGTGTTTCTACTTTAAAATTCCACAAACATATACAACTTCTAAGATACAAGGAAACTTAGCCCATAGCATTTCAGGAATCACTAACTATTCCCAAATCAAACACAAAAGAAAAGAAAGATAATTTTAATTCTGTAATTAAAAACAGCAATAGTGCTCTAAAGGCAAATAGCACTCCACAACCTAATTGACGGAGGGGTGTTCTGACTCTGACCTTAGCAAATGGAATCTATGACTGAGTGTCTGTGGGAGAAGGGGGGTTGCAGAGTGGGGAAGGGAGCTGGTGTGCACAGAACTCAGAGGTCAACCTCAGGTACTGTTCTTCAGTTGCTGTCTACTGTGTTTCTTAAAACAGCATCTTTTATTGGCCTGGAGCTTCCTAGTTAGAGCCCTGGAAGATCCATAGGTATCCACCTTCACAGCACTGAGATAGTAAGCATATGCCACCACACGCCTGTTTGTTCTTGTTCTTGGTGATAAGTTCTGGGGGATTGAACTCAAGCCTCCCTACATGGTAAACTCTTCACTACACCTCCCTGATTACTTTTATATCTACCATACATAAGCATCTTTGTTCCAGAAAATCTGAGCGCTGAACCACTAAGCCTTAGTCAGCAGAGACATTTTATCATTCAAAAGTCAAAAGATAATGAGCTATTTTTATCATGCTTGATAAACACCAAGCAACAGTGTTGATGGCTATACATACTAACATAGCTTTAGCAGGAGAAGGTTAACTGGCTGTGTAGATACACCAAAGAACATTTCAGGTGTTCCAAATGATTTTGTTCGTGAGCATTCTGCATATCACTCAAACTGTTACAAAATAAATCTTGCTCCATTGCCAAATTCTCTGGAGCCATGTTTCCTGCTTCCTGGCCATATAGCCGCTTCCCTAGGTTATGTGAAACTTTCTATGTGAATAATCTTACAGGTTCTAATACTTCTTTCTGTGGAGGGAATATATAATATACAGACTCTGCAGAGAGATAGGAAACCCTATGAGAAACTCTGCAGGAAAGCATCAAGTAACAAAATGTGCTACACTTAGGTTGCTATGGAGATGAGGCTACTATACCACGACAGCACCTCTTAATACATTACACAAAGACCATCTGGGTATGAGAAATTTGATTTTTCAGGATACTCAGCTCAGTCAGTTTTCCACGCACACACTTATTCTGAGATACAGCTTAATAAAATGAACTGTAGCATACTGTGTGTGGCTCACTAATATGCTTAAACGTACAGTGTAAGATTCTACAATGGAGTAGGAATGTAATACAGATAGGTGGTACACCACTTTGCCTAGTATGTGTGCATGTTTATGTTCAATTACAGCAATGAAAGGCAAAAAGAATTTTTTTTTTAATTTTGAATTTAGGCATAGCCTAGGTGTAACCTACAATTGCATTAAATTGTTGTGTCACCAAACTACTTTCTAAATATTTATATCAATAGATTTGTGCTGCTCTTAACCTTGGTTAAAGAAACTTTTGCACTGAGTAGTATTAATGCAACTCAGAACAGGTCAAAGTTCTGGAAATAAATACTAGATATAACAATTATATTAATTTCTCAGGTTCTGGAAGCACCTTGGGAGAAATAGCATAAAGAATTAATTTTAGACCTAGAGCAAATGATCACCAGCCTATAATTCACACCACCAGAGAAACTAGGATACAAGTTGTATTCTAAGAGATCCATATAAAGTCCCTCCAGAAGCGGGAAGGGACAAGTCTCCCAGAGCACAGGGGAAGTGGGGGAGGGGGCAGTGAATGGAGAGAGAAGTAGGAGAAAGAGAGGGGGAGGAGATGGGGACTAGGAAGATTGAGTCAGGGTAGGAATAGAAGACAGGAGAGAGAGGAGAGAGAACATAAAAGAGGGAGCCAATATTGGTTTGAAGATAAAATTGAACACAAATAAAGGTCTAGACACCTACAAGACTGCCATCAACTATCAATTTGAGCATCTGTGGAAAGGCTACAGTAAATATCCTTCCCGGATAGTGAGATCAACAACTAACTTATCCATGGAGCCCTCATCTAATACTTGTTGGAAACAGAAGCAAACACCCATACATAAACACTGAGTCAGTCAAACTAGAACCCAGATACAGATGGAGAGGACAAGACCATGCGGCAGAAACACATACAGACAGCTGACCTGAACAAGGAGGAGCTAACAGGCCCCCAGACTGATAGCTGGGAAGCCAGCATGGGACTGACTCAGGCCCCCCTGCATATGGGTCTCAGCCAGAAGGACTGAGCAGTCTAAGGGACCTCAGACAGTGGAGCCAGGATGTATCCCTGGTGCACAAAAGGACTTTGCGAACACATCCCCCATGGAGGGAAAACTGCCTTAATCTAGAGACAGGAGAGAAGCCCTAGTCCCTACTTCACATGACCTGTCAGACCTACTTGACCCCACCTGGATGGCATTCCCCTACATATGTATTGGGGTGGGGGGATGGGAGAGGAGGGTGGTTAGAGTGCATGTGAGAGAGCAGAGAGGGTAAAAGGAAGGGAGGGAGGGAGGGAGGGAGGGAGGGAGGGAGGGAGGGAGGGAGGGAGAGGGAACTGGGATCGACATGTAAAATAATAAATTAAAAAAAAAAAAGAATTAAGAACCACAGATGAGAGGGAACATGCAGTTTTCTCTTCGTGGGTCTAGGTTACCTCATTCAATATAATCTTTCCTACTTTCATCCATTTACCTGCAAATTTCATTTTTCTTTGCATCTGAATAATATTCCATTATGTATATGTACATTTTCATTATCCATTCATGTGTTGAAGGACATTTAGGTTACTTCTATTTCCTGAATATTATAAATAGGGCTGAGCAAATATATGTGAAATAGTATGCCAAGTCCTTTAGGCCATATGTCAAGGAGCAGTATAGCTGAGTCATATGGTAAATTTTATCTTTTTTTTTTTTTTTTTTTTTTTTTTTTTTTTTTTTTTGAGAATTCTCCATGTTCTCTCTCATCTGTGTGCGATTCCTAGCACCAAAACCACAGACATGAGTATACAACTGCAACCAAAGAAACCATAAAATTAATGGTGATGGCATAACGGGATTCTTGTGTGTAGAAGACTGCAGATAGATCCATATCTATTGCTATGCACGTAACTTAGGTCAAATGGACCAAAGACCTCAACATAAATCCAGGTGCACTGAACTTCTTAGAAGAGAAAGTGGGAGGTACCCCTTGAACCAATTGGTACAAGAGACTACTTCCTGAACAAAACACTAGTAGCACAGACACTGAGATCAAAATTTAATAAATGGGACCTCCTGAAATTTAAAAGCTTCTGTAAGGCAAAGGACACAGTCAACAAGACAAAATGGCAGCCCACAGACTGGGAAAATATCTTCACCAACCCCACATCTGACAGAGGGCTGATTTCTAAAATATACAAAGAACCCAAGTAGCTAATTACCAAAACACCAAATAATCCAATTAAAAAGTGTGGTTCAGAACTAAATAGAGAATTCTCAATAGAGGAATCTAAAATGGCTGAAAGACACTTAAGAAAGTACTCAACATCCTTAGCCATCAAGGAAATGCAAATCAAAACTACACTGAGATATCATCTTATTTTTGCCAGAATAGCTAAAATCAAAAATACCATGCTGAAGAGGATGTGGAGAATGGGCTACACTCCTCCACTGCTGGTGTGAGGTCAAACTCATATAGCCACTTTGGAAATCAGTATGGTGGTTCCTCAGGAAAATGGGAATCAGACTACCTTAAGATCCAGTAATTCCACTCTTAGGCATATACCCAAAAGATGCACATTCATACAACAAGGATATCTGTACAGTTATGCTCATAGCAGCATTATTTGTAACAGCAAGAACCTGGAAGCAATGAAATTATAAAGGGACTATAGGTGGGGGGCTTGGGAGGGAAATGGCAGGATATAGGTGATATAAAGTGGGGAAGGAAATGAATAATAGAGACAGGGTTTCAACTGGGAAGGAGGGAAGGAAGTAAATACAGAAGGAAGAAGAGGGATGAAGGACAAATAACACCAAGGTTGGTAAAGCCTCAATGAATTGTACACATACATATATCTTAAAGGAAATTAAACCTACTTGGGCTGACAATACCCCCATAAGAAATACACAAACCATAACCATATACAAACAAAAACGCTTTCATAGACAAACATAATTCCTTACTACATTCTAAATCTTATCCTATACCCCCAAATAAGTATAACTACCACCCATCATTATAGAAGCTACACTCCAACAAATGGAGATCATCACAGAAAAACACACTTGGACATAAAGTAGTGATCAACAGAGGATTGGGAATCCCAGCCCCAACAGATTCATCTACATCACAGCTCCTGCATCTATCCAAAAACATCTTGGAAAGTTGAACATACATTTTGTTAAGACCCAGAATACCAGGAAGTCTGCAGTTAAATAGTTTCTCCTAGAAATAGCTGCATATATATGATCAGAACAAAAGCAATGTCAGTGAACATGATAAAGGAGGAAACTTCTGTGTGTCTCAATTCTAGATAAATAACTAAAGTTAGCTAATGATAGCTGGGAGGAGAATTGGACTCTCCCATGGATGAATCTCCTTACTGATTGTCCAAAGCAGAGTGGTCAGCCCTAAAACCGTGTGTGTATGTGTGTGTGTGTGTGTGTGTATGAATTTATGTATGTATGAATGTATTATTATGTATGTATGTGTATATGTATGTGTATAAAAAACAAAATCAGCAAAATTGTATTTATTTGTGTGCATGTGCACATGCTTGCACTTGCACATACATATACATGAACACATACATATGTATGTACATAGCAATGATCAAAGAAAAAAAGGCTATCTATGATGGGGGGGACATGACCTGGGAGGGGTATGAAGGAAAGTCATTGGAGGCGACTACAGGGATGAAAGGGTGAAAGTAATGTAATTCTATTTCAATTAAAAATAAATTTTTAAAGAATTATTAAGAGAAATAAAGTGGGGACAAGTGATGTAAAATGCTATCTTCTGGATATGACGTGGTCATTGCACTCAAGTATTCACAGCAGCTGTGGTTGCCAGCAAAAGATATGTACAATATCAAGCCAATTAAAATTCCTACATGGATAGGAGGAAGGTCCACATGACCCCAGCCCTAGCTGAAGACCTATTGTCAATTGATAGCTGCAAGGAAGAAGAAGAGTCCTTTTGCCTTTGTAAGTCTGGCCACTGGGAAGGTTTCCCATGCTCCAGTGGATAGCTGCACACATACCATGTGCATAAAGATTTTACAAGTGACTATGCAGGGGGTGAAGTTCAGAGGAGGGATATGGTATTGGTTAGTTGAGGGAAAGGGTGAGAGAGGTGAAAAGGGGAGTGAGAGCTGGATCTAACCAAAATATATTATATACGTGTATGAAATACTCCAAGGAGTATTAAGAAAATGTGGACAAAGGGTTTGGGATAGTCTGTAAAAATATACAGACAGCTAACACACACACACACACACACACACACACACACACACACACACACACACACACACACCATGTACCCAAACATATTCTGATATTTGTCAACTTAGAATGCAAACTAAAAACACAAAATGCCACTTCACCTTTTAAACTGGGTTTTCTTTTTCAGTCACAAAAGTTGTTTATATAATCCAGACATGAGGCCTGTGTCATTCATGTGTGTGTGTGTGTGTGTGTGTGTGTAAAATATTCTTTGAATTGCTCTACTTGACAGTATCCTTCAAAACAAAGGGGTTTTTACTGGTTTGTTTGTTTGTTTGTTTGTTTGTTTGTTTTTAATTTGGCTGTTTAATCTAATTTTCTTTTGGTTTTTCATTCTTTAGATGCTACATTTAAGAGACTGTTTCATGTGTGCTGACTAGATTTATGTCAACTTGACACAAACTAGAGTCACTGTAGAGGAGGGAGCCTTAACTGAGAAAATGTCTCAATAAGATCAGGCTATAAGCAGGCCTATAGGGCATTTTCTTATTGGTTGATGTAGGAGAGCAATCCCTGGGCAGGTGGTCTAGAGTTCTATAAGAAAGCAGGCTAAACAAGCCATGGGGAGCAAGCAAGCTAGTAAGCAGCACCCCTTCATGGCCTCACCATCTGCTCCTGCCTCCGGGTTCCTGCCCTGTTTGAATTTCTTTCCTCTGATAATGAACAGTAAGATGAATAAACCCCATTCCTCCCAGGTTGCTGGTCATGTTGTTTCATCACAGCAAAACTAACCCTTGAACATAATGTAAGAGTTTTTTAGATTTTTTTTTTTTTTTTTAAAGCTCAGTCTCTCATCTCAACTTCCCTGAAAAACATTGATATTCTGACCAGAAATAACTGGAAATGCCACACCATACTTAATGACAGGGCTTTAAACAGGTAAATCACAGCTACATTAAGTCATACAGCTTGACTCTGGTTTCAAATGACCAAATCTAAAAAAAAGAAAACTGGACATACCCAGAGACACAAAAGATGCAAATAAAGAAAATAGCAAGGTGAGGACAAAAAGGAAAAATACATGCTAAGGAATGCCACTATACAAGTAACCAACCATGCAAACACCTTGGTCATAGAAAGTAAACTTCAAAAGCATCAATAGCTAAGTTTACATTATTTATGCCATCTAGACAGTAGTATTTTGTCATGGCCACCTTACCACTATAACAAAGAATTTTATTTTTGATCTCACAGATCCATTTAGTTTTTTTTTTTAATTATTTTATGTTCATGGGTGTTCTTCATGCATGTATGTCTATGTACCACATGAATGCCTAGCGTCTTCAGATTACAGAAGAGGATGTCAGACTCCCTAGTACTAGAGTTACAGATGGTTGTTAGCCACTATGTGGGAATCCAGATTCTCTCTATCATAGAGAGCTCTACTCTACAAGTATGCTCAGTCACTGAGACAATGCTTCAGCACTCATTTAATGCATTTTGAGCTATATTTTACCTAGGGTATAGAGCAGAAATGTGTTCTTCTTATCTATTGACTAATATAATAAATTGTGTAGATGACTGTCCTTTTCCCACCTAATAATCAGTACATTTTTCATGTCTATGGTATACACTCATGTATGTGGAATGCACACATATATGCAACTGTGTGAGCAAGTATGGCATTCAGAGGCTGACAACAAGTGTATTTTTAAATCAGACCTTCCTCGAACCCAAGGCATAAGCTAGCCTTCTTCTCCCACACTAACGTTAAAAGAAGAATGCCATGGTTGCATGGTAATTTATTGCATTTTAATTTTTTAGGAAATTTAAAAAAAATATATGTGCTTTAATATTTAATATATTAACCTGGCCCAAGAAAGGTTAAATTTGACACTCTCTTTAATCCAAGCACTTGGGAAGCAGAGGCAGGAGGATTTCTCAGCCTGATCTATAAAACTAATTATAGGACTGCCAGAGCTGTTACACAGAGAAACCCTGTCTGGAACAACACCCTCCCCAACCCCACCAAAAAAATGTCATGATCTATGCTAGCTGTATGGTTTATTGTGTGGGCCTCAAGCCATGAAGAATGAGTTTTATCTACTAAAGGGTATAGAAATAGAGTGTTCATATGGGTCACCAACTTGTGAACATGATTAGCCACCAGTAAAAACTGGACCTTGAGGCTCAAATGAGTTTTCTTGTTTAGCAATAGTTTATTGTGGTGACACATATAATTACCTGACAGGCAAGACAAATGGAAGTCACACCAGGTACTCTCCCCCCTCATGTCTCCCCTTGATGTTTTAATACTCATTCGGTGAAATATTTATAAATGTGACTAAAAGAGCTTCACTAGTCTGCATTCAAGTGAATTACTGAATCCAGTGGTAGTCTAAGAGAACCCCAACTTGCAAAATCATTTAAAACAGAGATCATTTGCTAGGTACTAATGATCTTTGATTTCCATGGTTCTTTTCAGTGTATGTAAACGCTCCAATCAGGCTAATGGCTGAGTTCTATGGGCTGTTGTCTTAAAATACAACTACATGAAACTGAGCCTTCATTGTTGAGCATCAGTAGTATCTTCCAAGTCACATCCAATAGAAATCTTCCAGTAAGTGGCCTTTATCAGATTAGCATTATGCAAAGGTTATTCAAAATATGCAATATCCTGATCTGTCAAAGAGAGGAAATGTAATAGATTCAACCATCTAGCAATAGATCCAATGATGAACTGAAAAGGGTAAACATCTCACCATCAATTTACCTAAGTGGTTTTCTATTTAGAGGCTCTCTGGCACCCGTTGCAATCTTACGAAAGTACTCAATGTCAGAAAAAGCAATTCTGTGGGTTACACCTATCAACATTTACCATATAAGAAAATTAGATTTTATCCATTTTAAAATAATAAATTGTGGGGTAGCAAGATAACTCAGCAGGCCAAATGACTCGATTTCAATCCCTGGAAACCATGTGTCTTAGGGTTTTCTATTGCTGTGAAGAGACATCATGACCACAGTAACTCCTATAAAGGAAACATTTAATTGTGGTGACTGACATACAGTTCAGAGGTTCCGTCTGTCATGGCAGGGAGCATGGTGGCATTCAGGCAGGCATGGTACTAGAGAAATAGCCAAGTTTCCTAGATCTTACAGGCAACAAGAAGTTGACTAACACACTGGGTGATATCCTGAGTACTTGACATCTCAAAGCCCACCTTCACAGTGACATACTTCCTCCAACAGAGCCATACTCACTCCAACAAAGCCACACCTCCTAATAGTGCCACTCCCTATGAGGTTATGGGATTATGATATTATGGGATTTGGGGGGTTGTGGGGTTATGGGATTATGGTGGCCAATTACATTCAAACTACCACACTATACAATGGTGAAAGGAGAAAAACAACTGTGGTAAGTTGTCCTCTAGTCTCCACATGCATACCATGACATGTATGTACATATATTCACAATAATAAATGTATTTAATAATATAATCAATTTGAAAATCAAAAGTACTGTTTCCTAAAATAAAGAATGAGTATGCCAATGTTTCCCTTGAACTTTTTTACATCTCATTTCATACTAGATAGACAAGTTCTCGTACCTGTCTCCACATTCAGCTCATGGCATAGCAACTTCATTAGTATATGAAAAGACTCTAGAGCCTTACACTGATACACAGTTTAAGACCCAGTAAAAGTTCCCCTCTAGGGAACTTTTTTCTGCTATGCAAATAAAACAAATGATATTTCCATAACGGCTATTTGGAATATGGAATCTGGGATTTCATCAACAAGTCTTCCAGACTTGATTCCTTCCAAACCTACTGTCCATCCTGAACTTTAAGGCTCTTTTGCTGGCACAAGATCTCTAAGCGCATTTCAATCATTTAGATAACACCGGTTTACACAGCTTCCAATGTTGATAATTCACCTTATAACAACAAAAATTATAGATATGTATTTTTCACCATCAATCACATCATCAATACTGGGTACAAGGATTTCTGAAAATTATCATATTCATTTGAAATCTCAAATGTCCATCATTGGGGGAAAGTAACGTAAAAGAGTTGCTCTCAGTCTTTCAAAAAAAAAAAAAATATATATATATATATATATATATATATATATGTAAATACATACTCCCAAAAATCCAGAACATGCAATTCATTCTTTTAAATAAAAGAGGCATTTCCATGGAAAAAGTGGTTCAGAAAGTTGAGCCCATAACAGAAACACATGCATACTTCTTCTATGAGGTGACTGTCAGACTTGAGTATCTGGTTCTCACTTCAAGTCTTAAAGAGAAGAGGGCCTCACTGGTGAGGCTGAGTAAAACTAATACTTCCATTATTTCACCAAGAATATTCCAAGTGAAATAATCCTTTTCTTCCTTCAATGTGTTATACAGAGTGAAAATTAATTTGATGGACTAATACTGCTGCTCTACCTTGGGCCAAGACACCTTTTATTCCAAATTTCATGACAGCCCTGTATCCTCACCAGAAAAATTCTCAGAGGTTACAGGTAGGGCCCCTGTGGGCACATGAAATGCTGAACAGCCAAAGGCTACAGCTGAAAATCAAGAAAGCCACATCCTAGGAAACAGGCTATAAGACCTATCCATGTGCCCAAGGCATGAGGACATGGAGCCTCTACACAGCCAGAAGAGTAGTGAGACAGGGGTGTGAGGAGGTTTTGAGAAACGCTGTCTTCAAAAATCCTTCAAACTGCCAAAAATACTTCAGTTGTACTAACCAGGAGAATGTCTGCGCCTGATTTCATTTTAATGAAAATTTTATAACTTTCCCAAAAAGTAGCAATTCAGAACTATCATGTATATTTACAGCTCAATACAAATATAGCATACTTCCAAGAGCAAAGAATAATACACTGGCAGAAAAAATACAAAGCAGTTCAACTCTTCTCCAAAAAGGCAAATAAATGCATAAAGAAGAAACCATTTAGGGTTATGGACAAAAATTTGGTCCTCCCACATGTGACAGACCATCTCCACCTTGATGTAATTGTAGGAAAATAGAAAGCTGATTCAATTTACTTAGTTGAAAACTAAAAAGCTGTTCAGTTTATTTTCCTCCACATAGAAAACAAGATGGCAATCTCCAAATGCCCAAATTTCTGTGTATTCAATTTAATCAGCTGAATGTGTGCATATAAAGCTTTGTCACCATTAAAGGACTTTGCAAAACTTTTTCCCTAAATACCTTAGACCAAGGAATTTGATGGCCATAAACACATTGTGTGTAGTTTTATTCTGTAGTCCTTAAGAGGGCACAAACCATTGTTATAGCTAGGATTTTCTCCTTCTAAAGACCCGACTGAACATATACAATGCACACATAGGGATGTAAACCCACTTTTAAAAGGTAAGCTCCCCATTTTAGAACAAATAAAAGCAGCAAGTTTGAATTCTGAAATGACTAAAGAGTAGGCAATACAATTTCATCAAATGCCAAGTGACTTTCTAGAGAAGAGCTGGCCTTCAGAGACACAGCTCTCCCAGGCTTGGAAGATATAAGTTTTAAGCCTTGAACTTGCTCTCGTTCTTTAACCTTGTATTTTTCCCTCAAATACACAGCAGACAGCCCATAAGACAGTATATAATACAAAAAAACCAGCCTCTGCTATAAATAAGCACCTTAGTCAGCTGATGCCACACAAAATGCTACAACTTTTTGGCAACAGGAACAAGTTACTTTAGAAGTGGGAGAGAGGGGTATAGCTCAACAGTAGTGTTTGCCTAGCATATACAAAACACTGGTTTCTATTCCAGTATTATTTAAAAACAACAACAACAATGTCTGTATCATGAATTACTGTAGACAATATCCACTCAAAGTTATCATCAAGAATCATGTTGTCCTCCACCATAGGCAATAGCCATATGTGGCTAAGCTCAAAATAAAATTAAACATTCACTTCCTCATTTGAACCAATCTAATCCCAATGGCTCTAGAGTCACATCTGGCTATCACTTACCTTCTGCAGACATCAGCACAGCTATCACAAAATAAGGTTCTATGATAAGGACATGTGGCTCTAGATCATCACGTTATCGATACTATAGCCCTTCATGTTTTACTTATGTCTGAGGAGAATTACCTTGTTAATTAAGTAGAAAGAACCACCTATTAGGAATGGTATCCTCACCTGGCTGGAGTCCTGGACTTTGTAAGTAGAAAAGGGGGATTGAACAACAGCATGTATTCATTGCTCTGTACTTCCTGAGTGCAGATGCAATGTGACCAGCCAGCCTCCTGCTCCTTCTGCCATATCTTCCCCACTATTATGGACAGTATCTCCACAGACTGCAAGCCAAAATAAGCCCATTCTTAAGCTGCTTTTGTCTGAGTATTTTGTCTCAGCAATAGAAAAGTAAAACACTTTGTTTTTGAGAACAAAGACCAATGGTTATAAGTAATTCAGGAGATTTACTATTCATTTCCTATATGATATTTAAGGTAAAAGCATCATTAAGCTCCAGCATGGAAAAAATTATAAAATCTGTCTCAGTGGGATAGAAAATTTAGCTAGGATATTAATAGATCTATGCAATGAAACAGATGGGCCTATTTTAAGAACAGTGTTTGATGGCTTTTTAGAAACATAGTAAAGCCCCTGCCAAGTAAAGGGTTGTTTATGCCTTTGCTTTGGAAACAGAGAAGGGAAGTTTTCCTTTAATACTTTGGCATATTAAGTATTTGAATATTCTGGCATATGAAGTATACTTCTATTTGGTTGACTTTAATTCTAACTTTTAAAAAAGAGTGACAAAATACCCCAAGTCAGCCCAGGTTTGAGCAAGTCTATATGAAATGGACAAAAGTATTAGAAAATACTCATTCTACTGCCATAGCTGCAATGCTCTAGTTCAACCTACTATGTGGAGGCCATGGCTGTGATGATGCTAATGGCAACAAGAAGAAAACCCACATCTGTATTTGACTGATGGTGGTCCAAAAATATATTTCCCTCCATTTGATATTAATGTGCTTCAGATCTGAATCTGAGTTACAGTTATAGCTGATTTTTGCCAACTGAACTATATACCAGCTGCAGCTAACATGGCACCATCTTACATTGAGCCAGAGTTCATGTTTAGTCAACAAGCTAGGAAAAGCCTTTATTCACTTGAACTCTCTTCATCACCTGGAGCAGGCACATCTAGAAAGCACGGGCAGAGATGGTTTCCCTATAATGAAGAGATACACACTCAGTCTTACTCCATGACATCAAGGGCTCAGTGTGAACTGGGACACCAAGAACTGCATTCTTCACTCTTGTACCTGCATCTAGTTTGCTCTTGGAAACCAAGCAACAGTGCATGCCATTTGTGAGAAGTCCCTTGCAGTAGTCAGCTACAATGCAGGACTCTGTACACTCACAATGGTCACACAAGTAGATTTGTAGAAATTCCCTTCTTGATGCTTCTAGTCATTTCATTTAAATTGTTGGATGATTTTTTATCCACCTACATAAATGCATTATTTATCCAGACAGCAACACAAGTTTGAGTCCAAAAACTTAAAATTTGAAATAACACATTTAAAATTCACATAAAAATCTATGTCACTATTTGTATCTTTCACCAATTTATTTGTCAGATAACTATAAAGGAGAGCTACAAATACAGTCCAACACAACCTTGCAAGCATCCTTATTTTTTTTTTCTAGTAATCAGATTATGGGAACTTGTAGTTGACAATGTCACATCAGAATGTCTAATGGCTGGACATATATGTGGTATGTAGCATAGAAATCAATATAAATGCAGTAAATGTAACACAATGTTTAAAGCAAGGGAACCTCAAAGGATTAACTGCAAAGAGCTTAAAGATGAAAAGAAAGCTATTATTTTCACTTGGAATAGACCAGATACTTCACTGGCAGAAAAACATTTTTCTAGTGATAAAGGATTTTTTACAGTTTGCTTTGTCAAATATTAAACTACCACATTTTACATATTTATATAAAATGCACCATTCTTAGAAGAACTGTAAGTTGTCATAAAATAACTTAAAATCTTTCACACAACTTTCAACTGAAAACAGCTTGAAGGAATGAGAGACCATGTGTTCCTCAGCACTAAGAAGCAAAAAAGGAAATGAGGTCCTTTCTGCCCCTTTCTCTATTTCTAGGAAAGACCACAAGGAGATGTCTCATTCTACATGAAGTCTCAAAGATCCATCCATGCCCAATAAAGACTCTTTTCATCACAGGAAAGAACTGCAAGCCTTAAGGATAAGTCATCCCATCACCAGGCATTGAGTAGGGAATCTTTCACCGAAACTTTGCTGCCAGAGGACAAAGCAGGAGGCAGGAGGAAACCTCTTAAGGTTATTCCCCAAATCTAGACAAACAAGAGATGCAGACAAGGAAGGACTGGTGATTCATAAAAAGCCTTCTGGAATATAGCAGCAATTCCCACATGTTCAATGTCAGAGCTGATCTTCTAGGAACAGCTTTCTCACTTGTGAACCTGGCCAGTTCCTACCCATCTTTAACAATGAGGACATTGTTAAAGGATTTTGAGAAGGAAACAGACCAACACCATCTGATAGTCATAAATTACAACTGATACCCTTACACTTGGAGCCTTTCATTAGGACAAGAACCAAAAACCATCTGACACAACTCACTTACCACACATGCATTGTGGTTTATTATTATTGTTTGGAGCTTCACTTTTACACTTTATGTTTTAAAATACAAAATTATCACAAAGACTTTATACAAATATCCCTAGGATTATATTTGTCTCTACTTCCTCCTTGTAAAAAGCAATTTCCTTCTATAATAAAGTGACAACATTGAATTTATCGGATTGCCTTTTCACAGTGAACAAAGACACCACTTTTATTCCCTAAATTGTTTATGAATTTTTGTCATCTTATATGGTTTTCCCAAAATAAAATTCTTGACACTAGCTACAACTCCTTCTACTGTGGTATGGAGAGCACTGTGCTTGCTCAGCTTTCAAAATTCTTATCTTATTCCAGTTCTTGGTAATAATAGAATCTACACATACTACCAAGAAGTTTCCAGAAATACTAACTTGTTCATATTTACCTTTTTAGTCAACATGTTTTAACTGTTTCTACTTTTAGATTTCTGTTCTCTTTGAGTATTCCTAAATTTTCACCCATGTAATGTGCTTTTAAAAATATTCTAATAACCCTGTTTCTAGGGCTATAGCCTAGCTGGGACAGTCTTTTCACAGTTAAACTGGCAAGTAGAAATTAAACAACACAGCTTCATAGTGTTAAGAATAAGCATCTATCTAATTTGATGGTACACACCTTTTATCCCAGCACATGGATTTTTGTGTTTATAGTATGTACTGGGACTATCTTAAGCAATTCAGTAAATCTTAAAAATATATCAAGAAGCAGGTAACTAGAGACTAGATTCCTAGCCAGGAATGCTGAATATGGAATATCTCAGTACCTAAGGGCCAGGATTGCATCCAGGAAATCTAGCTCGGGCACACATTTACATAGTCTTCTCTCAGTCAACACCCCTCACTGGAATTCTCACCAGACAGAAAACTGATTTTAATTCATAGGAGATTTTACATAAAAATTTTCAATTAAAATTCAGGCAACAAACTTTGCCTGAAGAAGGACTAATTGAACAAAGCATGATAAATAGGTCTTAATTCCAAATGGCTTAAGAGGTCATCATTGGCCTAGCATTAGGACAACTGTGGAAATAAGTGATGGCTCTCTCCAGAATGTGAGGTGCTGCCAAGAAAGAGTGGGTCTTTTCTACCCTGATTCAGAAAATAAATCAGGAAGTCAGCATTAAGTTATACATAAAGAATAACTCAAGAAACTGAGGGACCAGACCTCAGGCTGAATGACTCTAACAGTCCCATCTCAGTTCTACAGGTCTCATATTCTGTGCTGACAGAGAATCAGGATAGCTTGACCAAGGAGACTTATTTAGACCTGACACCAGTGGCACAAAGCCAGGCCTAGCAGTCTGCCTATAACTACAGCACTGAAGGCTTTGCTTTAAAGTAGACAGAATAAGGGAGCTCCTGGTTGCCTCGAGTCTTAAGGTGCCATTTCACACCACTTTACCAATTGCCATTTTGGAAATATTCCTGTCATTATTTTCAGTTACACTTATTCTAAGGCTTGCACATTATCTCTGTTGCAAAAATTCAAGTAAATAAATAACCTGTTATAAGCAACACTTAAGAAAAAATTTGGTAATTTCTATCAACTAGTTTCTGCTATTATCTTAACTGTTAATCCTTTTCTTTTGATTGTGACAGTCATTCTCTGCAACAGACCTATTACCCAGTATAAGGTCCTGTCTTGAAGTATGATCCACAGGATGTTGTGCAAGGATGTGACAGGAGATGAGGAAAAATGTCTCATAACCAATGTGCCTCACAGCACACACATAACAGAGACTCTAGCACTCCTTCAAGATCTATCAATGGGGCAGCTAAGAAATATTTGTTTAGGAGGGGAAATGTAAGATGTTTTCCTTTCTTAAAACCCCAGTGAAATATACAAATTCATTTCCTGGGCTTTTGAGCAGAGTTTTGAATCCATGACCCTTCATAAGCCCTACTCATTTCACATCTGGCAGAATAAAACAGATGTAAGCTTATGTGACTGGGTAAACAGCTTTCTTCCTTCAAACAGCATTCCACAAAAACAAAAAAGAATAAACTTTGCTAGGTGCCTCCTGGAGATGCTATATACCTGCCAAGATCCCTAAATGTCATTTGACATCCCAGCTATTTCCTGCAATCTTTTAGGATCACAATAGATAACAAAAGGTCAAATTATACTGGAAATATCACTCAAGAGAGACTGGAAAAAAAAATCCAGTTCCTTTTCTGACATCTCCAGTTTTTTCTTCCTGAATCATGAATCTGCCAAATCAAGTAAAATAAATGCTACCTCACAAGCTCACCAAGCTTGGCAGGGCATGTACAGCTACCCAACAATCAAACAACATTTTCCAGCCTCTGTCAACAGGTTGACCATGGGATCTAGTGCTGGTTTATGAAAGATAAGGCAGATATGGCTCCTGGCACTTCTAGGTATAGTCTGAGTCTTCCTCATACCTCCATGAAGGAAAAAAGTGACATTCAGTACAGTACAACACATGACAATGGTCAGGAAGCCAGAGAGGAACATCTCTATTCTGGCTAGGCCACTCCTAGGTAGAATTTCAATCACATAGCATTGAACATAATCCCAAGTAAGGTGATGCCTGGAAAGGTAGTGAAAACTTTAAGACAGCTGTGCTTAGTTTGGCACAAATAGGTAAAAAGGAGACACTGAGAGAGAGGGAAGAAACACTAGGGGGAAAGGAGAAACACTGAGGAAGAGGAAGGAAGCCCCCAGAGAGAGGAGGGAAATATGGAGAAAGGAGTGGATAGTGCAGAGGGTAAGGAGAACATTCACTATATATAAATTTACAGAGCAATTCCAGAGGCAGTTGCTCATCATGTGACTTTTCTTTGGGGGTAAAATTTTTGTTGTTTTGTTCTTTAAAAGTCTCAGTATATAATTCTGGCTACTCTGAAATACACTACTTGGACCAGGCTGGCTATCAAACTCAGAAATATGCCTATTAATGTCTTCTGAGTACTAGGATTAAGACATATGCTACTTCTCCGGCAACTTTTTCTTCTGACACTACAAAAGCTGCAGATAAGATCTACGCTATTTATCACACTCTTGCAAGCCCTTCATAAGGGTTCTTTTCACTTTTTTGACCTGTGGACTATCTTTAAGAGCTAGATGCTATCTCAGCACACCAAGACACACCTCAGTATTTATTCTTCTACCTGTGGCCAAACCTAAAATCTCTCATCTGGTCCCTCCCTGCTAACATCAGCTACCATTGCAGGATTTGAAATGCAATCAAGAAATCATCACCCACTACAGAGTGTGAATGTGATTAGTCATTCAGCTCAAAGGCTCTCAGCAAAATAACAGCATCACCTTCCACCTTCACCATCCAGATGACAGGAGGTACCCCTTAACCTTCCTACACACCTTTCAGTCCAACTCACATGCTCCACATTTGACCCTTGAATCTTAGCTATGGAAGGTTCAATCCCACATTGTGATAGACACAAGGACCAGCCATAGGGTAGCTACAGGAGGCAGGATCATCCAAAAGTTAGTTACATACATATTCCCAAACTTCTAGTTTCCTGAACACCCATTGCCTACCCAGATTAAGTGCAAGTCAGGTAACAGGAACAAGAAAGAGCCAATTCCCTGCCCTCATTGGGGCCTTCTGTTTCACAGGCAGAATAGTCAAAATGAAGGCAAATTCACAGCGTACTGGTAGTAAGTAGCCAATGCTGTAGCAAAGCACAGCAGAACAAAAGAACAGAGAGTTATTTCAAACAGCAATTGCCAGAGGTGCATTTCAAAGTCAGGCCCTTTCCTAGAGGAATGAATCGAGGAAAGAGCTCAGAAGCCTGCAGGGCTGGATCAGACACATCAGAGAACTTATTTGGACTGCAACAAAGACATTGTAGGAAGTCTTGAGTACTCATTCCAGCTTTACAAATTTCTTGTGAGCAGCTAATGTAGGTCCCAGAATCTCCCTTTCAGCTAGGCACCTCATCAAATGTGGGGCAGGTTGGATTACAGCCATGGTGCCCCAGCTCTTGGAGGAGCTTGGCTTCCAGCCAGTTTGTCAACCCTGGAAGCTCTCTAACAAAGTGTCACCCCAGCCAAAGAGAAAGTCAATCTGCACAGTACTCCATATTTCACATGCTCAGATGCTAGCAATGCTCGCTGAGCATGCTCAGTGAGGTCCCAGATACATAAAGGCAAGGCTATCCATTGACAAGGACTGCTGCACCAAGTAGAATGTCCCATTGAATGGAGAGACAGGTGGGATGAAGATTCATTCTCTCTTAAGAATGCTAAGATTTCTTCAAACACTTTAACTTCTGTGAGCTACATTTTCCAGAAGTGCTGGCATGCATGACCGAGTAACAACAAGGATAACTATAATGATGAAACTAAGTACATACAACAGTATACATGTGAAGCAGACAATGATGCCTCTGGTTTTCTCAATTTTATTTGTGGCCTATTCGGTAGTATATACTGGTACAAATTTGGACAGAATTAGAAATCTTTCCAATTGTCCTCCAAAATAAGTACACATACTTGACTAAACCAACACATACCAATTTTGCTTAATAATAAAGTAGAATATCTAATAATAAAAATTAGAATCTGACTCCCCTCAAAGCAATAATGTATCTTTCAATACCCAAGTCTATTCGATTCCTACTCATTCATTCCTGCATAAAGACAAAGCTGTAACACCAAACCTCAAGCAAATGGCTTATAAGTGCTCAGAAGCCAGAGACAACTGGTAGGGCTAAACCACATAGCAGCATTTCCCACAGAGAGAGAGGGGGGAACGGAGGAGAGGAGAGAGGAGAGAGGAGAGAAGAGAGAGGAGAGGGGAGAGAGGGGGGGAGAAAGAAAGAAAGAAAGAAAGAAAGAAAGAAAGAAAGAAAGAAAGAAAGAAAGGCAGGAAGGAAGGGAGAGAGAAAGAGAAAGAGAAAGAGAGAAAGAGAAAGAGAAAGAGAAAGAGAAAGAGAAAGAGAAAGAGAAAGAGAAAGAGAAAGAGAAAGAGAAAGAGAAAGAGAAAGAGAAAGAGAAAGAGAAAGAGAAAGAGAAAGAGAAAGAGAAAGAGAAAGAGAAAGAGAAAGAGAAAGAATAAAGAAGGGAAAAGAAAAAAATTCTTTCAAGTTTAGTTTGATTCTACCCTTCTTACAGGTAAATAATTACTGTTTCATAGGTGCTAGCAAAACACAGGAAACTCTTAGATCTGAGGATCTGAGACAAAGGAGTTGATTTCTCATGGCCTATTGGGTGCATGATTTTCACAATTATGCCCATTGGTTCAGTAGATGTTGTACATACATCAAGCCAAGGAAAACAGAAAGTAAAAAGAAAGCTCATTCTTTGCCAGATTGAAACATCACACCTTATTTTTAAACTGCAACATTGAGCAACAAGTCAAAATGAAAGTACCAGGGTCCTATGTTTTTTGGCAAACCCAGAAAGTCAACTGTTCAAATAAGGGTTCTGATACATTAGTGAGGGGAAGGAACTAAAATTATGCATTCCTGAGAGCATCCGAGTACAAAAACCACTATGAAAGTGGCTAGACCATGGGGGGGGGGGGGTGATGAGGGCAGCAGTGCATCTCTGTAGAGCATGACATTGAGCTCAGAGGGCTTCCTAGGTTGGTAGAGTGCTGACAAGGGAATATGAAATAAATGGAAACATGCTGCATCACTAGCCCATGGTTCACAGCACCACAACACAAATCTGAGCATTCCTAATCCAATGGTGTCTCTACACAACTCCACAAAAGCTGACAAAAGTTGATTTCATTTCACTCAAGAACAACCACAGTGTGTGTGTGTGTGTGTGTGTGTGTGTGTGTGTGTGTGTGTGTGTGTGTATGCGCGAGCGCAGCATGATCTCTCTATATTCTAACGTCTTCTGACTTGTCTCATGTGCTATAGCTATAGTGTCTCCTAACCAAGCATCCAACTATATATATTCCCATCACTTGTCTGTTCCCCAAAGATACCTATATAGCATGGTTTCCTTAGTTCTCTGTTTATGTCATCAATGAGAATTCCCCTGAGTATTCAACCCCTAAAACCAATATACATGGGGTTGAGGATATAGCTCAATTGATAAAATGTTTACCTAGCATGCAGGAAGCTACTCCTAGCACCGCATAAAAACCAAGCATGGTTGTACACACTTGCAAACCCAACACTTGGGAGGTGGAGCAAAAATATCAGAAGGTTCAAGATCATGCTCAGTTACATAATGAATTTTGAGAACCAGCCTGGGCTTTGTCTCTAAAAAGTAAAATCAATGTATGTGTACACACACACACAGAGAGAGAGAGAGAGAGAGAGAGAGAGAGAGAGAGAGAGAGAGAGAGACAGAGAGAGAGAGAGAGAGAGAGAGAGAGAGAGAGAGAGAGAGAGAGAGAGAGAGAGAGAGAGAACAGACCAACCTACACAATTCTTTAACCAGTTATCACCTACATTCTACATATGCTTGCTTGGCTCTTGGACAGCACATTCAAACTCCAACCTAGTTCTTGACAGAGAAGTGCTTTTTGGGCAGCAACTATAAATAGGAGACCCCTACAAAAAATAAAGTTTTACCTTATTTATCTTTTTGTAATTCTCTACTACCTAGTAGAGAAGCCAACAATGCATTAGGGCTTCTTCCCACATGAAACAATGGAAGGAGATGGGATAGAGTTCTTTAATAAAGTAGTGTCACCTCTGTTCTATGAAGTCTAATCAAACTGTCATTTTTGTACATAAAGTAACTATAGCCTAAAACTGTACCCCAACCTCAGCTTAAGTGAGATGGGAGCCTGAGGACCTGCTAAGCCCATTGTTGTCAAAGTCCTTGTCTATCTGATAGCAATGTGTCCCATGATAATTATGCTGTTCTCCACTGCTATGACTTTAAGAAAGGGTCCAGTCCAGACAATATCTAAAAGAACAGGTATTATTTACCATGAAGTTGCTTCTAAGAGGGAGGCATTATCCAGTTTGACAGATTCCTTAAGACACAGACTTTAAAGATTTCTTAGTTCAGTTCACTGAAAATACCAAGTGGATAGAAAGAAGTAACATGTGGGCTAAGTATTCATATGTTTGATACTGTACTCACTATAAGATCAGGGCAGAGTGGTTCCATTTCAAAAGCAAGATACAGAATTCAGACCATAGAATCGCATACTTCTGTTTTCTCTTATTCAAAAATCCCTCTACTTTGGACTATCTTATTGGTTTGGTTCCTCTATCATTCAGAAATAGAGAAACACAAGCCACCACCATCACAACTCAGCACACATTCCAGGCAAATAAACCCCATACTTATGCAAAACACAAAATAAAGATATTTCATTGCTGAGGTATTTTAATATTTGTGCCTTTTTTTTTTCTTAAGACAAGAGTCTTATGCAGTCTATGAATGTGTTCCATAGCTGAAAATGACCTTGAATTTCTAAATCTTCCTTCCTCTCCCTCCCAAATGCAGAGGTTACAGTTGTGTGGCATCACATCCAATATTAGGCAATATTGGGAATTGAACCCAGAGCTCAATGTATGCTACACAGACAAGTACTATCAACTGAGCAGTGTATCTCTAGTCTCTTTTCTTCCTGTCTTTACTTGCAAGATATGCTTACAAGTCAAGTACAACCAAACACAACCTACATTTAAACCTATGCAGTGAAACAGCAAAAGCTGTCACTTTCTTCTGCTGCTTGTAGCTGTTTTTCTCAATTTTGATCACCATGGATCAAAGGCTATGCTGACAGGGACACCAAGGTCTTGTTCTTGATCCAGCCAATGTCCGAAGAATATCAAAAACTAGATGTTCCTCGACTCCTTTATGGGAGTATGGAGGTACAAAGGAACCAAATTAACAATTTATAAACAAAAGGCAGACAGGTGCAGAGAAACCAGGTCATTTCCATTATTAACATGCAAATGTGACTATTTTCCTTGCAAAACAGTAAGGATTAAGGAGTCAGGGCACCCTTCCACCCAACTCTTTTACCCTCCATCTCTAAACCCTCTGATTTCCCCCACTTTTCTCCATAAGTCTTTCGTAAGTCTACCTTGAGAACAATTATCCTCAAGCTCAATGTTCTTTCTAAGTCTTCACCATTACAATCAATCACTATTCCTTCCAAGGTACTAATTCTAAAGTACTTTTCCTGATTGGCTATCACAAGCATGCTTACTGTTCTAATACTGATTCATTAAAATTAGAGTATTTTATACTATACAACTAGCTAACTATTAACCAACAACACACACAATGCCATGCAAAATAAAGAAGTTTTAAGCACATTAGTATCATCAATATTAAAACCTCAGAATAAGCCAACCATGATTGCATAAACCTGCAATCACAAACACTCAGGAGGCTGAGGCAGGAAGATGGATCAAGAATTCCAGGCCAGCCTCAGTTACATATTAAGACTATTTAAACACACACACAGGTGGGGGGGGGGAGGGTAGGGGTATCTAAAAGAACTCTGAGTTGGTTCACTGCAGGGAGAGGGAGGCTTGTTTTGACCACCCAGCCAGTTCTACTACCTTGTTCCTAGAAAACAGCTCACACTAAGTATTTGGAAGCAGGAGCCTTTCAATTCAGGATGACCTTGGGACAAGGAACAATTTCAGGAAAATCATCTCTCTGGGACTCTTGGCATTCTTGTGATATAAGTACACTGGGAAAAGAGCTTAGTACCCTCATCACAGGATTTCACTGTCTAATCACTGACTTCTAGCAAGCTGCTTCTGTTCCAACACTGTCTTTTTCTTTTATACATGGCCCACCTGGATGGCATTACCCTACCTGTGGAATTGGAGTGGGGGGATGGGAGGGGAGGGCGGTCAGGGTGCATGTGAGAGGGCAACACTGTCTTTTTCCACCCACCCACTGCATCACATTCTTTCTCATTTTTCTATTTTTTAACTGAACTGAATTACTTTTCCATTTCCAAACATTTTATTCAGACATGCAAATTAGTTAAATATACAAATGTCAAAATCAGGTGGATGCTAAAAACAATACCTCTTTGTTGGCACATTCACAGCCAGGTCTCTCCGCTGATGGATAAATCCCTGCAGACTCAAGGTCACTGTATCTCACAGAAAACATAGCACTTTGAAAAGGAAAGATATTTCAGATGTCAAGCTGGCTTCCCCAGTGTGTCCACAATTCCCATATCAGTATTTCTTAGGCTCTGTTTTGGGTCCCATTGGCTGCACCATTATAGATACCCCAACTTCACAGCAGTCAACCCCTTTCCACACAGATGTTATCACCCTGCCCAAATTGCTCCCAGCTCCTCGCCTTCTCACCCACACTTCCACTTCCAGGCATTAAGCACAACCTCTAGGATGCCTACAAAACCCCCCTCGCAAACTTATTTACAATCCTATTCTAAAAAATTAGAACATAGACTAGTCGCATTAACAAACACATGTTTTATAACTTAACTTTTCTTTGGAAGCACAATAAAGTAAAGAAAACTAACTCTGAAACTTACCCTACAAGATATCTATGTGCCAGGTCCTGTCACAAAATTCCATTCTTAGTCAGTATCCTAACAGCCACAACTATAGCCCAAAGTTGGATCACCTCTTCTCTTCTCCTCATTCTCCATATTACAGTCAGTCATTTTCCTACTTTAAATGTTTTCAAGTTTAACTCAACTTTGAAACAATGTCTAAAATTTTTCACATGACATAGGAGAGTTTCAAGATGAGCCTTAAGGAGCTCCACCACAGTAGGATCCCACTGCAGTTTATTTTCTGTGGTGGTGTTCACACCATTATTTAGGGGTCTCTCGTTTAATATCAGGGGTAAGCAGTACCATCAACAAAATATGACAGAAGAAAAGTTATGTGCTTCCAGCACTGAGTTATAAAGGACAGGCTCAATTACATATTTAGTTCTCGTTGTAATCCCAGCAAACCTGGCCCTACCTTTCACCGACTTGTGCATGGCAAGTGTTATGCCCTGGCTCTTTAAAAGAAAAAGTCCATCTACTTCCATTCTCTGTTTCTCTGACAGGCAGACAAGACATTTTCTGCTACTCCCTTCTCTTCTATCCTGTCTCTGTGTCTCTTTACCTTATTTTCTTTATATATGTATGTGTGTATGTATGTATGTATATATATATATGTGTGTGTGTGTGTATGTATGTATGTGTATATGTGTGTATATATATATGTATATGTATACATATATAATTCTTTTACTTAAATTTGAAACAGGTTTGTTTTACATACCGATTTCAGATAGAAGCAGTCATCGAAAGCCTTCCAACGAAAAAAAGTCCAGGGCCAGATGGATTCAGTGCAGAATTCTACCAGACATTCAAGGAAGAACTAATACCACTACTCCTCAAACTGTTCCACAAGATAGAAACAGAAGGTTTATTGCCAATCTCTTTTTATGAGGCCACAATAACTTTGGTACCCAAACCTCACAAAGACACAACTAAGAAAGAAAACTACAGACCAATATCCCTGATGAACATCGATGCAAAAATACTCAATAAAATAATGGCAAACCGAATTCAAAAATACATCAGAGAAATCATCCACCATGATCAAGTAGGCTTCATACCTGGATTGCAGGGATGGTTTAACATACGAAAATCTATCAACGTGATCCACCATATAAACAAACTGAAAAAGAAAAACCATATGATTATCTCCCTAGATGCAGAAAAAGCCTTCGATAAAATTCAACACCCTTTCATGATAAAGGTATTAGAGAGGTCAGGGATAACAGGAACATACCTAAACATAATAAGAGCAATATACAGCAAACCAACTGCCAACATCAAACTGAATGGAGAGAAACTTAAGCCAATTCCTCTAAAATCAGGAACAAGACAAGGCTGTCCTCTCTCTCCATATCTCTTCAATATCGTACTAGAAGTTCTAGCTAATGCTATAAGACAACAAAAGGAGATCAAGGGCATCCAAATTGGAAAGGAAGAAGTCAAACTGTCTCTATTTGCAGATGATATGATAGTTTACATAAGCGACCCAATAAACTCTACCAGGGAACTCCTACAGCTGATAAACACCTTCAGCAAACTAGCAGGATACAAGATAAACTCAAAAAAATCAGTAGCCCTATTTTTTTCAGACGACAAAGAGGCAGAGAAAGAAATCAGAGAAACATCACCCTTTACAATAGCCACAAGCAACATAAAGTATCTTGGTGTAACGCTTACCAAACAAGTAAAAGATCTATATAATAAGAACTTTGTGACTCTAAAGAAAGAAATTAAAGAAGATACCAGAAAATGGAAAGACCTCCCATGCTCTTGGATAGGTAGGATAAACATAGTAAAAATGGCAATCTTACCAAAAGCAATCTACAGATTCAATGCAATCCCCATTAAAATCCCACCACAATTCTTCACCGACCTTGAAAGGATAATAATCAACTTTATATGGAAAAACAAAAGACCCAGGATAGCCAAAACAACCCTATACAATAAAAGAACATCAGGAGGCATCACCATTCCTGACTTTAAGCTCTACTACAGAGCTATAGTTCTGAAAACAGCCTGGTATTGGCATAAAAATAGACAGGTAGACCAATGGAATCGAATTGAAAATCCTGATATTAATCCATGCACCTATGAACACCTGATTTTCGACAAAACAGCTAAAATGATACAATGGGGCAAAGACAGCATCTTCAACAAATGGTGCTGGCACAATTGGATGAGGGTGTGTAGAAGACTGCAGATAGACCCATGTCTGTCGCCATGCACAAAACTCAAGTCCAAATGGATCAAAGACCTCAACATCAATCCAGCCACATTGAACCTCTTAGAAGAGAAAGTAGGAGGTACCCTTGAACAAATTGGTATAGGAGACCGCTTCTTGAACATAACTCCAGGGGCACAGACACTGAAAGAAACAATTAATAAATGGGACCTCTTCAAACTTAGAAGCTTCTGTAAGGCAAAGGACACAGTTGACAAGACCAAACGGCAGCCCACTGACTGGGAAAAGATTTTCACTAATCCTATATCCGACAAAGG
This sequence comes from Phodopus roborovskii, assembly GCF_943737965.1. Lineage (NCBI taxonomy): Eukaryota > Metazoa > Chordata > Mammalia > Rodentia > Cricetidae > Phodopus > Phodopus roborovskii. The sequence goes on from NW_026126485.1 coordinate 6,349,462, forward strand.
GCTGATCTCCAAAATATACAAAGAACTCAAGAAACTAGTCAACAAAACACCAAATAACCCTATTAAAAAATGGGGTACAGAACTGAAGAAAGAATTCTCAATGGAGGAAATCAAAAAGGCTGAAAGACACTTAAGAAAATGCTCCACATCCTTAGCTATCAGGGAAATGCAAATCAAAACAACTTTGAGATACCATCTTACCCCTGCCAGAATGGCTAAAATTAGAAACACCAGTGATGACTTATGTTGGAGAGGATGTGGAGAAAGTGGAACACTCCTCCACTGCTGGTGGGAGTGCAAACTCATACAGCCACTTTGGAGATCAGTATGGCGGTTCCTCAGGAAAATGGGAATTAGTTTACCACAGGACCCGGCAATCCCCCTCTTAGGCATATACCCAAAGGATTCACATCAATGCAACAAAGACATCTGTTCAACTATGTTCATAGCAGCACTATTTGTAATAGCAAGAACCTGGAAGCAACCTAGATGCCCTTCAATTGAAGAATGGTTAATGAAGATGTGGCACATCTACACAATGGAATACTACTCTGCAGAAAAAAATAATGGTATCTTGAAATTCGCAGGCAAGTGGATGGCACTTGAAGAAACCATCCTGAATGAGGTAACCCAGTCACAAAAAGAGGAACACAGTATGTACTCACTCATATATGGATTTTAGACCTAGATCAAATGATCACCAGAGGAACTAGGATACAAGTTGTATTCTAAGAGATTCATATAAAGTCCCTCACAGAACTGGGAAGGGACAAGTCCCCCAGACCTCAGGTATAGTGGGGGAGGACAGCTAATGGAGAGAGAAGTAGGAGAAAATGAGAGGGAGGAGAGGAAGGCATGTGTGACTAGGAGGATTGAGCCTGGTTAGGAATGGAAAATAGGAAAGAGAGAGAGAGACAGAGACAGAGAGAGAGAACATAAAAGAGGGAGCCAATATTGGTTTGAAGATAAAGTTGAACACAAAGAAAGGTCGAGGGAACTACAAGACTGCTCCCAACTAACAATCTCAGCTTCCGTGGAAAGGCTATCATAAATGCCCTTCCCGGAGAGTGAGATCAACAACTAACTTCTCCATGGAGTCCTCAACTAATGCCTGTTGAAAACAGGAGCAAACACCCATACATAAACACTGAGTCAAACTAGAACCCAGAAGCAGATGGAGAGGACAAGACCATGCGGTAGAAGTACATAGAGACAGCTTACCTGAACAAGGAGGAGCTAAGGGCCACTAGACTGATAGCTGGGAAGCCAACAGAGGTCTGACTCGGACTCCCCTGAATATGGGTCTCAGCCAGAAGGTCTGAGCAGTCTAAGAGACCTCAGACAGTGGAGCCAGGATGTATCCCTGGTGCACAAAAGGACTTTGCAAACATATCCCCCATGGAGGGATAACTGCCTTATTCTAGAGATAGGAGAGAAGCCCTAGTCCCTACTTCACAGGACCTGTCAGATCTACATGACCCCAACTGGATGGCATTCCCCTACATATTGTATTGTGGTGGGGGGTTGGGAGGGGAGGGTGTTTAGAGTGCATGGGAGAGGGTAGAGAGGGAAAAAGGGAGGGAAGGAGGGAGGGAGGGCTTGGGGGGAGGGAGGGAGGGACGGAGAGGGAACTGGGATCGACATGTAAAATAATAAAAAAAAAAAAAAAAAAAAAAACGCTTTGACTCCAAAATTTAAGTTGAAGAACAAGTTACTGGGGAAAAGTATTTCTATTTTTGTTTCCACAGAAAATGAAAAGATGTGGATTCCTTCCAGACTAATGTGGTTTGATCACACCAGACCGCCTGAAACAGAGTACAAGCTGATCCTACATTCCAAACAGCTGGACAAAACAGCCCTACAGACTACAGCTAGGATATCTGAATCTTCTTCGAATCCCCCAAAACAGCGCCCCTTACCAGCAGGAAGTAGTTTGGAAAGAACGACGCCCAAATTCCCAAATATTGTGTATAAATGTTTGTTTTCATTTAATTGGACTTTGTTATATAAAATTAAATAAAAAATACTCTATATGCAAAAAAAAAAAAAAACATACCGATTTCAGTTCCCGCGCCCTCCCATCCTCCCCTGTTCCCCCCACCATCTCCCATCCCATCCCCTTTCTGTTCCCATCCCCTTTCTGTTCCATGGAGAGTCCTCAAAGTCTGTCATATCATTTGGAGCAGGGCCCAGGCCCTCTCCCTATATCTAGGCTGAGAGTATCCCTCTATGTGGAATGGGCTCCCAAAGTCCATTCAGATACTAGGGATAAATACTGATCCACTACCAGAGGCCCCAAAGACTGTCCAGTCCTCCGAACTAACACCACATTCTATACCTTTATCTGTATCTCTGTCTCCCTAGTTCTCAGTCTCTCCTGGAATGGATGTCTATCACTATACCTAAGAACAGACTCCAAGTTTCACTTGCAAGTTAAACTTAAAAGAACAGATCAAAGGAGTTATATACAGCAAATATTTATGCAGCATCTGCTATATATATGGTATAGGCAAGGTTTCCTTGATATTACCAGCCTAGAGGTGGTCTTCCTTAACATAATCTGCTAAAGGAGAAGAGAGCATTATGAAGGGACCACACAGAGAGGAAACACAACAATTGGAACAGGAATCCAGACAAAGGAGAGGAAAGATAAAAATTATTCAGTGGCTGAAGCACAAGCAAAACCCCAACATAGCATGAGTCAAATAAACACCAACTGAAACAAAAATGTCAGAAATCTTCCTGTTAACTGTCCATCAGGATTTACATTTTTCAGCTACTTTGCATCAGCATGCAAACTTCTTCAATGTCGTTATATACATGGCAGAACATTTCTGTAATGTGACTGAATTTGTCCCTATTGTTTTGACACACCAAAACCTTATTTTCTATTTGCCGATAAACTCAACACATAATATTCTTGAAAACCCACTGACTTCCAACAAGATCTACTAATTTGAGAACAAACTGACTACCAAACAACAGAAAATTACAATAAACACAAAACCACTTTTTGATATTTTCATATATGCTTATTTTCTGGCAGTGAAAACTACCCTAATCAAAAGAAGGAAATTATCCTGTGGCACAAATATACTCAGGAATCTCTCTGGTCAGGGGGATCCTGAGCCCCATATGATGATGGCTCTCTCACATATGACAGCTCATAAGGTTCTACACTAATCTCGACCTCTGGGACTTTGGACTGCAAAACTTCAAATAGCAAGGCTCCCAACCTTTGGTCTAGCTCACAAATTTGTCAAGGCTTTGTTTTTGTTGTTATTCTCTGAATTTATTTCCTCTATACATTGCAAAAGAGTCCTAGTTACACTGCACTTCAAAATACCCCTGGCTCTCACCCTGAACCCAGTTTCCTGAGAGACCCTTCCCTGCCTACTGTGGTCTTCTTGGAGACTCAGAAACCTCTTCCTTTAAGAGGACTATTTTCCCAATTGGTCATGCAAAACCCCACTTTCACTTCCTCTCTAGCCTGTTTGTGGGAAGGAAACATTTTCCCATCCCAGAAACAAGAGGTTCCTCAGAGTCAGACTTTGACCACTGTGGAAATGAATACTAAAGAAACTTTTTTTTCCTTAAAAATGATTTATTTTCTCTTGTATAGGTTGCCTCAGTCTTCATAGTCATCTGTGGGGAAGTCATATCTCTGTTCTCTAAGACTGTGAAGACCTTCTCATTTGCAGGGTACTGTGTCTAATCGCTGTTCTTAATTAGATGCAAGTAGAAGAACCAACCAAAGTTACAATCCTAAATTAATAAAGTAGATCAAACTAAGTGAAAAAGTTACTTTCTTAAAGGATACAAGTTCATTAGCATGACATTTGATACATCTTTTATTTTAGAATTTTAACAGTAAAGGTCTCCAGTAATAGGAGAGTCTAAAGGCTACTTCTGAGGTTTAAATCTTACAGGGGTATCTTTACGACAAAATCCTCTTTGGTTACCAAAAAGATAAATTTTAAAATTGGTAATGTTTTTCTACCCTGGAAAATTAAGCTCACTAGAAAACCAAAGTCACAGATGTATTCTTGGCTAAACTGCATGTGGTTTTTATCTCAGTAAGCAAATCATTACTTTAGGAAAAATAGGAGCTTACCATTTAAATACATCTCTGTCAACCAATTTCGATTTTTTTCTAATTTCATTTTCATATATTAGAATCATTAAGCAATACAGTCCTGCCTGGTAAATCACAGAATCTCACTAAATATTGTAACAGACCAGCAGAAGGCTTTATCAACACTGCATACTGGGGCTTCATAGGTTCTGTAGGCCTAACTTGAAAATCCAGCATTATGTTTGATTAGAGACTTCTCCCTGTACAAAAGTCACATGACTACTAAACCACAAATCAGACCCTTATAGTAATCCAAACACAGGTCATCACTCAGGGCATCACTCATAATGACAACCATGTAGACTATTCTTAAAGCACTTTAAGAGGACTTTGCAGCAATAATATTTATAAACTGTGGAGTTCTTAATTTGGTTGTTTGCTTTGGCCATTCACTCATAAATTCTCCAAGCAATGACTATTTTAATACTTATCCTTTAATTATGATGATAATGGTATAACTTCTCCAGTGAAGGTTAAAAAAAAAAAAAAAAAAAAAAAAAAAAAGGCCCTGCCAAGAGAATTTGTAATTCATTTCTCCTCTTCATAAGCTAATAACAGGATTTCCCAAACTGGATGAAGTTCCCAATGGAAAATGATAACACATGTCTGATTCAAGTGCAGTATATTAACATTAATTTAATGTTCAAACTAACTACCGCCTATTAGGCAGTGTGCCTCTTGTTTTTGTACAGTCCATAAACTAAAAATTAAAGAATACAACAAGATATATGAATATGATTGAAACGTAAATGTGAATGAACAAAGTTTTGAGAATAGAGAGAGCGTCATGTCTATTTGTCTGCATCTAATTTACAACCAACTGCTTTCCCTTTGCAAAGACAGTCATTGAATGGCTATTACGACTGTATGTCTCAAAGCCCACAACAGGTCATACAGTGTGGTTATAGGTAACCACTATTTGAGTGGCACAGTTTTCTTACCATAGAATTTTATTGTAAAATGTCTTTTAAAGGGCAATCCTCAAGTGTACCACTACCACTTTTAAGCACAGAAAAAAATGACTAGTTATCAATTCAGAGGACAAATCACTGTATATGGATTATGAGATGAGGTAGGAATGCATGCATGCAGTCAGTATATGTGACCAGGTATACAAAGATTTTATATATGTATATACATGTTTAATACTGTGATATATATGTAAGAAAGCCTGTCATGAAAATTAGAAAACTTAAAATGTTTTTATTGCATTAAAAGACCTCACAAACAGAAAAAAAAATTAGACTGATACCAAAATTTAAAATTCTTTTATTAACAAGAAAAGCTAGTAAGTGTAGCTAGCCAGAGATACATTCCACAAAGGAAAATTAATACATTTGTGTGGTCTATGTGCCAGACCTTTTACTCTATCTCAGCTACTAGAAAATAGAATATAGCAACAGTTTTGAATGGCTTCTACTCAAAAGCTATACTATACACCCATGATAAAATCTCAGATCTGCCATTTAACTCTCTAGTCTTTGCAAGTATTACATTTACCTCAGTCTCTTTAAAATGAGGCTATTTTGGGACCTGGTGTCAAGGGTCTATAATCATAGCTACTCGGGAGGTGAAGGCAGGGAGACTGCAAATTTAAAAGCCTGTCTTGAGATGGGGTCAGCCTGGCAACTTAGATACTGTCTTAAAACTATATTGCCAAGTGGTGGTGGCATATGCCTTTGATTCCAGCACTCAAGAGGCAGAGGCAGGCAGATCTTTGGTCTGCAGAGAGAGTTCCAGGATAGCCAGGGCTACAAAGAGAAATCCTATCTTGAAAACCAAACAATTAAACTATAAACAAAAAGCAGAGAATATAACACAGTGGAAGGATACTTCCAAAAGGATGCATGTGGCCTTGGATTCAATCCCCAGAGGTAGCAAAAATAAAAGTAAAAAGTTATAATACTGCTTGACTTGGAAACTTGTAGACCCAACAAAGCATCTACTTTAAAAACTATTTATGCTAAATACTTGATCTACATCCATTTGTGCTCAGTATCTCTTATGATAATTCCACAACCAACCAGGCATGATGTACATCTGTCACCTGATCGAGAAGATCAGAATTCAAAGCCATTGTTTTTCTGGAGACAGACTCTTACTATATAATCAAGTAAGTATCAACTCAAAACCCTTTCTGCCTCAGCCTTCCAACTACTGGGATCATAAAGAGTACTCTCAGCCAGGTGGGACTGGTGGTGATACACAACTTTATTACTAGCACTCAGAGGCAGGTGGATCTCTGTGAGTCCCAGGTCAGCCAGGGCTGTTACACAGAAAAACCCTGTCTCCAAAAACAAAAACAAAAACAAAAACAAAAAAAAAAAAAAAGAAAAAGAATAATTCTCTGAGCTGAGGGCCACCATAAATCAGTAAAAAAAGCAAGGTACTAACCTAGCATTCCTGAGGTCCTGTGTTCCATATCCAACGAGAAGGTGGTTAAAATTACTCTTTCATAAGTGTGAATTCCATGAAGGAAGTCACTTCTAAACTTGTAGAACAGTATAAAATCCAAAACAGTATTATAGTCAGGGAGAAAATAGGAGGGAAAGGTCAGTACTCAGTCAAAAACAATTACACATTACCATGAAATAAAGTTTTAACTATCCCAATAGATTTATTTTCCATATTGATTCTATTTTTTAAACAATGTGTATGAGAGTTATGTTTTTCCAATTTTAAAAGAAGACATTTTCCACAGACTACTAACCCAACTTTGCCTAGAATTTAAAAAGAGAGAGTTCACATGTGCTTAGGTAGTAAGATGGAATTGTGTTTTGTTCTTTTGCCACCTGCAAGCTTCAGTTTTTAAACAGCATATTATCTAACACATTGTGATTTCTTACTGAAGAAGTCACCCTTAGAAAGGAAGAATGCTTATTAACAGTGTAAATTTGGGAAGTACATGTTCTCCAAGTTGGCACACTGCTTACAAGCACCTAATACTTTAATAACTTAATAAAAATAGCTACTCAGAATGAAGAAAGACACTGCAGTCTATATCACCATTAATGGTTTCTTCTTCTGGGAAGAAGCCCCATGGATGACTTGTTTCAAATACATATCCTGTAAAATTACAGCCTCAAGCTAGCACACTACCCTACATTTCCATCCTGATGTCTTTGAAGTTAATGGTTAACAAAACAGACTTCAAACCAAATCCAATACCTATTTCTAAATTGGAAGAGATTCTAAATAATCAAAAGCTTTAAAACTAACACTTTCTTATGAGGCTTTGTTACATCAAAATTCTTATTTCAAAGCAAATGTATATGGTTCAGCTTTTGTGAAGAGCTGTAATAAACTTATTTTTACTGATTTTAAAATCCTAATGACTACCCTGATGTAGTCAAAGCCTAATCAGGAATCTTACAAACACACTATCTCTTTGACTTAACTTATTGTAAACACATAAATCTTTCTTTTGAGGGCTGCACTACTGTGTTTCCTATGAAAGTGAACTGTCAGCCAGCAGGAAGCTAACACTTTGCTGTTTCAGAGTTTCCTTTTTCTTTTAAACAACACACTCCAAATAAGTTCTGGTAGGCTCCAACACAGTTGCTATTTTTACAGTTCATTTTGACTTTGAAGGTTTTTGGAAGCTTTCAGATGCTGGCACCATCTCCTGCCCTTTCCAGCTGTGCAGCTCCACAGGCTATCCACACGCTGAGAACCTAAGCTTTTCTTCAAAACACTGTGGCTCAGACTCCCTTAGCATCTCACCTGTTTCTAAAGAAATTGGTAGTGACCCCAACTGTGACCAATATAAGTAAGTACTGTAGCTCTTCATTCTGTATGTAAAGCCACATCCACTTAGCAGGCTACCTAGGATCACTACACAGTCTATACACAGATGAGGTCCCAGGTAAGAATCCTGCTGGCTCTTTCACATGTTACATCCCATCTCAGGTAAGATTAGGAGCATCCACTCATCCTAGCCAGGTAAGCATGAATGGGGTAGGGGATAGATGTCTGCTGATAATACAGGCAATTTTAACAAAAGAAAAGAAACTCCACAGATAATAAACAGCAATGCAGATTCTACAGTTAAAACATACTTTCTACATAATCAAATTCTGACAAATTGTTTTCTACTTGGTATATGATCCTTGCACATCAATAAGCATGATGTGGATGTTCTGGGAAGTTTATTTCCAGTGTTGAGGACATCAAGCTTACAAATAATGCTGACTATGACAATATCCACATCACTAGGATGAACATAATTGTGACATTTCTGTGTGAAGATGGCTGGACTCACCATAGTTCTCTGTACATGACAATATTACAAACCTAAAATGCCAAGACCCCTGATTGCTATTTAGCCTGGACATCAGAAACGGGATGTATGTGTTTTGGACACATCACAGCAGAACTCACCTGCTTTCCAGAAGAGAAAATCATCACTCATACCAAAAAAAAAAAAAAAAAAAAAAAAAAAAAAGTTAAGTCTAGGGGGCTGCTAGGTAGACCAGTCACCCAAATACACTTATCTTAACAACTTTTAGAGTTCAAAGAAAAAAAGGGAGAAATGAATAGGCTTTTGTGTGATTGTTTTTTTAAAAATTCAAAAGAGTAAGAACAAGAATTCCCTTGTGAAATCATAGCAGGTTCTTAAATGGGAAGGTAGTCTATTTTTCCAGGAAATTTTATAAATCTGGATGGGAACAAAGTGGCAATCCCTTTTAAGAATGGATTGTAGGAAGCTGGAACTTGAATCTCAGAGACATGCTTATCTGTATAAAGTTCTGACCTGCACAAAATTTATATATGGACTAGCAGCTTCTCTACAGCTGTCCATCAGCTATGGATAATCTCAGCAATGTACTCTCTAGAGCAATAATAAAACCAAAACACTATTGCTTCTCTGTGTTGCGTTTGGTTTTGCAGTATAAAACTTAGCAGCAAGACATTCACATGTGTGGAGAGATGCTTAGGCCATGCAGGAAGGAAAATCTTTTGAAGAAAAAAAAAAAGTTAGGTAACTTTTTGGCATGAAGTTAAAGAATTTTTAAATGAAATAACCAAAGGTATACCTTTTCATAATATATAAGCTGAAACTTCTGAGCAAGATATAATCAATGGCTACAAATTATGATGTTGAGCCACATTCAGGGAAGAATGAAAGCATTTCAAATTTTTTTTTTTTTTTAACAGAATATATACAAGCCAGGTGTTGGTGGCACATGCTTTTAGCCCCAGCACTTGGGAGGCAGAGACAGGTAGATCTCTGTGAGTTCAAGGTCAGCCTGGTCTGTTGTATTTCTTCTCTCTCTCCCAGCCCTGCTGTTCTTTGCTTTCCCACTCTTCCTCACCACTTTTCCAGTAGTCAGAGGTACTCAATTGAACAAGCCAACTTACTTTCAAATCACTAGTGAGATTCTTACCTTCTGTTTAGGTAGGGGTGTGTGTGTGTGTGTGTGTGTGTGTGTGTGTGTGTGTGTGTGTGTGTGTCTGTGTGTGTGTGTGTGTGTGTGTTCATGTAACTGCATATATGTGGAGGACTGAAATGAACCTCAGCAGTCATCCTCAGGCACTATCAACCTATTTATTCTTCTCCTTTTGGGTGGGGGGGGAGAAACATTGTTCTTCACTAGCCTGAAACTCATCAAATAGGCTACACTGGCCAGGCAACAAGTCCCAGATTTCTGGCTGTCTCAACCTCTGCAAATGGGATTGGATATGCTATCACACCTGGCTTTTTAATGTAGGTTCTGGAAACTAAGCACTGTTTCCCAAATAAGCAACTAAACCAAACCCTAGACCCTGCTTTACCCTTTGAAAAGAACACATATTGAATAACTACCTTTAAATTACAGATATCCAAACAGGTATTAGTGTGGATTTGTCAAAATTCTCTGAAGCAAACACATTAGTGTTTCAAGGGTCAGGAAGTGTCAAGAGAGAGCTGGGGATGTGGATCAGTAGTAAAGCATTTGACTAGCTTGTCTAGCATGCACAAAACCCTGGGTTATATGCCAAGCATTAAAGAGGGATGGAGGGGTGTGCAAAAATGTTACCTAGATGTCTTAAATACAGCAATTTTTGCTGACATGCCCAAAATATCTTGTTCATACCAACCATCTCTCTTCTCTTACCTTCCACCATCATATGGTAATATATATATTACACACCCTACCTTCCACCAAAGTTTTTCAGCTACAACATAATGAAAGCTTGAACTTATTAAAAACCTTTACCAGCAGCAGAAGCTTTTGAAAGAATGGACAAATCTACTGTTAACAAGATTCTCAATGTATCTTCAGTACCCTTCCCCCAAAAATAAAAATGGCCTTAATGACAAGGGGGAAAAAATATTTCCACTCTTTGCCACTTGACAAGTAACCTATTTGTGAAGAATGTGGACCTAAATGGATACCACACACAGAACTGGAAAACAATGAACACCAGGAAGATCAAACCTTGTAATATACACACTGCCAAGGATACATTTACCTACCAATCCCTAAGACAAATTAAGAGAGAATTCTTCAGTATAAACTTTACTAAACAGACTGCCATACACATGAATTTTCCTTTATAACAATCCATTAAGTTCTACATGGTTTAAATGCATCCAGGTAGGAGACTCTCCTCCATGACCAGAAACAGCTCCTTCACATCTACCAGAGTCAGACAGTGAGAAGCCACTTTAAGGAACCACCAAGGTCATCAAGAATCTTTCTCCAATACTAGGCTAAATGAGTAGATCAAAAACCAAGATCCCTCAGAAAATAGAAAGCACAAATCCGGGCCCCTGCCAAAGAACGAGGTCTCAGCTGGAGAGCGCCAGTTTCCAGTGAGATCCCACTACCCTGCAAAACCTTCTCAAGTTCCAGCCCAGCCCTCGTCCTATTCTGCTGGCTATTGGCCAGAGGTGAGTCTGGGCCCAATTGGGGCTGCCTGTCCCCTTCAACCTCTTTTCCCCCCTCCCCCGCCTGAACTCCCTGGATTGGCCCCTGATCCTGCTGCTCCTGTCTCCTGTCCCCTTTGAGAGCACCCTTGGAGCTCTGATACACCCCCACCCATCCCAACCTCCAGCCTACCCCCCCCCCACCCTGTGCCCTACCCCACCTACGGTCCTGCCTCTCTGGTTGAGCACTGGGACAGAGGGTGGAGCCAACAGTCCACCCTACTTCGGAGACCTCTCAGAGCAACTCCGAACAAAGGAGACCTGACTATCCACGTGGGACCACCTGTAATTTCCACCGGCTTGGTCCCTGACCCCGCCTCCAGTCCTCTGCTGGAGTCCCAGGCCCCTCCCAGAGATCCGCCTATCTCTGCAGGTCCACTTGGAGTTCCTGCAGGCAAGATCCTTGACCCACAAATCCAGGCCCCTGCCAAAGAATGAGGTCTCAGCTGGAGAGCGCCAGTTTCCAGTGAGATCCCACTACCCTGCAAAACCTTCTCAAGTTCCAGTCCAGCCCTCGTCCTCTTCTCCCGGCTATTGGCCAGAGAGAAGCCTCCTAGAGAGCTTGGACCACACAGAGATACAGACATTGAATCTTTGATCCACATAAGCCCATCTGGGAAGGACCATAGAGAGAGGGAAGAGACACCACCAACACCTACAGGAAGAAACTATGGGAAGAAGGCAATACAAGAGAACACCTAACAACAGAAAGACAAACATGACACCACCAGAATCTAGGGAATCTACACCAACTAGAATGGAACACAACAACAAAGCAGAGGAAGCAGAAGGGTACGACTTAAAAATCACCATCATAAAAATGATAGAGGCCCTCAAAGAAGATATGAGAAAATCCCTTAAAGAAATAGAGGAAAAAAACAAACAAAAAAGTGGAAGAAATGAACAAATTCCTTAAGGAAAGTACAGAAAGCCAAGAAAAAACAATTAACCAGGTGAAGGAAACGGTTCAAGATTTGAAAACCGAAATTGAGAAAATAAAGGCAACACAAATGGAAGGAAAGCTGGAAATTGAAAAGCTGGGCAAAAAATCGGAAACAACGGACACAAGCATAACCAATAGAATTCAAGAGATGGAAGAGAGAATCTCAGGCGCAGAAGATAAACTAGAAGAAATAGATTCATCGACCAAAGAAAACCATAAATCCAACAAATCCTTAACACACAATATCCAGGAAATGTGGGACACCATGAAAAGGCCAAACCTAAGAATAATAGGCATAGAGGAAGGTGAGGAAGCCCAGCTCAAAGGTGCTGAAAACATATTCAACAAAATCATCGAGGAAAACTTTCCAAATCTGAAGAAGGACATGCCCATGAAAGTACAAGAAGCATACCGAACCCCAAATAGGCTGGACCAAAGAAAAAGACCCCTCGACATATAATAATCAAAACACCTAGCATACAGAATAAAGAAAGAATATTAAGAGCAGCGAAGGAAAAAGGACAGGTAACATATAAAGGCAGACCTATCAAAATTACACCTGACTTCTCCATGGAAACACTCAAGGCCAGAAGGTCCTGGATAGATGTTCTAAAAGTATTAAGAGAACACGGATGCCAGCCTAGGCTACTATATCCAGCAAAACTCTCAGTCAATATAGATGGAGAGAACAAGATATTCAATGACAAAACCAGATTTTCCCAATATGTATCTACAAATCCAGCCCTACAGAAAGTATTGGAAGGAAAACTCCAACCCAAGGAAGGTAACTACGCCCAAAAAAATGTAGGCAACAGAGAATCCAACTACACCAGAAACCAAGGGAAAAGCAGAACTAATATATTCACAATACCACTGCCAACAACAAACCTAAATCAAACAACCATCAACAATCAAGGGTCCTTACTCACCCTCAACATTAATGGTCTTAACTCACCTATAAAAAGACACAGATTAACAGAATGGATACGAAGACAGAATCCATCCTTCTGCTGCATACAAGAAACACATCTTAGCTCCAAAGATAGACATTACCTCAGGGTAAAGGGTTGGGAAAAGATTTTCCAATCAAATGGAAATAAGAAGCAAGCAGGCGTAGCTATCCTAATATCTAACAAGCTAGACTTCAAACCAAAACTAGTCAAAAGAGATGAAGACGGTCATTTCATATTCATCTCAGGAGAAATCCATCAACACAAAGTCTCAATTCTGAACATCTATGCCCCTAATACAAAGCCACCCACATTCGTAAAAGAAATGCTACTAAAACTCAAAGCTCATATAAAACCTCACACACTTATAGTGGGAGACTTCAATACACCACTCTCAACACTAGACAGGACCACAAATCAGAAACTCAACAAAGAAACAAAAGAATTAACAGAAGTTATGTCTCAACTGGGGCTAACAGACATCTATAGAACATTCCATCCAAAGACAAAAGAATATACCTTCTTCTCTGCTCCACATGGAACCTTCTCTAAAATCGACCACATACTAGGAGACATAACAAACCTCAACAGATACAAGAGAATAGAAATAGTCCCCTGTATCTTATCGGACCACCATGCTTTAAAATTGGAATTCAACAACAATACAAATAGCAGAAAACCTGCAAACTCATGGAAACTTAACAATGTGCAATTGCACCACTCCTGGGTCAAAGAAGAAATAAAGAAATTAAAGACTTTCTAATATTCAACGAGAATGAGGATACAACATACCCGAACTTATGGGACACCTTGAAAGCAGTGCTACGAGGGAAGTTCATTGCACTAAGTGCCCATATGAAGAAAACAGAGGATAGTCACATAAATGAATTAACAGCGCAACTGAAAACCTTAGAACAGAGAGAAACGAATTCACCCCCCAGGAGCAGACGTCAGGAAATAATCAACTTGAGGGCTGAAATCAACAAAATAGAAACCAGGAAAACAATACAAAAAATCAATGCAACAAAGAGTTGGTTTTTTGAGAAAATCAACAAGATTGATAAACCTTTATCCAAATTAACGAAAAAGCAGAGAGAGAACATGCAAATTAACAAAATCAGAAACGAAATGGGGAACATAACAACAGACACAGAGGAAATCCAGACAATTTTCAGGTCATACTTCGAAAATCTGTATTCCACAAAAATTGAAAATTCAAAGGAAATGGACAAGTTTCTGGATAACTATCACTTACCAAAATTAAATCAAGAACAGACAAACAACTTAAATAGACCTATAACCCGAAATGAAATAGAAGCAGTCATCGAAAGCCTCCCAACGAAAAAAAGTCCAGGGCCAGATGGATTCAGTGCAGAATTCTACCAGACATTCAAGGAAGAACTAATACCACTACTCCTCAAACTGTTCCACAAGATAGAAACAGAAGGTTTATTGCCAATCTCTTTTTATGAGGCCACAATAACTTTGGTACCCAAACCTCACAAAGACACAACTAAGAAAGAAAACTACAGACCAATACCCCTGATGAACATCGATGCAAAAATACTCAATAAAATAATGGCAAACCGAATTCAAAAATACATCAGAGAAATCATCCACCATGATCAAGTAGGCTTCATACCTGGATTGCAGGGATGGTTTAACATACGAAAATCTATCAACGTGATCCACCATATAAACAAACGGAAAAAGAAAAACCATATGATTATCTCCCTAGATGCAGAAAAAGCCTTCGATAAAATTCAACACCCTTTCATGATAAAGGTATTAGAGAGGTCAGGGATAACAGGAACATACCTAAACATAATAAGAGCAATATACAGCAAACCAACTGCCAACATCAAACTGAATGGAGAGAAACTTAAGCCAATTCCTCTAAAATCAGGAACAAGACAAGGCTGTCCTCTCTCTCCATATCTCTTCAATATCGTACTAGAAGTTCTAGCTAATGCTATAAGACAACAAAAGGAGATCAAGGGGATCCAAATTGGAAAGGAAGAAGTCAAACTGTCTCTATTTGCAGATGATATGATAGTTTACATAAGCGACCCAATAAACTCTACCAGGGAACTCCTACAGCTGATAAACACCTTCAGCAAACTAGCAGGATACAAGATAAACTCAAAAAAAATCAGTAGCCCTATTTTTTTCAGACGACAAAGAGGCAGAGAAAGAAATCAGAGAAACATCACCCTTTACAATAGCCACAAGCAACATAAAGTATCTTGGTGTAACGCTTACCAAACAAGTAAAAGATCTATATAATAAGAACTTTGTGACTCTAAAGAAAGAAATTAAAGAAGATACCAGAAAATGGAAAGACCTCCCATGCTCTTGGATAGGTAGGATAAACATAGTAAAAATGGCAATCTTACCAAAAGCAATCTACAGATTCAATGCAATCCCCATTAAAATCCCACCACAATTCTTCACCGACCTTGAAAGGATAATAATCAACTTTATATGGAAAAACAAAAGACCCAGGATAGCCAAAACAACCCTATACAATAAAAGAACATCAGGAGGCATCTCCATTCCTGACTTTAAGCTCTACTACAGAGCTATAGTTCTGAAAACAGCCTGGTATTGGCATAAAAATAGACAGGTAGACCAATGGAATCGAATTGAAAATCCTGATATTAATCCACGCACCTATGAACACCTGATTTTTGACAAAACAGCTAAAATTATACAATGGGGCAAAGACAGCATCTTCAACAAATGGTGCTGGCACAATTGGATGAGAGTGTGTAGAAGACTGCAGATAGACCCATGTCTGTCGCCATGCACAAAACTCAAGTCCAAATGGATCAAAGACCTCAACATCAATCCAGCCACATTGAACCTCTTAGAAGAGAAAGTAGGAGGTACCCTTGAACAAATTGGTATAGGAGACCGCTTCTTGAACATAACTCCAGGGGCACAGACACTGAAAGAAACAATTAATAAATGGGACCTCTTCAAACTTAGAAGCTTCTGTAAGGCAAAGGACACAGTTGACAAGACCAAACGGCAGCCCACTGACTGGGAAAAGATTTTCACTAATCCTATATCCGACAAAGGGCTGATCTCCAAAATATACAAAGAACTCAAGAAACTGGTCAACAAAACACCAAATAACCCTATTAAAAAATGGGGTACAGAACTGAAGAAAGAATTCTCAATGGAGAAATCAAAAAGGCTGAAAGACACTTAAGAAAATGCTCCACATCCTTAGCTATCAGGGAAATGCAAATCAAAACAACTTTGAGATACCATCTTACCCCTGCCAGAATGGCTAAAATTAGAAACACCAGTGATGACTTATGTTGGAGAGGATGTGGAGAAAGTGGAACACTCCTCCACTGCTGGTGGGAGTGCAAACTCATACAGCCACTTTGGAGATCAGTATGGCGGTTCCTCAGGAAAATGGGAATTAGTTTACCACAGGACCCGGCAATCCCCCTCTTAGGCATATACCCAAAGGATTCACATCAATGCAACAAAGACATCTGTTCAACTATGTTCATAGCAGCACTATTTGTAATAGCAAGAACCTGGAAGCAACCTAGATGCCCTTCAATTGAAGAATGGTTAATGAAGATGTGGCACATCTACACAATGGAATACTCCTCTGCATAAAAAAATAATGGTATCTTGAAATTCGCAGGCAAGTGGATGGCACTTGAAGAAACCATCCTGAATGAGGTAACCCAGTCACAAAAAGAGGAACACAGTATGTACTCACTCATATATGGATTTTAGACCTAGATCAAATGATCACCAGCCTATAATTCACATCACCAGAGGAACTAGGATACAAGTTGTATTCTAAGAGATTCATATAAAGTCCCTCACAGAACTGGGAAGGGACAAGTCCCCCAGACCTCAGGTATAGTGGGGGAGGACAGCTAATGGAGAGAGAAGTAGGAGAAAATGAGAGGGAGGAGAGGAAGGCATGTGCGACCAGGAGGATTGAGCCTGGTTAGGAATGGAAAATAGGAAAAAGAGAGAGAGAGACAGAGACAGAGAGAGAGAACATAAAAGAGGGAGCCAATATTGGTTTGAAGATAAAGTTGAACACAAAGAAAGGTCGAGGGAAGTACAAGAGTGCTCCCAACTAACAATCTCAGCTTCCGTGGAAAGGCTATCATAAATGCCCTTCCCCGGAGAGTGAGATCAACAACTAACTTCTCCATGGAGTCCTCAACTAATGCCTGTTGAAAACAGGAGCAAACACCCATACATAAACACTGAGTCAAACTAGAACCCAGAAGCAGATGGAGAGGACAAGACCATGCGGTAGAAGTACATAGAGACAGCTTACCTGAACAAGGAGGAGCTAAGGGCCACTAGACTGATAGCTGGGAAGCCAACAGGGGTCTGACTCGGACCCCCCTGAATATGGGTCTCAGCCAGAAGGTCTGAGCAGCCTAAGAGACCTCAGACAGTGGAGCCAGGATGTATCCCTGGTGCACAAAAGGACTTTGCAAACATATCCCCCATGGAGGGATAACTGCCTTATTCTAGAGATAGGAGAGAAGCCCTAGTCCCTACTTCACAGGACCTGTCAGATCTACATGACCCCAACTGGATGGCATTCCCCTACATATTGTATTGTGGTGGGGGGTTGGGAGGGGAGGGTGTTTAGAGTGCATGGGAGAGGGTAGAGAGGGAAAAAGGGAGGGAAGGAGGGAGGGAGGGCTGGGGGGAGGGAGGGAGGGACGGAGAGGGAACTGGGATCGACATGTAAAATAATAAAAAAAAAAAAAAAAAAAAAAAAAAAACGCTTTGACTCCAAAATTTAAGTTGAAGAACAAGTTACTGGGGAAAAGTATTTCTATTTTTGTTTCCACAGAAAATGAAAAGATGTGGATTCCTTCCAGACTAATGTGGTTTGATCACACCAGACCGCCTGAAACAGAGTACAAGCTGATCCTACATTCCAAACAGCTGGACAAAACAGCCCTACAGACTACAGCTAGGATATCTGAATCTTCTTCGAATCCCCCAAGACAGCGCCCCTTACCAGCAGGAAGTAGTTTGGAAAGAACGACGCCCAAATTCCCAAATATTGTGTATAAATGTTTGTTTTCATTTAATTGGACTTTGTTATATAAAATTAAATAAAAAATACTCTATATGCATAAAAAAAAAAAAAAAAGAAAATAGAAAGCACTTGAACAGTCAAAATGTCCCACACTCTTGAATTTTCTACAAATAAGAAATGAGAATACCAAATGCTGGATAAGGTAATAATACAAAATGTTTTCAGGTAATGAAGCATCATTCTATAGGCTGACTTCATTCTATATGGAAAGTGCTTTGAACTCCTTTAACTGTAATAATAAAAAGAACCCGTTGGGTTTATTCTGTTGTTGAGTATAGCTAATCATCACAAAAGTCAAAATTAAAGGAAATGCATAACAAATCATTCCAACTTATAGCAGTAACTTCCTCAAGTGAATTCTCCTACTCCAGATTTTAAGAACAAAATAAAGATGATGGACAGGAAAATTTTTGATACTAATAAAACATAATTCCATGACTCAAGTTAAGACTACAGAAGGCAATTGAATAGTGGGTACTCCTACACTTTTATTTTTAAATGACTGTTTTATACTCCTTTGAGGCAAATGTATAGAAAGGCTATGCTAATCCCGTAAGAAAAAAAGTGAAAGTTTTCACACCTCAGTCTGACAACTTAAATTCTAAGGCTAAAATTGTTTTATTTTAGAAACAGCATTCAGATCCTTTCCACAGCAATGCTGCAGATGAACAGTCTGACTATCCAATAACTCAAGGCAACAACTCAAGTTTTACAAAAACTGGTCCCAAGGGGCTTCAGACTCACAATCTTCTACCTCAACCTCCAAAACATTGGTATTACAGTATACACCATTGCATAAGTTGAATGCATTCTCAAAACAAATTAATATATGATAAATATACTTGACTAAGTGGATTCTAAGCTAAAACCCTTTATCCACATGGAAAAGACTGTTCTTAGCAATAAAGCCATTTATCATTTACATAGATTATATGTAATTTGAACTAACAATTTAGTCAGTCCTTTTACATGAAGATTAGATATAAGTCTTGGGAAGGTTTTTAGCTAGGTCAACCTGACCACTTTCTAAAACTAAATAGCCAATACAAATTACATACTATTTATGAAAGTATCTATTAGTGAATGCATACATAAGCAAAATGAGACTTAATGTGCTTTGGGAACCCTATTTCAAATAATGGCAGCAGTATAATTAAAAAAAAAAAAAAAAAAACTCAAATGACAGCCTCACATGACATAAGACAAACTAAAGTAACCTGACCCCAACCTGTTAACAGAATCAGGAAATAAAGTTCATTAGTTACTTGGCAGAGTAAAATGATAACTAACGTTTATTTTGTCTTCCTAATGGGAAAAGCAACATGTTGTCTTTTCAAGATCTATTATTTACTCTTTAAAAAAACAATATGCTCCAATATTAACAACCTTTTATTAATAAACACTCATAAAATTCTTATATCATTCATGTTTTTGGATAGGTTTTCAAAGACCAAAGCATGGTACATAACTAAGCTTTCAAACACTCAAAGTTACACATCTTTTAATTGCCTTTAAGTATCCGATGGTTTATATCTACAAAGACTGCTATTAAAATTTAATCTTATATTCTTATTTGGATGCTGTTACAAAACATCTTAGAATAGGTAACTGATAACATAAACCACAGGAATTTACTACCTACATACATCTCTAGATTTTGAGAAGCCCTTTATCAAGTTGCCAGTCATGCCAGATATTTCTAAAGAATTATTAGCAGAAACTGCGAAATTATTTCTTAGGTTGGTAAATGCAGCCCTGTTTTTTTTTGGTTTGTTGGTTTGGTTTGGTTTGTTTAGGAAGGGAATGGTAGGCTGCAATATACTATTTTTTTTAAATTGCTCCTCCACCAACAAACACACACAGGACTGGCAATTCAAACAGTGTACTTCCCATAAGGAAAACTGAGAATTTTTTTCCAGGTGGCCAGAAGTGTTTTTTACTACTGGGTCATTTATATGATCCTTGCAAAAATATAACTCAGTACCCTCAAAACTCAAAAGAGCACAGTCCTTGCAATGTGAGATAGGGCAGTAAAACGTAAAGCTTCCATAGTAAACACATCCACAGAAGAATAATGCACAGAGGGTAACAGTGGGGTGGGGATGAGGCAAAAATTGTCAAAACACAGAGGAAAGTAAGTTTTATCCCATCCCACCGGAGCCTGAAACACAGGAAGCAAATGGGTCAATGGTGAAGCAGCTGGCTCCATCTGTGACCAAGCTCTTGATAAATTCTCCTCCAGTTCCAATTGCAATGCACTGGAGATCAACATCTGTCTTTCAGAAGCCCTATGTTCATACAGTTAGTTGTAGGTTACTCTACTCAACACCCCTTGGGGTGAGAAGATGCAGCACCAACAACTCAGGCACTAGGAGTCAGTGAGTAGCAGAACTTGCTACAGACTTGTTTATTAAGTAAGTTAGACCTACCTTTATACCCCCTCCCAAGGTCCTACTGGCTCAGGCGGCTGACTCTGCTACGTGATCCTTTCTTCACTGGTGTCTCTGGGTGAGGGTGTCTCTTGTCAGCAGTCTCTGGGTGTTGAGGTAGGTGTCTTAGCTCAAAGAGGAAGTGCCACCCATGGGCATGAGGGCTGGCCAGGGCCCTGGGGACAGAGTGATTTCTGTGTGGCTAGACTAGCCACAATTTCTCCTACACCTTATCTTTTTAACGTTCAATTTGATTCTATTAAATAAAGCCTAGGTATAAAAACCTAGACTTAATAACATGTTAGGCTATGAAGCATCTGTAAGAATCAACAAAGTTGAGACACCATTCCTCTACCCTAGTAAGCTCAAGTGCTGCAAGTAACCTCACACTTACTACCAACACACAGAAGACACAGTGCTTACTGTCACTCTGTGTGGCATGAAGGACATCTGATAAAGAGTTCCTTCATCCCAGGGTTCTCTTTGGACACACTTCTATTCAAGTAAAATTTAAAAATCATCTCTGAAGGCCAGGTGGTAGTGGCATACGCTTTTAATCCCAGCACTTGGGAGGCACAGGCAGGCAAATCTCTGTGAGTTTGAGACCTGCCTGGTCTACAAGAGCTAGTTCCAGGACAGGCTACAAAGATACACAGAGAAACCCTGTCTCTTGAAAAACAAAACAAAGCAAACAAACAAAAACCATAATCTTTGTAAATATATACTTTTCCATGGGGGAGGGAGCTGAATGAGGGTCAGGCACATAACTCAGTGGTTAAGCACATACCAAACACAACCTAAGCCCTTGGGTTCAATCTTCAGCACCCACCAAAACCAAGAAAAAGACCATGGAGTGATGAACATATGTATACAACACACAGAACACCCAGATGCACACACATAACTAAAGTAAGATGTTCTGTAACTAATATCAGGAAGGACACTATATTTCTAAACTGAGCTTGATTCAGAAATCACTCACAAAGCCACCTGCTGACTTGTTGTTTTTAACAAAATGACACCAAATTCTGTAATAATATAAAGGAGCTAAGAAAAGTCTTTAGCATCCTAGAATTTCTCTTTAATAAAATGTAATCACTGTAAATCAAATGTGGCAGTGTGTTCCTAATGGAACAGGACTGCCATAAGTACAAAATCAGCTTGGAGGGGAGGGAGGGAAGGAGAAGGAACTGGGATGGATATGTAGAATAAGAAAAAAAGAAAGAAACTAGGAAGGAAGGAAGGAAGGAAGGAAGGAAGGAAGGAAGGAAGGAAGGAAGGAAGGAAGGCAGGCAGGCAGGCAGGCAGGAAGGAAGGAAGGAAGGAAGGAAGGAAAAAAGGAAGGAAGGAGCTGTAGTCTGAAAACAATGTAAGGCACTACTTTTAAATAAGAAACAATTTACACATCACAAGTATGTTTTTGTTGTTGTTGTTGTTTTCAGGGAAGGTACAAATTTCCTTCATAAGTAAAGTTTAGGGTTTGGAATATAATTCAATAGTGTAATGCTTTCCCAGTTTGCTCAAGGTCCTGAATTCAAATCAATTCCAAACAACAGGAGAGTAGTTTGGATAGATGGATGGGCGCCCAGACAGACAAACTATTTAGAGACAGAGATTGTCCTAATTTTCTTTCTGATGCTGTGATAACACCATGAGCAAAGCAAACTGGGGCAGAAAGGGTTTACTTCAATGTCCATCAATGAGGAAAACAAGAGCAGAAACTGAACAACTTAAATAGAAATCATGAAGGAATTCCACTCACTGGCTTGCTCAGCTACCTTTCTATAAGAACCTAGGTTCATAGTGGGCTGGGCCCTACTCTATTAATCATCAATTAAGGAAATTTTTCTGCATGCCCACGGGGCAATCTGATAGATTACCTCACAGGTAACTCTAATTTGTGTCAAGTTCACAATAAAAACTATACACAAAGGGACATACCCACATACATGCCTTCTATTATGTGATGAAATGGTATAATAATTTATAAACTACCATGTTTTCACTGCAGCACTATGAACAACTTGGTTTACAAAATTATCTGATGACTGTTATTCTCCAGAGAAGTGTTCAATCTTATTTCCTCTAAAGGATGACTTCAGTCATGCTAAATGAGCTTATAACAACATCAAAAAAGAACAGTTATAATTAAAGTAAATCTTATAAACACCATTTCCTCCTGAAAACCAAAGTTCATTCTGTAAAAGCCGTTATACTCTGAGGATATACAAATTATCAGCTGACCACAAGCAGAACTAACAATGGCCATTGACTCTCCTGTGGGGCAATCTGATGTTCCCACCAAGAGTCTTGAGAATCTGTCTGTATGTCAGCTAGTCAAGTCATCATGCTTTTGGTGTTGTCAAGTAATCATCTGTCATGAAGAAAGCATCCTTTATTACACGTTGGGGAAGTCAAATGCATGGAGAAAAGTACCCTGCAGAGAAGTAAAGAAGAGCCACATCATATGGAATAATCCTCTGTACACTGTTAATATATGTTACTCTCATTAGTTAATCAAAAAAACTAACTTGCCAGTAGCCAGGCAGGCAGTATAGGTGAGACAACACAGCTGAGAATGCTGGAGGAAGAAGGGCAGAGTTAAAGATCAGCTACAAGATCAGCTATCACAAGTGCTAAGCTCAAAACTCCAGGGCTTCAAAATGGTCATTCTTTTAGAAGTTCACTAAGATATACAGTTTTTGACTAGGAAAATGAATGGCTGCATTTGGAATCAACTAAAATCCAAGCAGCTGTGCACACCTATGAAGGATTTTCTTCATTGTATCATTTGAGGTGAGAAAACCCACCCAAAATTTAAGACACACCTAGTGGTAGCCTACATAAAAGGACAAGGAAAAAGAAGCTTTTGCCCATTCCTGCTTCCCTTCACACTCACTGGCAAGTTCATTTATCCTGTTGTTGAGGCATTCCTTTGCTGGTATTAGAACCTACTTCTTTGGGATTCCAAAGAAGACCAGCCAAGATATCCAGACTCATGGATGAACAACTACTAAATTTTTGGCCTTTCCATCAGAAGATAGGCATTGTTGGACTAGCTCAATGATAGCCTGTAAGTCGCTTTAATGCATCCCACAGTGTGTGGGGCCGGTTTGTGAGAGAGAGTTTTGTCATTCTATCAGTTCTGTTCCTAGAGAACTGTAATACATACTTTCAATTACATTTTTATGTACTTATCCAACACACACAACACACACATACACACACACACAATGGCAGAAGTAAAAGGAGGGGAGGGAGTTTTCTTTCCTCTTTCATGGCCTTTTGCATATACTTCATCCTTCCTCATCACTTCAACACCTTCTGTTTTAAATCAGTGAAATCTTTGTGGCTGTGCTCAGCTTAGCCTTCCAAATACTATTGTCTTCCTAGTGACTCATCTGACCTTGGATAAGCTAATCACTCTCATTCATATTAAAACAAGTTAAGCAACTTCCTCTCATTTAGGAAAGTATCCATGTGCCATGAATGCAATCACATGCATTAATTAATGATCTCTCTGATCACTCATGTTAAGGTTAAGTAGGGAATCTGGTTTCAACAGCATAGGTTCCAGGGGTCAATTTACAGACATGTACTCAATGTGAAAGGAAGAGGCCTTTATTATTAACAGCAGAAGTACCTAGTGGGACATAACAAAGAAAAAGTTTACATGAATTACTGCCAAGAGCTTATTCAGTACTTACAGAAGAGATGAAAGGTAATTTATTCTACACAATAATACTTAAAAAAAGAAGATGATTTACAGTGACACCATCTTAAATAGCAAGTTCACCCAGTAAATGTTAAATACTGAGATTTTAGTATACACACAACTTCATAGAAAGTTACCCAGGAGTATGGTTCAAAGCATATTGTAATAGTAAAAGAAACAAGGATGAGACCTAGCTAGTCCACTTTGCTAGGTGGTTTTTGACTGGTTTATAAGTTTTCTCCCTAAAGTGCAGTTTCTAAGTAAGCAAATCAGGGTAACATCTATTTCTATGGACTTCTTCCAAGATGCAACTTATATGTGTGCAAAAAAGCTCACTGCTGATCCACAATCAGCCCCTTGGTAAATGGAACTCACTTCCCCCATATCACCACCTTGATGATTAGAAAAATAGTGCCTGCACAATACTGAGTTTGCAAAAGTGTGTGTTTGTGTGTGAGAGAGAGAGTGTGTGTGAGAGAGTGAGAGAGAAAGAAAGAGAGAGAGAGAGACAGAGGGAGACAGAGACAGAGAGGGGGAGAGCATGCACAAACACAAACACCTAAAGACGGTTGAGCTTCTCCAAGAGGCAAGCTACACAGGCTGGTTTATCCTACTCCAACATTGGAGGAGCAGCACTGAGCAGATAAGCAATGTGAAAATTTTTCTAGATGAAATCCAGGGTGCCAGGCCTTGGTTGACCACTGCCTAACATCTCAGAAACTGCTAACCTAGAAATAAAATTCCCCCAAACTCTTTAAAGAGGTGTCCACCAACCACAGTGATTAACGTTAGTATTGCACCTGCTTTCAGATTCTCCTATCAAGCACACACCCACCTAGTTATCAACCAAAATCAACTATTCAGACAGAAAGCAAGAAAGAGAATCCCGACTTATTCAATGGGCAGTTTCATAAAGCAAAAGAACAGTTACAATCATTGCTAAAAGAAAAATAACATTGAAACATGCCCTTTTGAAATGTTTGGGGTGATCAGAAACATTTCTACCTGTCACATGTTTAGGAAATTAGTTAGCAGGTTCTAAATAATCTCCAAGCCTGCAACCTGACCTGCATTCCCTTTGGTGGAACAAGCAGGGGATACTATTCAGATTGCAGGTCAAGTTTGGTTTTGCCTTTTAAAACTGGTGCTGGGACAGGATAATTGACTCTTAGAAGCTGGAAGAAGCATTCATTTAGAGACCATCCCTAAGTTGGTAACTCAGCATTTCCTCCCTGTACATTCTAGGTCCCTTTGACAAAATGAAGTGGCATGTGTCCTCATAATCATCAGTGCACTCACAAAGGTAAAGGCTACATCCACCGGGGCCTTTCTTAATCATCCATTGTGTCTGAGGGGAACAGTGACCTTCAAACACATCCTGTTCTATCCCCATTACAAACATGTACATGATACTTGAATAGCAAGTAAACAGAAGAGAAATGCAATGCCTAATTTTCCTCAGAGAAAACCATGAGGGTTATACTATAAAGGGCCTACAGAAAAACTGCTGGTAAAGAAAGGAAGCATTTATGCTCACATTTTACAGATTTGCTACCTTAGCAGAACTCAGGAGAGATCACCTGTGCTCACCTACAATTGAGGGTAGAAGCTTGCCACAGGGAATGTTACTAGAAGGAAGCTTGAGTGCATATCCTTTGTGCTGCCTCCTATAGTCATGGGCCAGGCATGGAAACTGGAAGAGGGAAAAAGAAAGGAGGGGAGAGACTGAGAAGATTCAGAATGGAATGAGACTCTCAGCTCGGGGCAGGCTCTGGTGCAAAGTACTGAAGGACACCACAGTGGTTTACTACGAAGAAAGAATCCATCCTTCTGCTGCATACAAGAAACACATCTAAGCTTCAAAGATAGACATTACCTCAGGGTAAAGGGTTGGGAAAAGATTTTCCAATCAAATGGAACCAAGAGGCAAACAGGCATGGCTATCCTAATATCTAACAAGTTAGACTTCAAACCAAAATTAATCAAAAGAGATGAAGATGGTCATTTCCTATCATCTCAGGAGAAATCCATCAACACAAAGTCTCAGTTCTGAACATCTATGCCCCTAATACAAAGGCACCCACATTCATAAAAGAAATGCTACTAAAACTCAAAGCTCATATAAAACCTCACACACTTATACTGGGAGACTTCAATACACCATTCTCAACACTAGACAGGAACACAAATCAGAAATTCAACAAAGAAACAAAAGAACTAACAGAAGTTATGTCTCAACTGGGGTTAACAGACATCTATAGAACATTCCATACAAAGACAAAAGAATATACATACCTTCTTCTCTGCTCCACATGGAACCTTCTCTAAAATCGACCACATACTAGGTGGCATAACAAACCTCAACAGATACAAGAGAATAGGAATAGTCCCTTGTACTTTATCAGACCACCATGCTTTAAAATTGGAATTCAACAAGAACACAAATAGGAGAAAACCTGCAAACTCATGGAAACTGAACAATGTGCAATTGCACCACTCCTGGGTCAAAGAAGAAATAAAGAAAGAAATTAAGGACTTTCTAATATTCAACGAGAATGAGGATACAACATACCGGAACTTATGGGACACCTTGAAAGCAGTGCTACGAGGGAAGTTCATTGCACTAAGTGCCCATATGAAGAAAACAGGGGATAGTCACATAAGAGAATTAACAGCACAATTGAAAACCTTAGAACAGAGAGAAGCGAACTCACCCCGTAGGAATAGACGCCAGGAAATAATCAACTTGAGGGCTGAAATCAACAAAATAGAAACCAGGAAAACAATACAAAAAAAATCAATGCAACGAAGAGTTGGCTTTTTGAGAAAATCAACAAGATACACAAACCTTTATCCAAATTAACGAAAAAGCAGAGAGAGAACATGCAAATTAACAAAATCAGAAACAAAAAGGGGAACATAACAACGGACACAGAGGAAATCCAGACAATTTTCAGCTCATACTTTTAAAATCTGTATTCCACAAAAATTGAAAATTCAAAGGAAATGGACAAGTTTCTGGATAACTATCACTTACCAAAATTAAATCAAGAACACACAAACAACTTAAATAGACCTATAACCCGCAATGAAATAGAAGCAGTCATCGAAAGCCTTCCAACCAAAAAAAGTCCAGGGCCAGATGGATTCAGTGCAGAATTCTACCAGACATTCAAGGAAGAACTAATACCACTACTCTTCAAACTGTTCCACAAGATAGAAACAGAAGGTTCATTGCCAAACTCTTTTTATGAGGCCACAATAACTTTGGTACCCAAACCTCACAAAGACACAACTAAGAAAGAAAACTACAGACCAATACCCCTGATGAACATCGATGCAAAAATACTCAATAAAATACTGGCAAATTGAATTCAAGAATACATCAGAGAAATCATCCACCATGACCAAGTAGGCTTCATCCCTGGAATGCAGGGATGGTTTAACATACGAAAATCTATCAACGTGATCCACCATATAAACAAACTGAAAAAGAAAAAACATATGATTATCTCCCTAGATGCTGAAAAGGCCTTCGACAAAATTCAACACCCTTTCATGATAAAGGTCTTGGAGAAGTCAGGGATAACAGGAACATACTTAAACATAATAAGAGCAATATACAGCAAACCAACTGCCAACATCAAACTGAATGGAGAGAAACTTAAGCCAATTCCTCTAAAATCAGGAACAAGACAAGGCTGTCCTCTCTCTCCATATCTCTTCAATATCGTACTAGAAGTTCTAGCTAATGCTATAAGACAACAAAAGGAGATCAAGGGGATCCAAATTGGAAAGGAAGAAGTCAAACTGTCTCTATTTGCAGATGATATGATAGTTTACATAAGCGACCCAATAAACTCTACCAGGGAACTCCTACAGCTGATAAACACCTTCAGCAAACTAGCAGGATACAAGATAAACTCAAAAAAAATCAGTAGCCCTACTTTTTTCAGACGACAAAGAGGCAGAGAAAGAAATCAGAGAAACATCACCCTTTACAATAGCCACAAGCAACATAAAGTATCTTGGTGTAATGCTTACCAAACAAGTAAAAGACCTATATAATAAGAACTTTGTGGCTCTAAAGAAAGAAATTAAAGAAGATACCAGAAAATGGAAAGATCTCCCATGCTCTTGGATAGGTAGGATAAACATAGTAAAAATGGCAGTCTTGCCAATAGCAATCTACAGACTGCAAATATTTTTAAAGGAACAGTACAATGATACCATTTGATTAGGGGAATCTGCCTCTTTTTTTTTTTTTTTTTTTTTTTTTTTTTGTTTGTTTGTTTTTTAGTTAATATTAAAGAAAAGAGGCAGACTTGATGTATCATGCCTATAGTCTCATCACCTGAGAGGCTGAGGCAGAATGATTTCCATTAGTTGTAAACAAGCTTAGGCTAAGAACAAAGATGTATCTGAAGGAGAAAAAGGACAAAGGTGAAAGAGGAAAGTAAGGCAGAGGAATTGAAACATGTTTCTCAGAATTTAAAATCTATAATATGCAAGTACACAGAAAAAGAAGCAATACTTTCAATAATTATTAAGTATTTAAAATATTTAATAATAAACTTGAAGCAGTAGGATGAAAAGGTAATTATAATTTCTAAGTTTTTTTTTAAGTTCACAGTAAAAAAAAATTGTTCTAAGATGGGCATGGTGCCACACATCTTTTATCCTAGGACAACCAATACATAGAGAGGCATTCTCAAAAAGAAAGAAGGAAGAAAGAGAGTGAGGGGAGGAGACAGCAGAAGAGGAAGGAAGAAAGGAGGGAAGGAATAAATTGTTCCATTAGTTACATACCATTCTTTTGTGTATTGGAATTTTGTTGTTGTTGTTGTTGTTGTTGTTGTTGTTGTTGTTGTTGGAAAGAGTATCATTACGCAGCTCCAGCTTGTTTGGAGCTAACTATGTAGACCAGGTTGGTCTCAAACTCAATATCCCTCTGTGTCTGTGCCATGCTGGTATTAAAGGAATGCACCACCACATCCTGCATGCACCACTTTTAAAATTACTTGTGTAAAACAAAGTTATAAACAGTATATAGAGCAAAACAGTAGATAATATCTCAAAAGGTTTTACCAAACAGCTTAACTGTTATAGTTTCATTACATCTGCATCTTAAATGTGTGAGTCACACATAACTACTCTTTGTGTCTTGCTGGTACCCATATTAACAGGAGGTTATCACTATGAAAATGTGCTTTAATATTTCTACCATCTACTTTCCCATTTCTATAAATATGCCTAGTCAAATGCATCTTAGTATACCTACTGGAAATAATGCATAAGAAAAAACTAGTGAACATATCAATGGGACCAGATGCCAAAACAATGTATGCAAATAAAGGACTTTAAAAAACAAGGTCAAGGGGTTGCAGCAGCTTATTGCAGCAACTTATCTTCCCACAACATGAGTACAATACTGAACTCATTCCACCTCATCATTGAATTGATTCTGTTCCATGATTAATGGGGAAAATTCACTCTAAGTACCAACACACTTTACTCCTGGAAAATCTATTTAAATATTCATGAGTTGTGCTTACTATTCTATGCAACCCAGAATCATCAGCAGATATGATTGATGTCTTGCTTTTATTTATTTGTTTATCCATATTCCAGATAGGGGGGAGCATTTGTCTGCAAAAGACATGTCTACAGATGAAAGCACTGGGTACCCCAGAAGAGGGCCTCACAAAAGCATGGTAGGTGACCTGCCTCAGCTGCTAATACTCATGTTAGAATTTCATGTTCCCAGGTTTTCTCCTTCTCCAGAAAGAAAATTAGGCCAAGTTATCTTCCTTACTTATGCTCTCATGCGAGGTGCCTCAATGACTCCTGGTCACAATAGAGACCATGGCTGAGGTCATTCTTGTTATAAATAACTATCACAATATCCATGTTCCTGTCATTCAAATGCCAACTTTCTTCTTCCCACCCCCTAACATGAATACAAGTTTGTCCCAATTTCCTTCTATTCCCATTCCTGTGGGATCCATAAAAGCTGGTCTATGAATCCATGGGACATTAAGATACTAAAAATAAACACCCTTTCATGAGTCACACTGAAAAGCTGGGCACATACCTTTAATCCCATCACTCAGAAGGCAGAGGCAGGGGGATCTCTATGCATTCAAGGTCAACCAGGACAGCTAGGACTGTTTCACAGGAAAACCCTACCTCAAAAACCAAACAAACAAAAACATAACAGAAAAAAAAAAAAAAAAAAAAAAAAAAGTCACACTGAAGTTCCTTCCATGTCAGTACAAGATCCTAAAACACTCTGGAATCCTAAGGTAACATGACTGATTTTCTTCAAGGATAAACACAGATGAGGCTATAGCTGTGACACAGAATACCTGCTTGCCATACACAACAGAGTGATGAGACAGACTGAACTGGAGTCAGGAAAATCGTAAGTTCAAGGTCATCCTTGACTATTTAATTCATTCTCTACTGCCAGTCTGAGCTACATGAGACCAAGAAAGAATTAATGCAGGTTATATAGGTGCAAATGTGACTATAAAATAGAGAAATGGAAGATTGTAACTGGGTATCCAAAAAGGTGGGCCAGACTTAACCTTCAAGTTTCTACCTGAATAACTTACATAGTAAAGTCATCCTTTAGGAGCATGCCTATTCTGATGAGATGCCTGAAGATGCACACATAAAATAAACAGCTATGAATAAAATTAACCTGCTAGATTTTACATTCATTTTCATCAAGTAAGGCAAAGATACCATGAAAAGCTTTTTTTCTTTTTCCTTTTTTTTTTTTTTTTTTTTTTTGAAAACAGATAAAATAATGCTGGAAAACAGGTTAAGAGTTCACTGAGCCCTGGCCAAGGAAGATGTTTCCTGGTACAGTGCTTTCCATGTAAGCATGAAGGCCTTACATTTGGATCCCTAGAGCCCTCAAAAAAAAAAAAAAAAAAAAAAAAAAAGCCAGGTATGTGACATGAGCCTATAACTGGAGTGGAGGAGTGGAGATAGATGAATCCTGAAGGTCATGGTCTAGCCAGTAGCACATTCTATGAACTTCAGGGTCAGTAAAAGAGGTGGACAGTCATCAACAATGGCACTGAACATTAATGTTGGGCCTCCACACAACTGAATAAACATGCCCGCACCCATACTAACAAGTATATACATACGTATCTTGGGGGAGGATAAAATTAATATCTTTAAGTCCTTTTTCAAGTAATAGAATTTTAGATAAAAATTTCTACACAAGCACCTTTTTTGTTTCACTGATTGAAACAGAGTACTTATGATATGTACTGTTTTGTCTATTTATTTGCTGGCAATATAGGGACTGAGCCTAGGGCCCCATGCATGCTAGGCAAGTACTCTACCATTGAAGTATAACCACAGGACTAAGATCACATTTTTAATCTAATAAATATAATCTTTCTAGTCCTTTGACAGGTACTTCCACATCTCAGGGATGGTTGGGACTGTGGCTGTAACAGCAACTTAAGTTTCTAATATTTAGTATCCAAGCAGACTTGGCTTGGTACCTCACAGGCATGGTCTCCTTTCAACATCCTCATCATATGTACAAGTAAAATGAGGCTCTAAGAGAGACAAACTCTTGCCAGAGTACCCTGAAACTTAGAATGCAGCTCTGACTCCTACTCATTATTCATCACCATCAAACAGAAGAACTTCTGCCTTTTTGTTGTGTTTTATTACAAGATATTTAAATTTTTTAAGTCCTACTGTCAAAGTCATTGCCAATTTAAAAATTCTAATACTGGCCCAATTTGGGAAATGACACAACACAGTTTTGTTTGTCTTCACATCCTCCATGGTTCTAAAACAATTCCTGACAGAATTAATAAGACACAAGCTAGAATTTGTTTTGCTCTGATTTGAAAAGCCTGCAAAGGGACTTTTTCTTTTTAATTGAAAAGTTCTCCTATTACTACCTTCTTTATCACTGATTAGTTAATAAGTACAAACAACAAGAGAAAGTTACCATTCTCCTATAAGTAGTGAAGGCATAAAACAAGCATTTCTATCTGCTGGGCTGGAACAAACAGGTGCTCTCAATAGGCCAATGACCATGGACTAGAATGTGTTAGGTTCCTTTAGTGTGTGTCTTGGGAACACTGCAATCTAAGCCAAAAATTGCATTTCCTGAATGAATCACATGAATCTACGAAGCCAAAAACTCTCCATGCAACCAAATTGCATCAGAAATCTACAAGATGCCTTTAAAAGCCACTCAGTACCTGTGAGGAGGGTTCTGCTCAGTCAGACCCTTCAATCTCTCATGAGTCCCTTAAATCCCCATGTACTCCTATCAGTGGCGACTTTATCCTTTTCTAGCTATACTGTTTTAATATCATGCTATGAAACAAACAGGTCTCCAAAATTCTGAAGATGATTAGTGCAATCCTTCCTGCCCTGCCACAGTACAAATAATTTTGCCTTCCTCACTGTGAACACACCTATATGCTATACCATGTCCCATCTGGCAGAGCAGCAAGTGCTGATTCCATGAAGGAGGCTTTACTGGGCAGAAAGAAAAAACAACCTAGAATGCTTAAATTTTAATAATACATTTTAAGTTGAAAATGAGTTAAGTCTCATTTCTAAACCTCTAAAAGCAGTGCAGGGCTTTGGTGGGAGAGAGTGATGTGCAATACACAAAAGGCTATGTCTGTAATTGCCAAGACTGAATGATGGCTCAAACATCCAGTGGAAGTAGAAAGTCTGAAAATGCTTCTCTCTCTTGCAGCAGTCCTCTTCCATAAGATAGTGGGGTTTTTGACAGTTCAAGACAAGTCATGAAAATGGGAGGGGGCTAAAGCTCCAGAATGGATCTCTGTGGGTCACCTTAGCAACCTAGCAAGACACACAAGAGGTACCAGCCCCTTCTTACCCACACTCAGTCATGCAATGCCAAGTGGAAAATGAGACCACAGCACCCTTCCAAAAGAAAATAAAAGGTAGTATGCTTCATCTTGGATGTGCGATATGACAAATAGTCAGAAAACAGTTAATCATGCTTACATCAGGGAAAGAGTGGAATGAAGTGTTCCACTCCTGATTCTGACTTTGTGCTCCCTCTCTCTTTGCATGATTCGTTCTAGTCTTAAATGACAGAAAATGAAAGTTACTGATATCCAGTAAAGAGTCCAGATGCACATCAAAGTATGTATTTCCTTGTGTTAGCCAGTTTTATAACACAGTAACAAAATACCCAAGAAAAAGAAAAACTCGGAGGATTTATTCTGGCTCATTCGGGAGTTTTAATCCTTTGTCACTAGATTAATTGTTTGGGACTGTGGGGTAAGACAACATCATTAAGAAGGCATAGGGGGCATATAATATAGCTTCTCACCTCATGGTGGCCAGAAAAGAGGAAGAGAAGGGTATAAATTGAGAGAGGAGAAAGGGGGAAGTAAGGTGGTGCAAATAATAGAAAACTGCAAACAGAGGGCAAACAAGAAAAAGGTAGAAAATGTATGAGAGTATGTGTCCCTATGCACACATACATATGTATTGTGACATAAGACATACTCTTCAAAAGCATAGCACCCTCAATGACCTACTTTGTCTATCCAGGCTCCACTTGCTAGGAATGTATTCAGTTATGAATTTAACAATGGATTGATTCGTATATGAAGTTAGTGCCCTTCATATATAATCACATCTGGCTAGGAACTTTGCCTTTGAAACCCATTTTAGATTCAAACCTCAATACTCCTTAGAAAGAATACTAGCTAAACAAGGCATGGTTCATGTCTACAATGCAAAAAAGGATAACAAGTTAAAAACTGGACTAAAGAATGAGGTGCCAAAAAAGTAAGAAATATATATTAATTGTACACTCAGAATAGAGCACTCTAAGGTACTTCTACTTTTTTTCTTTTTTCATGCTTTTACTTTTAATAATTACTTTTAATAATTCTAATCAACCAAGAATCACAACTCAGATAACATGATCATGTATGTTCTGAAGCAGGGACAGTTAAATTTACATCTGTCATTTTTAGCACCTCAACTGACAGATGTTGTAAGTTTATAGTCACATGAAAACAAGATGTGCTAGCAACTTCTAAACTAGACATACTCCAGTCTCTATAGTGGGTTAGCTAAATATTTCTCCAAGGAGTGGGGTGGGAAGAATATTAAGCAAAACTGAAGGATATGGCATAATACATTTCTCAGAGGATTTTAATTACCAATAGTACTAACTGCATGACCCAAAGAAAATAAACTCCCATTTGGGCCTTAAACTGTAACTACAATGAAATGCACTTAATTGCCATTTTTAAATGAAAGGGGGCATCCTCTATTTCTTTGTCTTGTATGTAGCAAATACTTTCAACTGGCCTGTAATAGTGAAAATCAATTTGTTCAGTCAAAAGACAAAGCCTCTTCAAGGATCCTATGAAGCATGAGGAGATTTTGTTCTCAAATGGAATAAAAGGTAAGGACTTCTGTCTTAGTTACTTTCCTATTGCTGTGAAGACACCATTATCAAGACAATTTATAAAAGAAAGGGATTACTGGGGCTTATAGTTCTAACTGGGAGTGTCTTGAGCTTTTGAAACCTCATAGCCCATTCCCAGTGACCTACTTCCTTCAATAAGTCCACACTTCATAATCCTTCCCAGACAGTTTCACTAATTGTGGACTAAGCATTCAACTACAGAAGCCTACAGGAGCCATTCTCATTCAAATCACATCCTAACAGAAATAAATGGTCCTGCTACTTCCAAACCAGGGATGTCACTAAGCACATCTGCCAACACAAAGTATGGCCCTGGGGTTTGCACTGGCCCTTTTCAGCAATTTTAAGTTGCAACCTAGTTCTCAAGTATCTTTAGGAGAGAATCAAATGATGGCAAGTGTATGGCTAGTTTTGTGTTTCAACTTGATACAAGCAAGACTCATCAGAAGAAAGAGCCTCAGGTGATGGAATGCCTCCATGAGATGCAGCTGTAAGTCATTTTCTCTGTTAATGATCAGTGGGGAAGGGCCAGCCCATGATGGGTGGTACCATCCCTAGGCTGCTGGTCCTGGATTCTATAAGAAAGCAGGCTGAGCAAGCCATGGGAAGCAATCTAGTAGGCAACATCCCCTCCATGACTCTGTATCAGTTCCTGTCTCCAAGTTCCTGCCCTGTTTAAGTTCCTGTCCTGACTTCCTTCAGTGATTGAACAGCAATGCTGAAGTGTAAGCCAAATAAACCCTTTTCTCCTAGCTTGCTTTTTGGTCATGGTGTTTTGGTACAGCAAGAGAAACCCTAACAAAGACACCAAGGGACTTTACAGAGTTTAACATACCAAATACATAGCCAGTTTTTGTAAAGCTAAAAGTAGAAGTCTATGGTGGCTTAAATAATGTCCCCACCCCCACCCCCCAAGCAGGCTCATATATTTGAATGCTTAGTCACCAGGGAGTGGCACTATTTAAAAGGATTAAAAGGCTTAGGAAATGTGGCAATGTTAGAGGAAGTTGTGTCCTTAGGGGGTGGGCTCTAAGGTTTCAAAAGCCTATGCCAAGCCCAGAGTCCCTTCCCATTCACTGCCTGCAGGTCCAGATGTAGAACTCTCAGCTACTTCTCTAGCTCTGCCTATGTGCGGCCATGGGGCCGAACATGATGATAATGGACTAAACCTCTGAAACTGTAAGCAAGCCCCAATTAAATGTTTTCTTTCATAAGAGTTGCCTTGGTCATGGAGCATGTCTCTTCACAGCAACAGAATACTAAGACAAAGTCCATATGGTATTATAAAGTAACAACTGAATCACTTTTGAACTTGATCTAAAAGAGGCATGAAATGAGAGCATAGGAATGCACTGTAAAGCCAAGAATAAAACAATTAAGTCATGTCTGTGATAGCACACTCTATCATTTAGGACCTGCTGTCCATGCTTGAGAACTTCCCTAAAGGCAATAGATACTCACTAACAGGTCCCTCTGCTTCTTCACTAAGGCATAACGAACTAATACTCCTTTGTGGACTTTTTCCAATCCAATTTTCAAATATGCTCGTCTCAGCTTGTTTCTATGAATTCATTCATACTGGGGTGGAGGAGGTTAGCTGTGAATGGTACAACTCATTTCCTTTACAGTTCAAAAAAAAAAAAAAAAAATGTCAACTAGAAACTCAAGCCCTTTTCCTACTTATACAATAATTAGTATCTGTAACATTTCTTATAATATGCTACAAGAAAAATTTTGGCTGAGGGCAAGAAAAATGTTTCAGGAGCCATGATGACACACAAGACAGATACCCACAAGATTTGTATGTACCCCAAGAATGCAAATTTCAGGAAGAATTTCAGGTTTCAAAATAATAAGAGTTTCATCCATTACTAAGTAAGTGGTGGTCTTGTTTCACAGACTATGAAAATGCTGTTTTAAAGTGAGGAAAGAAAACCACATCCATTCTAGAAGTTAAGCAATGAAACAGGACTAAAGATTCTAAAGCTAGGTTGCCCAGGTCTCCAACTGACAGTGTGTAACCTTAACTCTCTACAGTTTAAGCTCCTCAATCAGTAAAACAGAACAGTAGGAACAACAGTAGCAAACTTCCCCATGTGATTGCAAGGGAACAGATCACACAGGCGCGCGCACACGCACACACACACACACACACACACACACACACACACACACACACACACGAGTAAATAAATCTAAACAACAAAAGTTAAGTAGGAGTTCTAAGCAGTGCCTGATGCAATATAATAGGTTCAAATACTATACTGCCTCAAGTGCAATCAATTAACTGAATGTACAGGAAATGAAAATACTCAGCCTTTGAGAGGCTTGAATTACTGATGCTCCCCAATGATCAGAAGGTGATCTCAGGTGACAGGATTTCTAAGCCCCTCAACCCAAAAAGTTCAATGAACTTTATTAACCCTTTGGTAACATGGTGGAGTTTCTTTAAAATTTGGTGTTTCATGAGTAATATACTTGCTGATTCATTCTCATTTGGATTAAACAAGATAACTCACATCCTGACCATTGCAAACAAGAGCTTTCTACAACCTTGGGAGGAGGGGGGAAGCTACAATTTGTTCCTGTGTAACACTCACCACCACCACTCAAATTATATGGGTTTTTATATTCCATATCCTTCTCTTCCGAAAACCAGAAATAAGATACTCTACAGAAGAGAACCAAACATCTCACTGTAAGAATTTTTGATGAAATATTTCTTAGAAGCAAAATGCTCTCTCTTGAGTACCATGCAAACTCAAGCATATTTACTATGATTCTCTTTAAGTCTACCACCATGAAACAGTGCAGAATGAAGGGCTGAGCACACCATGTAAATTTATACAAGGTTAAGAATATTTGGTATAGTGATTGACTGTTGCAGCAAACATACTAGCAAGTATGTCATTGCTGATCCTTTAAAAAGAACCACCACAAAACTCATTCATGTATCTCAATTAATTAGTGGCAAAGCCACAAATACTTCTAGAAACTTTCTCTAGCAGTATTTCCCTTCAAGTAGCCTGAAATAAATTTACAAAATTCTCTGAGGTAGGAAAGACTTCAAAGGTCTCCTCAATGTAACTAGGCCTCAATTTCTTAGGCATACAGTAAGGTAATATGATCTCAAACCCAATGTTCTAACATGTTAGGCATGGTGTCCAGTAACAGTATGTTCACATACTTGAAAGGATTAAACTTTCATAAACTTTCATAGTCAACAGCAAGATAACTATTTCCAGTAATTTAACACAAGGCATGAATACAAATCAATGTGACTGCTTTTCACATGTGGGGTATAACCTGAACAAAAAGGAGAAAATGGAGGAAACTTGCTGTATACCAAACTCACATGTTCCCATTGTGCACGATCAACCAAATAATCACTGGATATTCAGTAATCTGACTTATAAATACAGAAAACTCTGAAGTCAGGACTACTCTCCCTCCTCCGGAATGCAAGGAACAGATCTGGAGCACCTTTATGTACACAGGGATCTTTCACCTCTCCAATCCTATAGGGAGGGTAGCAAAAAATTCAACTGTACCAGGCTTTTTTTAAGCTACCAGCCAACTCCCAAGTCATGATACAGAGACTTACTAGTTTTGAATGCTCAACCTTAGCTTAGGCACATTTCTGGCTAGCTCCTTTAATTTAAATTAGCCTATTTCTCCTTATCTACCCTTTTGCCTTGGGGCTTTTTACTTATCTTTGCT
The DNA here is from genome assembly GCF_943737965.1 of Phodopus roborovskii. Taxonomy (NCBI): domain Eukaryota; kingdom Metazoa; phylum Chordata; class Mammalia; order Rodentia; family Cricetidae; genus Phodopus; species Phodopus roborovskii. Next base: position 6,387,854 of record NW_026126485.1, read on the forward strand.
TCTATATATCCTACTTTCACTGTTTGTTTCTGGTTGGCTGGATGGCTGGTGGCAGCCTGGCTTCTTCTTGCAACAGGCATGTCCTTTGTTCTCTCTTCCTCCTCCCACTTACTGTTTCATATCTCTCTCTCTCTCCCTCCCTCCCTCCCTCCCTCCCTCCCTCCCTCCCTCCCTCCCTCCCTCCCTCTCTCTCTCTCTCTCTCTCTCTCTCTCTCTCTCTCTCTCTCTGAGATTTCTCCTCCTATTCCTGCTTATCCTTTCTCCACCTAGCTATTGTATGTTTGGATTTTTATTAGACCAACCTGCCTTAGGCAGGCAAGATGTAACAAGCAACATAATTTTACACGCAGCATAAACTAAAGTAACACACCTTTACACGGTTAAAGTACTAGTCGGCAGCATAAATAAATGTAACACACTTTTGTCTAGTTAAAATACTATTTCACAACAGTTGATGCTCTCTGCTCCTTCTCTGGCTCTACAGTTTGGGTTGCCTCCTCATGGTAAAAGTATCACCTTCTAGAAACTCTACAGTACCTGGTGCTAAATGTTTGCTACCTTTGATGCTTTGGTCAATATCCTGAGAGTTCAATGACCATGGTCAGCACCTCTGTGGTTCACTCCTCCTTCACTCAGTCCCCATATCTTCATTGATCCCAATTCATCAAAGGAAACACAGTAATCTAAGCCCTATCCCCAACCCCAAGGAGCCAGGAGGAAACTCTCAGCCATAGCTCATGGCTCACTGATCACACTAATTCTCAGAACCCTTCCTTCTCATCTCCATCAGAACACAGTTGGGTAAAGTTTGCACTTTCAATATGCCACTTCAAGCATCAACACTGATATGGATTTTATGCATGTCATTAAAAAAATGATTCTATTGGGTACAATAATCACCAAAGACAGAGGCATTTTTTTTTCTTATTTAAATCATTTGTAAAAACAAGCTTCTTACCTATATGTTTTATTGACAGAACCATTAAGCACTAATGTATCTAGAGAACAAATGACACTTTCTAGAAACAAAAACTACCATTTATTTGCCTAGATGCTTCCATCATTCAGTTGACTTGAGCCATGACAACAAAGGCAGATAGTTTACTACTTAAGATTTCCCTTTCAGAGGACTTTGGGAGCACATTCCCCATGGAGAAATACTCCCTTAACCTAGAGGCAGGAGGAAGGGCCTATGCCCTATACTCCAAATGACTTGACAGATTTTGATGATCCCTCCTAGTATGCCTCACCCTCCCAGTGGAGTGAGTGGGGAATGGGATAGGAAGGGAGTCAGGGAGCATGGGAGGATGGGAGGGAGAGGGAACTGGGATCAATATATAAAATAAGAATAATAAAAAGAAAAAGAAAAAAAAAAGATTTCCCTTTCAGATACTCCCTCAGCCTAGACACATGAGGGAGGGCCTAGGCCATCCTCCAAATGATGTGACAGACTTTGAGGGCTCACCATGGAAGGCCTCACCCTCCCTGGGGAGCAGAAAGGGGATGGGAGGGGAATTGCTGGGGGGAACAGGGGAGGTTGGGAGGGTACAGGAACTGGGATTGATATATAAAACAAGCGTGTTTCTAATTTAAATAAAAAATTTTGTGTATGTGTGCGTGCATGCGTGTATAAGAAAAAAAAATTCCCTTTCATCTGTTCATCTTGAGTTAAAAACAGAGTCAGTTCATGGGCTAGAAATATCAACACAAGCCAATGAAGCAAAGGAAACTGCCCAAGAAACACTTGCTATAAACACAGAGCTATGTATCTCAGAGTTCTGACTTCTCTTTTGAAGGACTTCAAAACACTGGGACTCTTCTCAGAAAACCAGTCTGCCTATAAACAAATCCCCACATGTTAAAGGTAACTAGAGTGGTCTATCTGAATATCCTCTAATGGTCACAGAAGCACAAAAACAAGCACAGCTGAAGACCAAGTGAGCACAGGAAATTCAGTTATTAGAAAGAAGGCATGCCACAAACCAAATATTCACTGAAGAACCACATGCAGGCCTAAATATGAAGCTAGAGAACAACATTTCAAATGGGAATCACTGTGACACAAGAAAAAAGGCATGGCCACATAATGATATTTTTATGTTCTCAATATGTTATATCCTCAAATTTCAACATAATAGATTCACTGACTGTCATAAGTGTTAATAAAACTGAATTACAAACTTAAGATTAGAAGAATATTTTCTATAATTATAAGTTCTGTATTTGTAGATATTTGAATACAAAAAGGTTCTGTATCAACCTGAGATCAGGAACACATTATCATGCAGTATTCGTATCTTCTATAAATCTAATATAAATTGACACATTAACCATTTCCCCCAAATAATCCAATGTCCAATAATATCACAAATGGATGTTCACATTGTGCGTACACACACACACACACACACACACACACACACAGTATGTTCACATAATACTCAATAGAAAAATCACATAAACTAGAGCTACAGAAATGAAGTTAATTGTATACATTAAGAACATGGACTAGAAAGAACTGCTTTGGTTTGTTTCAAAGAGATGTTGTTAAGCATGTTACTAAAAGTTAAAATTGACAATGCTTACAGGTGCAAACAGTGACTATACATAATTTTAAGTTTTTATGATTACCTTAAATTTTTAAAATTCGGAAAGCCTTTTCCCCTAATTGTCACTTTGTAGCTTCAAAATTAATCCCATGAAATAAAGCTTCAATGAAGATAGGCTCATTAAAACCTAGCTGTCTTTGTTCCATGTATACCTACAAATCCATTACAAACAAAAAATGCACATCATAAAACTGAATTGTAGTTCTGGCTATCTTTCTAATCCACATTTAAGTGTATTTTTGAAGGCATCTGTTTAGTCAGTCTTTTTCCTGTGCAATCCCAACATGCTTATCTAAGTTTCCATTCCCTCTTTCTCCTCTGAACAACTGCAACTTGGGTTTCTCATCCTGTGGAAAACTCAGTTCTAACTCAAGGACACCCATATTCAGGGTGACTAAAAAGGTATCTGCTGTGGGGAATATATTTATGTGTTTTCCAAGCATGAGTTGAACTGCATTAAATGACTCTCCACTTACAGTAGGAAATTGAACTGCCTTTATACCTAACTTTGTATGTATATGAATGCTGATTGTCATTTGATGGTCCATATGTTTCAGGTTTATGTCTTAAAGGGGTGGTGCTGTTCAAAGGTGATAAAACCTATTGGAAGTCATGGGAAGCATATTCCAAGGGAACTGAATCCCTAGTATCTCTTCTTGTTTATTTCCTGCTCCACAGTGCCAGCAACTGTTCCTCCATGTATTTCTACATTACTATCAGAACTCACCAGCAGCCCAAAGCAAACAAGTCCAAATTTTTGAATTATGATATCTAGAACTATAAGATAGCATAGACCTTCCCAAAAGTTATTTTATTTCAAGTATTTTAACCAGGAAATGTAAAGCTGACTAATGCCCTCTATGCTCCAGTCAGGACATCCCCTCTCAGAATGCCTGCCTTCCTTAACAAGTGTACCAGCCCTCAGCAGCAAACTCCAAACTGCAGTATACTATTCTCACTACCAGGCCACCGACTCTTGTCCCTCTCACAAGGATCCAGCAAAGCTCTGCTTGCTCAAATATAGCCATCCTCAATTCTGATCACTAATCTTCTTGGAACAAGTCAAGAGACCTTCTGTGCTTTCCTTATTGCTAGGGGCACAAATGAGAACACTGATCTTAGCTATGTTTTCTGGATGCCTTGGGCAAAGTCTTCAACTTTCTATATTTGGGAGTTTGCCCATAACCTTGAAGAATAAATGAAGACATCAGTTATACAGTGTTCATAACACTACCTGAATATTCACAGCAAGGGCCAAAAAGATGACTCAGTGAGAAGATGGCTTAGTGCACAGCTAACATGAGGACCTCAAGTTCAGATCCCTAACACTTAATGTAAAAGGCCAGGTTTATCACCCCAACACTCACGAGTAGGAACAGGAAGATTGCAGGGGTTTGCTGGCCAGGAAGTCTATTCAAATTGATCATCTTCAGGTTCAGTGAGAGACTGTCTCAAAAAATAGACTCAAGATTGATAGAGGAGGATAGCAAACCATCAATCTCTGGCCTCCACACGTATTTGAACTCACGAATGCACACACATGCACACTGTACGCTCACTGAACACACACACACACACACAACATTCATAGCCTGAAGATTCCCTCATTGCTATTCAAATATCCCAAATAACCTGGCATATAAAAGAGACCAATGAATATTTTCTTAAGGATAGAATTGCATAAAGTAAATAAACAAAAAAGAATCTGTTTTCTGCTGCAATGAAAGAGCCTCTGAAATACAAAACCCTCTAGAGCAATCTGATACAATTTGTTAATGAACCCAATCACAGCACAAAAACTGTTTTCAGAAATCACTGCTAAAAACTTAAGACTTGCTAACTGTTTTCTTCATTCAATTTATTATCACAACTTATCCTAACAAAGTAGCCTAATATAAACCTGAAGGTGAGGGTGTTTATAGGGGAGCACTTACACAGATAATAATAAAGAACCACCACAGCGTTTCTCTACCCCTCCAATAAGATCCACTGACCCAAAAGAAAAGACCCCAAGAGAGACCATGCCTCACGCTTTCCTCTTTCTGATTTGGTCTGCCTGAAGCCACTGCCAAAGGGGTATGGCCACCATTACAGGTTCACAGGCAAGACTCTGCTACATAAAACCCTAATGGTCTATCTAAAGAATCTGATGACAATGAGATTAAAAGTATATTGTAACATGACAAACCATTACATTTTGTGTGAAAAATACCATAGACATAGGAACAAGCATCTAGGTTATCTTTCATGCTGTTATATGTAACACTTCATCCCCTTAACAAGAGCCTTTTCTTATTTATATAAGTTCTAGCAACACTTGTATCCAAAACATGTACAGGAAGGATGTGATAGTTAATTTTAATTGTCAACTTAACAGCACCTGGAGTCACCTAGGAACCACACATATGGCAGTATTGGGGGGGGGGGCCTGAAAGGTTTAATTGGTATATGTAGAAACTACCATCCCATGGACTGGTACTCTGGACTGAATAAAGAGAAAGAATGTGAAATACAACCATTCCTGGCTTTTTGCTTCTTAACTGTGGTTACAATCTAACCAGCCATCTGGCATTCCTGCTTATATGTACTAGCTACCTTAATGGACTACATGCTTCAATGGTAAGCCTAAATAAATGAACTTCCTTTGGTTAGGAACTTCTGTCAAGAGCAAGGAGAAAAGTAGTTAATATAAAGAGAAAGCATCTAACAGATATCCTACAAAATTATATGAAACCTTCCTATTATATGTTGCCAAAATGATACCTGCCATGAGCTAAAAAGAAATGATCTAAAGTTTGAGGGGAACTTCAGGGCAAGAAGACTTCATCTTAAGTTTTCAGTGTATGTACCACCACTTTTTGTTTGTTTGTTTGTTTGTTTTTCTGGGGGGTTGTTATGTTTTGTATATCAAGGCATGGTTTCTCTGTGTAGCTTTGGCTGTCCTTGAACTCATTATATAGACCAGGCTGGTCTTGAACTCACAAACATCCACCTGACTCTGTCACCTGAGAGCTGGGATTAAAGACATGAGCTACCACCACCACCCAGCTGCCACTTCTTGATAAGCCAACCCCAATTCTTTCATTATTAGTGCAAGTAGAATAGTATTATCTCCATTTTAGAGTTAAGAAAACTCAAGTTCAAAGTTTTCAAGACAGCACAGTAGGGATTCAAACCCAGTCTTTTAATTCAACTGATATTACATTAGTCACTGTTCATGACACCCTTAAGTTTTAATGCCAAGTTACTCTGAAATATCAGGGCTAGGGACCCACTGATATCACAACCATTTGCACTTCCTGACCATCTTGGCTACTCAGTGACATACAAAATCCAAAAACAAAGTATGAAAAACACCTTAGTGAAGAAGTCTGGGGTAACGAAGGCACAAACTACCAAGATCCTTTTTCAGAGATTGTAGAAGGGGCACATGGGGGAGGGATCCACAAGGAGGCATCATTATTATTTCTCTAGCCACGTGTGATGTGGGCTGCAGTTCCCTAGAAAGCATCCCCTTGGGAGACATTCACTGGCTAATGGAGAAAAAGCAGGAACTGATCCCAAACAGCCAATGGGGCTACAAAGAGGACCAAGATTCATAACACCCCCAGTTTCACCAGAAAAGGAAATGGGAAAACCAGATGCTAGGACTGGAAGCAGAGATTCCATCCTCACAGAAATCCAGCCATTGGGCAAATTTACAGTACACTGGACAGATTCCTGTGCCATCTCAGAGCTGATGTTTGTAACGGCCTGTGCCTGTGCCAACATGTCTATTTGAGAAGTATGGATAGGCCTGTGGATCTCAGAGCCTATTCCTAAAATGGAAAAACAGCCACGTTGGCAAATAGCTGGATATGAGCTCATGGCAACTGCTGCTTTCCAGAGCACAGTAAGAGTGAAAACAGCAACGGCCAATGTGTGAGTCTGGCTGTAGGAACTGCTTGACACCCTGCCCTCAATATTCAACACACAAGCTCATAAAGCGTCATGGCCCCTGGAGTGGAGCATTCGTCCCTGAGCACCTTTTCACTTATGAGGACCACCATCATGAAGAGCAGCAATCCTACGAAGTTAATAAGAACCAAAAACAAGAGAACCAAAAACAAGAGTGAGAGGCTTTGCATGCCAGGATCTTGAGTGAGGACCCCTGGAGCAAATGCTGGGCCATCCCTGTACCTTTTTTTCTTTTTCTTTTTTTCTTTTTTTTTTTTTTTTTTTTTTTTTTTTTTAATTATTTTTTTGGTTGGGGGGGTAGGAACAAGCCTTCTACAAACAAAATTTTTATGGGCCTTAAAATGTCCTACAACCAGGCAAGGAAAGTCCTTTGGCAGCAGTAATAGGAAATTCTAAGCTAAAATAATTTACATTTTTACTGTTCTCCTTCAGGAAAACAAAGCCCACAGTTCCATTTTTTCTTTATAATTCTAACAATCTATTATAGTATAGGAGCTATGTAACAATAACTGTTTTCTCCATTAAAACAAAGAAGTGTAACAGAAAAACAAAAATACCTGGAAACCACATCTTTAACCTCACAGCAGCAATTCACTATTGCATGTACATACAATCTACCATCTCTCAATGTTGTAATTATTAATTGTAATGTCTAAGACATCATAGCACCTGTCAATGATGGAAACTTTGTATAAGAACCAGGCTGTGATGAGATCACCAAAGTAGTTGTCATAATGTCCAGAGACAAACTACAGTGAAGCTCATCCAATAGGACAGGAAGTTCTGAAATGACTTGCCCAAGCCAGCTCTAGCCCACTGAATTCTGTATGACACTAATGATGTTTCATGTTCTGAATACCTCAGGAGACAGTACAGGGTTCATGCAGACACAGTCTACAGGAGGGGCTGGACAAGCACTTCTTGGCCTCAGGTTCAGTATGAGCCCCTTTGATTTGAACTGCCCCAGTGTGGAAGTCTAACTATCATTGGAAAGATACCTACATCTAATCACCACAAACATTACACAATTTTAACCATATCCATAAAGAGCTGCCATGAGCCAAGAACTCTGGGTCTTTGTCCTCATGCCAAACACAGAGCAGTATAGCTTGCTCTGACATTTAAATGTTTAATATGCTCTCTATGGCCAGCAGCACCTCTATATTGCTGCTGAGTTACAAAGCTATAGCATGACAGTTACAAAATACAAAGTCATTGCTGCTTTCCTTCCTCATGATTCCTAGTAACCAGAGAGATCCTGCTATAGAAGCCTATTCCTCACACTCTCGGGTTTTTTTTTTTTTTTTTTTTGTTTTTTTTTTTGTTTGTTTTTTTTTGTGGCAGGGTCTCATGTATTCTAAGCTAACCTCAAACTTGCTAGATAGCCCAGGCTAGCCTCAAAGTTCTGATCCTTCTATGCTGGAATTACAAGTGTGTCATTTATTTATGGGGCTGGGGGAGCAGGGGTGCCTGAGAATAACCTTGACTCCACACTACAGTTTTCGGGGAAAATCATGAAAGTCAAAAATTTATCTCAGCTCTTTGTTGAATTGAGCAAGCCTACAAAGAGGCCAAGGCCTACATAACCCAGACCCTATTCCACCAGCACTCAGGCATGAAGAAGGAAGCCAGGAAAAGACACATCACAAGAAGAGGACCTGAGGACACCTGCAAAATCAGCATCAAATGGCAGATCGGAGTCCTATTATTAAGTTCCCAGTTATTTTTTTTTAACAATTTTTTTTTATTTTATGTTTATTGGTCCTTTGCTTGCATACTTTTCTGTGTGTGTTGGGGGAGAGTGTCAGATCCTGGAGTTGCAAACAGTTGTTTGCCATGTGGGTGCTGGGAATTGAACCCAGGTCCTGAAAGAACAGTTAGTGCTCTTAACTGCTGAGCCATCTCTCCAGACCAAGTTCCCACTGTTCTTAAGTGCTGCAAGTCAATTGCCTACTGTGCAGTCTTTGTTACTGTAGTGTATGTACAAGGCAGCAGATACATATTCTGGCTGGGGATCAGTGAATAAAAGCACTTGCCACACAAACATTAAGAACTAGAGTTTACATCTCCAGGACCCATACATAAGTCTGGCAGGTGGGCTGGCCACATATAAGCCCATCAAGCAAAAGTTGACAATCAACTTTGTATAAATGGAATAGAGAGCAATCAATGAATAAATCCAATGTCGGCTTTGGGAGTACACACACATGCTCAGGTTATCATCAAAGGTACTTAGTTATTTCACTTCCCAACATCATCTTCAATGGCCAGAAAAGATAAAGGCAGCTGGGTCAAAGCAAGCAAAGGCAGGCCTCTTCTTGGAACTTGAAAGCTGGCTTCCCATTCATGAAGGCTGAGCTCACATTCACAAGCCTAGTGTGGTGTAATGCCTGTTCACATCCACCCAATCTACAGATCTTCCATATGGTATCACTGGTCTTCTGGGCATTTCTTTCTGAGACAAAAGATAAAATAACAACTCCTCTTGCCAGTAAGGATAGGCAACAGGGAGTGGGACCAAGGAAGGAATCAGAGCTTAGAGGATGCTCAACAGTCTGGCACTAGAAGTTCAACACCAGAAAAAAGATTGGAAAATCCATTGAAGTGATTTTTTTTTTTTTTTAGAGCCTTCCCTTTCGTTAATGCTTCATGAGGAAATCCTATAGAGCTGAAGCCTCTATTAAAACTATGGTAGAGTTCTAAAACAGAATGTGGTGTCTTTATTGGTTTCTACTTTCTCCATAAAGGAGGTCTCTTTGAATAATTATTACACACTAGATTATAGAATATGAAATTAGCATTTTATGAGTCAAAAACAGGTAAATATTGGTAATTTCATATGGTTCAATGGAGCAAAACACTCATGTGTTTCAATGAAACTTCATCACATAGTCAAGGTTGGCACAGTAAATATTTGATTCAAAACTGATGATTTCATATTGAAGCATAAATTCATCTTTCATTCACTCAAGATTTTATACACTTGAAAGACAAGCATCAATATCATAACAAGGAAACTGAATGAAATAACTTCTTTCCCTGTGGATACTTTTTAGAATAAGACAGGACACAAAGTTTTTGCTACTTACTATTATATCATGATAATCAGAAGTCCAAAAACAATCATTTTGACACGTTAACTTGGTATCAGTTAAAGAAGGGAAAGTATATTTTTAAGCTACCAATTTGAGAAGTTGTAATTGTGGAAACATACAAAAGTAAAGACTACAAGTCCATGACTATAATCCTGAACTGATTACCCACTGATGTAAGTGATCAGACATTCATTTAAGAATCTGCTCCTTTTCCTGTTTTGCGTTGTGTCAAAATAAGCAATAGTAGTGAGGGTGTAACTCCGTTGGTAAAGTTAGTTGCCTGGCATGCACAAAACCCTGGTGTTCAATCCCCAGCACTATATAAATCTTACATGGTTGATAATCTATAATCTCAGTACTCTGGGAGTATAGGCAAGAGAATTCAAAGTTCAAAGGTCAGGCTCCATGACACATGTCTCAATAAAAGGAAGGAAAAGAAATGTAGTAGTGGGGAATGGGGACGACTCAGGCTCAGTTCCCAGAACTCCCAGAGATGGCTCACAACCATGTCTAACACCTGTTCCAGGGTATCTGGCAACCTCTTTGATCTACCTAGGCACTAGGTACACATGTAGTATACATATATATGTTCAGGCCAAACATTCATATACATACATGTGTGTGTGCGCGTGCATGCGTGCTTGAGTGTGTGTGTGTGTGTGTGTGTGTGTGTGTGTGTGTGTGTGTGTGTGTGTGTATCCCTGCCCTTGACTTTATTGCTGAAGGGCATTTTGATTCACACTATTAGGGTTATGGAAATCTGAAATGAAACAAATACTATAGTCTGGTTCTATATACAGTTTTCCACCACACAGCTTATCATTTACTCATCCTTGTATCATGAATACAACTGTTCCTGCTGAGCACAGTGGTTCATACCTATAATCTAGCACAAATTATGTAGAAGAAGCAAGAAGATTACAAGTTCAATGTCTTTTTCAGCTACATATCTAGTTCAAAGCCAGCCTGAGAAACATGATAACTGAAAACAAAACAAAAGCAAAGAAAAACCTATACTTCAGGAGATAAAAAGACGGATCTTAAAAACTAGTTAACCTGATGTTAAGATAAAAAATGAACACATTCTGAACTAGATCAACATAAAATATTCCAATAGACAAGCTTTCCGTAACACCTTTCCAAGTGTTCCAAGTCTGTTGATAATTTCATCTTCTACACCTCAGTCACCTCATTCAGACCTACTAACACTCAATGCAGGGGTGTAATAAGGACATACAAGAACCAGCACTCAAGAGTTGTACACTTAAAGGAAATGGAAGAGGACACAATGTGGAGACACATATGAGTGAAAACATGTAATTTTATGTACCAAATCATCTAAGCCATACACAGGACGCCCTGATTGCAGATAAAAGCCTGTGAGAATGTTTCTAGAAGAGATTATAGGAATACCTATCCATAAACTGTATAAAGCAGATGGTCTTCCTCCACTTTGGGTGGGTACCATCCAATATGTCTAGGACACAACAAAGTGGAGGAGACTGGATCAATTCTGTGCTTGATTTCTAAAAAGGTAATATCCCATCTTTTCCAGACTTCAGAGGCTCAGGCCCTCAGAGACAGTCTGGATGTACACCATGGACACTGTGATTCTCAGGTTTTCACCAAGCTGTGCCCTGGATGTCTACACATCACAGGGCTTTTAACTTCCATCATTGCTTGAGACAGTGCTTTCCAATAAATCTCACTCTAGACATGCATATACATCTTACTGGTTCTGCTTCCTTGAAGAATCTGACTACCACAGCCCTCAAGTTATTTTATACATACAGATGATCTCATTAAAGGAATTTCACTTTACAAGTAGCCTCTGAGCTTCCCTCTAGTCCCTAGTCTTTAGAGCCCTCAGTCCCAGTCACAATTCCAGGTATGAAGGAAAGATAAACTAAGAATCATCACTAAGAATGTGTGTGCAGAGAAGTCTCAGAGTACAAGTGGCAATACCCACTAAGAAAGATGGCATACTCACCAAAAATTTAAATATTTTTACTAAACCAAGTTATGTGGATGCTTACCACAAAAACACTTTATATCAATTTGTTCAAAATATATAATTTGTTCATAATACATGATGAATCAAAACTTTGCCTATTAAGAATTATGTAAGTCTTTAAATGCCCTTGAACTATTTCTGTCTCTTCATATTTTTAGAGCAAATAAGCCTAAGGTTAAAAAGTATAAATAGTATTACTGACAACAGCTGGATGACATGAAAACAGGCTTAATACCCATAAGGTACTGGTGACCCCAATTGCTTCCCTTTCTCTAAATATAAAAATATGGAAGAAGGGCAGAGGCCAGAATGTGTACCTTCCCTGTGTTTCCAATGGCCAACAACTATCCCTCATTTTTCTGAGGGTAATTCTGTTGTCCCAGAACCCCCTCAATACACAGCCTCTGCAACCCATGTATCTCCACATACTTCTATCTTATAGCACTCATCCATCCAGCATGATAAATACACGTTTATTTTTTTCACTGATAATTCATGTTCTGGAAAAGCTGATGGAACCTAGAATCAAGTCAAGACACCACACTACTCACAGACTAAAGCTAGATCATACCACAGAGTCAATCCATAAGAAATTCTTTATTAAGGTCTCCAGATTCTCCCCTCACCAAGATGCCAAGGAGAAACAATTTAAGAAGTGTCATTTATTTATTAAAGAGGGATATAATATCAGAGCAGCATTTATTTGTAGGAATGCATCCTAAAGCAACTGTGTTCCCACAGAGGCATCCATGGTCATATCTCATAGGCAGCAACAAATACCCATCACAATATGGTTTTTCTCTTTATTGGTCCAAATGCCCACCTCCATAAAACATTAAGTCTGACAGATACATATTTTCTGTGGAAATTTAATAATCATAATACTCAAGTCCTCAAGAAGCATGGCATAAATGAAACACGTTCCCCAAGATCCTCTTTTCCACTCCTACACAACACTCCACAGCTCTGGCTACCCATCACTCCTTTACATAAAGCGTCCTTGATAAGTAAGTCATCCCTCAAATCCAAAGCAATTGAAAGCATACTTACAGAAATGGTACTTACAAGACTATCTATACTAGGATTAGTTCTTCAAAATTCTTGGGCTGGGAAGATGGCTTAGCTGGTAAAGTGCTTGGTATAAAAGCACAAGGACCTAAGCCCAAAGACATTAATTAAATAAAAAAAAAAAAAAAAAAAAAAAAGCTGGTGTTATGGTACACATTTGGAATCCTAGAGCCAGAGAGGCCAAGACAGGCAGATCCCTGGGCCTGGCTAGTTATCTAGGCTAGTCTAATCTGAGAATTTCAGGTCAGTAAAAGACCTCCTTCTCAAAAAATAAGGTCGTCTCTGTTTGCTATAAAGAGAGACTTCTTTGATAAGAAGTAGCAGCTACAATTATGTGTGGCTATAATAAGAGACCACACTGGATACAATTCAGAGATCATTGGAGAGATCTTCAGAAGCCCATATTGCATCTATGGCTCAGGGAACATCTTGGAAGAGGGGAGAGAAATATTGTAAGAGCCAAAATACCAGGAAGTCTGCTGTGAAATACTCTCTCCCAGAAATGGCTATATTAATAAGATCAGAACAATGGCAATATCATTGGACATGTTAATATGGAAGGGGGAAATTTTTCATGGGGTCGAACCTCAAAACAAAGAACTACAGGCTACTAATAACAGCTGAGAGTAGAAGAATTATCCTCTCTACCAGGGATGAGCCCTCTTACTGTTTCTACCAATGCAAAGTGGCCAGCCTTGAAACCTTATACATACAATCAAGAAAACCAGACTCATCAGTGTGTGTGTGTGTGTGTGTGTGTGTGTGTGTGTGTGTGTGTGTGTGTGTGTAGCAATCAAAAAAAAAGAGGCTATCAAATTGAGAGTGGGGGGAACATGGAAAAGATTCAAGAGAGGGTAGCTAGGAGGAGCTAGAGGGAGGAAAGAGAAGGGAGAAAGTGATATAATTCTATTTCAATTAAAACATTTTTAAAGTCATGCAATTGTTATTATATCATTCTTAGGATTCAGTAATCCTCCAAATAACCAGACATAAATAAAAGTATACCAAGTAATAAAAATAAAGCTTACGTTGCGGTTTCAAAATATACCCACACTTTAAGAACCACTATTTCCAATTTAGGTGTCAAGGTACATATGAAGAAAATAGAAGTATTTGAAACATTGGTCTCAATTGTGGGTTGAGACCCCTTTAGGGCTCCAAGTGACCCTTTCACAGGGGTCACCTAACACCATCCAAAAACATAGATATTTGCATTATTATTCATAACAGTAACAAAATTACAGTTACAAAGAAGCAATGAAATTGTTTTATGGTTGGAGTTCACCACAGCACAAGGGACTGTATTAAAGTATCACAGTATTACGAAGGTTGAGAACCATTGATTTAAAAGTATTTTTCTTTGAGAAATCCTACACAGAAATGCCTGCTTTTAGAAATACAAGAGTTTATGGTTCTAAATGGAACTGGGTTGCTCATTCTATAAGGATTGCTCCCTGATGCTGGAAATTGGAAGACCATGGCTTGGAGGTTACCATCACCTAAAGCTTGGAATGCACTCTCATAGCACAGTCCTACCTGCAGGCTTTGGCTTTTCTCTGCAGAAGACTAGAAGTCAAAACAACACTAATCAAAACCTGCTAAGGAGAGATTCCAGTGGGAAGCATTGTGAAGTAGTAGAGACTGTCACTGCCTATCTGCAGTCTTTCAGTGGTGTAAACAAGAGGCTTTTCTTTCAAAGAGATGGGTATACAGGGCTAGAAGCCACAAAACCACATATAGGATAACAAGGTGGCTGACCACAAGGCTGCGTGTTACCAAGGGGAAGGATGGGAGATGAAGCTTGGGTCAAATGTTCAGGGGGTCTGAGCTGAAGACAAGAGTACAAGATTTGGTTGACCAGAATTTGTTTTGGTTGATCAGTGGAAACAAACTCTACAACTAATCAATTGTATTGCAGAGAATGGGTGTTCATAGGACACGTTGGCCTAGATAAAACCAGTCATCCACAAGTCTTTCCTAAGACATTTGTTAAAGTATTTTTTTAGCAGGAAAACAAAAACTGTAGGGTTTTGTGTATTTACTTATTAAGAAACAGGCGCTTATGCTGGACAGTGATAGCACACGCCTTTAAACACCAGCATTCAGGAGGCAGAGGCAGGTGGATCTCTGTGAGTTCAAGGCCAGGCTGGTCTATAAAGCAGATTCCAGAAAGCCAGGACTACAAAAAGAAACCCTGTCTCAAAAAAAAAAAAAAAAAAAAAAAAAAAAAAAAAAAACAAGAAACCTAAAAAAAAAAAAAAATTTAAATAAAGAAATAGGGACTTGCTCTGTAACACAAGTTTGCTTAAACTCAAGGTCCTCCAGCTTTTGGAGTGCTGAGATGAGACGTATACATGGCCTCAACTTGGCAAGGTAGAAAAAAAACCTCACCACCCCTTTGTGCAGAATCCAGGGGTTTGAGGAAGTTCAACATGGGCAGATGCCAAGTACTATGAGGCACTTTCCTATCACCATCCTCATATCTCGAGCCTTTACATTAAGCTCTTCCTGAAGATGTTCTCTTTTTTTTTAATTTTTTTAAATCATTTTTAATGTGCATTGGTGTTTTGTTATGAGTGTCAGGTCCCCTATAACTGGAATTACAGACAGTTATGAGCTGCCAAGGAGGTGCTGGGGATTACCTGAGTCCTTTGGAAGAACAGTCAGTGCTCTAAACCACTGAGCTGTATCTCCAGCTCCCCTGAAGATATTTCTAAGGAATGTTTTCCACTTCCTACATCAAGCCCTAACTCATTCAAGATACTTTATCCTGCTTTTATAATAAATAGTAACAATAGGGCTCTGCAGTAATAAATCACAACAGTCCCACGATTACAGCACCATCACTCCTAGGCTATGAACAGCCCACCATTTGTGTTGATATATTTGTGTTGTCCTCAGTGTGACAGTGTGAAAAGTTGGGATGCCCTTAAATAGGAGGCATAAGGGACTGACTCCATTTTGTTCTTCTGCCACATGAGGATGAGTAAGAAGTTAATCTCTGAGCAGCAGGCCTTCACCAGACCATACAACCTCTCCTCTATCTCATACCTCCTTGCACTCCCAATACTGTAAGCACTGCATTTCTCTTGTTTAGGAATTGCCCAGTCTGAGGCATTCTGTTATAGAAATCTGAATATACTCAGACTGTAACATTACATCATTATGTCTCCATGAACTGAAGCACTGTGAGGAGGCACTGAAATATAGCAAATGGAATTCACTAGAAGGTAGAAAACGGGCTTGAAAATAATTCTACCTACAATAAGAGCACTGATGTATGTTTGTAATAGGATAGACCATAGCAAAATACTACAGTTAGAACAAGATGGCAACATACCACACCCTTACTCTTTGGAGCCTCCACTTCCTATGATGGCTATAGTGATATAAATGGGCATTACTGAGGTGATGCTCAGTGTTCAGACAACTGTGAGTTCATAGTAACTAGGTAAACACACCCTACACTGTACAAAAATGAAATAAAACCAGCCCAAGGAACCATACTACCACTTTGCTGTAATATCACATTTAGGTTCTGGGACATGAAGTCTATGTGAAATTAATTATGAACCACATACAATAAGAAAATAAAAACAAATTGTGTCACTGTGCATTCAAAATTAACACTATTTCAACTTCTACTTCTGATATTCTTGTATTTACAATTCAAACTATAAAGTGTATAAAAGAATAGTCCCCTTAGAGTAAGCTCCTTACTAGTATTTTAGATAAATGTTATTTTAATAAGACTATAATACATGACTATAAGGTAGATCTTTAAAGCATTAAAATGACAAGCCTATAGAAAACACACTGCTTCTGTCCATTTTCCTTGTCACTATAGTTTAAATATTTGTTTGCTAGAAACCAGCTTTCTTTATAATTTAGGGTACACAAGAGGCTCATACAACAGTCATTTTTAAAAGACACAGTCGGGGAAAAGAAACTGTAAAATTGCTTATTACTACCATAACAAATTGCCTCAAAGGTAACTACTTCAAACAACACAAATCTATTCTCTTAGTTCTAGATTTGAGAGTAATCAGTATGCTTAAATCAAGGTGATAGCAGATAAAGTTTCTTCCCTTTCCTTATCCTCTACGGCTTCTAGAGGCCATTAGAGTCCCTTGACTCATGTCCTTGTCCCTCTCCTACTTCTGCTTCTGTCCCCACATCCTATAAGTCTGTCTGTTCTCCTCTGTGACTACACTGGGCCTGCCTCTATAGTCCAAGATCATCTTCAACCCAAAACCCTTAACAGTTACTTCAGAAGTATTCCTTTCCCACCTAACATGTTCACAGGAATCGGGTACAAAAACACGGACATCACTGAAATCCATTATGACTATTACAGATGCTAATAAAATAAACATTTTATAGCGTGTCTATGGAGACTTTTGTTTTCCTTTTAAGAAAGTATTACCTCAATTGACTATTAGCAGAATCAGAGATAACCAGCAGTATTTTCTTTTTAAATCTAGCCAAACAAGAACTCAGTGCCTAACCATATTCAAAGTATTACTTAATAAACATTTAATCCAATAAAAATACTATAAACTTTGCTCTATTAAATAAATTTATGTCACCAGGTGGAGATGGCACACACCTTTAATTTCAGCACCGGGGAGACAAAAGCAGGTGGGTCTCTGTGTGTTAGAGACCAGCTACAAAGAGAAACCCTGTCTTGAAAAACTAAAATAAAAATAAACTAGTTAAGTAAACACATTTTATGTCATTGCAACAAAGTAGTCTTTGATTTAATTTCTATAGCTTGGGATTTTTTAACCATCAAAAGATTTCTCTTATTACATAAATTAACTTTTCCCACAAAGCACACTTCAATTCTATTATTTCATAGGCACTAAAAAGGTGCAAAGAAAAAAGACAAGAAATATTTATAGGATTTGCCTATGAACATGACTTTTGGCTGACTAAGTAAGGAACCACACAAAATTCAGCAGGAACAACAAAGCTTTTTCACATAGTGAAGCCCAAATGCATTGGGTTTCTCTATCAAGCTGTTTATCTGAAGATTTAGACACCAATGTCTTAGAAAACACACACACTTATTTCTGAAAAATCCACAATATACGGGTAAATTAAATCCATGAACACTGAAACTAAAACAACATAAAAGATTTCAACATCTCTCTGCACCTAACTGGTTGGTTCATAGAAAAGAGAATTATTCCCACATGAGGGACCAGAGAACTGGCTCCTAACTGCATTGTTCATTAATGTAGCTGTAACTTCCTGCCTATAGAATAGAGTTTGGAATTTGGTATCTGAGCTACTTTAGTCATCAGATCTCAGATAGAACATGTGAAACCTGAATAATATGTTCCTCTTAAGAAGGGGAGCTAGAATACTACAACTGTGAACTTATTTTAGTTTTATTAGTCTGTATTAATGATAGAAAGTAATGGGTTTTAGTGTGACATTTTCATACATGCACAGTAATACACTCTGATCAAATCCCACCCAACTCCAACCATCTTCTTATCCCTTCTGCCTACATCTCAATCATTACAATTGTCTCAACTACGGTTATTGGAGTAAATGTTTAGAAACCTAAGCCTCTTAGTTTTGTATTAGATTCAGATTTTACTGTGGATTTAGGAATAACTTGAAACATTATTCAAAGTATCACTCAAGATTCCCTGGAAAAAAAATCTAAAAATGTCTAAAATCTGAATGAATTCTCTACCAAAATAAATGCAAGCTAAACATAAATAATTATGTATAAACCATACCTTGTCACTAGAATTATCCAAACATATTATTAATATGAGATGGTTCTTCAAGTAAATCCCATCTCAAACTAGAATCTATGACATTTCATTGTACCCATTATGGATCTTAGTGTGTAGTTGGTTACCAAAATAAATCTCTAACCTCAAAGCACATATTTATAAATCATAAATGTGCTTTATCTCCTTATCCACCCCTGAGTAATGATCTCCCTTAAGGCCACTAAATAATTCACTCATACTTGTGCATCATTCATGCAGCCCAAAAAACAATAATGGCAGTCATAAAGGTTCTTTTTAGGGAACACTGCTATACTAGAGCAACTCAGAACTCAATATAAAACTAATAGGTCAATGAAGAAAGAACAGTTATGTCAAAACAACAAGACACACACAACAGGCAGTGGTGCAGCATGCCTTTAATCCCAGCACTTGGGAGGCAGAGGCAGGTGGATCTCTGTGAGTTCGAGACCAGCCTGGTCTACAAGAGCTAGTTCCAGCACAGGCTCTAAAGTGACACAGAGAAACCCTATCTCAAAAAACCAAACACACACACACACACACACACACACCCACCACCACCACCACCACTACCACCACCACCACCACCACACACCCATACACCACACTACACCACACCACACAACCCCACAAACACCACACCACATCTGGGCATCTACAACTACATAATAAGTTCAAATCTAGTTTTGGATACAGAAGGATGTTCCTCCCGCATAAAATACACCTTATGAAGACTCAAGACAAATGAAACAACAACAACAAAATTACCACTGATTATTTCAAACCCATCATACCTCTGTAAGAACACAGTATTACTGTAGACTAATCCCTCTATTTCAAGGGCTCCTGTTTGCAAAACTTCTACCCCACTTCCATTCTGCACAAAAGTTCAAATCTGCAGCTCTCCTTTGTCTAAGGATGAAGGACTCCTAGGGTGGCTGATTACAGCCTTGCCTTTGCTTGGTGTTCCACATTAAAAAATCTCAAAAAAAAAAAAAAAATGCTGAATGAGCATGGATAAATGAACCCTGCTCTAGTCACATTGCTCTAGTCAAACTAAAAGCCTGAGGAACATGGATACACACACCACTCTATGTAGGCCCTATTGCATGCTTCAACACTGAGGATTAATCAGAGTGCAGAACAGTACTCTTTGGACAATTTCCCTGAGGAAAACTTCTAGACCCCAGCATCCTCCCTCCCTCCCTGACTCTGAAAGGGCAACAGGAGGCCAGCTGGAGTCTCTATTGTTCAGCACAAGGAATACTGCCAACCACCATAATTATCTTCTGTGCAATTCGAACAAAAGCATCTCAAACTCCATACTGCCCCCTGAAAACTTAAAAACTCAACTGGGGTTAACAGACATCTATAGAACATTCCATACAAAGACAAAAGAATATATCTTCTTCTCTGCTCCACATGGAAACTTCTCTAAAATCGACCACATACTAGGTGACATAACAAACCTCAACAGATACAAGAGAATAGGAATAGTCCCCTGTATCTTATCGGACCACCATGCTTTAAATTGGAATTCAACAACAACACAAATAGCTGAAAACCTGCAACTCATGGAAATTGAACAATGTGCAATTGCACCACTCCTGGGTCAAAGAAGAAATAAAGAAAGAAATTAAGGACTTTCTAATATTCAACGAGAATGAGGATACAACATACCAGAATTTATGGGACACCTTGAAAGCAGTGCTACAAGGGAAGTTGATTGCACTAAGTGCCCATATGAAGAAAACAGGGGATAGTCACATAAGAGAATTAACAGCCCAACTGAAAACCTTAGAACAGAGAGAAGAGAATTCACCCCACAGGAGTAGACGCCAGGAAATAATCAACTTGAAGGCTGAAATCAACAAAATAGAAACCAAAAAAATACAAACAAATCAATGCAACGAAGAGTTGGTTTTTTGAGAAAATCAACAAGATTGATAAACCTTTATCCAAATTAACGAAAAAGCAGAGAGAGAACATGCAAATTAACAAAATCAGAAACAAAAAGGGGAACATAACAACGGACACAGAGGAAATCCAGACAATTTTCAGCTCATACTTTTAAAATCTGTATTCCACAAAAATTGAAAATTCAAAGGAAATGGACAAGTTTCTGGATAACTATCACTTACCAAAATTAAATCAAGAACACACAAACAACTTAAATAGACCTATAACCCGCAATGAAATAGAAGCAGTCATCGAAAGCCTTCCAACCAAAAAAAGTCCAGGGCCAGATGGATTCAGTGCAGAATTCTACCAGACATTCAAGGAAGAACTAATACCACTACTCTTCAAACTGTTCCACAAGATAGAAACAGAAGGTTCATTGCCAAACTCTTTTTATGAGGCCACAATAACTTTGGTACCCAAACCTCACAAAGACTCAACTAAGAAAGAAAACTACAGACCAATACCCCTGATGAACATCGATGCAAAAATACTCAATAAAATACTGGCAAATTGAATTCAAGAATACATCAGAGAAATCATCCACCATGACCAAGTAGGCTTCATCCCTGGAATGCAGGGATGGTTTAACATACGAAAATCTATCAACGTGATCCACCATATAAACAAACTGAAAAAGAAAAAACATATGATTATCTCCCTAGATGCTGAAAAGGCCTTCGACAAAATTCAACACCCTTTCATGATAAAGGTCTTGGAGAAGTCAGGGATAACAGGAACATACTTAAACATAATAAGAGCAATATACAGCAAACCAACTGCCAACATCAAACTGAATGGAGAGAGAACTTAAGCCAATTCCTCTAAAATCAGGAACAAGACAAGGCTGTCCTCTCTCTCCATATCTCTTCAATATCGTACTAGAAGTTCTAGCTAATGCTATAAGACAACAAAAGGAGATCAAGGGGATCCAAATTGGAAAGGAAGAAGTCAAACTGTCTCTATTTGCAGATGATATGATAGTTTACATAAGCGACCCAATAAACTCTACCAGGGAACTCCTACAGCTGATAAACACCTTCAGCAAACTAGCAGGATACAAGATAAACTCAAAAAAATCAGTAGCCCTACTTTTTTCAGACGACAAAGAGACAGAGAAAGAAATCAGAGAAACATCACCCTTTACAATAGCCACAAGCAACATAAAGTATCTTGGTGTAATGCTTACCAAACAAGTAAAAGACCTATATAATAAGAACTTTGTGACTCTAAAGAAAGAAATTAAAGAAGATACCAGAAAATGGAAAGATCTCCTCCCATGCTCTTGGTTAGGTAGGATAAACATAGTAAAAATGGCAATCTTACCAAAAGCAATCTACAGATTCAATGCAATCCCCATTAAAATCCCACCGCAATCCTTCATCGACCTTGAAAGGATAATAATCAACTTTATATGGAAAAACAAAAGACCCAGGATAGCCACAACAACCCTATACAATAAAAGAACTTCAGGAGGCATCACCATTCCTGACTTTAAGCTCTACTACAGAGCTATAGTTCTGAAAACAGCCTGGTATTGGCATAAAAATAGACAGGTAGACCAATGGAATCGAATTGAAAATCCTGATATTAATCCACGCACCTATGAACACCTGGTTTTCAACAAAACACCTAAAATTATACAATGGGGCGAGGACAGCATCTTCAACAAATGGTGCTGGCACAATTGGATGAGGATGTGTAGAAGACTGCAGATAGACCCATGTCTGTCGCCATGCACAAAACTCAAGTCCAAATGGATCAAAGACCTCAACATCAATCCAGCCACATTGAACCTCTTAGAAGAGAAAGTAGGAGGTACCCTTAAACAAATTGGTATAGGAGATCGCTTCTTGAACATAACTCCAGGGGCACAGACACTGAGAGAAACAATTAATAAATGGGACCTCTTCAAACTTAGAAGCTTCTGTAAGGCAAAGGACACAGTGGACAAGACCAAACGGCAGCCCACAGACTGGGAAGAGATTTTCACCAATCCTATATCCGACAAAGGGCTGATCTCTAAAATATACAAACAACTCAAGAAACTAGTCAACAAAACACCAAATAACCATATTAAAAAATGGGGTACAGAACTGAAGAAAGAATTCTCAATGGAGGAAATCAAAAAGGCTGAAAGACACTTAAGAAAATGCTCCACATCCTTAGCTATCAGGGAAATGCAAATTAAAACAACTTTGAGATACCATCTTACCCCTGCCAGAATGGCTAAAATTAGAAACACCAGTGATGACTTA
Organism: Phodopus roborovskii; assembly: GCF_943737965.1. Lineage (NCBI taxonomy): Eukaryota > Metazoa > Chordata > Mammalia > Rodentia > Cricetidae > Phodopus > Phodopus roborovskii. The sequence continues at coordinate 6,410,588 of NW_026126485.1, forward strand.
TGTTGGAGAGGATGTGGAGAAAGTGGAACACTCCTCCACTGCTGGTGGGAGTGCAAACTCATACAGCCATTTTGGAGATCAGTATGGCGGTTCCTCTGGAAAATGGGAATTAGTTTACCACAGGACCCGGCAATCCCCCTCTTAGGCATATACCCAAAGGATTCACATCCATGCAACAAAGACATCTGTTCAACTATGTTCATAGCAGCACTATTTGTAATAGCAAGAACCTGGAAGCAACCTAGATGCCCCTCAATTGAAGAATGGGTAATGAAGATGTGGCACATCTACACAATGGAATACTACTCTGCAGAAAAACATAATGGTATCTTGAAATTCGCAGGCAAGTGGATGGCACTTGAAGAAACCATCCTGAATGAGGTAACCCAGTCACAAAAAGAGGAACACAGTATGTACTCACTCATATATGGATTTTAGACCTAGATCAAAGGATCACCAGCCTATAATTCACATCACCAGACGAACTAGGATACAAGGTGTATTCTAAGAGATTCATATAAAGTCCCTCACAGAACTGGGAAGGGACAAGTCCCCCAGAGCTCAGGTGAAGTGGGGGGGGGGCAGCAAATGGAGAGAGAAGTAGGAGAAAATGAGGGGGAGGAAAGGAAAACATGTGCGACCAGGAATATTGAGCCTGGTTAGGAATAGAAGATAGGAGAGAGAGAGAGAGAGAGAGAGAGAGAGAGAGAGAGAGAGAGGGAGGGAGGGAGACAGAGACAGAGAGAGAAAACATAAAAGAGGGAGCCAATATTGGTTTGAAGATAAAATTGAACACAAAGAAAGGTCTAGAGAACTACAAGACTGCTCCCAACTATCGATCTCAGCTTCCGTGGAAAGGCTATCATAAATGCCCTTCCTGGAGAATGAGATCAACAACTAACTTCTCCACGGAGCCCTCAACTAATGCCTGTTGAAAACAGGATCAAACACCCATACATAAACACTGAGTCGAACTAGAACCCAGATGCAGATGGAGAGGACAAGACCATGCGGCAGAAACACATACAGACAGTTTACCTGAACAAGGAGGAGCTAAGGGCCACTAGACTGATAGCTGGGAAGCCAGCATGGGACTGACTCAGGCCCCCTGAATATGGGTCTCAGCCAGAAGGACTGAGCAGTCTAAGAGACCTCAGACAGTGGAGCCAGGATGTATCCCTGGTGCACAAAAGGACTTTGCGAACACATCCCCCATGGAGGGATAACTGCCTTAATCTGGAGACAGGAGAGAAGCCCTAGTCCCTACTTCACAGGACCTGTCAGATCTACATGACCCCAACTGAATGGCATTCCCCTACATATGGAATTGGGGTGGGGGGAATGGGAGGGGAGGGTGGTTAGAGTGCATGTGAAAGGGCAGAGAGGGTAAAAGGGAGGGAAGAAGGGAGGGAGGGATGGGGGGAGGGAGGGAGGGGGGAGGGAGAAGGAACTGGGATTGACATGTAAAATAATAAATATTATTTAAAAAAATGCTTTGACTCCAAAATTTAAGTTGAAGGACAAGTTACTGGGAAAAAGGATTTCTATTTTTGTTTCCACAGAAAATGAAAAGATGTGGATTCCTTCCAGACTAATGTGGTTTGATCACGCCAGACTACCTGAAACAGAGTACAAGGTGATCCTACATTCAAACAGCTGGACAAAACAGCCCTACAGACTACAGCAAGGATATCTGAATCTTCTTCGAATCCCCCATGACAGCGCCCCTTACCAGCAGGAAGTAGTTTGGAAAGAACAAAGCCCAAATTCCCAAATATTGTGTATAAATGCTTGTTTTCATTTAATTGGACTTTGTTATATAAAATTAAATAAAATAATAAAATAAAAAAAGACAAAAACCAAGTCACCCTTGCTGAATCAACACTGGGAGGCGTGAGGCTGTTTATTCTAGACACAACACGCTGATATTGAGACACACATTTCACATTCCATTTATATTGTACATTTTATTATTACATGAAAAGAAATTGTTCTTAAGTAATTAAATATAAACAACAAAACTAAAAAAAAAAAAAAAAAAAAAAAGACAGACCTGTTTTAAAGGTCCTTTAGTGGGCTCAGTACAGAGTCAGAAACAGAGCAAAAATAAAAAGGATCATATTTTTCCCTAAATGTGTGTGCTGTGGTCCAAGGAAGAAGGCACTGAAGTCTAGCAATAAAGTTTCTGTTGCTTCCATTTGTTGAAAAATAAAATTAAAAATAAACCCAAGGTCAGGAAGATATGGTAAAAATCAAAGTGTGTCTTTAGAAGATTCAAACATAGACCTTTTTAAAGATAATTCAAATATATGTATTAATTAACTCAGACACAGACTATTCTACTCTGTTCTCTTTGATCATTCTGCCATTAGAAAGTGTTCTAAAATGAAAATATTCCTCCAAAGACAGTGAAAAAGACCATACACAATCTAGGAGCCCACCTATGCCAAACTCTTTTTGGATTCTCAAGACATAATTGAAGATTATTCTTTATAATCATATACTTTGTTAATACACATAATGTTCTTCATAGAACTAGACATAGAGCAGAGTATAGACATACAACTCAGGTATAAAACACTTGCCTAGCATACATGAGATCACCAGTTTGATCCTTGCCCACCAGAGAAAGGCTAGGAAGGAGAGAGGAAGAGGCATCCATTAACTGATAAAAAGAACCTCAAAATAGATAAGGGGAAAAATATCTAGACTCTCAGCATTCTACCAGAGCAAAGTCATTTTCACCAAGATATACAAACCTATTATTAGTGTTGACTTTCACTCCAGCTCCACAGGCTAAATGATTATTATTACTAAACCCAAAACCCAACTCCTTAGATTCAGTTCCATGACATTCACAAATTAATATTAATCAGAAAACCTGTTATCTTTGCTGTATCTCCCTCATAGCCTGAAAACTAATCTACCTGCACACAAAAAGATCAAGGCCAATAAACCCAATACCATGATTGAATTCTGGCCACTCAGACTTTCTAGATAAATCTTCCTTTAACCAACTGCATAGTTTTATAAGATGCAAGACTCCATGTAATAAAGTTTAGTCTATGAAACATCTCTAAAATAACTTTCATATGACTCTCATTATAATGATGCATCTAGCATTACTAGTCACCCAAGCACAGGTAGCCTATTAAAGTGACTCACTTATTCCCTTAAAAATCATGATACTCAAAACCAGCCCCCATATACCAGCCCAATTCTTTTTGTCATTCTTTACTACTGTCATAAATCAGTTTTGCATCACAAAACAAAAAGAAAAAATACACCAAGCTCTTATGATTCACTGTTCTATCTTTAATGAAAAATTTGGTGGGGGGGGGGAGGACAGACAAATCTGATAGCAGAGTGTTTATTTCCACCTAAACTGAAGTCACTTGTTCAATTACTGCTATTTTTATTCTTCTTAGAGGAATTTTCTCTTAAAAGGGTCTCCCACAAACAAGACAAATTAGGGAGGAGAGATAAAAATCAGGAAGAAATTGATTAAACATTCTTCTCTGTCAAGAACTTTTCTGCTGCAAAATATTGTTGAAATAAAATAATTCAATTGATCATCCCATTCACTTGCAATGTTGTAAAGATTATCAGAACAGACATAAAGTATTTGCATCATATTCCAAATCAAAGCTACCTTTCCTAAAAACTTAGGTATACACAATCATTTCAGGACTACTTTATTTAGGAAAAAAGTAAGTAGTCCCTTTAAATTTTCAAGTCAAGACATCTTTTTTGCTAAAAGGCTGAATTCAATTCAGAAATAGTAAAATTATCCACTTACCTTTGAAACGAGCTCTTTTTTCCCCAAAAACAAGCTGTTTCTTTCTAATACTTTATAGTTAAGAGTATTTAACTATAAGTATTAGTTTATGTTCCTTTAATACTCAAGATAACAAAAATATTGGTAAAATCACAGCAAAATCAGGTTAAAACCACAGTAAGTGAAATAGTTATATATAGCTTTGGGTATATTGAGAAATATATTTCAGTTTTCATTCACACATCTCCTTGCAATAACCCAGCTACTATATGAATTAGCTACAAGTCTTTTGTTTTTGTTTTTGTTTCTTTTCCCAGTTTTTCAAGACAGGGTTTATCTTTGTAGAGCCCAGGCTGGCCTTAAACTCACAAAGATCTGGCTCCCTCTGCCTCCTGAGTTCTGGGATTAAAGGCATGCACCACCACTGCCCATTGAATTAGCCACAAATCTAATTGCCCAAGCTCCAGTTCCTTCCCATTGTATATACAGAAGGGTTTGACACTGCATTAGCAAAAGAGATTAGAGTTAGTACTGGAGTGGCAACATACTAGAGCATAAAGACAGTGAGAAAACTAAGATAAATATATAGTAAGAAAGGATCCAATACTGACAAATGTCTTCCTTTGGTCCAACATGCATCAAGTCATCCTGAGGCTGTTTCAGAGTTACACATTTCTCCCATCTCACTCATACCCCATCTGTCTATCAAATACATCCCTCATAATCTTTTCTTTTTCAATGCCTGTTCATTATTTGTTATTCATAAAGACTTATTTTTTTACTGGCCTCAGTCTTGGAGGCTTTCAGCAAGGATAGCCTATGTCTCTTGGAAATCAGTTTCTGGAGTTTAGTCTTGGCTTCCTTCATTCTCTTGGCCAAACGTTTAGCATATTCAACAGTCTCCTGTATCATTTGTGTCATGGGACAAACTGAGTAACAAGAAGATAATCTTGAGTGCTTTGGTCCTGGGTGTCTTATCTTCTTTAAGGGCTTTCTGACAACACACTGGCAGAAATCATCTTGTTTAGAGAGACTGAAAAATTTTGCGATTCTACTAGCTCTTTTGGGCCCCAGCCACCAAGATATAGTAGGACAGGGCAGCCCCAAGAATATCCTTCTCTCTTAAAAAAAAAAAAAAACAAAAACAAAAAACAAAAAACCCACCACCAAGTTGAGAACACTTATATTGGCATCCACAATGCATCTGCAAACAGACCTGCACATCTGCACATCCTCTCTCTGGTTTCCCTTAGTCTATAACAATAATGTTCTTTATTCAGCAGTAAGTACATTCTACCATGAGTCAAGACAACTTACTTCATGGGAAAATCTTGTTTGTTTTTTCCACCACTAATTCAGACTACATAACTCTTTTACTCTTCACCCAGAACATCAGCAGCTACTTCTGTGTCCATGTGCTTCTCACAGAAAATACAAAGCTTAGGTTCATTATTTATTTCAATGAGTTTCTGACAGCCAATGGCTATGAAGAAAATAAAAGACATTCGGCTTTTGACACAGCCAACAACCTAGAAGGTACCATTTTTAAAAAAAGCCCTCACACTCTTTCTCAGAAAGACACGTCTAGAATATCTTCCTTGCCAAGAGCCCTCTTTTGTCTGTATTCCTAAACATCTTCCATCAGAGAAACTTTTCTGGAGTAATGTTTTTCCAGAGAAAAGTTTGTATGTACTTTCACTTCACTTATTCTGGATAAGTAAGTAGTTCCCAGAACCACATGGTGACCTACAGCTATCCCAAATTCCAGTTCCAGGACATTCAACACCTTCTTCTAGGCTCCACAGACAACAGGCACACATATGGTACACAAAAATGGATGCATCCAAAACACACATACACATAAGATTTGGGGGTGGGGGAACTATAGACCTTGCTTGCTTAGCTGTAAAGCTTACAGAAAGGGACATTCAGCCCTAGAGTATTCACTCTGTCTCTGAACAAACCTACTAGACAAACAGTGACACTTATTGAACAAGCAGAATCATGGCCTGTCTCCATTCAAGGATTCTATCAACTCCCCAGCAATGAGGTATGCTCACCTGCATTTCCACCTCACAGGGAGAAACCAAGTTAAAGTACCACCTGGGAATGAATACTCTCACAGTAGGTACCAGAATGGGCAATGTTGGGAATCCTCCCTTCTCCTATTCAGACACAGAATAAGTACTACAAGGATAGCCCCTACACCCCTATGAGCATCTGCAAGCACCTGCAGAGCTCCAGTCAGGAGTTAGCAATATGCCACCACCCAAGAGCTGGAACATAACCAAGAGTGTGACCTTCCCTCAGCCTCAGTTTCCACACCTATAAAATATCAATTCAAACAGACAATAATGTGGTGTGATTTTCTATAAATAATAAGCACATCTTGGCATGTGAATTGAGACTCTGATGCCTGGAATGTGCAGCCAGACCTGAGAAGATCTGCAGCAGCTGAGGGAACATGAGCCAGCAAAGGAATCTGATTTGGAGCCAATTCAAGGCGCCTAAAATTGGTTCCACTGGTTTTATATTCTTGGCAAGGCCTGATCAAGAAAACAACTGCAGTAGTTTCCACCTAGGATATCTCAGATTCCTTACCTCTTTTTATAATTACCGCTGTTTCTAATTCATGATAATTGGGATGGAGACTTAACAGCAGGTAATTAAAGCATTTGCACAATTTGTTACTGCATTACAATGCCATAAGTTCCTAGTAAGAATGGACTCTATGGGAGGAACTGTTGCCTGGGAATGGAGGTCAACAGTTTCTCCCCACAACCAGGGAAAAGCAGCTTTTTACACAATTACTCCTAAAGATCAAGGCCCAAGTCACTTCCCTGTTAAGAAAGTATTGCATATAACTCCCTTGACAAAATTTCAATCTCAAATTGTCACCCAACCTGACACTTCCCTCCAACTCAAGATATTCTAATGTTCCCTCCATAATCTTGGGCTTTGTGAGACCAAGGGCTGTGTTCCTACTCAGAAATCTGAATCCGCTCTAGCACTTTGATACTAAGGACCAGAAATCAAACTCAGCAAATATGCAATGAATCTTTCCTTTTAAAAAAAAGTACACACACATTTGTACCCACATAGACTCCAATTAGCAACCATGTTTGTGTTCATATGTACACACTTGCATGTGTCATTTCTAGACCAAAGGCTAGTTTTTCATTCTATGCAAGAGAGAAAAGCAATTACCTGTCCCCAAACTCCTAAAATAAAATGCATACAGTTTTCCAGAACACATCTGTGCTACTCAATGAAATGTGAAATGTAAATTCTATTGTGAAATATATAAGGTTTGAGCACTGGGCCAGCTCTGACAGCAAATACTCAGGTAACAAAACAGAAATCTGTGCATTTCATTTGCTTTTTTATATCAGAAGAAATGACTTGTCCAAACATTAAACAAAAGGCAAATGGTTTCAATCCTCCATCTAACCAAATAATACTGTAGCTATCTTTCCAAACTCAAAAACTTAAACTTGTACATCATCTTAGTTACTTGTTCTATAGCTGTAAAAGAGGCCAATAGAGGCAGCTTATAGAAGAAATTACTTAACTGGGTGCTTGCTTATAGTTTCAGAAGGTTTGTTCACAATTGTAGTTAGTTCAGGAACATGGTGGGATGCAGGCAGGCCTGGAGCTTAAGTAATAAGTAGCTGAGAGCTTACATCCTGATCCAAAAATTGAACAGAGAGAAAAATTGAAACTGGGCCTAGGCTGGGCTTTTGAAACCTCAAAGTCCACTCCTAGTGACAAACCTCCTCCAACAAGGCACACCTCCTAATCCTTCCTAAACAGCCATCAACTGGGAACCAAACACTCAAATATATGAGCCTATGGGGGGTGGGGACATTCTACAGACTTCTAATGAAGGAACAAGCTATTGTGCTATTTTACTTCTCAGGTCATTTTAATTTATGCTTACACCAAGAAAGAATAAAAGGCCATTATACTAACATATAACCTATCAGATTTAGGTATGCTTCAAAGGTTAACGTACTTGAGATGCTTTGAAAAGGCAGCTTTAAAAAATAAGGCTTTATTAAGCTTTCTTTACTAGAATTTTAGAATCACCCAATACAAAGTCACTTACAGACTCAACTGAAGAACACAGACACACTTCATCCATGCACATCTCACAGAAAGCCACTTCAAACAGAGCCATAACCAACAACTCCATGGCTGTGCTGTTTAAAATTAGATAGCATTGCCCTGCCAACAACAGGCTCACCTTGTCACCCAAGGGGACTCTAGGAGATAAAACATTGCTTAGATATCCAATTTCACAGGTTATTTCTAAACTAATGTTTTGCCCTCAAATAGGTTGCACTGATTAATTTAGTCATGTTGAAGGGCAATGGAAAGCTCTGGGTTATAAGGAACTTCAGTACTATCTGCCAATACTTTCCTTTCTGCTTTATTCCAAACCGATAATCAGTAACTCCTCTCCTGGCTCCCAAACACCTCAAATCACCACACCCTCCCATTATGTATCTTTTTAGAAACTATCCTGTCCTTTTTGTTCTGGGCTCTAAAACTAGAACAATTTTTAAAACAACTTTATCAGTTAAATTATTAGGTAGCAGTTCATAATTTGAACCTTATACAAAATTTAAATTTAATTTTGGCTGTGGTAATAGCTCCTGCTCACATCACAGACTAGCAGATGAAAACTTCCAATTCCTCTGATGTATTTTTGATGGGGCCAATTCTGTAAACAAACCAATTAATGTACTTTCTTCCTAATTTTTTTCCCAGTACGAATTTTCATGGTCTTAAGGAAAACTGTCATTAGTGTTTACTTCACCTATTTCTATGTCTATACGTTTTCCCCAAATTGTTCACACAGCAATCTCAATGAACATACAGCAATCATGACATGCTATATTCTAAACCAGGAGTCAAATCAAAGGCAAATGATCTCATATTCCTCACTGGATCAAGTACCTCAAAATAAATATTAAGACTAATGCTGCAGCACTTATTAAGAGCTGAGTGCCAAACCAGGCTATGGTGGCATACACCTTTAATTCCAGCACCTGGGAGGCAGAGGCAGACAGATCTCACCTCATCTACAAAGTGAGTTCCAGGATAGCCAGGATTGTTACAAAAAGAAATCCTGCCTCAAACCCCCACCTGGAGAGAGGGGGGGAGGGAGGGAGGGAGGGAGGGAGGGAGGGAGGGAGGGAGGGAGGGAAGGAAGGGGGGAGGGAGGGAGGAGTGCTGGAGGCTGAGATAAGGAGTCACATCAGTCTAGGCAAAAGAGCAAGCCCAGCAAAGCTTGCTGTCCAGTACATAGTTAGGTGTTCAAAAATATGAATTCCTTTCTTGGAAGAAGCAGTTCACCACAAGAACAATATCCTTTTTTGGCTTTTTCAAACAATATATGTTCAGGCATAAAAATTCTAATTGGTTTACCCTAAAAAGTATACCCTTTGTTGGGATATTTACGGATATGCAAGTTAGAGGATTGTTGTGGTTTGAATGGAAAATGCCCTCCATAGGCTCCTGTGTTTGAACATTTGGTTGTATATTAGACAACAAATGGCTGAGAATGTGTCATGGGACTATCAGGTACCACCAAAAGAGACAGGGTGGCCCTGCTTCATTTGTAGCAAAACGTGAGAAGGAAAGATGCAGAGACTATCCAAGGTACTAAGGAAAATCCACCTAAATTTTTAACAGAATGCTGAAGGCTGAGGATGGGCAAGCTGAGGCACTGAGTCATAGATCCAGACCAGCCCCCTCCCCCCCCAACACACACACACACACACACACACACACACACACACACTGAAGCAGTATAAAAACCACTTTGGTGCCCAAAACTGGGGTGGATGGAGATGAACCAGCACTGAGTACAAGCAAGAAAGACCCCTATTCCAACAGGACAACAGCCTTCAAGGCACTGGGTTGGGGAGGGATGGGGAGTTGGCAAAGCTCTGTCCCTAGAAGACAGGCAAGAAATGAGTTCTATAAAAGAACTATTTGCTATACAGGTGGGGACTAACTGTCAAGGGAGAAGGAACACAGATCATCAAAATCAGCACTTTGCTTTGGACTCAAGGACACAAGATGGGCAAACCAAAAGTGACCACTAACAAGCAACAAGGAACAAGCAACCTACCCTGAAGACAGGGTAGGTCCACCAAAGCTTGAGAGCCTACCTTCTGAGGGCAGGTCAAAACTCAGGGCAGATCAGGACTAATCAGTTAAAACTCAGGCAACACCAAGCCAGAGTACAGGCAGGGACAGAGATAGCTGAAGACCACCATAACAAAACCAAACCCAGTTCATATCCTAATCAGACAGACACAGTATCTGCTATGATAACTTGGAAGCCACTACCATTTCCTACTACTTTCACTCCATCTTTTTCCCCTCACATCCATCAGATAATTCAATCGAAGTATGATACAGAGAGAACACAACCAATAAATAAAGCAATGACTGAAATATTCATCAAAAGCACTAGTAATTTTATAAGTTTCCAAGCTTAGGTCAATAAATTTGATAGAAAAAAAATGGCCAATATGCATGAAAACTTTCAGGCAAAGAAAGGAATATATTTCCTCATTACACTAGAGTCAGGTATGGCTCGAGCCTTTAATCCCAGCAAAGGAAGAGCTCTGTGAGTTTGAGGTCAATCTGGACTATATAGTAAGTTCCAAGACAACCAAAGCTACCTTTTATAGGCTCAGCAGTGCATGTAAACTTCCTGAAAGAGAATGGTCAGGAGAGGAACCGATGAACTTGAGTGACAATCAGTAACTAACTGCCCAAACTGAAACAGAGAAAAGAAGGTATGAAAGAGAGGGCAACATCAACAATTTATTGTGGATGCCGAGTCAATTAGGAAAAAAAATTGAAAATTTTCCAAAATTAAAACATAAAAGAATCTAAAACCTGAAAAATACAAACAGAAGAAGACTTCTTCGTTGTCAGAATAATTCAGATTTTCCCATTTATAATGATCTGTGAGTCACTTTTAAGGGTAGGAAGGAATCTCTACATTCCCACTTCAGCAAATCTGTCATTCAGATCTGTTGGTCCAGGGTAAAGAATATCTTCCTTTTGGACCATTCAAACATCCATTTTAACACACCTTTTTTAAAAGATCTCCATAGTTTAATTACAGGAAAAAGTGTCTATGGTTCCTGGAGAATACTATAATCAGCGTGTTTTGTTTTGTTTTGTTTTTTAATACAAAATGCCAGCCTAATATACCCAAATGATCTGCATCCATGCAACAAAGACATCTGTTCAACTATGTTCACAGCAGCATTATTTGTATAGCAAGAACCTGGGAGCAACCTATATGCCCCTCAACTGAAGAATGGATAAAGATGATGTGCCACATTTACACAATGGAATACTACTCTATGGAAAAAAAAAAAAAACAATGGAATTTTGAAGTTTGCAGGCAAAAGGATGGGGCTTGAAGAAACCATCCTGAGGTAACCCAGTCACAAAAAAGAGGAACCTGGTATGAACTCACTGATATATGGATTTTAGACATAGATCAAAGGATCACCAGCCTATAATTCATACCGCCAGAGAAACTAGGATACAAGGAGGAATCTAAGAGATTCTTACAAGGTCCCTAACAGAAAGGGAAAGGAATAAGATCTTCTGAGCATATTGGGAGTGTGTGTGTGGGGGGGGGCAGTGAGTAGAGAGGGAGCTGGGAGAAAGAGACGGGGAGGAGGGGAGAAGATTGAGTCAGGGGGCGAATAGACGAGAGCAAAGAGAGAGAGAGAGAGAGATACCATAATAGAGAGAGCTATTATAGGTTTGAAGAGTAAACTGACTCTAGAGAAATGTCCAGAGACCTACAAGGATAATCCCAACAATCTGAGTAAAAGTGGAGAGTTTACCTTAAATGCCCTTCCCTGATAATGAGATTGATAACTAACTTATATGCCATTCTAGAACCTTCATGTAGTAGCTGTTGGAAACAGAAGCAGACATCCACAGCTAAACACTGAGCTGAACCCCTGGAATCCAGTTGCAGAGAGGGAGGAGTGATAAGAAAAGGGGTCAAGACCAGGCTACAGAAACCCACAGAGACAGCTGACCTGAACAAGGAGGACCCCCAGACTGATAGCTGGGAAACCAGCATTGGACCAACTCAGATCCCCTGATCATGGGTCTCAGTTAGGAGTCTGGTAGTCTAAGGGACCTCTGACAATGAAACCAGGATGTAGCACATTCCCATGAAGAGATATTCCCTTAGCCTAGAAGCAGCAGAGAGGGCCAGAGTCCCTACTCCAAACAACTTGACAGATTTTGATGATCCTACCTGGAAGGCATCAATCACCCTCCTTAAAATGTTTTTGGCATTTATTTTATGCATATACTGAAAAAGAAAAACCTTCTATGGTAGTTGGAATGAAAATGGACACCTTAAGCTCATATATTTGAATACCTGGTCCCTAGATGGAGAAATTGTTTGGAAAGGATCAGGAGTGGTGGCCTTATGGAAGAGGTGTGTCACTGGAGGGGGGGCACTTAGAGATTTCACAAAACTCATGCCATTCCCAGTGTTCCCTCTCAGCTTCCTAATTGTGAATCAAAACGTGAGGTCTCAGCTGTTCCTGCCACCATGCCTTTGCTCCATCATCATGGATTCTTACCCTCTGAAATCACAAGCCCAATTAAATGCTTTCTTTTGTAAGTTGCTTTGGTCATGGTGTTTTATCACAGCCAATAGAAAAGGCTATGTTATTATTTCATTGTAATACTTAATAAGAAAAATAAGATACTATATTACATGTATTTTAGGTATTTAAACAGTTCAGTAGTAAAAACAGTAACTACCTCTCTTAAAATTATGGTTTTAAATTGTGCATAATTACACACTTGTAATCCCAGCACTTAGGAGATAGACAGAAAGACTAGGAGTTCAAGGTCAACTTCAGCCTCAAAGCAATTTCTAGTCCTGACTGGGCTACAGAAGACCTGTCTTAAAAAAATAAATAATGCTACTTTTCTGGAAATAGATTATAAAAGAAAACTAAGACATGGCAGACATACAGGTTTGTAGAGGCATATGACCAATGCTGAGCAAAAACTGAAGTACCAGATATAAATGTAGCTCTGAACCCCATCTCTCACCATTTACCATGTGTCCCCATGTGGGACAGCTCACTACCCAGATGCAGAAGTGCTATTCAACACAACACCACAATTATTACCCCACAACTGAAAAAGGCTCTGATCAATATGGAAAATACCCATTAGTACCCACACCACAGGTGGCAATGGACTTTTAGCATGATATACTGTATTCTAAAGACATAACTATAGGGCACATACACTTACAGCAATGAGTATGTCATTTTTAAAACAGCATTACTTGTTTGTCAGCTTTTAGGCAACCTATTAGAGACATATCAGTTGGGGAACAGACTAACACCACAGAAAATTTTATTATTTAGGGGAACGAAACATCTTATAGATAATGAGAATAATCGTTCAAAGTCGCAGTGACTTCCTGAGAACAAATACAAACACAACTCAAGAGGAAAAGCAGTCCTAAAGCCAGGCACAGAACCCAGAACCCAACCTGTCCATTTACTATTTCCAGTCTACAGTGGCACAACAGCATAAAAATCTTTGTGGAACACTAATGTAGCTTTTACCTTTTCCATAATTTAAAAACCCAAAGGGAAAAGGCACATCAAATATATTCAGAGTTTTCTCCAACGTGTAATAAATAAGTTTATTTCAATCTTAACCAAGGCTGTGGCAGGTTTTTGTTTTGTTTTTCTTCATTGAAATGCAATAAACCCAAAACAGTGGCTACCTCCTTAGCTATATACATGACATGTCTGTGAAAAGCTGTACCTTAGATTATGCTAAAATTTTAATAACAATTTTTTCAGAAACAAACTCTTCCTCAAAACTACACAGTGTGTGTGTGTGTGTGTGTGTGTGTGTGTGTGTGTGTGTGTGTGTGTGTGTGTAGTTTTTTAAGACAGTTTTTCTTTGTGCAACCCTGGTAACCTTGGCTGTCCTGGAACTTGCTCTGTAGACCAACCTCAAACCCACCTGCCTCTGCCTCCTGAGTGCTGGGATTAAAGGTGTATGACACCACTTCCCGGCTATTACTGATCTAGATAACACACATTTTTAGTACTCCTATAAGAAACTACCACAAACTTACAGACTTTAGCAATGTACATGTATCTCCCATTTCTGGGAGTTAAGTCTGAAACTGTCTCACCTGGCTACAAGAAGAGTAAACACAGGGCTGGTCACTTCCAGACACTTCAAAAGGAACCTGTCTCCTTTCCACATCATCCCCCTTCTGCAGAGTCTTACAGTCCCTTGGTTGAAAATGAGCACTCACCTTCAAAATCAAAGATGAAAAGCATGCTGAGTCCTCACTGGGTATCACCTTGACCTCTTCCATAGTCACATAAACTAACTTAACATGATATTCTTTGACCTGCTTCTCTCACATCACTTGATAAAAACATACATGACCACAAAAAAGGCAGCGTTCAAGGGCCTGCAGTATCTTCTAGCTTCTATGTCAACCCTTCGAACTCAGTTCACATGAGTTTATATGGGTTTTACTATAACTGGATTTCATCTGTGCAAGGGTACAAGAGACAACACCAAGACCCATACAATACTCATAAAAAACTAAACTTACTTGTGTATGAGTTATATAGGGAATAACAACAAAGCATGGAGTATCGGTATAGAAAGTACTGAGATGAGCCCAAGGACTTATCAACACCTCTTCCAGAAGTGGGCTCAGAAACCCCCTCCAGCTGCCTCCCGGTTCTACTTTAGCCAAGGAACATTGAGCAAAAATAGCCACTTCATTATTAGTGGAGTCATCTATTCACTTAATGTTCCCCCCACCCCAACCATTCTGCATATACATGCTAGATGAGCAACACCAGGGATAATTCCAAAGCTCAAACAACCTTTACATCTTACCCCGTGTCCTACCACCCACTTCTGCCTGCATACTACTCTTTAAACAGTCACCTTCATGGTGTCCACTTAAACATATTTGCTTGGGCAACATGGGGGTAGCTCCAGTAAAAATACTTTTAACCAAAATTACATATTGTTGGAACATAGTCCAAGAATGGAGTCAGGTAAGGAATTCTGAGTATTTGTGAGAAAACTCCAAGAAAGCAAGACAAAAGCCTTGAGACCCCAGTCTTGTCAAAAATATGGAATTATTATTGGAATGTGTTTTCATACTCCTCCCAGGTGTAGTGGATAGAAGTGTGTTTAGTTCAAATTACTTATTACAACTGGCTATTGTTATTTGTTTCTATGCCTCTATGGAAAAACATGTTTTTGTCACATGATCTCCCACAAACTGTATTTAACAAATTAGCAAACAAAAAAGTTATGATTTATTTTTCTTTCCAAATACCTTATTGTGGTGGTTTTACATAAGAATCACTAAGGTTTCTTTTTCATTCACTTCAACTCTTAAAAACCACCAACCTTCTGTGATACACTTTAAGATACATTAAGATTTCCATTAAGAATACTTTCTGCAGACATCTGCCAGGGTTGGTAAAGCAGCTGGTATTGACTCTAGCTGTGTGAATCTGTTCAGACCAAGTGTGCAGATTTCTGAGGGGTCTCTTCTCTTCCACCCTCCCCCTCCATAACCCTCAAGGAAAAAGAGAGAAAACTATTTCATCTCAGTCTGTAAAAAGAAAAAAAAAAAAAAAGATGCTCTATCACTGACCTAGCAACAACTCTATACCTGATATCTATTTGATTAAATGCCCAACGTGAACTAATATTTACATATGGGATGCCTTTTCCTATACGAGTAAAGACACAAAATAGCACTAACACTCATGTACTAAATTGCTCAGTGAACAGGTTCCTTCTCAGGGTAAGAATGCTAAGCTGAGTTTAGCTTGCTTCCTTAAGCATTTATTAATTGACTAGGCCAAGAGCTGTTGAACACTAGAGATAGTGGGATACAAGACAGTCAATGAGATCTCAAGAATCTTCAAAGTTCTCTCTTTTGATAATATGTATTTCTAAAAGTACTAAGGATAATTACCTAACTTCAGACCAATGATTATAATAGTTACTTTTCATTTCATCCCAATTCCAAACTTCAAAGCATAAACATCACTAATTTTTCTGAATTTTGGAATATCCAAATGGACTAAGAAGAAAGTTTCTAACAGGTATGGGACATATTAACTATTCTCAAAGAGTTTACATAACAGCTGAACAAAGCACAGATATGTGAGTAATTGAACTGACTAAAGAAGTAGTTAACAATAGAGAAGAATAAAAGACAAAACTGGCTCATCTCTATTCTGATCACATTGGGAATAACTGCAGAGGCTTTAAGAGAAGAAAAAAGATTCGTATACTGTCAGAACAAAAAAAAAAAAAATGTAAATGTATACACATGTCATCTCCAACTTCCAGCTTATGGCTCTTGTGAGCACATGAGTCCAGAGCTGGGGTATGTCTAAATCAAAATAGTTTACGACTGAGATGAAGTGATAAGGAAAAAACCAAAACAAGTTTGGAGATCACAGAAGAACATCAGAAACAGCACAAATAAGGGAAGCACCATATTTTATATTCATTCTACCAAAATAAGCCTCAACAGTGTAAAACGTCAAGAAAAGTGGCAGGGCTGCTGACCATGTTTCCATAGTAAATGTATTTCAAATCCACAGATTATGTAATCATTAAAATACTTCTGAGATTTCATTTTGTTTACTTACAAGATGATATTTAAATATAAAATAAAGGGTTAAAGTAGCTAAAATAACTGTGCCCAAGTCCCTGCTTTATTACTTGACTCATAGATTTGAGCATATGCTAGAACCTTTTGGTAAAAAAAGAAATTGTCCATGAGCCACCTTGTTTCCAGCAGGCTGGGCAGGAAAAGGGACCTTGCATCTGACCTCTGAAATTGGGGCAATGCTGCTTGAGCTATCTGCAAATTATCAAATAAACAAAGAAATGGGAATGAACTTTACATTAACTCTACACTCCTAATTGAAAAAAGTCTAAGGAACTCTTATCTAAAACTTTGTTTTCATCTGTTTCATCAAGACTAGGAAAGAAAAAAAAAGAGAGAAAGAGAAAGAAAAGAAATGGAACAATTAGACTAAACACAAAAGTATGCCTGCTTCCTCCTCAGAAGTGCAACACCTCAGCAGCTGCTCTAGTTAGAGCTCCAATTTGAGTTAAGGTACCAAAGTCTGAATCAAAAGCTAAACTTAGATGCCTTCAGGAAGTAATGTAGTGCGTACAAGTGGGCAAAGCAGCTTGCCTGAAGACATGGAACAGTTGGGAAACTGAATTTTTATGCCCTTCTTAAGATACTTAAATGCAAAATATTTTTAAAACCTAAACCAACCATGTTTGAAACCTAGGATATATTTTTCGGCCTGTGCTGAATGAAAGAGACCACTCTATAAAGGGCAAATCTCTCAAAGTTCTTATTAGCATCACCTGATAAGAAAATAGTCTACACTGACACATTACTATTTCATCATTAAAGCTTTAAAATAAGTGCATTAGGTTATTTAAATCCACACTATATATAACAGTGCCTGCTATATAATAATTAATTAAATCTTAGATTGGTGGTAGTAGGATCTGAGCCCTCCTATTGGACATCAGGTATTTCTGTATAGTCATCTACCTTTCAGCTTCTACAGCTACACAGCAAGGTCTCCACATTAATGCTGGCTGTTTCCCATCATACCTTGTCTATACAGCAAGATGTCATTTTGTGAATTGTAACATCTGACTTCAAGTAGACAAACTGTACTCTCAGTAGGTCTGAAACTGGTCAATACTAACTACAGCAATGGTTCTTAAGCTTCGTCCTGCAGGAGAACCATTCAGAAAGCTTGCTCCAACAGGACACAGAAGCATGGGAATGGTGGCATACACCTGTAATCTCAGCACTTGGGAAGCTGGAGCAGGAGCTTTGTGAGTCAGAAACCAGCCTTAGCACATTACATCAAGGAACACAAGAGTTAAACAGAGGAATGGATGCTGTGGAGGTGTATAACTTTTTTTTTTAAACTGGTTTTAAAATATTTTCACAAGTATGTTTCCTTAAAGCTTCATAGAATGCTCATTCTCACTGAACCCAGAGTGGGTGGATGTCTGGCAATGGCAAAGCGCACAGTCTGAATACCAAAAACCTACCCTTGCCTTTGTATCTGCCAAGATGAAGACAACAGCTGACCTGTGCACACTAAGTCTTGGAGAAAACAATGAAATCATCTGTTCTTTTGAAGACTCTGAAGCATCAATGCAGCACAAGACCTTAGCTTAGAGATTCTGATTTTGCTAATCAGCTCCACTTGAAAGCCCAGCTTTTTTACTTTTGTTTGTTTGTTTTCCATTTGCTGTCTACCACGGTCAAAAAGCACAATAAACCTGCATATTAAAATTTAATGTGATTGAGTTTTTATAATGTATGATACAAAAAGAAAGCACCCTTGAGTGACTTGGAATTGACTCTATAAGAAGGCCTTCCATTTCTGCCAGCAAAAATCTGAGGAAAGCATGCCAACTCATCTCCACAGCCCTAACACCCTACCACAGAGTCATAAGGGAAGGAGAGCATTTGGAAACCCTCTGTCTTCAGTTTGTCTGATTATAAATATCTTAAGTATACCAGTATATACATAGCTAAGTAACTTAACAATTCAAAAAGGATTTACTAACTGTATGCCAGGCACAGCTGAAAAGAAGGGACTGGAATATAAACTGTCAGCAAGTGTTCACCTAGTGGGCACTAGTGAGAAAAATCACACGTTACTAAGGTAGAGATGAGACACATCACACAAGGGCAAGTCCTCATGGGCAAACAAAGCACTCCAGACTCCTGAAAATTATCTGGGCTCTAAAGCCTGGGAAACATCTCCCATCTACTCACTTGATTCCAAAGAGCACACATCATCTGAAAGTAGACACTTACTTTATCTTAAAGAGATATCAAGAAAGATTATCATGAGTTGCATTTTTGCTACAGAGTCACCTGTACTGATATCAACTTAAAATAAATAAATAAATATAAATATAAATATATATATATATGTAAAATTACAAACATTTCTTCAGTGAGTGTCTTTATGCAAAAAAGAAAAAAAAACTACAAAACAGCTTGAACACAACTGTAACCAACAAACAACAAACCCCTTATTATCCATCCTCCAGCCAGCCCCATGAACTGCTGGACAAGGGCTCTAGACAGCAAGCCTCCTTCTACCAGTTCTAGGAATATCAGCACCAAGTCCTAAGACAATCACTAGGAGCTAGACATATGTTAGCCTTCCTGCAGTAAAGAACATGATCATGTTAAAACTGCATCCTATCTGGGTAGTGGTGGCACACACCTTTCATCCCAGCACTTGGGAGGCAAAGGCAAGTGGATCTCTGTGAGTTCAAGGCCAGCCTAGTCTACAGAGCCAGTTCCAGAACAAGGAGGGGGGGACAGGGGGGGAGGGAAAAAAACTTCATCCTAGAAAGATGCAACAAGTAGCACTTTTTAAATTACTCCTCTAGCAATAGGATCATGGTAGTCACTACACTGAAAGATGACTAAAGTGCTGGACTTACTTTTGTATAACTTGTTCTGAAACCTCAGCTGCCAGCATCATACAGGTCACACTAACTTTGTCAAATGTCAGCAACTCAGCTTTCTAATGCTGGGGAAGGGAAGTTCAAAAGTAAACAAAGATGAAAAAGGTTTAGAGAAGAACAGCAAAAATTACTTGCAGTCAGGTATGCATACTGATGAGGCAGCAGGATCACTGAAACTTCCAGGCAAGCATAGCTAGCCTACATAGTGAGTAGGATTCTGTATCACAATGAAAAAAATAAGTAAATAAACATACTAGGCCAGCAAAGCCTTGTGTATAATGCTTTTTTATTCTTGCTACCTGAGTTACAAACTCATAATAATATCCCCACAATAAGTACAAAAAAAAAGCTACTAATGAGAAACCATTTCCTAAAATACAAACAAAAGAAAAATCAACCTGAAAATGGATAAAAGTTTATCTTAATTTGATAGCAAATTTAAAAGAATTAGATACTAAAGTATATCCTAGCAGAAGGTAATGGAATGAAATTATGAAGGTTATATAAAGTTCTTTGAGGAAGGGCTGCCAGAATTTTATTTCCTACATCATACATCATATGTTCAAAGAGATTTTTTTACTGGAAAACAGAAAGGATGTACCTAAAGAAATATACAATAAGTTACCAGGCCTCCCTACATTGATCTTTAAAAACCTAAGTCTGTTAACACAGTTGCCATCTAGCTACTCAGGAGAATATTGCAAATTCAAGGCCTGAGCAAGACCCTGTGATGAAATAAGTTAAAAGAGAGCTAAGAAAATCTCAATGGTAGAGGGCTAGTTTTACATACATAAATTCTAGGACTGCAGAAAAATAAAGAAAAGAAAAAAATTGAAAGAAAATACCTCTAAGTCAAGGACTCAGGAAACTAAGGCAAGGGAACTGCTATGAATCTGAGACCACTCTGGGCTCCAGCCAGCCTGGGTTATTGAGACAGTTTCACACTGTATCAAAAAAAAAAAAAAAAAAAAATTTTTTTTTTTAATAAAAGAAGAAAGGAAGGAAGGAAGGAGGAAGGAAGGGAAGAGGAAGGGGGAGGGAGGGAGGGAAGGAGGGAGGAAGGGAGAAAGGGAGGGAAGGAAGAAAAAGGAAAACTCAGATGAAAAAGTAGGAGGGTTACCACAGTTCAACGCTAGCCTGGTCTACATAATGAGTTCCAGGATGAGCCATAGCTATATAGCAAGACCTGTCTCAGGAAAAAGGCTACGATTTTGTTTGTTTGTTTGTTTTCAAAAAAGAAATCAACCTCCTAAGATATAAATAAATGAACAAAAAGGAAATACTGATCAAGGGATATTTCAGTTTTCTATTATGCTTAACCCTTAGTCATGTCAAAATAAATATTAATAACCGATAACATTCTGTCAGTGCTGAGACTTCACTGGGCATTGCCTTAAGGACTCTACATCTGAACTCACTCTGTGACTTAGATACAGTTGTGATCCCACTTTAAAAAACAAGAATATTGAGGTAAATAAGGATCAGGATAAACAAATAGGCCGAATAGATGTTTATTCAGGGAGAAATAACTTACAACCTAGACAGATGAACACCAGGAAATTCAACCCGATCCTCTCCTGTCCGAGTCATGCCAGAAAGAGAGAGCGCCTTCCTGGCCCCCTCCGACCTCCTTCCTCAGGTCACCTCCGCCCATCGCTCCACCCCCCCAATGGGAGTGGTCAGTGCTACAGAATGAATAGACTGTATCCCAAGGATCTCAAACACAGACAGCCCAGAGCTGCAAGAATGAAAAGCAACAATATAACAACTCACATTGTAGATGTTCCCCTTTCTGTTCCCTACACAGCCATATTTGCATAGCTGAACTAGCAGGGATTTAACCTGGGCTTTGAGGATGAAGCTCACACTCACAAAAGGTGAGTAATTCCCATAAGATTGTAATTCCCATAAATGCCTATTACAAAGCAGCGGCCAACCTTAAGATTGGCCTCTTTGAGGGAGAAGTGGTGAACAAAGGGGTCAAGACCAGGCTGGAGAAACCCACGGAAACAGCTGACCTCAACAAGGGGGAGCTCATGGACCCCAAACTGATAGATGGGAAACCAGCATAAGATGGACCCAGACCCCTTGAACATGTGTCTAAGTCTATAGTACCTATGACAATGGAACCAGGATGTATCCCTAGTGCAGGAATGGATTCCAGGAGCCCATTCCCCATGGAGGAATGTTCCCTTAGTCTAGAGACACAGGAGAAGGCCTAGGCCCTACCCCGAAATGATTAGACAGACTTTGATGATTCCTCATGGAAGGCCTCACCTTCCCTGGGAAGTGGAAAGGGGATGGGATGGGGGGGGGGGGTCTGTGCAGGACATGGGAGAATGGGAGGGAGAGGGAACTGGGATGGATATGTAGAATAAAAAAGAAAGAAAAAAGGAAGGAAGGTAGGAAGGAAGGAAGGAAGGAAGGAAGGAAGGAAGGAAGGAAGGAAGGAAAGTTGGCCTCTTTGCTACAGCACAGCCTGAAAATCATCAAAATATGACTAAGTCGCTATAGCAGGTTTGGTGAATAAAGACTGGGAGGTGTCCCAAAGCAGAACAGAAAAGGGTTACATGAAAAGAAGCCACTCAGCTTACAGGACACTTTAAACTGACCACTCTACATCCTTGAACTTTGCTTTCTAGTCTAATCCAATATAGCCAGATTTGAATGAAATTCCTCCCAATCTTTAGTAGTAGTAGTAGTAGTAGTAGTAGTAGTAGTAGTAACAGCTTGAGTCCCCCAAAAATTGCTAACTAGAGCTGATGTCAGACCCTCAGGAGAGAGGTCCTATCCCAATGATTGATAACTGGAACTGATACTAAGCCCCTCCACTGGCCGGGAGGATACTTCTTGTCCCTCAGTACAGCCCTTAGGGGCTATGCTTAAACTGAAGACAATGCTTTCTCAGTCATTAAAAAAAAAAAAATAGAAGGAAATTGTCTCCAGATTTGCTTCTGGCTCTTATGGTTTGCAGGAAAAAAATAAATAAATAAAAGATGTTCACATACTGGACTTGGACTAACCCAAGAAGCAAAATATCTAAGCTAATGAAGGTACACCTTTCAGAACACCAATGATTTCTTTTCTTCTCTGGATTATTTTTCTCCTTTTGCTTAAATAATTACAAATAATGATTAGTATGTAAATTTTTCTCTATAGAATTGTATGGTTTTCTTTCTAATAAAAAGTTTTTGAATTTTTCCATATATATTTTAAGTTGTAATTATATCCCTAGTTAATGTTAAGTATTTTAAATAATTGGAAGATTAATTATTGAGACTATGGTAATCACAAAAAGTAAAATAATAACATGTAAACTGTTATCATGAATAATTAATTTACTTCTTTGATTTGGTGCAGATCAGAAAAGCTATTATGAGAACATCTTGTTAAATAAATCAAATATGTGGTGGCCCAAAACAGGAGATCATAATATCCATTTAACTCTACTTAAAAGTATAAGTGAACATTTTCAGTTAGTTGCTTATAACACCCCAAAACTGAGGAATGGCCTTTCACATGCTTCATGTACAGGTAGTTAAGAATAACATTGCCCAATGTGCTGGTTCCTGTTGGGCTGCATTATAGAGCCATCTTGTTATAGTGAAGGCCTCCAGACTGAAGTAAGCAGGGCAATAAGAAACACAATGTTGTAGGAGGAGGGTTTCTTGCCCCAAGGAACATGGTATGGCTTCTCAGAAGGTCAAACAAAAAATAAAGCCTACAGCCACAGAATCCAGGCCAGAGTTCCTGGGCCACACCCACATGCCAGCTGCTCAGGCACCTCAGGAAACCAGCCCTGCACAAGCAGCTGCAGGGCCCAGAACACACAGGACTCAGTTCTGGGTCTGCAGAGCTATTGAGGACAGAGTCAGTGCTGAAGGGAGATGCTGCAGAAACCAATCTTCTGGCCCAGCTCCCCTCCTGTTGCTAACTGCTTCTCAGACATTTCTACTCAACCTACCCTCAGCTTATCTTTTTACTCTAATTTCTAAGTCCTGAGAAGAACGCCCACACTTATCAATTCTGTTCTACTCACTCAAATACTCAAATAATTCAAATAATTTACAAAATCAATTTATATTATTTCAAATATTAAACTGAAATAACAAAAATTCAAATAATTCACACAAATTATTAAAATTATTTTGGTCATGCACAGTGTCTTAGGCTTATAATATCTGCACTGAGGAGACTAAGGCAGGTTGAGCTACATGGTCATAGCCAGGACAGCCTGCACTACAAAGTGAAAAAAATGTCTTAATAAAACAAAAAAAAAAAAGTTTTCATTATTAACCTAAGTAACTAAAATAATTTTAATTATTTGTTAGGTCTCAAACTGGGACAAATGGCTGAGGTGCCTATTAACATATCAAAGTGAACTCTGGCTGCTGGTTTCCCTCAATTCCTACCTGTTATGGAGAAATCCTGCTGGCATACCCTGACCCCTCCTATCCTGAACTTTCCAGCACAGGGACTGGGCTGAGTTTTCCCTCTCTCAGCTTTTCTGATTCCTATATAACTCAGCCATTTTACTATGCTGGCCTGGTGGCCTCTTTTCCTCTTGGTCATAACTTTGTTCACACTCCTCCCCTGTCCTGGTCCAGTTTGCATGTCATGTTCACTCTTCACTCTCCCAGATGCCTCTGCCTCTGCCTCTGCCTGTGCTCTCCCTTATATCTAAAATAAAAATCTCAACCCCTTAGAAGGAGTCATATACTCCTCTTATTTATTTTTACATTCATTACTAAGCTACTCAAAATAACTAAAATAATAAGCATCACTTGGCTTGATACATATAACTTCACATCTTTCCGAAGAAAGGAAGATGCCCTCTACAAAAATATATTCTGGAATCTTTTATTTCCCAAGCTTTTCTCAGTCCCTTGGGGGCTATACAGTTCTAAGTGATCTCCACTATAAATAGATCTGCAGAAGATTATTTCATCTGCAGGGAGCACATTGTACAATAACACATATGATCACATATGACACACAGCTAACTATGAACACCAGTGCTGCATATGTCCATTCATGACAAGTAATATCTAGAGAGTAGAATAGGTTAGCATTTAGCACCTCTAAGTTTCAAAGCTCTTAACATACTGGCAAACCACTACAGAAAATACAAATATTTTTTAACTAGTTTTAGATAGAAACAAATCTTTACCAAATGTTCATTCAGTATGAAATTCTTCTTCTTTACCCAATATTTCAAAAATAACTAGATTTAAAAAAAAAAAAAAAACAGTGTCTGTGATTGAACTCTACTAATGTACATCTATTGTCTATAGGCTATAGCTCAGCACTTCAACATTTTCATTTTACAAGAATATTCTTTGAAGATATTTTAGTATTTTAATTGATCAATTAATTACATTTAACTATGTAAAAATGTGTTATATTTGTTTATGCTGCATTTGTTTCATGAAGTAACGATGTACTCTGCCTGCCTAAGGCACCTGATTGGTCTCATAAAAAGCTGAACAGCCAATAGCTATGTAGGAAAGGAATAGGTGGGGCTGGCAGGCAAAGAAAATAAATGGCAGGAGGAATATAGGCTGTAAAGAGAAGGAGAAAGAGGAGAGAATGAGGGATAAAGAGAGAAAGACACCCAGGGCCAGCTAGCCAGGCAGCTGCCAGACAGACAAACAGAGTAAGACATACAGAATCAAAGAAAGTAGAGCCAGGTGGTGGTGGCACATTCGGGAGGTGGAGGTAGGTGGAACTTTATGAGTTCAAGGCCAGCCTGGTCTACAAAACTACACAGAGAAACCATGTCTGGAAAAACCCAAAAGCCCGAAGTCAAAAAATAGATGAAGAGAAATAGGCTAAATTAACTTATAAAAGCTAGTGAAACAAGTATAAGATAAGGCCAAGTATTCATAACTAATAATAAGTCTCTCTGTCATGATTTGGGAGCAGGTGTGTGGCATTTAGCACCCAACACGAGGCACAAATTGCCACAGAGAGCCTGGAAAAAGAAAAGAAAAGAAAGAAAAAAAGATACACGTCCTTTAAGAGGTTCTCCCATACAGCAAGCATTTGAGTAGCAGGTATGCTAAGTAGAAACAGCAAGCTAAATAAAAACACCTATCACAGTGTGGGGTACCAGATTCCTAGAGCTGAGGCAGTTGAACACAGTTGCTCCCAGTTGAAAGCAGCTCTTT
The DNA here is from genome assembly GCF_943737965.1 of Phodopus roborovskii. Lineage (NCBI taxonomy): Eukaryota > Metazoa > Chordata > Mammalia > Rodentia > Cricetidae > Phodopus > Phodopus roborovskii. The sequence continues at coordinate 6,436,181 of NW_026126485.1, forward strand.
TCCAGGTTCATGGAGCTTAAAGCTCAATTTCAAGGACACAGAGCAGGGTAGAGCCAGCCATCAGTTCAAAACTGCTTAGCAATTTAAGGTTTAACTCACATGGTCAGAAAAGGCTAGAGACATGCAGTAAAGACAGGTTCAGACTGAAAAAAATCAAATCATCTAAATAGGTTACAGTTTGTTTAAAAATGTGCATAGGCTTAAGAAAAGAAATGGGTATAGATAGTAGTAGGAAAAATAGTTTATAAATCATAAAGTCTTTAAAGAGAGAGTAATATAAAAAAAAAGCTGAGTAATGATGGGAAATACACTGGGAGTCTGGATCCTATATAGTGTTGTGTTGAATTGTTTTTGAATGCTATAAAACAAATGACAGCTGCTGAGATGCATGGGATTGTAAAAGGGACTCCTAAATTAAACCAACCTAGATACTTTAGCAATACCTTAACTTTAAAATAAATTCAGAAAATGTATTGCATTGGGAAAGATATTATGCTTTTATTTCCACAGAAAAGGAAAAGCTGTGGATTCCTTCAAGGTTAATAGAGATCATGTTTGATCAGAGGAGACACCCTGAAAATCTTGGCTACAGACATAAAGAAATAAACCCAGAAAAACTATAAAACTGATCCCTCTGCATGGGAACAGTTATGAAACTGGATAACAAATGTTACAACCAGTTTTCCCAGGATTTGACCATTATCTCAATTTTCTCAGGATCCCCTAAAGATACCATCTCCCTCAGACAACAGAAAGAAGCCTAGAGAACACAACACCCAGATTCCTAAGAGGTAGGCTGGGTGATTTTTGGTTATTTGGAGGATTATGGATGTTTGTCATCATTTACTGGGGATATAGCAATATAGTATAAAAAGAAAACTACTCATCTCAAATATTGTACACTGGTATGGATCTTGGTATATAGATATAAATTTAAAGTTATTTATGTTAATCTGTGTTTATGTTTCTACTCGTTTGGGGTATTGTGATTATGCAGCTCATTTTTAAAATGTAGTATATAATTAAGAAATACAGGTTAGTAGTTAGTCATCAATAATAATCAAACTTGTAGTTATGTTAGATATACATATATACATATACAGGTTAAACAGAGATATATTTTAGATAGGTGATCTTCAAATGCTTTTGTCAACATCAGCTTTTCATGACAGTGAGACAGGTCTGTTCCTAACAGCACCAATCTAGTTCATAAAAGGATGATGGATATTGAAGAACCTCCATATGAAGTTTGCTTTCGTTGTAGCAAAGCTAGCCATTTGAGCAAGAAAGCACCCTTGCCTCGACTGCTGACAGTATGCTGTATAAACTGAACAAGCAGGAAGGAAGAACACAGGAAAAACACTGCCAGACTTTGCCAAGATAAGGCAGTAAAGTCCTTCAAAATTTCTGCTTCATAGAAAAGTCTGCCAGATATTCTAAACCTGTAAACTGAAAGTGGATGACCCAACACTATAGGGAAACCTTGGGTGACTGTCCAGCCAACCAGATATCTCTATCATTTCTACAGTTTTGGAAGTTGCTTGCTCTGCACTTCCTGTTTACTCAGGTAATATATCTTTACAGGGTCTTTGATGGAGTTGAAGACTAGATAGTTATAGTTACAGTTTTCCTTAGTTATGATAGGAGGTAAATTAGGTATAGAGTTTGGACTCATCGAGATAGGATAGATACTAGAGGGATTTCTCCAAATTTACCAAATGCAAAGGGCTGGATATTGTAAATGTAATTCTTACCTGATAATTGTTCTTACTGTATAGTCTTACTATGTTAAAATTAAAACCTTTCTTTTTTAAAAACAAATAGGAGGGATCTATTAATACAATCAAAGTATCATTTTTCACTTAAGTATTCTTTTTAGAATGTAATGTCCTAATTGACATAACCAATATGCCAATAAACTTTTGAAAACTTTAGAAACTATGAAGTATGGTCAAACTTTATATGAAGTGTGTACTTCACATGGAGTAGGCGTTTAGGAGCTAAAGGACTCTGTATTAGGAAAGATGGTAGGGACTGAATCAATGCATAACAACCTCAATTACTTAATTAGAGGGTAGTGACACACAAAAGAATTATGATTCTGCAAAGCAAGAGAATCCATTGTCAGGAAAGGCAGAAGTGGAAGCAGGTATGTTAGTATGCACATGCCACTCTACCATTCAGAAGGCTTAGACTGAGGATGAAACTGCAATAAGACCCAGGCCAGCCTAGGCTATAGAATGAGCTTGAGGTACATGAGATGATGAGCTACACATAGACCATATCTCAAAAAATATAAATAAATAAAAATAGGTAAAGATCATAAGAAACATAAAATAATCAGTGCTATCTTCACTATAACTTGTAATTGACCATAATAAAATCAGATTAGGAAAACAGAGTGAGATGAAGTAATTCCTTGTTCTAACCTTAGCAGGGTACATGGCAGTTTTAGAAGTTTTAGAATGCTGTCTTAGAAGCCATTTGAGCACAGGGTATGAAATCAGATTTTGAGTGACCCTTGTACTAATAATCAATGGATCACTCTACATGACTATCACTACACCTCTACAGCTGAATTCAAAATTCAGCAAGGACATGACCAAAAGGAACAGGTGAGGATTCCTATTTCAATGAGTTCTATTTACTAAATGATGGCATCTCTCTAAGAAACCTATAACAAAACACTGTTATATAACAAAACACTGTTATGCAAAACCACACTGGCTTTCCATCGTATTTCTATTCTTTGGTATTTGCTTCAAAGTTCAGGCATATCAATTGCTTTGTTGTTCTTTGTATCCCTTTAAAAATAAAACCTGGATCCCTCTATGTGCTCAAGGGTCTAAACACAGAACAAATAAAAAAGGAAATATCCCTCAAAGGTGTAAAGGGAGAGGAGTACTACAGAGACCTTTCTTCCTCTGCTAGTCTATCTACATAAGGACATATGATCAGCCCTGCTCCCTTACACCAATCCCTTCTGTGCAACACAGCTCTTATAAGCAGCCAACTGGTTAAGCCCTGTTATCATTATTGCAGCTGGTTTACTGAGATCTATGCCACCAGAGGCAGGTTAGGATGAAATTTTTCTAGGATTTTTCTCTCAAAAATCATGAAGAGAATGTTTACCACACACATCCTGTTGAGAGAAGGCACCCAGGAAGAAAACTGGCCATTTGGCAGATTATTAGCCATTTCTTCTTTCACATGGTGCCCTTGAAGAAATGTGTACTTATCTGTTAAAGGAATCTAACTAATTGCTCCCAAGACAGGAACCTGTGGAATAGGACCCAAGTCACTGTACATAACAAGCCTCTTACTACCCATTTCCATCAGCCTGTTGCTCCAAAAATTTAAAAAAAAAAAAAAAAGCATCCAGATAGCTTAAAGGCTAACAAAATTACATATATCTAGATACTGGTGCTGGATGAAAAGTTATATCTGAATTTCAAGCACAAGTTTATATACAAAGGGCTTCTCAATTTCTTCTATGCATTGGGATCCTATGAGGAGCTTTCAAGCTGCCAACATGAACCAAGTGTTACAGGTGAACAAATCTGAGCCCCATGGTCATGACTCACTGACCTGTTCAACAACCTGTCCACCACTGCTCTTACCCTGACCAAGAATACAGGTAAGTTCAGTTATTCCCCAACAACATGAAAAAATTACTTTTAACAGTAGCAAATTTTACAAGTTGTTTCTCCAACCAATTCTCTCATTTTTAAGACAAATCAAACTAAGTGGGTTTTTTTTTGTTTGTTTGTTTGTTTGTTTTTGCCATCATCTACGCTCTCAGCTATTTATAAAATAACTTCATTTTATAAATAAACCATATGGCAAACCCAAAAGAAAGAAGTCACAAAGCACTTAGGGTGTCATACATACTTAATTTTTCTGTCTGTCATAGTTCATCTTATCAACTTGGCTGGATTTGGAATCACCATGTAAACATATTCTGGGTTTGTCCTTGAGGCATTTTTAAAGAGGTTTAAGGAAGGAAGGAAGGGAGGGAGGGAGGGAGGGAAGGAAGGAGGGAGGGAGCTGAGCACCAACATTCATCTCTCTCTGCTTCCTAACTTCAGGCACAATGAGACCAGTCACATTAGGCTCCTGCTTTTGCCATGTATTTTGCCACAACAATGACAGAAGCAACTAACTGTGTGTGTGTGTGTGTGTGTGTGTGTGTACGCATGCGTGTGCGTGTGTGTACATTGATGATTTGCCTGCATGTATGTCTGAGTGAGTGTGTTAGACCCTGGAGTTATACACAGTAGTTAGCTGCCATGTGGATGCTGGGAATTGAACCCAGGTCCTCTGGAAGAGTAGCCAGTGCGCTTAACCACTGAACCATTTCTCTATGCCACTAACTTTGTCTTAATCTACAAAAGTACAGTTTCAAATTAACTTCTTTTTTAATTTCCAGTTTTATTTGTATTTCCCCCATTTTTGTTACACAGATGTTCAAACATATTAAGAAGCAGAGAGTAATACTGTGAATAGTTGGACTTTCTCTACTCGCAGCCAATAACTGCTTAAATTTTCTCTGCCCTTCCTCTGCCCATACATGTATCATCATCGGCCCAGACAAGTAGTGGACAGATGAGAGCCTCGGATAAATCAAGACAGGCTTCAGTTGTGTGCTAAGTCTGAGAAAATGTTTTCTAATAGAAATAAAAGAAGAACTGCTTTGGGAAAGGATCTTCCTTAATCACCCCCAAGCTAAGCCCTAAATGCATGCTTATTTTAGTACTGGAGGGCAGGAACTCTTTAAAAATATATATGAACAGTGACGAGGCAACCAAGATGGCAAGCTCTCAATACATGTTTGATGAATTTAAGTGTATGAAAAGAACCTGCTCTATTTATGGAAATCATATTTAATTTGACATCCCTACTATACCACTATTTCTTCACATTGGCAGAAGGCAAAGCTTGCTTCCGGTAAATAATTCTAATAGGGAACCAAAAAGCTTTACAAAGAATACAATTATACTGCCAATTCTGTCACACATGACAATTTCAACTAAATATTTAAGTTCCCAAAGCACCTACTCAAAAAGGCAAGCCACTTAACAACACTTGATTTTGAAGAATAAGAAAAGGACTGGTTAGGTGAGGGTCTTCCCTCTCCTTGCATTACATTTTGGAAAAAAAAAAAATACTTAGTAAAGTTTCTGGTTTACAGACATGTGAGTACTTCTAGAGTTCATTTTCTTCATAAATAATTCAAAAGAGAATGGAGATCTCCAAGGTTAACATTCAAAATTCCACATTTAATATTTTAAATGCACCTTGCCTAGTAGAAAGGAATACAGACTAACATATTCCGTCATATCCTGCAGGTTCCAATTCTCTCCCTGGGCTGTGTAACAAAAATGATCTTGATATAGCCCCACGGCAATCAGAAGTTCATGTGGGGAACACCTCTAGTCTGTGCCTCCCTTCCCAGAATGTCTCCAGAAGATAAACTATGAAACTTACTCAGTCTGCCCTGAGTTCAATTGAATATGTGTTTAGGCTACCACCTGCTTGGATGAAAAAGGTCCCATGACTCTAGAAATATATCTGCCTGTGTGACCCTTGCTATAAAATAAGTCCTCTAATTCAGCTAAAGCTACAAAGGATTCAAAATGTCTGCTTCCTTGTTTAGAAATGTCCAGCCCCCATGCTTTAGTGTCTGCTCCAGAAGCTGCACTGGTAAACTATAAAACACAAACCCAAGTAAGTGGAGGAACATACTACAGGTAATGAGACAAGTGCTATGCACTCATCACAGATGTTATTCACCAAAGAAACCAAGAAACAATTGTCCTTGCCTTATTACTGATTTTTTTAACTACTAATTATGCATACATTAAGATCTGTAAATGCCTAGCACATAAACTGACACAATGGGATCATTTGGTACAGCAAGGATATGGACCCTCATCTCAATATTAACAGCAGAGGAAGTGAGTTTTTTGGGGGGATGGGAGGCTTCCAGACAGTTTCTCTGTATTGCTTTGGAGCCTGTCCTTGAACTAGCTCTGTAGACCAGACTGACCTCGAACTAACAGAGATCCACCTGCCTCTGCCTCCAGAATGCTGGGATTAAAGGCGTGCACCACCAATGCCTGGCCAGGAAATTTTTTAATAGGAGCCACCTTAAGCATTTCTGGCAGAATCAAAACTCCTGTCCAATATCAGAAAGCCTACACCATAGGTTTTGGACTTCGTTAATGAAAAAAAAAAAAAATTTCCACTACACTTAATAGTTTATAGAACATTTTAAGTCTAGGATCTCCTTCAAATGCACAGATTGTACCTATACTACAGATTAAGCCAAGACCCTGATCACTTTAGACATTTAACCTAGGTCACCACAAATCATCACCATCATTATAATAACTTCATTTTGGGCATCAGGGAGAAAGTCTTTCAACATTACCCATTGGTGTAATTAAAAGTCAACTGCCAAGTGTGTATAAAAAATTCTTCATGTCTGGCTAGTATGGTTTAAGTGTTTCATTCTGTTAATTTTGGGCATTCCCAGGGTGCCTTGAAACTTGTTCAGCCATTCCTCATATTCCTGAGCGTATACATGTTCCTCCACAAGTTTACAAACAGGTGCAGGCCTCCACTAGGGCACAGCAGCTGACTGCACATTCCAGCAGCTGGCAGGACACCCAGGAACAGGAACAGGAGGCTAATAAGATACATGAAGGTATCCTAAGACCTTCTATCAGGGTTGTGGAGAGCTGTGATGTCCCTTCAGAATTTGATTAAGAACTGTGTCCTACAATAGCAACAAGTATTTTTCTCTTAGGGTCCTCCTTGTCTCCTAGTTTCTCTGGTGGCATGAATTGTAGGCTGGTGATCCTTTGCTCTATGTCTAATATTCATATATGAATGAGTACAAACCATGCTTGTCTTTTTGTGGCTGGGTTACCTCACTCAGGATGGTTTCTTCCAGTTCCATCCATTTGCCTGTGAATTTCAAGATTTCATTGTTTTTTGTTTTGTTTTGTTTTGCTTTGCTTTGGTTTGCTTTTTTTCCTCGGCTGAGTAGTACTCCACTATGTAAATGTACATTTTCTCCATCCATTCATCAGTTCAGGGACATTCAGGTTGCTTCCAGGTTCGGGCTATTACAAACAAAGCTGCAATGAACATATGTCCTTATTGTATGAATGTGCATCCTTTGAGTATATGCCCAAACCTACAGAACCAGCTGACCTGACCTAGTAAGAACTCATTGACCCCAGTAGTAAAGCTGGGAAATCAGCATTTGATTGAACCTAACCCTCTGAATGTGGGTGCCAGTTAGGAGGCCTGGGCAGTCTATGGGACCTCTGACAGTGGAACCAGTATTTATCCTTAATGAAAAAATGGACTTCGGGAGCCCATTCCCTTTGGAAGGATACTATTTCAGCCCAGATACATGGAGGTTGGCTTAGGCCCTCCCACAAATGATGTGACAGACTTTGATGATCCGACATCGAAGGCCTCACCATCCTTGGGGAGTAGGTGGGGAGGTAGGTTGGGAGTTTGGTAGGGGGCATAGGAGAATGGGAGGGAGAAGGGGGTATTAATATGTAAAATGATTGTTTCTAAATAAATAAAATAAAATAAAAATGTTTAAAAATAGCAACAAGTATCCAAGTGTTAGAAAACTAAGGTTTAGCAAAGAGTATAGCCTGGCTTTTAAAGGAACTAGCTGTTTTATGTGGAGAACAACACTCAGAGATAACTGGGCCACTAGCACTGGGGAAAGGTCATTCCATGGCACAACTCTTCCTTGAAAGATTTTGAAACATTCTCTTCTATTAGTGTCTCATCACACCCTAAAAACCAAGCTCACAATGGAAGGCAGAGTAGAAGCCAGACTTCCTCAGGCCCCAAGAATCAGGAACAAGACAGGGTAGGCATGGTATCTTAAGCACTGAATGTGCCACAGCCATATCCTAGACCCCAAAAGGAATGTCATCCCCAGCCAACATGTTAACTGAGCTTGTACATATGGGATGCATAGACACACATACATGAATATATTAATCCCAATGGATCTGGCTTACTGTGAAACATGCCATGTGGCACCCTAAGCCTCAGAGAAAGGGGAGGGGTTCAAGATCAAGCACAGAACAAATTACTGTTAAAAGCTTAAAAAGAGCTCATTAGAACTCTTCAAAGATCACAAGGTCACACTATATTCTTCTAGCTCATACCTGGGAAAACAAAGAACTTCAACAGTTCTGTGTAACTACAAAGAATTCACCTTTAATGGCAATTTGGAGGGTAAGTTATTAGTGTTCTTTTTTTACATTCTAAGGCTAAAGGCTACTCTGTGACCATAGCCAAGACAGCAGTAACCTTTTTCTATACTTTAGAGACCATCAAGTACAGAACAAAGGCAATAAAGGCTGGGATAAGGCACACAGGGAACTCCAATTACAATAGGTATGCATAGGAACTCGTCTGGCATTGTTTCTGAGTCTAGATCACTCCTATCACTCCTTACTGTCACTGTATTTCTGGACTTTTACTCATAATTTGATACTAATTACCTTGAAGATGACATTGCCTCCGAACAGATCACATCAGAAAGATAATTCCTCAATAACAACCCTTCTCTCTTGTTGCTGACTAACTGTTGCTCCTTTCAATCAACACTTGATAAAGCAAATTCAACATTTAAATTCTTTTCCTATTAGCCAATCAAAATTATTGCTAGCTACTATCATTGCCTATATTATTATTAGAATGTAAGGGAGGATCATGTGTTGAAATTGATAAATGGTTTCATATCCCCTCCCTCATAAAAGAAAAGCAAGAAAATTAGTAGTCTAATAATCTTATTTTTATATAGAAAAAGAATAAGCTAATAGGGTATATTAGACATTACGCAATACCTTTGTACATTTCTACAAGTTGGCATCATCAGAACCACCTGGAAACCAGGGGAGAGGCTTACAGGAGGTTCCTCCTCTCTGGAAGTCCTAAATTCTCAAGTATGAGACAGGAAAGAGTTTCCAAATTCTAATAGATTGTCCAAGGGGAACTGCTAGTGACAATGCTGGAACCACCACCACAGAGGGTACAGAGCAAGTATGCAAATTTCTGTAAAAACATAGTGGCCATTTGGGGGTCAAGTTATATGTAAAAGAAGAAGTAAGAACACATCTATCTACAAATACTAATCTTACCTTAGACCTTTTGCTTACTAATTCTGTTCAGAATAATAGTATGTCAAAGGATCTGCACCATGGTCAGACATACACACACTCCATACCATGTCTATGGCCATCACAGTATAGATGTACACACACACATTGAAGCTACATCAGGCACCCATCATCTCACCTCTTTACTTTTCTGCCAACTTGTCCTAGTTAGGGCTGCTATTGCTGCAACAAAACACCATGACCAAAAAGCAAGTTGGGAAGGAAAGGGTTTATTTGGCTTACACTTCAGCATTGCTGTTCACCACTGAGGGAAATCAGGACAGGACCTCAAACAGGGCACAATTTCTGAGGCAGGAACTGATGGAGGGGCCATGGAGGAGTACTGCTTACTGATCTGCTTCCTCCCTAGCTTGCTCAGTCTCTTTCTTATAGAATCCAGGACCACCAGTCCAGGGATAGCACAACCTACCATGGGCTGGGTCCTCCCCCATTGATCACTAGTTGAGAAAATGCCTTACAGCTGGGTCTCAATGGCAGCATTTACTCAACTGAGGCTCTTTCCTCTCTGAGGACTCTAGCTTGTGTCATTGACACACAAAACCAGCCAGTATACAACTATAGTTGACACTTGAGAGGATAATGTGAGAAAAGAATGGCATGCGTCCATACATGAACTCCACTCTACATCAACTATCTGGTTCTCCTCCAGAGGAAGAGGTGTTTTATTTTTGTTTTTTATTTTGTTTTCAATATAAGTGTTCTAAGGGACTACAGAGGTGGGTCAGTCAGTAAAGTATTCATTGTACAATCATAAGGACCTGAAATCAGATCCCCAACACCCACAAAAAAGACAAGCATGGTTGCATGCACCTGTAAGTTTAGTGATAGGAAGTAGAGATAGGCATATCCCTAGAGCTCACTGACTTGTCAAGACAAGCGGCCAGTGAGCTCCAAGTTCAATTAGAGACTTTGTCTCAAAAACTAAGCAATAGAGAAAGACACACAACACACACACACACACACACACACACACACACACACACACACACACACAAAATGTTTTAACTGTTTTAAATGAAATTAAATAAAATGCCACAACATTTCACATTTGTTATACATGTGTCACACAATAATAAGATGAATGCAAAAGTATCCACACAGGGCACTATTATTCTAAAGATAGAACAGAACTTGAAATAGAATAGAACGTGAGAGAAGCTTGACCTACATCAAATCTTTCATTAAGTCCATTTTATTTAATAAATATTCATTAGGCATCAATGATGTGTAGGAAGTCATGTCTAGCCACCCAATGGCTTCCAGTCTGTAAACTTAAGGGGGGGGGGTGCATTTGAAATGTTACATATAGCAATACATATTACTAGTTTTACCTTGAGTTCTAAAAGGCTTTCTAGGCCCGTGCCTTTCTCTACCTACAGATGGGACATTCTCCCACAAGTTAAAAAAGCATTCATAGTCATTTAAAGCAAATCTTCCAAACTGGAGTTTGTTTAGATACTCAACCAAGAACAGCAGTAGACCTCCTGGGCCAGAGCTCTGTTGCCTAATTTCCCATTCCCAAAACAAACCAAAATTTATTTATAAAATTGTGTTATTTGCTATATATAAAATCTGTCATTTAAGTATATAAAAAAACAAATTTTTATAAAATTTAATGATGTGATAATGGTAATACAGATAATTTTAAAAAAAATCTAAATTTCCCACTATGAACACATATTATTTTAATAATAATAAAGGCTTTTAAAGTCATCCTAAATCATTATATATTCGCCATTGGATAAAGATGATACAATAAAAAAATGAACAGCAAAAAACAGTACACAGTGACTGTGTGCTGCTTGAACCTTTTACCCCCTTACCTTATTACCATTAATGGCTACAAGGCTTCAAAATCTGCATGGAATCACAGCACATCCCCACCCATCAGGGCCATACACTAAAAAAAGAGCCTTCAAGCAGGAGAAAAAAAAGAGAGAGAGAAGAAGGGGGAGGAGAAGATAATAGGACATATTGGAAGAGGGAATATTAGGATATAAATGAGGTATGGGAGAAAGGGGGTGAGGGCAGAGAGGTGGAGAAAGGGGGTGAGGGCAGAGAGATGAGAGATGGGAAAAGAATCTCCCCATATGGAAATGAAAATTTCCCATATGGAAACTTATTACTTTGTAAACCCATTTTCTTTTTCTTTTTACTAACTTGTTTAATGTTATTTTATGTGCATTAGTATAAAGGTGTCAGATTCCCCTGGACCTGTAGTTACAGACAGTAGTAAGCTGCCATGTGGGTGCTGGGAATTGAACCTGGATTCTCTGGAAGAACAGCCAGTGCTCTTAACCACTGGGCCATCTCTCCAGCCCCAGTAAACACATTTTTGTATTAAATTTCAGATAAATTCTAATACTAGGAAAAATCACTTTTTTGTTGGAAATGGTAAAAATTAAGTAAATATGAAATAGTGCAATCAACTGAAAGTAAAACAACAGAAAATGAATTTTTCCTTTTTACATTTTCCAAAAATTCGAAGATTTCACAAGTTTTGTCGTTATAGAATATGCTATGGGTTACAGAGAATCAGAATCAGAATACTGTACATATGTATTATATAAGCTTTCAAAGAATAATTAACTCAAATGTCATGTTCAGAGTGCTACAAAATAAAATTACCTTTAGTTTAACCCCAAATCTCAAACAATTTGCCAATAGTTCTCTATTTTAAGAAAGGAATGACAGTGTTAACTGAATCTGCCCTCCTTGTTTTATTCTGTCTCTCTGTCGTTTCTTGTCATCTATAGCTAGCCTTTTCCTCATCCACACACCCCCCAACTCACGTATGAACTTGGAACTGCTGGACTGGTTCTGACTGTAGCCCAAATGAGGACCATTAAGAGTCCCCTGGTGAAGAGGAAAGGGGCAAGGACCACTGAACAAATTGGAAGCATGGGGAGAGGTGGGAAGGAGGTAGGAGAAAGAAGAGGGGAGAAGAAGAGGGTGAGGAGAACATGAGGGATCAGGAAGACTGAATGGGGAGATGAATAGAGGAGAACAAGAAAAGAGACACATCAATAGAGGGAGCCATTATAAGTTTAAAGAAAAATATGGCACTAGGAAATTGTACAGAGATCCATGAGGATGACCCCAACTAGGAATATAAGAAATAGTGAAGAGGCTACTTTAAATGCCCTTCCTCTATAATGAGAATGATGACTACCTTAAATGCCATCCTAGAGCTTTCATCCAGTAGCTGATGGAAGCAGAAGCAAAGATCCACATCTAAGCATTGAGCCAAACTCCTGGAATCCAGTTTCAGAGAGGAAGGAGTAACGAACAAAGGGACCAAGACTATGCTGGGAAAACCCACAGAAACAGTTGACCTGAGCAAGTGGAAACTCATGAACTTCAGTCTGACATCTGGGGAACAAACATAGGACCAAACCAGACCCCCTGAACATGGGCACCAGCTAAGAGGACGGGGAAGTCTATGGGGTCTCTGGCAGTAGAACCAGGATATATCCTGAGTGCACGAATGGACTTCGGGAGCCCATTTACCATGGAGGGATACTCCCTTAGCCTAGTGACACAGGAGAGGGCCTAGGCCCTACTCCAAATGATTTGACAGATTTTGATGATCCTTCATAGAAGGCCTGGGACTCCCCAGGGAGTGGATGGGGGATGGAATTGGGGGGATTAATGGGGGAGGGCATGGGAGGGTCATGGGGGGCATGGGAGGATGGGAAAGAGAGGGAACTGGGATTAATATGTAAAGTAATATAGTTTCTAATTTAAATAAAATTTCCTAGAAAAGAAAAAAAGGGATGTATAAAAGAGCAGAAAATAGAATAACAGATATACAACAATTACAACTTTTTGGTAGTAAGAACCCACATGGAAGACACTCAAAAAGCACTTCAGAGCCAGGTGTGGTGGCTATGCTTCCAGCATTTGAGAAGCTGAAGTTTCAGGACAGCCTGGGCTATACAGAAAACTCAAGACTAGTCTGAGTTACATAGCAAGGCCCTGTCTCAAAAACACAGGCTAACAAACAGAAACCTTACAATTTTAATTTTTGTTCCAATCCAATAAAATACATTTCTAAAAAGTACTTCATCTAAAACACACTGTATTTTATAAGACTATGTGCCTCTGAAAGCATTTTTTATATATATAATTTTTTTATTTAATTTTATATAACAAAGTCCAATTAAATGAAAACAAACATTTATACACAATATTTGGGAATTTGGGCATCGTTCTTCTGAAAGCATTTTTTACAAAATAATTTCTTATGTTTTAAAGGTGGTATCTATGTGTGTACGTGTGTGTGCACACACACACATGCATGTACATTTATGAGTATATGTCATCCGTATGGATAACCAAGAGGTCAGAATGGTGTATTAGATCCCCTAGAGCTGGAGTGACAGGCAGTTGTGAGCCATCCAATACTAGAATACTGGAAAACTGAATGTGTACTCTCTAAGAGCAGGAAGTGCTCTTAACTTCTGAGCTATCTCTCCAACCCCCTGAAAGCATCTGAATGTTTACTCTGAACATTTGCCTAAGAGTTCTCACCTTAAAACGTTTCCTCATCCTGAATCTGGGGGTTATCTAAATACCAACCCTGCTATAGCCTACTGAAGCAGGCTAAGTAAGTGGCCAGAAAAAAAGATGCCCTGTTCCCTATTCCTGGGTAATCCTTCATCATCAGCACTGACACCATCACAAAAGGAAACATGGGAAAAGAAATTTAAAGGACAGCTATATAGAAAAAAAATAACCTACTGGGAAAATATGTGGTTCATACAAATTACAAATTGAGCTATCCCACATTTTGAATACCCAGGATAGCTAACAGAATAAAAGTTAAAATTTTAAAAAAAAAAAAAATCTAGGCAACAGGTAGACATGATGAATCATGCTGAGGATGCTAGCCATCAACAAACTGAGGCAGTAAGACTGTGACTTCAAATCTAACCTGAGCTACATAGTGAAACCCCAGATCAGACTTTGCTACAGTAGTAGGACCTTATTTCAAAATAATCATTTTTTTAAAGCTTAAGCAATATCAACTTCAATAAACTGGCATATGTATTCCCCCTATACAAAGCCTGCTGCTGTCTGTGAACTGCCTGATCATACTCCCAAACACTCTGAGACGAGGACCCAGTCAAAAAAACATGAAGTGTGTCACCTCAAGTCCACCATACACCCTCCCAACTCTCTTCCATCATGGCCATAGGCTGAGACAGAGTGGCCTATAATGCCACTTGCTGAGGCTACAGAGAAGCTGGGCTCAACCTTAACTTGAATATTTTATTTTAGAAAAGAAAATAGTATAAAGGTAGCACCTAATAGCTTTTTCTACCCACTCAACCTGCCCCGCTTAATTCTCATATCTAACCACCACCCTCTCCAAAAAAAAAAAAAAAAAAAAAACTGAGAGCTGGAAATATATCTCAGTGGGTGAGGGTGCTTGCTTCACAAGCAGGAGGACCTGAGTTTGAACTTCCAGCACCTACATAACAAAAACCAAACGAAACAAACAAACAAAAAAGACAGAATGTGGCCAAGTATGTCTGTAACCCCAGCATTTCAGGGCAGAGTTCCTAAAAGTTCTAAAGACAGCCCGATAGCCTAACTGAAATAGCAAGCTTCCAGTCCAGTGAGAGACAAGGCAATAAGGCATAGAGCAATAAAAGGAAACACCTGAGGTTCTGGTCTAGCCTCCATATGCACATACAAGGCATGTCTACCTACATATACAAGCAAATTTCTTTCTCTCTCTCTCTCTCTCTCTCTCTCACACACACACACACAAATTAATTAATTAAAACTTCATCTTTCTAAATATTTTCTACCCTTAAATTAATGCGAAAGTATAAGTACTTTTTTTTTTTTTACATATTTCCTTACTTTTCTGAGCACTTATCCAAGACCCACAATTGTGAGCATCTCTCTTGATGATGCATATCTTGATGATATAATAGGAGATATGGCTCGGATTCATTAACTAAAAATAGCACACGGCCATCAGAGCCTTGGACCTAGGCATACAACCAGAACAATCCTAGAGAAAGAATCCTGGAGGATATGTCTACATTGCCTGCCCCTAAAAAAGAGGCAGATATTCAGAGCAGCATCCAAAATCATATTACAGAAAAGCCATAAGAGAGCCAGAACAGTCTTTGTAAGGCTATCTGTTGCTTTTCTTAACAAATGTCCTTCTTGCTAACTGTAGTTGCCTGTCTCTGTGGAGCCAAAAAGCGGAAAGGTTAACTTCTCCCTTCATACTAACATGGGCCCATCTCTATTTCTCATCTTCACACTATAAATCACTTGAGATGAATTCTTGGACCAATAATAACTTAGGGGAATGAAGAGCTTTTTCAGTTTCACTCACAGTCAATTGGGCATTTATACTTTGTAACCATGGAAATTGTTTTTCTCCTAATAAAATGATTAATCCTACACTCATGTTCAATGTGAATTCAATACAAATAATTCATTGCCACAATGCTTTAATTTCACTTCCTTAGGATGTGGCTCATAGGTGAGTTAAAAATTTGGCTTTAGAGCCTGAGTTCAATATTAAATATTTCTAGATTTGGGATGTACATCATTCATGTCTTCTCATATTTAAAAACACTCACTTATAATTAGAAAACATCTTGATGCCTAGAAAACAAAATCCCCACTCCTCAAAACAGGTTCTTAAGCTGATATGTCATCTATACAGTTGTATAATCCATACCATTCATGGTCAAACTGAATGATTTTTTACATGTATATCATTTGAGATATTTCTGAGCTTGGCTGGGACTACACCAGCAATTCACTAGATTTGTTGATCCTGGGTATAAAGCCAGGATACAGAAATAATATGCAAGGAAAGCCAAGGGCTGTTTCCACAGGGAGAAGGCGAGTGCCACATGTCCATTCACATCTATCTCCAAGCATGCAAACATCCACACGATGCAGCGCTGAGCCTATCCTTCCCATAGGCTTCATTAATTTACAAACTGAGGAAAGACCTCTGCCATGCCACATAGAAGAGATGCCCTGCATGCAGATGCAGCCAGCTCTGAATATCATTTCATATAAGCCAGGCAACCCAGCCTCGCACATACCCCACAAATCCATTCCCCAGAGGCTGCTGGAACTAGAGTACTTTCCTACAGGGATGTCAGCAAGGCTAACGCCCTGGTACAGGGCTCAGAAGTAGAAATGCTTGGTAAGGAAGGGAATCAGATTCTCTGGCAGTTGCTTGTGGGGAGACACACAATGTAGCAGGATTATGTGACTGGGCTGCTGTCTGTTAACTATGAACAGGAGCTTGCCAGAAAATATGTTGATGGGGTAAATTCAGGAAACCACCAGGATTCTAATAGCAATTAACAGTCCAAAAAGCCCTAATAGTTGAAATAAAAAGTCTACAATGACTTGGCAACTAAATAATCTCTTTTAAATGTTTATTAATAAGCTTTAATGCTGTAACACAATCAACATATGCAACCTGCATGCCCAGCCCCTTTACACAGCCTGTATTCCCATAACACTGTGAAGTGTACTTTAGAAAATGGATTCTCTTAAATAAATCCAATGAGTTTCCTGCAACATTTTAGGGAAATGTTTCAAGAAATATGTATTATCAAGACACTTGAGACTTCTGCATGGGTCCCTCTACCCACTAGCAAATCAACAGTTCTGAACCTAAAAGACAAAGATAACATTTAAACAAGTACTGTCCCAATCCAGGTAAGGAAACAAATTTCACTAAACAATTATTTACCCTGGGGGAGGAAAAAGTGTTCATTTCAGGCTCTCCACTGATATAAAAGGCTTCTCAGAAATCCCAAGCAGCCATACCACACCCTCTTCTGATTCCTTCCACTTCCAGGCACTCCACAGAAACAGCTGTAGAGGAACATAGAGAAAGGCATCCAGAGTACTACAGACCTTCCAATGTCAAGCACGCCCAAGTACCTAGCACTTTACCCTGGGCAACACCCAAGGCCCAGCAGAAAAGAAACAGGACCTGTCTGCAGGGGACTAAAATTATGCATCAAGATCTAATAATGATCCAAAAAAATTACTCAATGACAATTAAAAGCATGTAACTTTTAATTTTTAGGACAAATCAAGTACAGTGACACAGTCTGGAATCTTAGCAGTTAGAAGATAGAGACAGGAGGATCAAAAGTTCAAAATAACCTTTCATCTCACAGGGACTTTAAAGACAGTCTTGGCTGTGCAAGACAGTATCTCAAGAAAGAGGGCAGGGAGTGTTGTGTGATATTTTGTGTTCTGACAAATAAAGCTTGCCTGGAACTAGCCACTAGTTAACCATAGAAGCTAAGCACTCATGGCACAGGCCTTTAATCCCAGCAATGGAAGGTGGACACAGGAAATGATAAGGTGGGGTACAGACAGGATCTCAGCATTTTGGATGGAGGATTCAGTTAGGAAGCCACTGGCAGCTGCTCCCAGATCTCTGATCTTCCAGGTTTTCTCCCAATATTTGACTCATATTTTTCAGTGATTAAAATTAACTAGATTAATGGGGAGGGGCCTAAAGTTATAGTCCAATTGATAGGGTGCCTCCTCGTGTGGTTTGAACTCTAGCACTATATAAACTGAGCATGGTGACTCTCACATGTCATACTAGAATGAACTCTAGCACTATATAAACTGAGCATGGTGGCTCTCACATGTCATACTAGAACCCAGGAATCAGAGGCAGAAAGATCAGAAGTTCAAAACCATTGACTACATGGTTGCAGGCTAGCCTGGGCTACATATGACCTTGTCTTAAAACCAAGCAAATAAATAAATATCAAAGATATTCTGTGATCTGACATGTCTCCACTAGAGAACTTCAGGAAAATGAGCCTCTCTAGGTCAAGCAGTACCTCAGCAGGTAAAGTACATGAATTTATCATGCCTTTGGCAATGGACTGGGCTGCTTTTTTTTTTTTTAAGCTACTTACAGTCAATGTCTCATATTAACTATATCAAAAGTCTAATTCTTGATCTTGCTAGTTTAATCATTTATCACAAACTAAAGAAAGTACTTTAAATATCTCATTAAATGCCCTGGTTCAGAAATATTGAAAGAATGTATTTCTTTGGGTAAGGAAAAGTCTCCTACCAGGTTGAGAAATAGAGGGTCTGCAAAGTATGTTATGGCCTCCTAACCCCCAAAGATTTGACCTACTCGCATAGCTATTAAGTCTCAAACCCTAGGGCAAATGGCTGAGGTGCCTATTTAAAATATCAAAGTGGACCTGGTTGTCAGGTCCTCCCAGAGTCCCTCAAACCCTATCTGTAACAGGGTATGGCTAGCAGACCACACCCTCTACCCTGACCTCTCCAGTCCAGGGGCTTGAGTTGCCCCTCCCAATATAATTCAGACATTTTGGTTATCCTATTCTACGTTTGCTCTCTTGACTGTTGAGAGGGCATCTGGCTCCACCATCTCTACTTCTTCCCCTTTACCCTCTGCATCTCCATACATATACCACACTGCAGTCAGAGTCATGACTATTCTGGACACTCCCAGATGTCTCTGCCTCTGGCTATGCTATCCCTCTTATCTACCATAAACTTTCTCCTCTACCATTCCCAGAAGCAGTCATGCCCTTTCCTTTTTATTTCTCTTTTTCAATAGCAAGGCAGACAGCCCAAAGAAAGTACTGAATTTTTCTTTGACTGTAGTTGTTGAGCTTGAAAAACTAATATTCTCTTTAGAGAGAATGAAATAAAAAATAGCTCATCAAAGTGGCTCCAATTGTCTTATCTAAAGGGGCTGTCCTTTGCTAATCACATTTAGATTAACAGATACTGTACAAGGACAGGCAGGTCAAGGACAACACCACCTGACATTCACACTACTCCTTGGGAGGCAACCCCAAGTCCAATTAGAAGATGCCCCTCTGGGTATGTTAACTGTGGTGTTTTAAATAAGATTGGACTCCACAGACTCATATATTCAAAAGCTTAGTCATCAGGGAGTAGCACTCCTTAGAGGGATAAAGGGATGTGGCTTTGTTGAAGTGTATTACTGGGTGTGAGCTTTGGTTTCAAAAGCTCAACCAATCCCAGTGTATCTCTTTCTGCTGCCTGTGGATTGGGACATAAGACTCTCAGCTATTTCTCCAGCACCATGCCTGCCTGCATGCTGCTGTGCTTCTTGCTATGATGAAAATGGACTAAACCTCTGAAACTGTAAGCAAGTCAATTAAAAGCTTTCCTTTATAACAGTTACTGTGGTCATGATGTCTCTCACAGCAACAGAACTAAAACACTAATCAAAGAAGGTAAGGACAGCAGAGAATTCTGAGAGTATCCTGTAATCCTCTGCAGCATCTCTCCTTAGCACTACAACATAGGATATTTCCCAGCTGGGCTTTCATGGCAGCTGACCAATTCTTGAGCTACTCATCCCCCACAATAAACTTCGGTATCTCTGAAACAGTCACCCAATGAAAGAAGTGAGAAAAAAAATTTTAGAAATGTTCTGCCCAGTACACACTAGCCCACTACACACTAGACATATGGAGTCATTTACAATACAGAATACTAAGAGAGTCTTGCTTTCTGAAGATGAGGGGGTTTTCTGTTCTTATTCAAATACAACTTCAAATAATGAAGAGGCTCTGACTTTACACAATACATGGCATTAATATATGCCTTTTCTCCAAAATAATGCAAGGAAATAATTAGAATACTGACCATAGGTATAATCTACTGAGGTTGTGACAGGTGCCAGACATATGCAACTATTTTCATAAGAGATAATACTGAATTCTACAAAGAATGAATAGAATGCTACATCAAATTCTACCAGATAAACAAGGCCTACCAGATAATCCCAACAAGTAATGGCCTTGAAAGCAAAAAATTTAAAATAATAATAATAATAATATTAATACAAAGCCAGCTTCCTCGCCCTCTTATGTCTCTGTCCTGATTCTCAGAATAAATTAAAGATGAAAGACAGATGCTATAATACACAGTCTAATACTAGAATCCCAATTCTATTGACATTATACTGTTCTATACTACACTACAGATGTTCCTTGACCTATATATACAATCTGTTGATTTACAATTTTCTGACTTCTCAAAAGCACAAAAGCAATACACAGTCAAAAGTATACCTTGAATTACAGATTTTGAATTTTCCACAAGCTATTGTGATATAGTGTAATAATTTCTCATGATTCTGAGAAATGGCCACAGGCTGGAGCTCTCCATCCAGCTACACAATGAAAAAGAAAGACAACTGCCCAGCTACGAATAAAGAACCATCATTATATGTGCTACTCACATTTTCAGGCTTTTTAGACACAGCCCTATCATAAGTCAAGGAGCTATAGCAAATTATTTATTCTGTTCTATAAAACACTGTTAGCTAGTCGACTATTCTAGTCTATGTGACATTATTTTATAGTATGCTAACAAATACTTCTGTTCTATACTATACAACACTATATTGTTCTAGGCTGCCCTGATTTTCTGATTTTACATGCTCTATATAAATGAACACTTTACATATTCATAACATTACCTATCTTTGAATAATTCTTTATGTATTTTTCTATGAATTCTTCCTATCTTTGCCAAATTTGGTGTCATAATAAGAAAAACTAAGGTTACCACTGAGATCTCGGGGAACCTATGCTAGTATACACACACCTTCACACACATGTCCAAGGGTCTTACATGTTGAAGAGATGAGATTAAGACCAAGAGTTTTAGTGGAATGTCAGACAATCACCATTCAAAATAGTGATAGCTGCCAATGCTCTAGCACAGCTGGAGGTAGGTCACAATTCAACTTCACCCAAAGAAGGTCAGGGATTATTATTATTCATCATAAACAGTATGAAACATTACTTTTTTTTTTTTTTTTTTTTTTTTTTTTTTTGTTCCTGAGTGTGATGTGTGTGTATGCTTGCATGTGCTCCTGCGCACGCGCGCACTGTGCACAAGCATGTGTATATCAGAGGTTGATATCAAGTGTCTTCCTTAATCATTTTCTACTTTATTGAGACAATCTCTTGCTGATCCCGGAGTTCACCAATTCCAGATAGTGTAGCCAGATTCCTCCAGAGATAGCCTCTGCCTCTTTAGTGCTGGAATTATAGGCAGCCAGTATACCAATCCACCACCACCCCATATATGGACACTGGGAATCTAAATTCCAAGCCAAGTACTTTTCCACTTAGCTATCTCCCCATACCTCTAACTTTATTCTGATAAAAGTGATGAACCTGAGAAAGAAATAACAATCAACTCTATTAATGGCTACTTTCTACTTGAAGAGACTGGGTAGAAAGGGAGGTCTGCAAATAAGCCTCATGGAAAGGCAGCTAGATCTCCCATTAAGAGAATTCAACACTACACATTTCTATGGAAAGAAAATTCTTCAGAGATCAGCTGTAGATAAAACTAATATAAGACTAAAAGGAACGAAGATGCTAAAGTATTAAATAGACAGCATGTCAGTGCCCTTATCCAAAATTCTAACCAGATGTTTGTGAATATAAAAATCATTAGCCAGACCTCCTAGCCAATATCACCACTAACTCCCTGTCATTTTGTACTGCATCTTATATCCTGTTTCAAAAAAACACACACACACAAAGCAAACAAAAATACTGCATTATTTTAATATAATGCATTAACACCTTTAAACCTTTAAAATATATTTAACCTTAAATTATATACAAATATGCACTTCATACAAATTCAATGGTGAGAATATTTACAATTCCAAACCCTTCCTGAGAGAGCAACTAGAAAGTCACCACAGGCTACAGAGAAATAACTGCCCTTTAAGGAATAAAATATGTCCGTACACACAAAAATATAAGTATGCGATGCATTAAGATTGGCATACATGTAATTGTATACATAATCTGCACATATTCACACACAATCATGTACTTACATGTACTGGTATGCACACACAAGTGTAACACAACTACATATACAAATTCATACCTTCCACATAAATGCATGGAATGCATATGCACACATGGATAAACACATTTACATAGAGATATACATTCATTCACAATCACATAAATAAAAAAGTTATATGTAAACAAATAACATTCACATGTGTATCACATACACATGCATGCATATATATTCATACATAGCACAATATATGCAAACATTCACATACATAAATATGAGCATGAGTACATATACATGTCCTCAGAGGAGGTCAACCATTCAATTCTATGAAAAAAAATAGTATCAACATGCATACATATACTCATTTCAGACACATGAAAAAAACAAGAGTTCAGAAGTTAAAGGCTAACTGTGAAAGCAAGAGGACTAGAGTTCAGATCCCCATGTAAACACCCAAATACAGATAGGCTACCTGTATTTCCCACCTCAGAAGGCAGAGACAGGGAATCTCCAGAGAAGTTCACTAGCACACTAGCTGCATTGGCAAACTCTGGGTTTGACTGAGACCCTACCTCAAGGTATAAGAAAGAGGAGCTATTGAAAAAGCTTGTAGGAGTACTGTGGGCCTCCACATGTACCCCCACAAATTTACATATACACAAATACCATATACACAAGAAAAAAAAAAGATGGTATATTTCCTGAGTGTACCCTTCTGGAAATGAAATGAATAGGCTTGCTTTGTTGCACATTATTTTTTATTTCAGATAATAAGATTATAGGCACACACACATATGAACACATTCATACTCACACACACAGAACACACATTCTTAAACTTGAACAAATTCTGCTAATTATAGTCAGACATATATTTGACCTCCGAATGAATACACTCATTCTTTCAGTTGCCACAGTAACAACAATGAAGTAAAATAGGGCTGTGTATAGGGCTGTGTAACATGGTGCCACTTATTCAGTCCAACTTCCTGGGATCTGACCCACTTCTAACATTTTTTTGGTGGGGAGGAGGTCTGAGTGATTTCCTTCTGACTAAAATCATGAGATAATTTCTTCCCTTCCTGCTTTTTCTTTCCATGCTCTTTTCATTACCCTTTCATCATCTCAGAAACTAAATCATAGTTGTCAAAACTGAAGGCAAAGAAACAGCCTCAGGAGATATTTCCACAGAGAATAAGCCAAAGAGAAGAAAGGGATTCTTTATACAAATCTATAAAAACAGAAAGTCAAGTCTGAGTTACTTCACAGAATAGAGACTAACAGAAGGAAATCAGGGAAATAGATCCCTCAGCCCAGTTGAGAGCGTTGTGTATAAAACATCTGTTTGTCCCCTGTTTCATAAAGCTGAAAGTATAGAAAATAAGACAGGCAAGGACTAGCTGACTAGAAAAAAAAAAAGAGAGAGAGAAAGGGAGATATTTTTTTAAACTGCAACTGCTCTTCAAGGGTACAATGAGGACAGACTCTCAGCACACCACCTTATTTATAAGAGAGGGCTATAAGGAGTCACCGAACCATATTTTATAAGAAGGGGCTATTTATTAAGAGTCTGTAATGCCTTTAGACTTATTTTTAAAAACAAAAAGCAAATAATATCCTTGTAGCAGCATGAATCAGGTGCTCTACAAATACTAAGAATAGCCTGTGTGATAGGAGTCTTCTAGACTGCTCAAAACATAACCCAGGCAGACCAAGGGCTCCTCATGCCTGATTTCTAGGAATCTAATTTTAAACATTTTTACAGTTGAAATATCACAAAAAAATATAATGTGCCAAGTGCTATTCACACAAGAACAAAAAAAAAAAAAACTAACCAAAAATAAAGGTAGCATTTCAAGGGGGAAATCCTAGTAACTGAAGTATACAAACTATACCTCCTAAAGTTTTTCAACAGCTTTGTTTTTCTTTCAACTATACAGATAACCAATTTTCATAAGATAATAAGGATAATAATTAATTAAATAATTTGCTAAAGAATCTAAGATTTTCTTTCCCATGCAGGGAAAAAGTCTCACCTCCTAAAACTAGGCTGACAGCTCAATAGGTAAACTGATTTTTGTATCAGCAAAAGGACCTAAGTTCAGGTCTTCAACACCCACATAAAAGCTCACTATGTAACAATGCATATCTGTAACCTCAGTATTAGGAAGGGACATGATGATAGGGACAGCCTAGAGGCTCCCTGGCCAGCCAGTCTTAATAGATAACCACAGGTTCAGTGAAAGACCTGTCTCAAAAATTAAGGTGAAGAGAATAGAACAAGACTGGCTTCTACATGTGTACTCATCGGTGAGCACACATACACCACAAATGAGTACATATGGGAGTGGAAAAGGAGGCCATTTTCCTCTTCTCTCATCATCCATCATTTGGTAAAGTATTTACCATGCAAATAGAGGACCCTAAGTTCCATCTCTATCATCCAAGTAAAAGCCCATGTGTCATGCAGTCCTATAATAACAGAAATGAGAAAAGATAAAGGATCCCTTGAGCTTGCTGGATGCCCAGTCTTGCCAAATCAGTGAGTTCTAGGTTTAATGAAAGAACCTGTCTCAAAAGATAAGTAGAGAACAATTAAGAAAACACTCAACATCAACTTCTTGCCTACATATCCTTGCACATATGCCCAGAGAGGGGGGAGAGAGAAAGAGAGAAAGAAAAGGGAGAAATGTGGGGAGAATGAATTACATAACTACATACTCTAAAATAAACTCTCATAGTACTCCCTGATGTAAATTACTTCCAAACAGCCTTGGAATGACCAACAGGGTTACATTTACTTTCAAAAGGCTCTTCCACAGATTTAGATAGCATGCTAAAAATTAGCCATCAATAATAAACCGAAAATCAAAGTACACAGTGTTCTGTTGTAGAATATTAGTTTAAGATGTGTTATATTCATCTCTGCTGTGGAATATTTGTTTAATGATGCAAAGATGTGTTGCATTCTTTTATGTTGCATTTGTTTAATTCTGTAAAGCTATGTTACTTTGTCTAAAACACCTGATTGGTCTAATTAAGAGCTGAATGGCCAATAGCTAAGCAGGAAGAAGGAATAGGAGGGGCTAGCAGACAAAGAGACTAAAGAGGAGACATTTAAAAGAGCAAGAAGTATGGAAAGAAGCCAGCCATACAGCCACACAGCCAGTCACAGAAGAAGAAGAAAAAAAAAACAAAAAACAAAAAAAAAACAGTGTTTTAAGAATCACAAGACATACTCCAGATCTGAAAGTTCTCAGAACTTCCTTTAGGCTGCATGAGTGGGTTCAAAATAAAAGTCAATTCACAAATAAAGATAGGAAAGCATGTCCATCCTTGGGAACCTGGCACCACTGTTTATCATTTCCATGTATTTCAGTCTTCCTCTACCCTGATTGCTTCCTCTAGCCCTCTCCCTATATAAAGCTGTCACTTTACCCAATGTGTACCTTCAACACAAGCATCCTTTGAACCTAACACTTAGAACATGACTGTTCTCGGGGCCCAGCTTCCTCCAAGGTTTCATAGGAACTATTCCTCTGAATACTTGCCCTTTTTGTAATTGATTTCTGGGAAAACCTTTCTTCTCTAAGCTTTTCTTCTATTGTACCATTTAGTTCTCTTAAAATCAACCAGGCCTTTTCTCTGTTGTCTGACTCTTTCCAAATTTCCAAATTTGAACTTTCCTTTGACTTCTCTATTCCTAGATGCAGATGTTCTCAGCTACTAAACTTGTTTCTACATTCCAGATTCCCCAGTCTACCGCAGTCCAGGTTCTTCCCCAAATATCACTCCACATTCCCCAATTCACTACTTAATGCTATCCATAACTATCTCAAAGTTATGCCTGAAATGAAACTTGTCCTCTTCCCAAATTTGTTGCTTGGGATAATTAAGTCTTGATGATCAATTTTATGAGATTCAGAATTAACATGGATATGAATGACTATGATGTTGTTTCCATAAAGATTTAACAGCACTAGGAAGACATGCCCTTAATGTGGGTGATACCATTCCACAGGTTTGCATTCTGAAGGAAAAAGTCAACTAAGTACAATCATCCCCCTCTTCTCTCTCTCTCAAATCTCTCAAAGCTAACAATCATCCCCCCCTCTCTCTCTTGCTCCCTGTCTCTCTTCTCTCTCTCTCTCTCTCTCTCCTTCCTTCCTGAAGGGAGACACAATGTGACCAACTACCTCATGTCCCTGCTGCCATGCCTTCCCCACCAAGATGAACTGTACCCTCAAATTGTGAGTCAAAATAAACCAACCAACCTCTACCCTCCTTCCTTCCTTCCTTTTTATTTTTAACCAGTTCCTTGGAAACCAGAAAAATAATTAATGCACTTCCTAACTGCTAAAACTCACCATTACCAACTTCACTCAAAAATGAAAACCTCCAGCCTGGTCTACAAAAAGCAAGTTCCAGGACAGACAGAATTGTTATACAGAGAAACCCTGTCTTCAGGCTTCAGGCCTATCCCCATCCTCCTTCATTTTCTACCTCTACTCGGTCAATAAGTCTTTCCAGTTCACTTGTTCCCTGCTCCTTCTCTTTTCCTCTATTTACCAAGGTTAGTGACAGCCTCTAGGGTCATCTTCCCATCTCTCCTGGCTCAGGGATATGCAGCACCCAACCATCTCATGATTCTTTCCAAAAACCTTGGGACTCTATCCTAAGTTAAGAACTTCTCCATTCTGCCCTTGGATATTATGCACATTCATATTCTATCTCCCAAAGTCATAACAAGCAACAGAGCTGCAAAACATTCCTAGTCCCAACACCTAAAAGTACTACATAGAATATCTATGTTTATTCTATATAGTGCATGCAAACTCTTTAAAAATTATCTTCTTGATAATTTTGTGCCATGACCAAAAAGGTTGAACTGCCACAAAACATTCTCTAAGTAAGACTGGTATACACCTTGCTTAAGCAGCTGTTTCACTAGAGCAGAGATTTCATCCTTTCATCCAGCCACCCCTGGATACCACAGCAAGCTGGGCTTTTCACTGCTGGAGGTCCTGCAAGCTTCTGCTCTCACCAGCTGAGTTATACACTAATGATGAGACTGTTTTATTTGTTCCTAAATAAGTTTATGTAAGTTCTACTTGTTACTCAATAAAATATGACTTGAAAAAGAAAATAAGTGAGTCTATGAAAACTAAAATGAGTGCTCTACAAAGACCTGACATAGAAAAAAAAATGTTTTTAATTTTATTTTTAAAGGCAGAGTCTCACTATAGCCCAGACTGGCCTTGAATTCATAACCATCCTGCCCGTGCTAGGAATTTCATGTGAACACCACCTTACCTACCTGTGTTTCTTAATTTTATTTTTTAATGCTTTAAACTAGGTGTGAATAAAATAATTAAGACACACTAAGAAAATTTCAAATTATTTAAGGCTTAGGTTGTTTCCCTACTGGCTGTTCTTTCTTTTAGAAAACTCTAATCTGTAATAAAAGACCACTGTTACACATGTACTACAGGCAAGAAAGAGGAGGCAGCCACCAGTTAGCAAAACCATCCTCAGAATTATCAAAAGAATATGACAGTTAATCTTCACTGGCAGCTTAACTAGAGTCAGAACTACTTAGGAAATACATACACCTCTGAATATGTCTGTGAGTACATTTCCAGAGCATTAACTGAAGTTGGAAGAACCACCTGAATGTAAATAGTACCATCCCATGGGCAGGGGTCTCAGACTGAGTAAACACAAAAAAAGGAGAAAGATGGTTCCTTTCTCTGTGTCATGGTCCTCCAAGATGTGAGCAAGCAATCTCATGCTCTCACTGCCTCAGATGAGACTTCCACTATTACTTCATATCTACCACGATGCATAATCTTAAGTCATGAGCCAAAATAAATCCTCCTTTTAAATCACTTCTTGTCAAGTGTTTAGCAATAGCACTGTGAAAAGTAAATAATATATGGAACACAGTGACTCTAACCACATCAATCAAAGGGTTTCTACTGTCTAGGAAAGATTTTGAAATATTCTGGACCTTAGCAGGGCAATTGGTAAGCTAAATAAAGAAACACTGCTCTCCAAGGAACAGTACTATTTCAAAGGAGTCAGGACCAAGAATTGCCTGACAGAAACTGAGTTTCTGTTGTAAGTCTGTCTACTTTTTTAAAACAGCTTAAGTAAACTTTGGAAAACTCAGATATGGTTCAAGAAAGCAATTGCACTGAGTACATGAAAGATCTGAAAGAAAAGGCTTTTAAAATCTAGAGTTGGTTTAGGAAAGGAGAGGCCCTGGGAACACTTAATATGGATTTTCAAAACTATTATGCAAGAACGAGACAATGTCTGCCTTCCTCCATCCCTGGAAGGGAGCACACAGAAATGCCAAACACATCCCTAACTGAAAGTGTTTAGTTTTTATAAATTTCCCTCTTGGAACCCTCCCCCAACCTCACTCCACCACCCACCCCAAAAATCACTTAACTCTTTTAGAAGCTTAGCATAGATTTCTAGTCCTGCATCTTGGGCATCAAGAATCTCACAGCCTTAAGTACAAATATGGCAGAAGCATTTTAGTGCAGCTAAAGATGTCAGGAATGAGGATATGTCTCAGTAGTGAAGTGCTTGCCTACCACTCATAAGGGCCCTTGATTCCATCCCCAGCACCAGAAAAAGGGGGTTGGGAATAGAAAGTAAATAAACTTAAAAAGCTAAAATGTACAGTTCAGAAACATATCTGTTCCAAAAAAAAAAAGGGAGTTTGGCTACATTTCATGTTCATCACAACTATACTTACAAACACATTCACAAACTATTACCAAAAAAACTCAAACCTCCATGTGTCATAGCACCTTCTAAAGCAAGAGCAATTCTGTTGGGAAGGACAGGTGCAATGGCATCTGATGGGCAGAATACAAATGGTACTCTGATGCTTCCCATGATGCATGGACAGTTTCACAAAAGATCTATAAGTCCAAAATGTCAAGAATGGCAGAGCAAAATATCCTGATTTGAAGTACTTTTTTGGTTGGTTGGTTGGTTGGTTGGTTGGTTGGTTGGTTGGTTGGTTGGTTGGTTTTTTTGAGGCAGAGTTTCTCTGTGTAACTTTGGAGCCTATTCTGGTACTTGCTCTGTAGATCAGGCTGGCCTCAAACTCACAGAGATCCACCTGCCTCTGCCTCCCAAGTGCTGGAATTAAAGGACTGTACCACCACTGCCTGGCCTTGAAGGACTTTTATGCCTTCAACAAAGTCATAGGTATCTTCTATATAAACATATTTTGCAAAGTACAGTGCCTTGCAACAAACAGACAAATCTCTGTAAACATCATATAACCCATCATATAAACCCAACAGTTTTATTTTTCTTTAAATAAAAAGTCTTGGGTGAGCTACTGAAATTCTGAGTATTTCTGACTAGGAATGACCAAATCCACTGTACTGTGGAATCAGGAACCCTGAGGTGGGCTTAAGCTTCAGTGAGACTCAAGCAAGACATTCAACATCAAGATACATGTTTTATTTTTCCTTTCTAATATTACCTGCTTCGAATGCTTAAAGGATCTGACAATAAAATAATTCATGTAAAACTGTAATAAATTAGATAGCCTAAACCAGGCAGTGGTGGCACATGCCTTTAATCCCAGCACTTAGGAGGCAGAGGCAGGTGGATCTCTGTGAGTTTGAGACCAGCCTGATCTACAGAGCAAGTGCCAAAATAGACTTCAAAGCTACACAAAGAAACCCTGTCTAGAAAAACAAAAAAATGTTAGATAGCCTTAACATTGTTTACCAATGTTATCTTTGTAAACAATTAACTTAAAGTACCATGAAGAAAATAAAATACAGTAGTACCATATTAGAGTTGTAAGATTATGAATTTTTAAAATCTATATAGCCAAATCATTTATATTATTAATTATGAAATAGAAACAAATATTTATTCTGAAACTTCTGATGTTTAATGAAATTTATTATTTTAAAAAGCATTAAAAGTCTACCTGTAGTTACTGGAAATCTATGAATATCAGAGAAAAAAGAAATTACAACTTCAAACAAAACACATGATAACTCACAATAGATGGCAAGAAGATGGAGAGTTACAGTGATTCCTTCCCTGGAGGAATCTACAGCAATAAAACTCAAAAAGGTACATTGAAACCTTTCCTACTATAAAATGTTAATTGTCAACTAATAAGAAACTATGCTGAATTATGATCAGCAAGTCTCATAACCATCTATCTAACACCTGTACTCTTTACCCTCAGGCCAGTGAAGAACAGAAAAATTCTAGTGGAATCCATCTTGAAAGAGAAAATACAAAGTGAAGATTGAGATTGCCTAAATAAACAGAAAATAAGCAGAACATTTCCACAACACTAGTCTTCTTAATATGCACTTTATTTTCATGTGTGGTTTTGTGTCTCTTTTTTAAGGCTTATAAAATACAGACACACTGTAACTGTGTTTTATTGTTATAAACTGATGACCTCTATTTCATTATTCATTTAAATAATTATATCTAGTATTATTAGTACTACATACTGTTCTATCTGGCATTTACTCACCAGAGAAGCAAATAATTTTGTTGCCTAACAAAGGGGTTATAATGATATTACCCAGCATGGAAAATAAGAGCTAATAATTACATTAGACTGCAATGTAACAAAACATGAAATGAACTACACATGTTACAAATGACAAGGACCTCTTGAGTTTTCTCTGGGTTCTTCTGGGTTCTTTCAACACAAAAGCTTTGTAAAATTTACATCTTCGGTACCATGTGACAAGACCCAAGTCAACTGGGCTGTCATCTCCTATGAATTTTGACTCAAAGAAACTATAGGTTCTTACAGTGGGGAAACCCCCAGCAAGAATCTCAAATCACTTTCCTCTCTAGTCACTTTCCTAAAATAACTCCATCAATGGAGTGGAGCAGATGAGCTCTATAGTAATAATATAAAAACAAAAGCCAGGTTCTTCTGGATCTAACATTATGATTTCATAAATCTTACATTCAATTCATGAGTCCCTCAACACAATATACCCATATTAAATCAGGTAGAAATTACTTACAGAAGCATTTGTTTCCTCCCTTCCCATAATGTTAAAAGTCTTCACAGTAGCCTTTATATAAAGCCTTCACCTTTGAAACCTCCACCACCGCCAAGTCATGCTGACAAAGCACCCAGCAAGTAGAAAATTCACTGCTCTTCTTTCTGCCTCAAGGTACTGCTGAGGCCTTTCTCCTTTGCATAGTGGGAGAGGAGGGCTTTTTACTCCAAATAATAAGAATCTATATTACATGTGTAATTCTGCATTTCAGATTTCTTTAACTTCTATATACATCTTACCTACTTGGAAAGCCAAAATAAAGCAAAGAGTCCTTTTCCAAAATCAAAATGCTTATAATTCCAAAATCAAAATGCTTATAATATCTATGAGAAAACAATAGGATATGGTTCATCCAAATTTACAGAGCTAGACAGTAGCAGCAGCAAGACAAAAACCAGAATTGCCTCATTCTTTGCAAATCTGTTATGAATATATGGTAGACCAGATGAGAGAAGTAACCACTGGCTCCTAAAGACTGGACAGCTGTACTAAAATCACCAGAGACTGGCTTCTGGAGGCCTGCATTGGGGCAGAAGAAACCCAAACAGGATCTTTGGGTGACTGTAGTAAATGGCCTGGTTTCTGTACTACAGGTAGGAGAAAACTAGTTAGACAGTGATAATGACATCAGCCTGCCATTGCAGTATTTACTCACAGGTATTGAGCCTTTTGTGGCAGTGGTAGCAACCAAGAAAACGTCTAGCTGCTGGAATGTGGTAAGGACAGCTGGTCACACACGCAGAGCCAGCTAACATCTGAACATAGACCCAGACAGGGCCTGGCGGAAGATAACTCAGTTTAGTGTGGCTGAAGGCTTGCTTCTGCCAAGATCCACAAGGACAAAGGTAGGTAGCGCCTCAGGAACTACTCCAAAGCAGGCCCCACCCAGCAGGCATGTCACTCTGACCAATAAAGTATACTTCCCCATATCATAGTCCACAGCAAAAGGCCTCAAAGGAATATCAGAGCAAAGGACATTCATGAGAAAACAAGCAAAAGGCTTGGCTCCAATTAATTCACAAACTTGCAATGACCAACCACTGTTTTAGTTTACTTTGCCAAAATTTCCTGATTATTTCAGAAGCTATTATAAATCACAACTTTACTATTAGAGTGTAAAATTTCTTGTTTTAAAAAATAAAATATGGAAATATGTCAAATATTACCTCTAAAAGATAACCACTATTAAGAGATGACAGATTCCCTTTTAAGCATCTGCAAACACTTTTAAACCAAAAAAAAAAAAGAAGTAAAATATACCCAGAGTTCTCCTACAAGAAGCTTCCCTATACCTATCTGATTATTAAGAAAGTTACATGTTTGACAAAGCATGTAACTACTCCTAGCCCATGCCAAGGCCAAACCATCTGAAACATATCCTGGCCTCAAGGAGAGACTGATGATACAGCCCCAACCTCTAGTAATAAAGTAAATTAACAGCAGCACCTTCCAAAAGAAACACTATCATTCTGACCTGAAAAATCCAAAACATAGTGCACTCTAACCAGAATGCAGTCCAGACAAAAGATTGTCACTAATCTTAAAAAAAAAAAAAAAAAAAAAAAAAAAAAAATGCAGTTTTACAGCCTAGATAACTAAAGGTGTAAACATTCCACTGAGCAATAGAAATTATCTAGTGCCCCACCCATTACAGCACAACAGGCTAAGGGACCAGAGGAGAGGTGAGGGGATGGTATAAGGTAGGCAGATAGGCATTGAACATAGAAAGTAAGTTATTAAGGTATCCCTATCCAGAAAGGGTTCCCCTAGAGCACATTCCTTAGGAAGAAGGGCTGTGCCTGCCTGGCTGACTCAGTTTACTCTAAGACTATGATATTCTCTAATATTAAACATACCCCCAGCCAGGCATTGGTGCCACATTCCTTTAATCTCAGCTCTCGGGAGGCAGAGGCAAGTGGATCTTTGTGAGTTGGAGGCCAGCCTGATCTACAGAGCTAGTTCCAGGACAACCTTCAAAGCCACACAGAAACTATGTCTCGAAAAAACAAAAACAAAAAACCATGCCCCATTTCTTTCACTGTAATTGACTGTAGGCCTATCAAGAGAAAAACTCTTCAGAATTACAAAGTCATTGCTTTGAGGGTTAGGAGAGATGACCATTGTACTTCCTGCTAAGGCCAAAGTAAGATCTGGTATGGGAAGACAGAGAAGTAAAAAAAGAAAAATGCTTAAAAACAGCTGAGGAATGCCAGGCACTGTGGCACACAACTGAACTCTAAGAGAGTAGGAGAAAGAGGCAGGAGACTCAGTAGTTCAAGACCAGCCTCACCTACATAGAAATTGAGGCAAGCCTGTGCTGTACTTGACTCAAAAAAAAAAAGCAAACAAACAAACAGGCTGGAGAGATGGCTCGGCAGTTAACACTGCACAAAGCTTTAGCAGAGGACCAAGTTCAGCTCCCAGCACCCATATCAGATGGCTTATAACCTTCTGTAAGTTCAGATACAGGGGACCCAACACCCTACTCTGGCCTCTACGAAAGCATCTGTACACCTATACTCACATGAACATACCCATACCCAGACACACACATATGCATAATTTAATTTTTTGTTAAATAACTCTGAAAATACACACACACACACACACACACACACACATATCCATAAGGAAGAAGCACACCCAAAGCTCTATTGTGTCTAAAGATAACACAAAGACAGAAACCATGTTGAACTCAGTAAAGCTGAAGAGTCAGCCATATCTGTGTAGGCCTGTTATTTCAGTACTCCGGAGGCAGAAGCAGTAAGATCAAAAGTTCAAATGTCATTCTCAGCTACACAGCAAGTTTGAGTGACAAGTGACCTTGTCTCAAAACAAACAAAGGAATTTTGGACCTGAGCAATCTGTAGCTATATAAAATCTCCTGAGGTGAAATTTTAAAGAAAAAGCTTGCTGCTTTCTGACTGGTCAAGATTCACTGACTCAGAAAGATCTAGAAGGTATGACCCATGGAACAGTTTTAGTTTTGTTTATATATTCGACTCTCTTTTCTTTCTTACACAATGGAAATAGAAAACTGACCCCTGCAAGTTGTTTTCTGACCTCCACATGCATGCCATAGCACATGTGTATACACACACACCAAAATCAACAAATAAAAGAACAAGGTGGATGGAGTGAATTATCTCCAAAATTTCTTCTCTAATCTCTACACACATCATGGCACTCACTTATACACACACATCATAAGCACACCCAAAATTAACTAATCAAAAAAAGTTTTAAGTATTTTTTGTTTAAAGAACAAAGATAGGGGCTGGAGAAATGGCTCGGTGGTTAAGAGCACTGACAATTCTTCCAGAGGACCCACGTTCAATTCCCAGCATCAACATGGCAGCTCACAACTGTCTGTAACTCCAAGATCTGACACCCTCGCACAGACATGCATGCAGACAAAACACCAATGCACATAAAATAAAAATAAATAAATTTAAAAGAATAAATAAAGGTAACTGCAACTTTAAAAAATAATAATAATTTTTGTTTAAAGAAAACAAAGATATATATTAAATGTAAATATACAATTTAACAAGATTCTTTAGTCTTGTTACTCTAATCTGGTTACTTTCACAATTATACATAATCTCTAGCTTCCTCTCAAAAACTGAAAATAAATATGTAAAAACTAAAAGCTACCACACATACTCTGAAATTTATCTTTTAAAACATGTTGTTGCCTTGGGCTGGGATGTAGCTCAATGGTACCCAGTGCTTACCCAGCATGCTCATAGTTCTGCTTTCATTCCCAAGGTAGCAACAAAAGAAAAGGTAATTCTATTTCCTCCTTTAGATATGCTTGACCTGCTTCAAACAGGGAAAAGGTAGAGCTGAATCCAAACATGTAACAGAAATGCTTAAGCAAAGACTGAAGCCAGACTCCCCAGAGTCTAATCTGAAGCTCAGTCACATGACTTAAACTAACATCACATCAGCTCTCAGAACACATTTTCCTGTTCATAAAAAAAGCATGGCATTTGTATTATAAATATAAAAAATAAAAGCAGTATGTTCATGATAATTTGATATTCAGCATATAGTAAACAACCAGTAAGTGGTGACAGAGAAAGACCTATGCCCCATGGTCAGAAATAAGAACTTATACTAGGAAGTAATAATATATGAGTTACAAGTTCCAGCTACCAGGCAAAGCAGCAAGAAGCTACTCAGGATACTGATGCAAGATCTCTTTTGCCCAGGAATTACTAAAAACAAAAACAAAAAATCTACCAAAATCACAATTATAGACCATCTACTTCTACTTGTACTTCATGGTAGGGAGTACAAAAATGAGCTGTACTCCCACATCTATTAACTATGGTCCAATCCTTGCAAGAACTGAAGATCACTATTAAACTGAATAGGCACTTAACATGAAATCAAAGCACTCAACATAAAATCGCTAAACATCGATTGCATCATAAGTGATTGGTAGCTGCTTTAAAATGATCATAATCATTCTGGCTAGAATAAATGAAGCTTTAGTAGAAGTCATTCTTTTCCTGTAGGGATGCTGAAGAGGTGATTCCTAGAACCTCATATAGAATCATTTAGAATATTTTTTTCCAACAACACAGCCAAGAATGGTCAGCATTTTCTTAACCAAACCAAAAAAAAAAAAAAAAAAAAAAAATCAAAATTCCTAATGAAGCTCTAACATACCCAACCTTCTGATTCTTAAACTACACTACAGAGAAAAGTTAACCACAAGGGATTTTTCTATATCAGCCTTCTATGAAAAACCTGCAAAATTTTCAAGCATAGAGAAAATTTAAAGAGTTACACATCAGACACTCTTATCAATCCCTAAGATCATAAATGTTGCATATAGTTTTATATATTGAGACAGGGTTTTACGTATCTCAGAGTGACCTTGAGCTTCCTGCCTCCACTTCCCAAATATCGAGATTACGGACACATACCACTGTATCTGGTTTATGTGGTGCTAGGAATCTAACTCAGAGCTTCATGCATGCTAGGCAAGAACTCTACCAACTGAGCTATATTCCTAGCCATGGATTATATTTGAAATAAGGTTCTAGAGGCTGGGAGCTACAAAAAAAACATAGTATAGGTCTCTACCCATCACAGCCAAGTAGAATGAAAACTTGAGTTCTCCTCATGGTCTTGCTGCTTGACTGGGATATACTGCCAGGGCTTGACCCTCTACCATTGATCTCCCTAGGCCACCTCACAGGCAAAAGCTAGATACCCAACTTTGGTGTTAATTGTAGCTTAGTTGCTTTGACCTTTCATACACTTTCATTGTACAGTGTATACTTTCATTGGCAAATATTCAGGAAACCACAGATCACAGTATGCGTGATAAATTCAAACCACTTGAAGTTCTAGCTCATTGTCTATCCCGGGACTCTGCCTCAATAAATAGAATGAAGAGCAAGAAGTTGATGCCAACCTCTGTCCTACACACACACACACACACACACACATATCCAACAGGGAGAGGGTGTGTCCAGGACCAGAATTAAAGAAGGTTACTGTGAGAGAAATAGAAAATGAGACACAAAAGGGTAAGTTGAAGACATTCAAACTATTACTGGAAGAGTACAGGAACTCACCAGACTTTGTCTTCCTAATAATAGAAGGTTTAAAAAGATCTAAAATACTAACAAGCCCTTTTATTATATGAAAATCAAAGTGAAATATCATTGTTTACAATGAATCAAAGAAAAGCAGATTCTACTTCTCCTTTTCTCATTAATTGCAGGTAACTATGTGGGAAACATTATAATCTGGATTATGGAAACAACAACAAAATAACCCAAAACACTATTTCTGATTGGGCCCATATCAATGTTGTGACCCATGGGTGGGAGCCCATACTTTTGCAAATAAGACTACAGCCACCTATGTTAATAGACTAAATAATGAAAACCAAGTCTTGTGTTTCTAGAATTTCCCTATATAACACAGCACTGAAATTGTAATTATTGGAATAAAATGTAACTAGTAACAAAGTTTCAACTCTGCAGGGATGACACCACTATGTATATTTCAAAGACTTGCCTTAGATGAAATTGCCCCCTTGCTTACATAAGTACTTAAAGATTACTATGTATTACTAAATCTCAACAGCTTGGAAGCAACCATTATATCCTCTAAGGAAAATAAGACCAGAACATGTTTTCAGAGCCCGATAACATTCACTTAAGAATCCAGAATAAAGTACCCTGAAATGGCAATTCTGCATCATTACTTTGTTTCTTTTTAAATAGGTAGTTACACATAATCGAAATTATGATTTCTGTAACACCATTAAATTCACAGAAAGGGAGGGTAGACTTCAAAGCCTATCTCTCAGTTTTTATTTTAAAAGAAAAAGCTTATCAGAGAGAGTAAGAAAAATAAGTATGCCCAAAAATCTAAACAGTGCTCAAAGCTTAAAGGTTCCATGGCCAATCACAGGTGTCCAGTACATGGAGAGTGAGCCATGGTCAGCAGTTTTGGTCCAGCCTGAGCTACAGAAAACCCTGTTAAAAATATACAAAACAATAAGTTTAAAATACCACCTCAACATCACTGTTACTTCAAACTACTAGATAAAGTGCTATTTAAAAAAAAAAAAACAAGCTAGGGCTAGAGAGTTGGCTCAGGGGCTACAAGTTCTCATTGTTCTTGAAGAAACTGTGGTACTGTACCCAGTTACCCACATTAGGCAGCAACTGCCTATAATTCCAGTTCCAAGGGATTCAATAACCTGTAGCCTCCATCTGCACATGAATGTACTTTGAACATCTAAGCAGTGGGTATTCACATGGGCACACATACAGACAAATAATTCCTTTTTTTTCTTTTTGTTTTGGTTTGTTTTGTTTAGCTAAGTGGTTGGGGATGTGGCTTAGTTGCTAGAGTGCTTGACTAGCAAGTCCAAAGCCCTAAATTCAATTCCTAGCACTTTATGAATCAAGAATGGTGTTGGGACACAATCCAGTAATCCCAGCACTCTGTGAACTAAAGAGAGTAGGATCAAAAGTTCATAGTAACCTACATAGTAAAGTTCAGTGACAACCTCCCAAGACTATATCAAGAAAAATATTTTTTTCTTCTTCAGATATAAGAGGTTTGGAGAACTCTGCCCAAGCTAATGACACTGTGAAGGAAAGAAATACAAGTGTGGAGGAAAGAAATACAAGTGGACCTTACACAGTAAGAGTGGGACTCTGCCTCATCTAATCCCATTCTCACCACTTTTTTTTTTTTTTTTTAAATTAGGGAAAGAGGCTATTTATGTAGCCCATGTTGACCATGAACTCTTCATCCTCTTGCTCCTGACTGCTGAATATTGGAATAAGGGGGTATGCACTACCACGCCCAGGTATTCATTTCAATCCTAGGTTTCCCTAACACCATCAGTCAGCAGAGGAAAAAGACTGAAACTGACTAGCAGAGCCTAGAACTCAACAGAGCCAAGGAAGAGGGCTTTCCAACAGGTAAATACAGAGATTCAGCCCTGAAAACTCTTAAGAGTCCTAGCACAAACACCTTCACATAAGAATTCAAAGACAAAACCAGGCAATGGTAGTAGTGCACATCTTTAATCCCAGCAATTGGGAGGCAGAAGGAGCCATATCTCCAAGTTCAAACCAGCCTGGTCACCGAGTTCCAGGACAGCCAAGGAAACCTGTCTTGAAACCGCACCCCACCCCACCCCCAAAAATTAAAAATAATCCAAAGAAATCCAAGATCACTAAAAGTTAAATGGATCTTGGTGCTTTAAATCCCCACAACCCTATCTTTTCATACAAATAGCTCTTAAGTGAATCTAGTCTTCTGTAGCATTTGGTCAACTAAAAGATTCTCCTTGTTCGTCTTCTCTGAGACTATCAGCTTTACAACCACTCTTAGATGTTCTTGACATTACTATGGTTATAATTATTATCACTACTGTTATTGTTACTACTCTGAGATGTTACCCAAGCTAATCTCAAACTCTCAGCATCCTGAGTAGCTGGAACTACAGGTGTACAAGCATCAAACACAGCTCCTTGACATTTTTATGCAAGATTTAA
Source organism: Phodopus roborovskii (assembly GCF_943737965.1). Taxonomy (NCBI): domain Eukaryota; kingdom Metazoa; phylum Chordata; class Mammalia; order Rodentia; family Cricetidae; genus Phodopus; species Phodopus roborovskii. The sequence continues at coordinate 6,475,430 of NW_026126485.1, forward strand.
TAAGCTACATTTTGTTAGTATCTGTAATTTCAATACTGAGTCTCCCAATAAGATTTAGTAACCCCATTTACTTTTTGATATTCATTTCAAGTTAATATGCCCCCTTACCCCCTGCCCCCCCCAAAAAAAATCCTTCCTGATTCTTCTTTAGAAAGATTGAGGAAACCCTTCAATTTTCATCTCTATAGGGAAGCAGATTTTAGTTTGGCAAAAAAGGAAACTGAATAAAAAAGTATACAAAATAAATGTTACTCTTTTTCCTTGGGGTGACAGTCAACAAATGTGGCCAGGAGAAGCCTGGAACAAATCCACCATGATCTGAGAGTGAAAAGAGGTTGCATGGAATGAATTGTTTAAATAGACCAACTGAGGAAAGGCTGGGGTGGATATGTCTCCCATCTCTCCAGAAATAAGTGCCCAGATAAGAAGCTAGCACATGAACCCAACTCTTTTATCTTCCTTAAATAAAGGTTCAACCTGAGGCTGGTATGACTAAAGCAGCTATGATGCTTTGTCTCCAAACCACCCCATCAGCAGTAGCTAAAGACAGTCCTAGAGGACAAAGGGTCATGTCTCCTTATTCCATCCCACAATATGCTCAGGATCCCAAAAAGAACACAACCTACTAATGAATTTCAACTCTGATTCTGTAACACTAGCCAACCAAAAGAGAATCACATAGCTCCCAAATCAACTACATATTCATTATGGTTTGACATTTTTTTTTTTCAAGAAAGAGGCTAAGTTGCCACCATCCTCCCCAACTGACAATCATAAAAGTAGATACAACTCCTTCCACTGGGATTAGCTTAAAATCTTGTGAAATGATCAACCAAATACTACATTTATATTACAAGAAAAGGAAAACAGCAAAAAGCTAAGACTCAACCAAACACCAATAAGAATCAGCTAAACTAAAATATCAGCCCAATGACTAAAACTCAAACAACAAAGTAGTATAAGGTTTAAACTTGAACAATTTCCATCTCTTATAACTCCAATGAGGAAAAGTGATAAGTTTACACAGAAAATTTTTATTTTGTAATTTTAATATTCTGTTATGTCTCAAATAAGTAAGGGCACAAATATGTAATAGACTAACCAGAGAATTCAGTCTTTTAACAAATAATGATGCTTGGAAGATGGAAGGCATGTGTAAGGAATTACCTTCTCTAGTACTGACAGAATTGATTTAGGTCAGGCTCATAGTCTCCAGTTGTTTCAGAAAATAAGATTTTCACAGAAACCATTTCCCAAGTTAATAATCAGAAATGATTTAAAGTCATCAACACAGAAGAAAAAAAATCGACTCAGTCCACATCAATCATAGAATCCCTCCATACTTAGAAAGATAGTTTCCCTCCATCCTTCTTTCCTTTCTTCTGATTTTACATCTATTATCCAAAGCACTTCTGCAAGGAACTATCTCAACTCATAGTTCACACCACACAGAGAGCTCGTGTTAACACCCAAGATATACAACAACAATGAAACAAAACTGCTACCTTCACATACACACACACACACACACACACCCAAAAAAAAGGGGGGGGGGTGAGACGAAAAAACTAGTAATTTTAACTCAGTTTTACAACTCAGTATCACACCATTTCCCTACTGTCTCTCCTGACTGAATGCTGAAGAAAGGAAAAGGATATTCTGGATATGTTTGCTAAGATGACTTTAAATAGTCATTCCTCTGGCATGCTGACTTCTAGATGTATGTGTGCCACCATCACCACCCCCCACCAGCTGGGATTCCCAATTAGAGTCTCCTATTTAAGAGAGCTATTTATCATCATCAGGAACAAATGAATGCAATTACTTCTTTTGAGATGTGACAAGATTTTGACCCACAGCAAAAAAATAACAGAGCACTGACAACAGGGGGTAACCTTTGTATAACACATTTACAAAAAGAAAAAAAAAATCACAAAAGAAGGAAAATTAAAGTCAGATATCTTGAAAGTAGAATAAGTAAAGGGGAAAAGGAACAGGAACAAAAAAAATGAAACAAAACTGTCATCTACATTACAAAAAAAAAAAGGAACATGAAGAGGAAGAAAGGAAAGAGGGAGGGAAGAAGGAAGGGAGGGAAGAAGGAAGTATCCTTCCCAGAATAAATATCAATGTTAAAAATAAACCAGTAACTGCAACTATGCAACCAGGAGTTTGCTTCTTAAGGTGCTTTTTTTCCCCTTAAGAACTAGAAATGATCTGATAACAAGGATTTGAACAGGTCAGTCAATTGATTATGTGACATCAAAACTAAAATTAACAATGTTAAAATGTTATTTGCAATTCAGAAGAATGCTACAACTCATCCCATAAATCACTGCTTTATTTAAAAGAAAAAACCCATTTGGAAGAGGATGGGAGGAGGAAGGCAAAAAATGACTCATAACATCCAACAGTGTCTAGCCTCCAAACCATAAGAGGAAGATAAAACTAGTGGGCCCCAGTTGAAACAAAATAGACACATTGATACATTTTTACCTCTTAGTCAGATCTAAGAAGTGTGACCATGGCACTGCAAATATCTTACTAGTACCTGAAACAATCTTACTGTGTGTGTGTGTGTGTGTGTGTAACTTCCCTAGCTAAATCTGACACCTGGAATTATTCATTAAAGAAAGAACATTCAAATCCAACTATGAAGAATTCTTAAAACTCAAGCCCATTTAAAACTCTAACAACATTGCTATCAACATCTTTGTTTTTTGTTCAAGTGTACAAAATAGTAGGTTTTATGTGACATTTTCATACATATACATCCATTATACCCTGCTTTCATTCACCACCCATGCTCAACTATGTCCCTTCTATCCCCCTCATTTCTCTCCCTGCAAACCGTTCTCCTTCTGCTTTTGTCTATCATATTCATGTGTGTACAGGTGGGCAAGCAGACAGACAGAGACAGATCTGGAAGAAAACATGTAGAAACACACTTGTTTTCCAGTGTGTTTTCCAATGAAAAGACACAAAATTGGATGGCATTAGAGATGCTGGAAGTCTCCCTTCCAGACTCCCAAAAGTGGTCATAACACAGAAGCTATGCAGAAATATATCTTGCTCATTCTGTAGCAGAAATGTATCTTCTTCATTCTGTAGCAACAGAACACCTAAGCAAGGCTCAGGACTTGGGAGAAGAGTAGGGGAGGGACCTACTTGAGTAGATTATAAACAAAACAGTATTGATTCCTGACCAATACAGAAAAGTAGGCTTTTCACCAATTTCCTGGAGTAATTTTATGTAGTGAAAAATGCTGAATAGGACTCTATTTTGGAGCATAAGTAATAGCTGAAGTAATCTGATGTGTTAATTAATAAGGCAGAGCATAAACTAAGCAACTACCATTAGAGGAAGTCACAAAGATAACACAGCTGTGACATGCTCACAATTTCAAAGCAACAAAGTTTAAGCACAGCGTATATATTTTTTAAAAGACTTCCCCTTCTACAAAAGCTAGATACCTCTTATGGGCTACATCTTAAGACAGTTTTCTTGAATTTTGTAAAAATAAGAAGTCAACCCTAACCAAGCATAGTAGTGCAATTCTGTCTACTGGGGACACTGAGGCAGAAGAATGGCTAAAACCATGCAAAAACCAACCAGCCAGAGCAACACAGATATCACCTCACTGTGAAAAAACAAACATATGGGCTGGAGAGGTAGATCAGTTGGCCTAACAAGCTTGAAGCCCCAGGTTCCAACTCCAATACCACATAAATTGAGCATGGTGGCACATGCAAGGACCAGCACTAGGGAGGCAGAAACAGGAAGATCAGAAATTTCAAGTCCTCCTTGGTTACATAGGGAATTCAAGTCCAGCCTGGACTACATGAGACAGTATCAAGACAAGCTAAAATGAAAGAGTATGAAGGAGCTTCTTCTATAGCTCTTCTAAGCCCAATGAAGTAAAGGCATAGCCAGGAAACAAGTGACTGGTTAACAAAGAAACCTACTGACATATCAGTAACTAAATCGAGCTATTTTTCATACTTAATCTTAGCCACAAGGCTGTCAAGCAATGTTTTTTTTTTCTTTAATAAAATATAGGTCTGTTTTTATACCATGTTTTCTGTTTCCTCCCCTAATTTGCTTGCTGATCCTGTATAATTTTTTCCTTAAGTCAAATAATGTTTAATCACATATTAATGAAGCCAAAAGGGGGGAGGGGGAGTGTGATTCCAAAAGGCAAGAATAGAGGTGTTTTTTTAAAAGAAGAAAAATAAGAATTATGAGTGTGAGAAAGGCACCACCTAGCATACTACAGGGGCCAGCTCTGACATGACTTCTTCCCCAGCTCATGTGCAAGCCCAAGTATCTGGACAGATTCAGGATCCCTAGCCCCATAACAATGAATGTCTCCACACATGTAGGTCCAAGGTTGTCAGAATCAATATGAGAGGCTGTATACTACACCTCCTCCAAAAACCTCTTGGGTTTTTCTGAAAAGGTTCTACAACAGTAAGCAAAGCCTAGCTGCTAGCTAGAAAAAAAGGGAAGGTACAACAAAGCAAAAAGGTTAAAAAAAAAAAAATCAAAATGTCAATGGGTAAATCTTTATCAAACCAATAATAACCAAAGCAAATAAATAAAAACAGCAAATAAATACATATACATATGCATACATACATACATACATATATCAGCACACAGTAGATGGTACAGACCCAAAATAACAATACTAGAAAACAAGTTGATTCATCTCTTCCAGTAAACACTCCTTTTAGTTTTAAGACATGGAATTTCAAGTGACCTTTTATAAATCAACTCCAAAAATTCAACAAATACAAGCCACACTTTATAATAAAGTCAAGGATGAGACAATTAATAGATTTGGGGGGGGGGGCGAGCAGGTTCCAGGAAGTGGCAGGGGCTGAACATAGTGACACAAGGCTTTGATTTTTTTTTTTTTTTTTTAATTCTTGAAAGTTTAGGTCAGGTCTCTCTCAACATAGCTTATATTTAAAAATGCAATCATACATACACACCTCTCTGAGCACACCCATTCACCAAGAAACTCATTAAATCCTTTAAGTTCTATACAGACACAAAGTGCTCACAGGGAGTTGAGCTAATTTCATCTCATCTAAAGTGGTCTTCCATACTTCTCTGAGCAACCGGAAATGAATGATAACAGGTGACTACTGTCAACGAAAAACAAAACAGATACTCTCAACACAGGCATTATCTGAGACTGTGAGATTAAAGGTGAATCAACTTCCTGGTGGGCAAGGAGATTGGGATCCTGTAGAAACGGCTCGACGCTGGTAAGTTGAGATAACTTCTCACTTTTCAAGTATGGATGGGTACACACTCATCACATTAATGCAATGCAGGCACAGCAGAGGTGCTTGCTTTGGGTCAGAACATGAATGAGAGGGGATGCTGTAAACACAACAGGTGCAAAAGATCAACTAGAGCTGGTAAACTGGGGGAGAAAGTCTATCCCAAGGTTGACAAAACTCAAGTATGCTTCCTCATAGCTATTGTCTGTCCATAATGCACATTTCATCTGCCAGTTTAAATCTAAAGGCTGTTCCCTGTGGAATCCAGCCCTGTATTTTCTGACGGTGGACCCTCTCAGGTGCTCTCATCATCATTTCTAGCTGGTCAGAACAGAGACAAGAAAACAGAGCCCAGGACACATTATCTTTTTCCTTCCACTGGAGTTTCCCACGACCGGCCCCCAAAACACCTCACAAATTACCAAATTTGTAATAGAAGAAAAAGTCCAGTCTATGAGACTCTGATAACAAAAGCAACACCGCAGCCACCACGTTCATTTCCTTCTCCACCCTGAAAGTGTTAAAGGGAAAAACACAAAGTCAACTTCAGCTCCTCCCCGATGATGAAAATTGGCACGAATGAATTTATGTTCTGGCTGCTGGCCCTCACAAACCGTTACAAGGAGGGAAAAAAAAGTTCACCATGCTAAACCTCTCCAAATACTAATTCAAGGAAAGACAACCTATCTCCACCCCATTACATAGTAACCTTTTCAGAATGAGTGGGATGACTGCTAAATATTTATTATTGAACACATTTTAGAACTTTAGTACGGGGGAGGGGGGGACACCTACAAGACCCAAGCTGAAACATATGACCGTTGAGCACATGATGTCCACCATGAACAGCAAAGACAAAACCGTATATAACGCTCCGTGAAATCACCGTGGCAGGGCAGCCGCAAATTCTCAGTATCTCTTTCCAACACACCGATGGGAATGAGGCATCCAACCTGGCCTGGGGGGGGGGGGGAGGTTTTAGGGCTCTAACTCAACCTGCACATCACACAACACGCCCGAACAATAGTACTACTATCCTCTTCCCCGCTGACAGGACCGTGTGCCCGCAAGCTCGGAGAGATCCAACCCCGAAGTCCACTGACAAGTTTCGCATTAAAATCAGGCCATTCGGAGGCCGCCCCCAAGCATGAGACGTGGTGGCAGCACGCCGCTGCTGCCGACGGTGGTAGCGGTGGTGGTGCTACTGCTGGTGCAGCTGCATCAAGGACGCGGCGCCTCTCCATTGGGGCAGAGCGCACATCCCCACCGAGGCCGTTCCCCGGAGGCCCCAAAGGCTGCTCTAGCTTGCTTCCCTAGGCGGGCACCCCGGGCCCAGCCGCAGCGGGCACCCCGGGCCCAGCCGCAGCGGGCACCCCGGGCCCAGCCGCAGCGGGCACCCCGGGCCCAGCCGCAGCGGGCAGAGGGCATCGCCGCTGCACCGCGCCAGCTGAGCCTGGAGGGCGGGGGCCGCGGCACGCACACGCGCGCGCGCGTACACACACACACACACACACTCACACACACACTCACACACACACAAACACACTCTCACACCACAGGCAAGCACGCGCGCACACAAGCACACGCACACACACGCACCCGCCCCGGGGCCACCTCTCGGGGCCAAGGCCGGGGCCGGGGCCGGGTCCCCGCCGCCCCCAGGCCCTGAGCGCGTCCTCCACCCCCGGGTGACAGCGCGGCTCGGCCCGCGGGGCCCCGAGCGCGCGGCAGAGAAGAGGTGTCCGGACCCGAGCCGGACGCGGGGCTGAGGGGAGGGGGGCCGCTGTTACCTTCCGACAGCTCCAGCTCCAGTTCGGCCAGCCGGGCCCTCACCTCCAGCGGGAGAGCCATGCCTTCCAGGCTGCGGTCCGCCATGCTCGCCGCAGACGCCCCCGCCCTGCCGGCCTCCTCTTTGTTCGCCGGCGGAGGGCTCCTCAGCGGCCGCCGCTCGAACCTGGAGGAACCGCACCGAGGAGGCGGCGGCGGCGGCTGCGGGCGGGCGGGCGCGGGAGGCCGGGCGGCGGCGGGCAGGCGCGCGGGGATTTTCTCCTCAGCCTCCTCAGCCTCGTCAGTCTCCTCAGCGCCTCCTCAGTCTCCTCGGCGCCTCGTCAGCCTCCTCAGCGTCTCCTCAGCGATTCCTCAGCGCCTCGTCAGCCTCCTCAGCGCCTCCTCAGCCTCCTCAGCGCGGCCCCGACCCTGGCGGCGGCCTCGCGCCCGGCTTTCTCTGCGCGCCTCCCCCCAGCCGCGGGCTCCGGCCCCGTTCGGCCGGCTCCGGATCACGGGCCCGCCCGCGGTCACGGCCACAGGGCTGGCTCTCTTGCTGCTCCGCGGCCGCCCTGCCCCGGCGGGAGCGAGCGCCGCTGCGCGCGCACCGGGCAGCAGGAGGGCGCGCGCGGAGAGGCGGGAGCGCGCGGACGTGCCGCGGCGGCGCGCGCTCGGGGGGCGGGGCCTCCGGCGGCTACTTCGAGAGCGCGCTGGTGGGACAGTCTCAGGTTTGGCCTGGGGTCCTTCTCAACCCCGAGGCTTAGAAGACTCAAGGGGGAAAAAAAGAAAGCGTTCTGAAGTACAGTTTAGCTTACTTGATAAAACTTCAAATGTTCTAGATCCTTGAGGACTGATCTTTTTTAATGAATACTTTTAAAGGGGAAAATGATTTAAAAAAAAAAAACGGCATGAGCCATAGATTGAGTACCCAGGTTTGAAGTTTAAAAGCATATGACCTTGATCATCCAATGTTGTCCAGGCACCACTTCCCCATCTGTGGAAAGAAGACAGAGGAAATGGCTGGGTCTGTTACACGCTGTCCAGCCCCTCCTGAGGCTGAGGCATGCCTGTCATCCCTGAGTCTTTTGCAAGTGTCTTCTCCCCGACACCCTACAATCTTGTTTCCTTTTTTCTCCTACCTCTTGTGTGTTCTTTTCCCTTTGGTCATTACCCCTGGTGTATCAATACCTCTTCTGCATGGCTGATACCGAATCTGTATCTCTAGCCTACTTGAGGGCACTTTTAATAGCCAGCTGTCTGATGAATGACCTCACCTAGCTTCTCCTTAAGCACCAAACACCACAAAGCCAAAGAAAAACTAACATCTCCCAACATTAAATATCCACTTGCTTTTGTAAAGTTTACTATTAATTCTTTGAGAATTTCTTACCATGCATGAAATGTATTCCAACTCCTCCCTTAACTCCTCCCAGGATCATCCCCACCTCCCTACCCTCCCAATCTCATGTCCCTGTTTATTATTATTTAATAACCTATGGGCTCCAATTTCTTCTGTTCAGATATTCCTGGGTATGAGACCATCCACTGTAACACAGTCTACCTCCCAGTAGCCACAATCTTATTAAAAAAAAAAAAAAAAAAAAAAAAGACTCTCCTTTCCCCAGAAGCCATCAACTGTCCACAGAGAGAGGAGTTCATCAGCTCTTTCCTGTGCCATGCTAGAACACTGACTGGCTTGATCGTGTACAGGCAACCATACCTGTTGTGTATCCAGAGGTCTTGTCTTGTCCAGATGACAAATTTTGCTCCAGTCCTCTTCAACCGATGGCTCCTACGATCTTTCTACCCGCTCTTTTGCGGTGGTTCCTGTGCCTTGGGAGTGGGGTTATGATATAGATGTCCTATGTATGGCTGAGTATCCCACTGACATTTATTCTCTGCAGAATTATCAGTTGTGAGTTTCCATGCTAACCACTGCACAAAGAAATTTCTCCAATGAGGGCTGAACGCTGCACTAGTCTGTGGATAGAAAGATACAAATTTAGAGGGCAGTTTGATTCCACATCTATTTAGCAGGAAAATAACAGTAGGTTAGGTTCACCTGTGCAGCCTGTGATCTCCCCAGCAAGTTTTGCAGTACCCAGTAGATGTTTCCTCCTGTGGAACAGACTTGGAATCCATTCAGAAAGCATTTGCGAAAGCCTGTGATCTTGATCTTCACTCATAGCATTCATGTCATTCAGATTATTATTGTAAGGTTCATAGCTGGGTAAGACTGTTAATGACCCCCGCCAGACCCATCAACAGCCTACATAGCACCTTCCAGTACTATGCAAGATAGCCATCAGAGAAGCTTCCTAACCAACACTGACTAGATTTCTCCATGCCCTGTGACCAATGTGTGTGGTGTCTTCAGCCCTAGGGTCTTAACTGTTATTTACCTGCTTTCATTAACTACTGGCACTTTTTTAATTATCAAGGATAACACCATCATGACTTCTCTATCTTCCTTGATCTCCACACATTTTTGCTTCTCAGTCCCCTCAACCCCATCCCACATAAATGCTGCTTATCTGCTTCCTTCCCATGCCTGTGAACACTCTTTCTAGTCCCCATACTCCCTCTTGCCTATAATAGTCTATAGACACATTGAGATAGTGACCACCACTAATGAAGCCCCACAATTGCATTCACTCCTCTTTCAGAATGAGACATTGCATTGTCTCTTGAATGCAAGTACAATTCTTAGCTTGAGATAAGTGAACCCTTATCAGCATCTCCAAACTTCAGCCTAGCCTTACTTCTCCCATAGGTTCTTGAAAAAATGATGGCTAATCTTCAGTATCCTTGCTTATTGTACAGCTATCTGTTTCTAAGCAGGACTTCATGTATTCCAGGCTAGCCTTCAATTTACTGTTACCAAAGAGAGTGTGCACCACACTGCCCAGTTTATGCAATGCTGGGGATCAATCCCAGGGCTAAACAAACATCCTAAAAACTGAGCTACATTCCTACCCCCTCACTGCATGTCTTTTTTTTAATTTGTTTATTTTTAATTTTTGTATAAACTTGGAAGAAAGTATTGTGGATTATTAGTTGAAAATGTGTTACATTTGTTTATGCTTTAGAACATTTGTTTAATAATACAAATGTGTGTTGCATTTTTCCAACCCTATGCAGCTGTATTACTTTGCCTGTCTGAAACACCTGATTGGGGTAATAAAGATCTGAATGGCCAATAGCTAGGCAGAAGAAAGGATAGGTAAGGTAGAGAAAACATACAGGAGAAGAAATCTGGGAAGAGGAGGAATGAGAGAGGACACCAGGGGCCAGCTACTAAGCAAGCAAAGGAGTAAGAAGGAAAAAAGATACACAGAGATAGAGAAGGTTAAAGCCCAGAGGCAAAAGTTAGACTGGATAATTTAAGAGAAGCTGACTAGAAAGACAAGCTGAGCTGGGCAGTGGTGGTGCATGCCTTTATGCCTTTAATCCCAGCACTAGGGAGGCAGAGGCAGGCTGATCTTTGTGAGTTTGAGGCCTGCCTAGGCTACAGACTGGGTACCAGGATATGCTCCAGAGAAATCCTTTCTCTGAAAACTGAGAGGGAGAGAGAGGGAGAGAGGGAGAGAAAGAGAGAGAAAGAGAGAGAGAGAGAGAGAGAGGCTAAGGCTAAACATTCATAAGAAAGAATAAAATTCCATGTATTTATTTGGGAGCTAGGTGGTGAGCCCCCAAAAAAGCCAAAGGGGGGGAAACCAAGGTGTTAGATCTTCTGGAACTGGAGTTACAGGCAGTTGTGAACTACCGTGTGGTGCTGGAATGGCATCCATGTCCTCTGGAGAGCAGCTAGTGAGTGTTCTTAATTGCTGAGCTATCTCAGCTTGATCAGGAGTTCCTGTCTTGTCTGTTCAGACTTTCCCCTGATATCAACTCTCTTCTCCTTATTATGTTCCTATCACTCTGTCCTCATCCAATTTGACCTTCAGTTAATGTTCCTCATTAGCCTGTGGGTAAACTCCTTGAAGACAGGGAACAAGCCTATCCACCTTTATAAATTCCATTCATTTGACAAGTGTTGTCTTCTTATGAACATCTGCTTCTCAGTAGAAAACTGTGAGAAATAAATTGGCCACTAGCAATGAGAAACTTGGAAGTTGTCATTCCCAAATTGCTGGCTCTTTGTGTTCTATGCTGTGTCCTATACTGTGATACATGTCCATTGATTTGGTCTTTACTCAAGAACATATTAAAATACAGTACATACTGCAGGCACAATGTTTGACCCTACTACCATCTCCACTCTTTTCTCTGTGAATAATTCAATCACTAATTAAGAAAGCCCTAGCGATCTCATTGTATGGATGAAAGACCTTAAGGAAATAAAACATAGTAAAACCAGGACTTAAATCCTATTCTCCATTTTTATACCATAATGCTTTGTCTGGACATTATTTTTTTTTTAACCTTACTGGTCTTTGGCATATACATTATGGTCTCCAAATTTGTGTTGTTAATGGATTTTCTGTGTGTGGGGGAAGGTGTATGTGTGTGTATCTCATGGGGTTTCTTTGTTTTTGTTTTTTTTTTTTTTTTGTCCACTGTGTTTTTTATTTGCCTGTTTATTTTCTAAAGGGAGAAAGGTATGGAGTTGGATGGCTGGGAAGGCAGGGAGGATCTGGAAGGAAATGAGGGAGAAACCATGATCAGAATATATTGTATGAAAAAAAATCCATTTCAATTAAAATAAATAAAATAAACACAATAATAATGTCCTAAAGTTATAAGATAGTTCATCAGCTATAGTGTCTACACAGTACAAGTGTAAGAACAAGCCAGTCAGCACCCTAGCATGAAGTAAGGGGGCTTTATGAGCCCTATCTAACTGAGAAACTATAGATATCTGATGGCTTCTGGGGGGAAAAGATGATCAATTTTCTTTAAAGCTGTGATTCTTGGCACCACATGTCATTGGATAGCCACATATCAATGAGCATATGGGCAGAACAAATTGGTCTTGGTGGGTAGCTCAATTAAAAGGGGGTGGGAGCTGAAGGGATGGCTCAACGGTTAAGAGCACTGGCTGCTCTTCCAGAGGTTCTGACTTCAATTCCCAGCACCCACATGGTGCCTCACAATAATATGTAACTGTAGTCCCATGGGATCCAATACCTTTTTCTAGTGTGCAAATGTACACACAGACAAAACACTCATATACATAAAGTACATAAATAAATAAATATTTGAAAAAAGTGATCTGAAAGAAATTAGGGCAAATCTAATGAAAATACCTTGTATAAAACTCTCAATTAATAACAAAAGTGTTTAATTTTTAAGAATATCCTATTCTCTAAAGTAGGAATTGCCATATTGACTTTACATTCCAAACAGTAAATGGTACCATGTAAATTTAAGGCAGGATGCCAAAAAAAAAGTGTATTCCCCTTTTAGGAATGATGTGGGTCAGGCTGGTTAGATAGCTCAGTAAGTAAAGGTGTTTGCCATCGCATCTGACAATCTGAATTGGATGCCTGGGATCCACATGGTGGAAGGAGAAAACTCCTTCCAGCAACACACACACAATCTTTTAAAAACTGTATAGGTCATAATTTATTTGTGTATGTTATAACTGATGCTGATCTCCAAAAAAAAAAGCCTGTATTCGTCATTAAATATGTAAGTTAGAAAGTTAGATTTTCGATTTAGAGCTGACGGTCTTAATTTCAGCAAGTCTTTGACTAACTACAAAATACACTGGAGAGGGTGTGTGCTCTTGGCTCTTAACAGTGTTTTTAATAACATGATACCCAGCGTTATCAGGAAGTTCTACCATTTCCTCAAAACTGTGATGTCCAAAACTAAACTCATCTTACCTATTGGTCCTCACCCGGGGTTCATTATTTCTGATAATAACATTCCTTTCTCTTTCGTATCCATTCTCATCCCAGAGACCAAGTTTCAGTAACCTCTGCCCATAATATTTCTCTCATGTATCTCTCTCCTTTCTTCCTGTCCTGTTGATATAGTACAAACCAGGCCTGGTTTGAGAGGTAGAGAAAAAAACCTGTGGGGACAAGAAAAGGAGGAGAGAGAAGCTAGGAGAGACAAATTTTGTGTTTTCAAAAATAAGTGAGAGTTTTTTAACTTGTGTGCAGAGAATTGCTACCGAGTGCAAAGCAGAAACTGAAGCCTACTCTGTGAGCACTTTACATCTGCTTTTTCTCTTCCAGACACCTATGTTCAGCTGCAGGATTCCCATGGCCATGAGGAGCCCTGCCTACTTGTATCTGTGTTTCATTAACTTCCTCCTTCATTTTCTCCAGCCAGGTCTCCAATATGTGCCATAGCTGTTAGTATTCAGGCATCTCTACTGACCTGTCTTTGGGGTTCTGACAAGATATGCCCTCAGCTGCAGCCACTAAGAGCACCACCTGTACACTATGATCCCTTTTAGAAGGGCCCTGCCCACTTCCCATTTTTCTCTCTTTCTCTCTGCTTCTCTGCCTGTCTCTCCTCTCTCCCTTTCTTCCTCCCTTTCTCTTTCCCTCCCCCTCCCTCTCTTTTCTGGCTCTCCTGTCTCTAGAGGTCAGACTCCCCACTCCTCTTCCCCCTTTTCCCATTCACCTTCACCCAATTAAAAAAAAAAAAAACCCTCCACCCAAGCTCTATCACATGGCTCCTTTCTCTCCTTTGCCACTTTTTAAAATTACAATAGCCACATGTCAAATTTTATACAGTGACTCAGCACAGTAATATGCATCACTATCTGCAGGAAGACCCTTTGACTACTTTGACTAAAATGTTTGAGGCCAATCCAGCCTGGGGGCTTGCACCTTTAGTCCCAGCACTTGGAAGGCAGAGGAAGGTAGAGAGCTCTGAGTTTGAGGCTAGCTTGCTCCACATAATAATTCCAGGACAGACAGAGCAACACAGTGAGACCCCATCTTAAAAAAAAAAAAAAAAAAAAAAAAAAAAAAACAGGTTTGAGGCCAATATAATAACAAACCTGTCTTCTAATTTTTCTCTCTTGAACAAATGCCACTCCTTCCATGAAGCCAACCCTAATCTCACCTCTGGAATTACACACCTCTTTATCTGTTCTCTCTGGGATTTGTAATTAATAGGTGTGTCTTATCTGACAGCTAACTTATCTACAACCCTAGCATTGGGTTAAATAGCATAAGAAAATAATTGTTTCCTGAAGAGTAGTCCTACTCTGGGACTGTCTGTGTCATCATGTCCAGTTCCACTCTTGCTCAACCTCACAGAAAGCAAGTTTTAGTACATATGCTAGATACACATATGTTTACATGTACAGAAAACTGGTTTAAATGTACATCAAGGCCTGCATCAGGAAGCCTAGCTGGTATTGGTTCAGATGAATGGAATAGACTCACAGGTCTATTGTCTCAAAAACTCTGCCAAAAGCCCTAACACTTCCATCTGAGACCAGAGTCACATGTTTGGTCTCTAGTAAGTTATCTCCACTAAACCAATATATAACCCCATTTAGGAAATGGCTCCTCAGTCATTGACATTATTATTATTATTATTATTATTATTATTATTATTATTATTATTATTATAAACAAGGTCTTTGCAGCTTATGCTAGTCACCAACTTGCTGGGTAGGTGAGGATGACTTGAGTTCCTGATCCTCCTCCCAAAGCCTGGGATTTTACCCACTTATACAGTGCTGGGAACTCAACCTAAGGCACTTACAGCACCATTACAGTGTGAAGATAATCAACTTATGGAAGTTGATTCTCTTCCACCAGATGGATCCTAGGGATGGAATTTAGATCATTAGGCTTGGTGATAAGTGCCATTATCCACTAAATTATCCCACCAGTCTGTGTCAGCATTTATTAACACAATAGAATGATTTATATCATCTAAGAAATCAGTCTTTATATAATTAAGGCTAGGAGACATGGGACATAGGACACAGTTCAGAGCATTTAAATAGCTAGGAAGAAGATGGCCTCCAAATCAAGGATGCAGGTTCAGGAATAGGAGGCAAGGAAGAAGCTTGCTAAAGAGACAGAAAGACATGCTGTTACAAACCATCTTTGCTGTTCTGCAATTTTTCCCAGACACATCCTCGACAGGAGTTTGCATTTTCATGAAGGGGCAGCAATGAATGTCTAACTAAACAATGACATAGCCATCACACCAGCTTGTAGTAGAGTACTTCTTTCCATATCTTACTCACTAACAGGTCATCATTTGCCTATCTTCCAGGACCATGCCTCATTTTTTTTTTTTTTTAAAGTTCCAATGATCTCCAAGCCTATTCTCTTGAGATAATTATCTAACCTCTACCTGGATTCTTGATTTCAGCAAATCTGAGCTGTAAGAGAGTAGTAAAGGAACGTGCTAAATGAGAGTGTGTCAGAGGTGCCAGTGCTGGGCAGGGAGGATTTATTTATTCAAGAGATCACTAACAGAAAGGAAAAGGAAGCCTCGTGATAACTGATCCTCTTGAAGAAAAGTATCTCAGAACCGCACCCTGGCTTCTTAAGTCTTATTGCTGTTGCTATAATAAAATACCAAGACCAAGGCAACTTACAGAAGAAACAGTTTAATTGGTTTATGGATCCAGAGAGGCAGCAGGAGCAGGGAGCTGAGAGATCATATCTTCAACCACAAACACAAAACAAAGAAAGCTGACCAGAAGTGAGGCATGGCTACAAACTCTGAAAGCTCACCCCCAATGACATACTTCCACCAGCAATACTACATCTCCTCCCCAAACAGTACCACCAACCCAGGGATAGATGTTCTCATATCTGGGGACATTTCTCATTCAAGCCACCACACTGTGAGAGATGATTTCAAACCTTATCAGGATAACAAATTGTGTATTCGTGTTGTGCTTTTCTCTGCTTGTCCTGATTTGGTGAATTTTCTTCCACCCACACCTCACCCCAAGGTTCTTGGGAAGAGCTGTTTTTAAAATATTGCTTAGAGTTCTCAGGCACTTGAGTATAATAAATCTTATGGAGGAGAGTGGCATATGGACCTATGGTGGCAGATCTTCCTAAACTGCAATTTCCATGAAGAATTATGCCTGGAAACTCATGCTTTGCTTTGGGATCATTCATATCTTAACATATTATCAGAACTGGGCTTAAAGATGGGAGTGATGTGACACAAAGTTTGAGTTTAATTAACTGGCATTTAGGAAACAGCTGGAGATGCTTGAATGAAATTGTGCATTTCAAGATCATTAGCATTGTAGCAACACATTTTCACAGCATAGGTAAGGTAGATACATCAATATATAGCAGATATAAAAATTATATCAATGTAATTACATGAATATAACTAAGTTCAGAGAATTCTATGTTCATTTCTACTTCTGCTTTTGTTACTGTTTTCTTCCAGAAACAACAAACCATCTGTGATGGTCCATTTTCTTTGTCAACTTGACTGGATTTGGAATCATCTAGGAGACACATGTGTTTGGGGGAGTATTTTTATAGAGGAAGGAAGATCCACCCTAGTGCAGATGACATCATCTTATGGTGTGGGATCTCACATTGCACTAAAAGGGGTAAGGAAGAAGTTAGCTGAGCACCTGCGTTCATCTTTCTCTGCTTCCTCATTGAAGATACAGTGTGACCAGCTGCCTCATGCTTTTGCCTGATGTCATGCTCTCTTCACCACAATGGACTGAGCACTCAAACTGAAAGCCAGAGTAAGCTCTTCCTCCATTAAGTTGATTCTTTCAGATATTTTTGTCATACCAACGAGATAGCAATTAATGTACCATTCAACCAATTACCTAAGAGCCATTACAGTGGCAAAGGAAAAGAAACCACAAATAATTTCATAGAGTCTGAAACAACATTGATTTTGTTTTTCACACCATGGATGCAAATACTGAGAATTCAACTGCCAGTCAAAGATGTTTTCATGGGAAAACAAGTTGTAAAATGTGTCCTAGGCAAGTCGCCTAAATGTTTTATTGTATATGTTTTCACACATCTAAGTATAATTATCAATGAGGTAATTATTTCTGATATTTTAGATAATTTGGTGAAGTCTAAATCACTTCTGTTAATGATGCTGTGGCTAACACAAAGTAGCAAATTATGTGAACATTATTCGTGTTTGGTCTTAGATTGTATGAGTTTTCTGCAGCATATTTCCTTTGCCAATTATGATTGATTAATGCCTAGTATAATTGAACTATTGTTAAAATTGTCATTCCCAGAATTTGCATCTGCAAATAGCTGAGATAAATGACACACAGACATTTGAAGTAGAAAAGGAAGAATTTGGAAACTAAAATTTTGCCACTGAAAATTCACTGTGGGATTGGACCTGGTGGCACATTCCTTTAATCCACTAATTGGGAGGCTAGATAAGACAGATCTCTATGAGTTCAGTGCCAGCCTGGCTTACATAGTGGATGCAAGGCTAGTCAGGCCTCTACATTAAGACTCTGCCTCAGAAAAGACAATAACAGGAGGAAGAGAGGAAGGAAGGAAGGAAGGAAGGAAGGAAGGAAGGAAGGAAGGAAGGAAGGAAGGAAGAAAGGAAGAAAGGAAGGAAGGAAGGTTATAGGAGA
The DNA here is from genome assembly GCF_943737965.1 of Phodopus roborovskii. NCBI lineage: Eukaryota > Metazoa > Chordata > Mammalia > Rodentia > Cricetidae > Phodopus > Phodopus roborovskii. Next base: position 6,493,026 of record NW_026126485.1, read on the forward strand.
TGTCATTCTGTAAATATGTTTCTCATACTGGTTAATGAATCAAAGCACTGTTGGCCAATAGGAGAGCAAGATAGGAGGGACTAGAAGACATGGAGGATTTGAGGAAGTAGTAGAGAGGAGTCAGCATGGAGAGACTGGGGAGACCAGATGCCGGCCCCATTCCCTGGTAAGATGAAACCACGTGGAAATACTAAGATTAACAGAAATAGGTTAATACTTAAGACAGAGCTAGCCGATAAGAAACTAGTACCTGGCCAACAGCATTATATCAAATACAGAGTCTAGGTGTGTTAATTGGGACTGCCGCCGTGGTGGGTCCAGGCCGGCAGGGGAAAAACCTTACTCCTTGCAGGAAGGAGGGAAGGAAAGAAAGAAGGAAAGAAGGAAAGAAAGAAAGAAAGAAAGAAAGGAAGAAAGAAAGAAAGAAATCCACAGTAGGGCTAGAAAAATTACTCTTTGGATAAAGCCTCTCCAGTGTAAGTATGAAGGCCTAAGCTTGGGTTCTTAGCATCCACAGGCACCTGCAATTCTAAGTGCTACAATGAGATAGGGGTAAGAACAGGAGAATCTCTAAAAAGCTTTGGGGTCGGCTATTCTAGCAAACAAGAGACCCTGCCTCAAACAACACAGAAGGTGAGGACTGGCAGCTGAAATTATGGTTGTCCTCTGATATCCACACATGCCCACCCACACACACACACACACACACACACACACACAATTTACAATACAGTGGGCTGGAGATGTAGTTTAGTGGTTCAGCCTTTGCCTAGCATACATGAGGTCCTAAGCTCAATTCCCAGCACTACTGTGAACAAAGCCCACACAGTAGAAAGGAGTCATAAAAAGGATATTTTTAAATTGTCCTCATTCCTTCAAAATGCAAAACAAGCAAACATACAAACAGAGTCAAGTACACTCCTGAATGACTTCTACTCTGCCAAGTAGAACTGCATCACAAAGCTCACAAGAATGCAGAAGAATCATGTCACTGTATGGCTAAGAGCAATATTTCCCAGTCATTATGTACTATTTCATTCCTACAGCCTGAGATGGTGTGACCTCCATTGCTTATAATAGGACATGCTTGTCCAAGAACATCCCAGGGAATTAGGCCTTCCCAACTATCACCCAGTCCTTTGACAATGGGAATGAGCAGGGAGCATGAGATGATGGGAATCAAGAAAGTCAACTCCCTGTCTGGTTGGAAGTTTTGTTTAGTAGGTACTGTTTATTCTAGTTCGTGACAAATTCCAAATGTGTCAATGAAACAGGAAGATGTCTTAGGTTGGATCACTGGGAAGCAGGTCCTGAGGCAAGGGTTTGGGGATCTGTGACTTACTGAACACCTGCTCTCACAGGAAGAAGTGTTTACATCAGGAAAAGGAAAGAGAAAGAACACATCCCTATGGCTCCATCCAAACACCAAGCATTTTGTTCTAGAGCATCAGTGACCAGAACTATCTGAGAAGAATGGCTAGCCTCTTTGTTGTGGAACAGTTAGTAATTACTTATTGTGGTGGAAAGGCACTTCTGGGGGGGGGTCTAAGAAAAAAAAACATACCTGTGTTAAAGATTCTATAAGGCTGGTTAACTGTAGAAAAGAATTTCATCACTGTGAGAGCCAATCTCTATCTTTAGTCCCCTTAATGATCATCTATTCCTTACTTTACTCTGACATAACACCCTCCTCCCCTATAAGGTAAAACCTGTGGAATGTGTTGACTTAGTAAACCATAAGGTTCCACCAACCCTAAAGCCAAGAATATCATTAGATAATATCTAAACCTACAGCATAATTGTCCCTTCTACTGTAATTCATCCTATGCCCCTGCTTCTATATTGGGAAAATGCCTTGATCTGTAATTTTTATTCTTTTTCTATGACTATAAAGATTTGTGGATTTGGGTGGATTTGTACAAAGAAAATCACCAAACTAACCTGTAAAATCTCAGAAATGACAGATGGATTTAAGTGACTGAGCATTGGAGAGATTGTTTTGTTTTTATTCTTTTTATAATTATATAAGACAAAGAACTATTTAAAGGATTCCACTTACACTTCTTTAAAACACAATTTCTAAATGTGTGTGTGTGTGTGTGTGTGTGTGTGTGTCGTGTACAAACACATGGTACAGTGCATGTTTGAAGAGCAGAGCAGAGTACACTCTTGGCAGTTGGCTATTTCTTTTCACCTTGTTGAAGCAGGGTCTCCTGTTTCTGTGGCTGCGCTCTGTCTTCCAGGCTAGCTGCCAAGATGTTGATATTACAGACATGTGCTGCTGTTGCTGCTGCTGCTGCTTCTTCTTCTTCTTCTTCTTCTTCTTCTTCTTCTTCTTCTTCTTCTTCTTCTTCTTCTTCTTCTTCTTCTTCTTCCTCTTCTTCCTCTTCTTTCTCTTCTTCCTCTTCTTCCTCTTCCTTTCCCTCTCCTTCTCCCTCTCCCTCTCCTTCTTCCTCCTCCTCCTCTTCTTCCTTTTATTGCATGGGTTCTGGAGATCAAACTCACGTCAACTGGCTTGTATGGCAAGTGCTTTTACTTGCTGGGCCATCTCCCTACCCCATAAATTGATTTTACAGGGTATTTTGTCAAGTAAGAGGAAAGTAACTTACACAAGGCCAAATGTAAATAAAGGCTAGTGAATGTTCAAAGAGATAAAGGTGCATGCTTTAGACACACCTAATGAACATTTGGCTATAAAGCATTATGCACTGTGCAAAAGATCTAATTCAATGAAGTGTTTTTCCCAGCTGTACCTCATTTTACCTCAGCCTTCTAATGCACTGTGTGGATTCATTCACACTGGCTTACTGCAAAATCAGCTGCTAAATCTATTCTGTCACCAATAATGCTAATGCCCAGTTACGTTTTCTCTCTTGCATTGAGACTTTGGGCACTAGTATGGGCAGACATTAGGCAGAAGGGAGCAATGCTGGAATTCTAGCAATGCTAGGATGTTGGATATCAGAGTCTTATAGATTTGCATGGATTTGTTATTCCTTACCTCACCACCTTGCCTCTGTCATAGAGATGAGATAAGATACCTCAGAGCTTCTAGATTTATTGTCTCTCATTCCTGTTATGTCCCTTGTCGATGTATGATAAGAGGAAGCCCCAACCCTTGACCTTTTGCCCAATACCAAAGCTAAGGACATGGTCTCCTTGTTAAATATGACCAAAACATGGTCATGCATACAGTTCTCAGCATCTCAAACAAAATGCTTGTATTGGGTAACCTTTCAACACCTGCACTGAGGAGACAGCTGGCTTCTCAGTAGCTGGCCATAGTCAGCTACTTAGTTATAACAATCCTCATAGCATCCTCTCTCTCTGTCTCCCTCCCTCTCTCTCTCTCTCTCTCCCTCCCTCCCTCCCTCCCTTCCTCTCTCTCTCTCTCTCTCTCTCTCTCTCTCTCTCTCTCTCTCTCTCTCTCTCTGTGTGTGTGTGTTATGAATGCGAGAATGTGTATACAAATATCTAAGCATACATGTGAAGACCAGATGTCAATGGCAGGTGCTTCCTTCAATCCATCTCCACATTCCTCTCTGAAACAGGGTCTCTCACAGTATCTGGAACTCACTGACTAGGCTAAACTTGCTGACCTTCAAGCTCCAGGAAGCCTCTTGTTTCCCCCTCAAGGACATTGATTACAATTGCATGGCACTGAACCAGCTTTTTACATGGGTACATGGTTCATATGTTTATGCAATGAGTACTTTACCAACTAAGCCATTTCCCCAGCCCCTGAGAATCATATTTTCCAGAGTAAGCAGCATAATCAAGGGTGTCACTAGCTTTTGTGGTGTTTATAGACCCCTAGGAAGCAAAGGATATGCACACAAATCACTACAGAATAAAGCAAGATTAATAAATGCCATATGAACAATGTGTTTCTGAGGAAGGTCAAGAATGAGGAAATTGATATTGAAGATGTGTTAACTCCAGAGTTATTGCTTTGATTTCTAAACCACATTTTTAACTCATGAAAGAAATTTAACTCATAGTAAAGAAATGCTACCTTCTTTTCACCTCTGATCACCCATGAATCATAAAATTCTAAACAAAAAGAGATAGCAACAAGAAGTGACAGATGGAAGGAATAAGATGAATGGAGGGGCTGGAGAAAAATTGCTTAGAGGTCAAGAGCACTTACTGCACAATTATGAAGACCAGAATTTGGATTCCAGCATCCATTAAATGAGGTGAGCACACCAAGCATGCCTGATACCCCAGGTCCAAGGGAGGTAGAAACTAGAGGATTACTAGGGCTTGCAGGCTTCCAGCCTAGCTGTGAAAACTCCAGCTCCAGGTTCAGGGAGAGACCTTGCTTCAAAGGAATAGGTGAATAGTAACAGATAAGGATTCTTGATGACCTCTTCTGGTCTCCATGCACATGTACAGAAGCATGTACCTACTCACACACATGAGCATACACTCATAGGCACATGTACATACATGTAAAAAAATAAATACATAAATAAATCTTTAAAATAGGTAACCAATAGAGAGAGGATAAGAGAAAACAGTGGGGGTAAAGATTGAGGGAAAATAGACATGTACACGATTTACCTTTTCAAAGAGATACATCTTCAAGGAAAAAACAATTGAGTCAAAAACAGCAAAAGAGATTAGTGAAGCAAAACACAAACAAGGCAGAAATATAGTCAAATGAAATGGATGGTTTTTAGGATGTAATGTATTAGACAAAATATTTTAAAATAAAGAAGCAACATGCTATTTTTAGATGCTGCAATGGAAATTAGTTGTGGTTATAAATTTCCAGTGCCACCACAACAGAATGCCACACATAGGTGGTTCTAAATGCCACAGTGTATTGCCTCATTGTGGGAGTGAAAATCTGAAGTCAAAACTGGGCAGTGATGGTACGCACCTTTAATCTCAGCACTGGGGAGGCAGAGGCAGACAGATCTCTGTGAGTTGGAGACCAGCCTGGTCTACAAGAACTAGTTCTAGGACAGCCTCCAAAGTCACAGAGAAACCCTGTCTCAAACAAACAAACAAACAAACAAACAAATCTGAAGCTGAGGTATCCACAGGACCGTATTCTCTGATAGCACTAGGGGATAACTTTTGCTTTTCCCAGCAAGTTTGTAGACTCCCTGGAATTTGTTTGTCTCCCTGGCTCCATCTCTCTTTGTCTCTCTCACTATCTTTCTCTCTCTCAAGATAATACATCAGTATGGAAGGGTAGATAAACACATCCATGCATATTCACACGAAGACCAGAGGTGAACCTTGGGCATTGTTCCTTGGGACAGTTTCTTGGGTTTTGTTTGTTTGTTTGTTTGTTTGTTTTGTTTTTTAAGACAGGATTTCTTACTGTTCTGTAACTTACCAATTTGGGTAGAGTAGCTGGTCAGCAAGCCTCAGAGATCTATGTCAGGCAACCTCCCCAGCATGGGTGTTACACATGCACACCAGCATATATTTATTTAGTGTGTGTGTGTGTGTGTGTGTGTGTGTGTGTGTGTGTGTGTGTGTGTGTGTGTAAGTCAAAGTCCACAGCTGGCTTTTTTTATGTAGGTTCTAGGATCAAACTTATATCCTCATGCTTACAGAGCAAAGCAAGCTGTTTACTGACTGGAATACCTCCCCAGCCCAACCCACAAGAGTTCCAGCTTGAGAAGCATCCCTCCAAACTCTGACTCCAGGATAATACAGCCATCTTTATACTGTCTTGCTTTTGTCAGTGCTTGCATCCAATTTATGCAGGACTGAGAACCAACACTGGGGCTTCCTGTATGATAGGAAAGCCAGATAGCCTCTGAGTTCCACTCTCGCCTCACAATACAGGTCTGGGCTGGTTTAATTGTCTGCAACCAGGTCTCTGTGTAACCCCAGCTGGGCTGGAACTCACTATGTAGACCAAGTTGGCCTCAAACTCAGAGAGGTTTTTCTGCCTCTGCTTCCAGGTACTGGGATTAAAGGCATGTGCCACCATGCCTGACCCACAATGCAACTTTTATTAGTAAGTGGCTCATAGATTGCCAGGTAAATAGACTTCTTGGTCCTGGTCCCTGAACAGTCCTTCTCTTGCAAACCTTCTGTCTTGTCAATGTCAACAGAGCATGTGCCCCGTACACAGTCACCTGAAGGAGGAAGAAGAGATGGCACTAGCTGTCAATATTTGCCCAATTTCTTCTTCATTCCCACCCATTAGGTAAAGCACTTCACTTTTTCTGGAGCAGAGTAAGTTTGTATGTCTGAATGCATTTCCAAATAAAAAGGGTCTTAAAATCTTGCATGCATACAGCTTCCTCTACTTGGAAGAAAGTGAAAGACATTGTATCTGAAAAAAAAAAATGAAACAATTAAACTGGAATTGATAGAGTCACTCAAATGATTTCCTTAGCAGTGGCACTGAATGGCCTGTTGTAAAGTATGGGGGAAGATTACATTTGGTTACCGAAAAAAGAAAATCACTAATCTAATAGGCAGAATATGGCAATTATCTACAATCATAGTACATTACATTACCAAGCTCTGAATATTATAACACAATAACAATGTATCATACATTCATTTGCTTGTTTTTTAGGCCCATCCTGTAGTGCTGTGTGTTATCTGCTTTCTTCTTTCCTTACTTTCTTTTTCTTTTCTGATTCCTCTTTTCCTGGCTCCATTTGGATCAATCATTTTAGTTCCATTTTAATTCATCTATGTTTCCTTATACCTCTGTTTTAATGTTTTCTTGGTTCATTTCTGTTGTTTATAACAAAATGGGTAAGTTATAGAAAAAAAAAAAGGTTTATGGCAGGCATCATTACAAACACTCAATCTATCCCAGTTCTAGGGATGTTAAGGTGTGAAGACACCATCTTCCCCACAATGAGTTCCAGTGCTGCACAGTGAAAAACCATCTCAAAAAAAAAAAAAAAAATGGAGTGGGAGATCGGGGAGGATGGATGGAAAGGTAGGACACTGGAAAAATCATTTTAAATAAAGCTTGGTGATGCATACCTGTAATTTCAGCACTTAGACAGTAGAAGCAGGAGTTTTCAGGCGTTTCCAGTCATCCTTGACTATATAGTGAGTTCAATGGGAGGCTGGGCTATGTGAGACTGTCTCAAAAACAAACAAAACAAAAAGAAGGAAGAAACAGGAAAAGTGGAAGAAAAAATTTAGGCAGAGACAGGCTTAGGGACTGCATCAGCTAAGAGCCTTTTGGTCTAGATGTCCCTAGGGGAAGCAGGTTAGCACATGACAAGAGCCAGATGGAGTTTGGATGCATCTCTTCCTGTCTCTCTTCTTACAGAGCCACCAGGATCCAATCATGGTAGCTCTGTCCTGAGCACTTCTTTAACCCTAGTCACTCCTAAAGTCTCCATCTCCAAATACTAGAACTGGATTAAGCTTCTACTCCCTTCACACATCTCTAGCATGACCCTCATAAGGATTAAGCTCTCCCGGAGAGCTGTTGTTTCTGATTATATATTCTTATCAGATCATATATGCACATATACTATAAACTTAACATGAATGGGATAAAATTTAGTTTACCAATAGCATGTCTTTTTACAAATTAGGAGAGAAAAATTTTTAAAGTATATCATGGTTTTTCTTTTCAATGTGCATTCTGACCCTCTTTCTTCACTCCTACAGATGTAAATTGCTCTCTAGGGTCAAGAATACCTTCCTTTGTACAATTATGCCAGCAATGAAATATCTTTACTTCATCTTCAATATTAAATGATAGCTTTGCTTGATTTAGTATTCTAAGTTGGTGGATTAATTCCTTAACATTTAAAAAATCATACTGTATTTTATTCTGTTGCCACTATTTCTGAAAAGAAGTGAATCATGATTCATATAATCACAATTGTGTCTAATTGTCACTTTTCCTGTGTGTGTGTGTGTGTGTGTATGTGTGTGTGTGTGTGTGTGTATGTGTGTGTGCGCGCGCGCGCTTGCCTGCATGCTTGAACATGTGTATGCAAGCCTCAGATCCCTCCCCAGTCATTCTCCATCTTGGTTTTTGCTGTTGTTGTTGTTGTCTGTTTGTTTTTGAGACTTAAGTCTCACTATGTAGCACCAGGCTGGTCTCAAATTATCAGAGATTCTTTCTAGTTCTTCTACCTCCCAAGAGCTTGGATTAAAGGTGTACACCACCATGCCCAGCTTTCCACATTGGTTTGGTTTTTGGTTTTTGAGACAGAGTCTCTCATTTTTATTTAAGATTTGCTGGTTCAGCTAAACTAGCTAGCCAATAAGCTCCAGGAATCCATCTATCTCTACCTCCTAAGCACATGCATCATACCTGGCTTTTTGTTTTTTTCTAGATTTTTGGAACAAAACTCAGGCTTTCATGATTGTCCAGCGAGAACTTCACCAGCTGAACCATCAACATATTCCTTTTTTTCCCCCCCAAGTATTTCATATATTTTATTTGCAAAAATCCTGATTTGTTCCCATGTTTAATTTACAAAAGTTGTCTAAAGTGAACTGACATTTTATAGATACAAGTTAGGTTGGGACATTCTGTGTGCAGTGTCATGTGAATGTGGCCCCTGCATTGGCGCTGTTCCTGTCTGGCTTGACCCTGCTGAGGAGACGAGCCCTGGAGCCAGATGCAGTCAGCAAGTGTTTCCTGGCTTTTTGTTAGGCACCCCATGATGTGTCCTCAGTGGCTGCCACTGCAAAAGGGCCTGCATCACTTTCGCTGATGCAAACCAGCCTGGAGTATGGTATGAGTAGAGGGTCCCCACTTGTGTACTGTCTTCCTCGGGTTTGCAGCCAGTCATCTAACTTGTACTTCCAGAGACATGAGTTTCTAAAAACAGGAAGGATGCTTCAGCTTCATTCTAGAACTAGGAACAGGTTTCAGATGTGACAGAGCTGAGTTAAAAGGGTTTTCCAGGACTGTGTCACTTTCCAATGTGAGCCCTTTGCATTCAAATCTGGAAGTCTGATTCAGTTTTGGCTCCTGGCTGGAGTGGAGAGGAGGCTGCTCACCCTGTAGAGCTCTGTACACATGCTCCCTGCAAGTTGATAGGAGGGGACTGTGCTCATAGGTACAGCATGATGAGTTCATCGCTTACAGCAGATGGTGTCAGCACACCCAGGTCTGTAAACAGCAGGGTAATCAAGGATGGGGAAGTATAGTCAACCCAGGGGTGTTCCTCTTTGAGATCCTGCCCAGTCTGCATGGACTTCAGAGTGTCTGCCTTGTACTTAAACTTATCTGGGACGTCTTGCTGATTAAGCGGGAAGAGCCGTACAAACTTGAAACTTTCTGCAACCACATAGAAGGGCTTGTTTTGGGCTTTGGCACACACGGCCATCTGGTTGGTTCCAATCTTGTTAATAATTCCTCTGTTCTCAACCACTCCTTCAGCACCAACTATGACAAGATCTGCTTTCTCCATGATATAGCCAACAGCAGCATCTAGCACCACAGTGACAGGGACATTGAGGTGGCAGAGGGCTTTGGCCATTTTCTTCCTGGATAAATCAGGTTGAGACTCCATGATGTACACACTGAACCGCTTCTTGGCTGCCACAGCTTCTTCCAGGACCTTTAGAACAACTCTGGAGTATGCGTGAGTCAAAATTCTCGCCCCATCTTTGATGAAGGTATTTTGCAATTTTGTTTCTTGACAAGGATATTCTCCTGAGGAAAAGCTCCCCTCTCTCAATCATGATCTTACATTTAGAGTAATCAGAGTACTCCAGGGAGATGAGACTGATGAATTGAAGGAAGAGCTCTCCACCAGAGGACACGGCCACGGTGGAGTCCACACCACATAGGGTTTCTATGGTGCTGGTGAGATTTGCTCTCAGGCCCTGGAGTGTCTCCCCTTTATCTCTCTTCAAGAACTCCAGCAAAGTCCAGATGGCAGCCACTGCTGAGGCCATGTTAGGATTGCCTTTCATCTGAGACTTGAAGTATTCGATTAACTCATGGTTCTCCATGGCTCCCTCGTGAACCCCGCAACCGCGCCGGCAGCAAGCCACAGGGTGACCCAACATATTCCTTAACTGTCATTTTTTTCTGGGTGTTTTCAAGACTTTCTCTTCGGCTAAGCACAATGACTCACACAGATATTCCCATTATTTGGGAGGCTGAAGCAAGAGGATCTCTGAATTTTGGTCACCCTGAGACCACTTCTCAAAACACAAAAATAAACACTTCAACTTTGGTTTAACAATTTGACCATGGATGACATTAGGGTTGCTTACCTTATTTTTATCCTAGCTAGGGCTTGTTGAGACTTTGTAACCTACATATAGGTTCAGGTTGTGAAAGACCCTTCTTAGATGATTCTAATTTTCTATTTCTTGCTGAATTAATTTTGGCAGACTTCACTAAAACATTGCCCATTTCATCTATATTTTCAAATTCACCAGCATAAAGTTGTTAATATCTTTTTCTTGAGTTGTGTGCAGTGGCTATAGTGACAGACCTTTTTTGAATCCCAGAACAGTACTTGTGCCTTCTCTCTAATTTTGGTCAACTCCACAACTGTTACTTTCATAATTCCAGCTTTTGTCACTATGATCTATGTCATTGAGGACAAACCCTTGTTTGTCCCAAAGCTTCTCTTTGACTTTTATGTTTGTTTTTTAATTGCTATCATTATTCTTTGCTTTGTTTTTCATGTTTGCTATTTATAATTTAGTATCAACTTTTAAGAGCTTATTTGATGGATAATAAGCATATTCATTGAAAGATAATTTTACAGTCATTTATTTATTCTTTGTGTGTGTGTGTGTGTTCACACATTCATGCATGGATGTGTGAGGTCAGAGGGCAACTTGGAGGAATAAGTCCTCTCTTTCCATCATTTGGGTCCTGGGAATCAAACTCAGGTAGTTAATCTTGGCAGCAAGCACCCTTACCCACTGGCCCATCTTGCCACTGAACTTCACTAATACTGGTCTTCATTATTTTCTTATGTAGGATAGAAAACTATGCATGTTCCTCTCATTACATTTTTGGCTTCATACCTCCATTTGTAGTTTGTAGCACTGCCATTATTGTTTCACATATGATTTGTGTAAAATAATATCCTTTATTTATAAATGTAAAAGTAATTTCCACTTACCTGTTACTGGTGTCTCCAGTAGTTACATGGATTGTAGAAATATTTGGATATTGTTTAATTCTTTTTTGCTTTGTTCTTCTATCAGAGATAATGTTATAAAACCCAGACTTGAGCTCACTATGTAGCCCAGGCTGCCCAGATGTGCATGCAATGCCATAGCTGACTCTTTCAAGACATTTTCATTCTTGCTTTACAGTCACATTTAACATACTGGGTACTTGGTGGGAAGTATGTGTTTTCTTGACTTCCGTGTAGTTGTAGTATTTAACAGATATTTATGAATCTGCCTATCAATGTATATTGATCATTTTATATTTTAAGTGATTGGTTTTCTTATTTGATAACTTCTATCAGTAAATGATACAAGCATATTGGGGTTTTCCCTTTTAATTGAAAGTCTGTGCCTTTCTCCTCAGAATAGGAAAGCTACTTCAGGAATTTCAGTTGAGGACCCCAGCTGTGCATAAGTGTCAATCATTTGTAAGTGATGTAGCCATTTTCATTAGCTGATTTTAAGATTTTGCTGGCCTTACAATGTATCTATTGAGCTTTAAATTTTGGTTATTTTTCATTTCTAGAATCTGTATCACTTTTTATAATGTCATGTTACCTAGAAAGCATTTCATTTTCTTTTTATTTCTTTAAACATGACATAATTATTTCCAAATACATGTCTAATAATTCCACTTTTTAAAATCTATACAGATGGTGGGTGGTGGTGGTGCACACTTTTAATCTTAGCACTCAGTGGGCAGAGACAGGCAGATCTCTGTGAGTCTGAGGCCGTCCTGGTCTACAGAATGAATTCCAGGACAGGCTCCAAAGCTACTGAGAAACCCTTGTCAAAATAACAAAACCTATACAAGTATATATACATGTATGTGTCTATGCATGCTCCACATACGTGTGAAGGTCAGAGGAGTCCCATCTTACCTTCCTTCTCTTGGGTCCTGAGGATGGAACAAGTTATCATATTTAGTGGCACATCTTTGCCCACCAAGTCATCTCTCTGGCCCCTATCAGTCTTTTGTGTCTCCTGATTTTCATTCATGATGTCTCTTTGCCTCTATACCACCACTACCACAAGTATCTTATAATCACTGTCTTTGAAAATTACTTCTGTCAGTTGCCCAAATTCTGGCATAGATGTACTGTTAAGAAAGCATACATGTTTCTCCTTAGGATATTGTAAGGACCAACAGCTACAGCTACATCTTAGCTCAAGTTTGCCACGGGCATGTCTTTAGTTTCTGAGTTGTAGATACTATGATCCTGGATGCAAAGCTATCTAAAAGCTGCCATGTCCCCAAATCAAATCCCATAAGGTTTTTTTTTTTTTCATGTTATATTTATTTCCAAGGAATACTTTGTCACAATCTCTCTTGGTTGGACTGGAGAATGAGTTTAGATATGGTTTACTTTATTTATTCTGAGTGTGAATCTCATCCCAATTTAACATCAGGACTATCTCCTTTAAGATCTTGGATACTGGGCATGACTTCTGTCTTTCTTGTCTAAGGAGGATATATACCCACAACTCAGTTTTGCAGATATAGCAAATGCTGTCAAGATATTAGCCTCATGGATGAGCATGTATACTTACATATACATACACATTCATAAAATGAACATGTATGCTCATAAATCTTGTAAACGACTTTTTTATAATAATTTACAGTTTCTACTATAATTTCACATTCATAATTCATGAAGTCTAATTGGTCTTAATAATAAAAACTCAGAATCAGCTATGGGGGTGGGGGAGTTAAAAGATCAAAGAAGCAAAGCAGTCAGCCATTAGCTCTTACCTCTACCTCAGACCAAATGGGCGATCATGTCTCCATGAATCCTCAGACTGAATGCTCAGACTGACTGCCTATACTGCCTAGACTACATCCTTAGACTGCTTCAGACTAACTGCTCAGACTGCCCTGAGCTCCAATCTCCTTCCGCCTATATTCTTCTCTCTGCCCAGCCATATTACTCCTGTCTCCACCTCCTTAGTACTGGGATTAAAAGCATGTCACTCCAAGTGCCGTGATAACCTTCGTGTAAGCTCTGTTCCTCTTTAGACTGAATCAGTTTCATGTAGCCCATGATAGCCTTGAACTAACAGAGATCCCTCTGCCTCTTTCTCCCAAGTGCTAAGATTAAACATGTGTACCACTACTTCCTGGCTCCTATGGCTATCTAGTGTGGCTAGCTTTGTTTGCACTCTGGTCTTCAGGCAAGCTTTATTTGTTAAAGCTCAAACAAAATATCACCACAAGATAGCTAAAGAGAGCCCTAACTTTCTGATCCTTCTATCTCTTCTATGCTCCATCAGGAGCATTGAGATTAAAGGCTGTTTTTTGTCATTGGTTTTTGTTTTGTTTTGAGTTGTTTTATTTTTGGTTCTGGGGATCAAATCATCCCGAATGCTAGGGAAACACTTTGCTAATTGAACTACACCCCCAGCTCCTCAGGTTCTTGATATTAAAAAAGAAAGTTTAATGTGTCAAACTATATTACATAATATTCCCCATTGTTTTTAGCTGAGGAGATTATCTAAAGAATCCAATTTGCTGGTTTTGGAAACCAGAAGCTACTACTTAACATCAAACTATTTTTATATGTTACTTCTATTAAAATGAAACTTGAATAAAAGAAAAACGCAAGCAGGCACCAAAAATGGGAAGATATAGAAAGAGTCATGTAGGAAAGGGATGGAGAACTATTAAGGACTAAAATTCTGACTTGGGGGAAGAATTCACACCACAGACAAACTTCCAGCTTAGTCTCAAATGGTCCAACAACAGAGAGAAACCGTGCCCATTTCAGGAAAACATACCACTATGTGGCAAATTTGAAGAGGCAAGGAAGGATGACATATTGGAGAAAGGATGGTGTGCGGCCATTCCAGTGTAGGCATGTGCAGCAGCTTCAAGGTACCCAACAGTGGTGGGTGCTCTCCATTCCTCACCTTTGTTCCCTTCACCAATGATCTGACTCTTGACTTAATACTCCAATTTCAGTCCATTCCATGACCACCAGATCTGAAGGTAGGGCTTGGTTTCCAGGCACTGACTATGAATATTCTCAATGAGTTTCTCTCTTCGTGACCTGATCTCCTTGGCTGGCTTTAAAGCTAACACAAAATCCCTGGTGCCAATCAGTTAGGATCACTATAGCTCTTCTCCTGACAATCAATTATCCTAATTACCAAGATATAGAAGAGAGAGAGATATATAGATATGTGGGAGAGGATGACGTTGAATTTAAAGCATTCCAAGGAGGTGGGGATGCAGCTTTGTTAAAGTACTTGTCCAGCAAGCATGAAGCCCTATGTGTGATCCCTGAATGATGTAGCACAGGACTTTAATCCCAGCACTTGGGAGGGAGAGGCAGGTGGATTTCTTGTGAGTTCGAGGCCAGCCTGGTCTACAAAGCAAGTCCAGGACAGCTAGGGTTGTGACACAGAGAAATACTGTCTTGAAAAGATAAAGAAAAAAAAAAAGTTAAAAGTCATCATCAGCTATATAATGAATTCCAAGCCATCATGACCTACGTGAGACCCTTTCAAAAGAAAACAGTTGAGACTGAAATACAAAAACCTTATTAAGTTGCTAGCTATATTAAATTCAGAACTCAAAATGACACTTAAAAATAAAGACAAGAAGACTCAGTATATGGAAGGTAACTATAGGGCTGGAGACGTAGCTCAATAGTTAGAGCGCCTACTGTGGGGCTGGAAAGAGAGCTCAGCGGTTAAGAGTCTCTGCTGCTTTTGTAAGGATCTCAGTTTGTTTCTAATATTGGCTCATAATCACCTGTAAATCAGCTCCAGGGGTTCTAATACCATCTCTGGTCTTCACTGACACCTGAACTTACATGCACACACATGGGCATACAAATATATGTGGAATTTTAAAAGTCTTATATAAAAATAAAATAGGCAGCTAAAACCACAAGAAGGGATGATTTTGCATTATATAGAATGAGAAGATAAATGTTCTAAGAATGAGCTCTGGAAACCACCTCTATTTCATGGTGGCCCAAGAAAGAAAAAAAAAAAATGACTCAGTCTGTACTGCAGCAGTTGTAAGGCATCCATCCCTTCCTGTTGCTCTGGACTTGGAGCCTAAATGTTAACAGTTTCTAAAGCACCCAACTGGTCACCAGAAGACCTGAAACTCTGCAAAAATCCAGCTCAATAGCAATTAAGATGCATTATTCTCCTTGAATATGTACTCTTTGAAAAGTAAACAGTATTGTTTCACAGGCCTCCTAGGTACTGGTTTTTTATTGCTGTATTTTTTATATAGTTCATGGAATTGGGATAATAGAGGCTTTAGACAGCATGGTCCCTGAATTACTTTCCACTAAACCTCTTAAGCCCTTAAGATGCCCTCTTCAGAGAGAAGGTAGAAAAGTGAACAGTGTTATGCAATCAGAAGTCCTTAAACTAGAAGAACCTTCATATTTTCTGAACCAACCAATCAATGGATTTAAAAAAAAGAAAAGAAAAGAAGGAAGAGATGTAAGAACTCTGAAGGTCAAGTGACTTGCTCAACAGCAACCCTGCAATGTTAAATTGCAGAGCTCCAAGTGGAGGTTGCCCTCTGCCTTTCAGGTCACAATCTAATGTGGACACGGAAACACAGCTTTCACTACATGGGGAATAAAGGATAGTTTATTCTGGAGCCAAATAGAAGGGACTGAAGCCTGAAAACACAGATTTAGGTTATTTCAAATACCATTTTCCAATGTAGTAATAGTTTCATGAAGTTTGGATAGTTGCAGAACAAAAAGAAAGTCATAAATCAAGGCAGTTTTCCAATACCTTGGTGGGAACTATGGGTGGACAGCTTACAGCAGAACTGGAAAATATATCTCAGTGGAATCCTGTCAACTTGACAGTATTTAGAACACATAGCCGACAAGCCTCTAGGCATAGCCATGATGGACTATCTAAATGAGGTTAGGTCTCTCATTGGCTTGCAGCTCTCCAGGTAGGCTAGGCTAGCTGATCAGTGAGCTCCAGGACTTGCCTATCTCTAACTCCTGTGCTAGAATTATAATTATGAGTCCTGATCAAACTCAGGCCCTCATATGTTATGCCCACAAGGGCATAACAGATCCACTACCTTAGTCATTGTTTTTGTTCATCTTAAAACAAGAATATAGTTATCCCTCATAATATTTGTGATGCTGACAATCACAACATGCATAGAATAATATTATATGTGATTCAACCAATGGTGCTGCATCTATCCCCTTGTGACCACCATACCAAACAAACAAGAGAACATGATATATAAGGGGGACAGAGAAGGAGGAGGAGAAAGGTAGGCAGGCAAACTTAGTTTTCCCTATATTTGTTCTAATCAGTAGTATGGGGACTCCCCTGCCACCACACACACAGCAAGCCAATAATCCCAGCCTCCTCAACCTGTCCACTCTGATGGTCAATGGGACCCTTAGGTTGTGTCACTTGTACTACTTCTGCCCAAACTTGGGTCTGACTATTTTGCACAGTGGCTAACTTAACTCAGGGATCTATGCTTTCTGGTTTTATTGCAAAGGACACAAATTAGGGTGGCACATTGTCTCAGAGAGTAAAGATGCCTGCCTGATGGCCCAAGTTTGAGTCTCAGGATCTACATGGTGAAAGGAGAGAACCAACCCTTCAAAGTTGCCATCTGACCTCCACAAGCATGCCATGGCACAGGAAAACAAACAAACAAACAAGCAAACAAATAACCTATACAAAGGACAGAGATAAGCAAAAGCACTGGGTGGGGTACTTGGGAGGCCTGAGGACCTTACTTCCTTCTGTGTGCACCTTGAGTTCAAGCTTGTTGAGGTTTTCATTGACTATGCATGATTGATTAAGTCATTAGCCATCAACATTCAGGCCTTTACCCTCTATTCTCTCCCTGAAGGCTGCCAGGAGTTCAAAATCCAGCTCTCTAATCCTGCTTTAGTCTTTCCACTAACCAGCCCCATTCCAAAGCTAAACAGGAGTTATCAGTCATCAGTCAGCTAATTAGCATATGTCACTTTGGAAATGCCAAGGGCATAATGAATGTGATGATTTGAAAGAAAATACCCCCCCCCAGAGGAGTGGCACTATTAGGAAGTGTGGCTTTGTCTGAGTAGGCTTGGCCTTGTTGGAGGAAGTGTGTCACTATGTGGGTGGCTTTGAAACCCAATGTTTCAGACCACTTCCTATTGCCTACAAGATGTAGGACTGTTAGCTACTTCTCTAGCACCATGTCTGCCTGTACACTGCCAAGTCCCACCATGATGATAATGGTCTGAACCTCTGAACTTTAAGTGAGCCACCCAATTAAATATTTCCTTTATAAGAATTGTTGTGGTCATGGTGTCTCTTCACAGCAAAAACAAACAAACAAACAAAAACCCTAACTAAGACAATAAGTTTCATATCCAGAGATGGGAAAAGACCAAATGTATATTTCATAATGTCACTATTACAAATCCTTTTTCAGCCCTTCCTAATCCCAAGCCCCCCACCCAAGGGAGTATCTCAAATTTCCAGTGAACATTACTTTTTTTCCCTTCATTTATTTTCTCTTTTTATTTTCTGAAACAGGGTCTCACTCTGAAGTTCAGGCTGGTCTCAAATTTGATGTAATCCTCCTACCTCTACTTCCCAAAAGTGCTGCCATTACAGTAGTGTGCTACCTTGTCTAACCTCATTGCTTCTTTTTTCTCTTTTTCCATTTCTCCATGTATGCATTTGAGTGGGGTGGGGGCATGGAGTTTCTGTGTGTGTGTGTTATGTGCTGTATATGTGGTATGTGCAAATATATATGTGTGGTGTGTGTGGTATATATGTTGTGTGTGTATGTCTGTGTCTGTGTGTATAGTGTGTATAAGTTGTATGTGTGGTATGTGTGTGTGTGTGTGTGTGTGTATGTGTCTATGTCTGTGTTCTATGTCTATGTGTGTTTCTCTGTCTGTATATGTATTTTTATACACAGCTCAGTCTATCACAGTAATAACCCCACCCTCAGTACCAATTTCTTTTCTAGATTCTTTCTCTGTTGCTGTGATAAAACCATCTGACCAAAAACAACTTTCAACTCACAATTCTAGGTCTATTATTGAGGGAAGTTAGGGCAGGGACTCAAGCAAGAATGGAAGCAGAAAACACAGTGGCTTGCTCAGTTAGCTTTCTTTATACCTTTCAGGACAACCTGCCCAAGAATGGTTCTTCCATGGTGGGTTGGACCCACCTACATCAGTTAACAGTTAAGACAATCCCTCCCCAAGGCATGCCAATAGGTCAATTGGATCTAGAAAATTCTTCAACTAAGGTTCCTTTTCCCCAGGTGATACTTGGTTGTGTCAAGTTGACAATTAAATGAACCCACACAATCCATTTCTTGTGAACTGGATGGTCAGTCGTGTGGAGGTCTCAGGTTGATGTTGGGACTTGATCTTGATTGCTCTTCTCCTCATTCAATGAGGCAGGGTCTCTCAATAAATCCCAGAGATCCCACCTCCACCTCCCAAGGCTGGGATTAAGGCAGCCCACAACATCCACTCACATGGATTCTGAAGTTTTAAACTTTTCTCCTCAAACTTATGTATCAAGAACTTAACCACTGAGACACTTCAACAACCCTTGTTTATTTTCTTTGTAGTTTGACAATATGTGTGTCCTTCTTTAAAACATACAGTGGAGTCTTTTCTTCTGTTTTTGAATTTTATACAAATTAAAACAGTCTGGGTGTATTATTTGGGGATTTATAATCACCATCACATGTGTGTATTAGAGTTGCCCATGCTACTGTATATATCTGGCACACATTAATCTTCACTACTGAATAGAATCTATGAAATAAATACACTCCAGCTTATTTATCCATCTGTTATTGATGAGCATTAAATGGTTTCCAGTTCTGATCTGCTTTGAGCAACACCCTATTGAACATGATTATGCTATCTTTTAATACATTCTTAGGAGGAAAATGTCTACAAGTGGGGTATCAATATCTTCCCTTCCTAGGAATGACAACTGCTCTAAAATGATTCCATACATTTGCAACATTATAATGATTAATATTAACTCTCAATTTGATAGTCAATCAAAAAGAGCCAGAATCTGGGCCTCTGAGATGGCTTACCAGGTTGAAGGTTCCGGTCACCAAACCTGAAGACCTGTGTTCAATCCACATGGTAGTAGGAGATGCCTGCAAGCTGCCTTCTGACTTCCATGTGCATGCCATAGCACTTGCAAGTGTGAGCATCCACACTCAGGACATATTTTCAAGCAAAAGCAAGTCAGGGAAGGTTGACTCTGAATTCAGTTCCAGTTGTTGAGATTTTTTATTCCTTTCTTTAGTCTGTTTGTATCTGTGTATATTGTTAAAAGGAGCCTGTATTTACTCTCTCCCTCTCATTCTTGTCTCATTTTTTGCACTTTGTTCTCAATTCTGACCCATTATTTCATTAGAGGTTTGATTTTTGTTTTGTTTTGTTTTGTTTGTTTGTTTTTTGTTTTTGTTTTGTTTTCTCTTAATTTATTGCCAGGCTGTGTGACATAGTTAAGTTGGTTAGAGTGCCTACCATGCACAAAGCACTGGATTTGACCCCCAGCACCATTTAAAACTGGGTGTGGTGGTACACACCTGTAAAGACAATACTAAGAAGAAAGTGGGGGCAGAAGGACCAAAAGTTCAAGGTCATCCTCAGCTACCTACAAGTTCAAAGCTAGCCTGGAAAAAGAAAAAAAAAAATCTGGGCTGGGAAGGTGCTGTTGGTGAAGGTGCTGTGGAACAATCTTTTTGTACATTGTGAACATTTGCTGCTGTCATTGGTTTAAAAAGGGGCTAAATGGCCAATAGCTAGGCAAGTAGAGGGTAGATGGGACTTGTGGACAAAAAGAGAGTGCAGGGAAAAAGGAAGGTGGAATCACCAGGACGGAGAGAGAAGCAAGACAAACATACTGTGCTGAAAAAAGGTATTGAGCCATGTGGTAGTACATAGATAAGAAATATGGGTTAATTTACGTTATAAGAGTAAGTTATAAATAAGCCTTAAACTATCAACCAATCATTTATAATTAAAATAAGTCTCAGTGTGATAATTTGGGAACTGGCTGGTAGGACAGAAAATCCCACCTACATGAAGTGCCTTCTGCACAAGTATGAGGATGACAGTTAGGATAACCCATAACCTAAACAGAAAAGGCTAAGTATGGGGCTGGAGCGATGGCTCAGTGGTTCAGAGTGCTTGCTACTCTTACAGAGAGGACCAGGGTTCAATCCCCTGTACCTACATGGTGGCTCACAATAATCTTCTATCTACAACTGCAATTCCAGGGGATCCAATGCCCACTTCTGACCTCCATGAGTACCAGGCATGAATGTGGTGCAAAACATCAATGCACACTAAAATAAACTAAAACTTAAAAATAAATCTGGTTATAGCAACTCATGCTGGTAATCTTAGCTTTGCTGGATCGGGGGAAGGCTGATTCCTGATGCTTAGTAGCCAGCCAGCTTAGAAGAAATGACAAGCTTCATGCTCACTGAGAGGTCTATTGAAAAAATATAAAATAAAATAGAAGAAATTAAGGAAAGATACCTGATGTCCCACAGGCATGTTTACATACACACACACACCTCCATGTTGTTCTACTGACCTGCTATTTATTTTCAAACAGCCATATATCATTGTCATATGTTTGACTTCATCAAGGTTTTTTATTATTATTCATTTAGTTCAACTGTCAATCACCAGGATACTGTAATTACAAAACTGTATAATGTATAATTCTGTGAGTGTTTTTCAGGTTGAGCCCAGATACCCATGTATATTAGGAATGCAGTTCCACTGCACACAAAACCTTTGAACTGATGTTTAATAAACCATGGCTGCTCATGGCACTTTACAATTCCATGTATGTTTTCTGAACAGTGCATTCCATTCCACTAAATGAACATGGACAGTGGTTGAGGCTCCTTGACATTGCTCAGTCTGTTTGGAAAGCAGCTCTGTGATAGTGCTGAGCAGTGACATCAGAGCCATTAGGGCTGCTACAATTGTTGCCTTGACTTGGGAAGGGTCCATGAAATGTGACCAATCCTACAAACTCAAAAACATTCTTTAGGTTTCCATATCTCTAGGCTTTCTGGATGTCTCATGATGAATTTTTATAATTTCCCCCATAGAAGTCTTTTATTAGGTTTCTTTCAGGCTATGTGACATTTTTGATGCATCTTTTAAGATGTTTATTCTTTGTTCCTCAAGAACAGATATATAAGTTTTAGTACATACACCTCATACCCAGTAAAATTATCATGTATTGATTCCAGGAATTTATGTGTAAGTTGCTCTGTTTTTCCATGTGAACAATAATGTATAAATAGTAGTTTTATTTGTTCTTTTTTTGTTTTGTTTTGTTTTTGTTTTTGTTTTTTTTTTGTTTTGTTTTGTTTTGTTTTGTTTTTTGAGACAGGGTTTCTCTGTGTAGCCTGGCTGTCGCTGTCCTGGAATTCATTCTGTAGATCAGGATGGCCTTGAATTCGAAGAGCTCTGCCTTCCTCTGCCTCCCAAGTGCTGTGATTAAAAGTGTGCATCACTACCATCCACCTATTTATTCTTTTTAAAATGTCTTTACTATCTTGGGCCTCTAATCCAAAATTGGTCTGAAATGGTGGTATTAGCTTACATTGTTGTTTTCATCTCTAAGTCAAGTTCTGGACTTCTCCCCAGAGAGAATGATGCTGGCTATTGGCATTTGACAGACATCTTTTATTAGATCAGGGACACTTCTCACCATGTTGAGCTTGTTAAGAGGTGGTATTTGTGTTTAATTAGAAACTAAGACTGTGCTGTGATGGCTGGCTTCAGTTGTCAGCCTGATGGGATTAATAAAACACCTAGGACATTAATGAAGTGCACTTTTGGATATGAATATGAGGATGTTTGCTGAGAGTTTGAGAAGACCCACCCTGAATGTAGGTGGTGCTATTCCATGGGTTATGGCCCAGACTGAATAAAAAGGAGGGATGAAGGGATAACTCATTTGGTAAGGTGCTTGCTTGCCATACAAACTTGAGTACCTAAAATTGGTCCCAAGCACCCATACAAAAATCTGGGCAGGATACAAGTGTTTGCAATCCCAGTGTTGGGGAGGTGGAGTCAGAAGGACCCTTGGGCCTCAATGGCCAGCCAGCCTAACCTAAATAGGTGAGCCACAAGTCCCTATTACAGCTCCTCTATCAAAAAATAAAGTGGGGTATAAGATGCTTTAGAGAAGAGGTTCTCAACCTACAAGGCATGACTCCCTTGGGAATTGAACAACACTTTCACAGGGGTCACCTAAGACCATCAAAACATGCAGATAATTACATTACAACTCCCAACAGTAGCAAAATAATGTTATGAAGTAGCAACAAAAATAATTTTACAGTTGGGGGTCATCACAACATGAGGAACTGCATCAAAGTGTCCCAGTATTAGGGAGGTTGAGAACCACTGCCTTGAGAATCTGCACTTGAATCTCTGGCACCCCTATGAAGAAAGTGAGGTGACTACACACACCTGTAACCCCAGCACTGTGGAGGGTGGAGATAGGAGAACTGCTGGGACTTGTTGCCCGGCAGCCTAGCTCCAAGTTCAATGAAACCCTGTCTCAAGGGATTAAGGTGGAGAGTAATAGAGTAGGACACCCAAATGTTCTCCTCTGGTTCCACTCCAGCTTTGGCACATATACTCTCTCCCCCAAACGCATGTGCACATGCCCATTCACACACATACATATACACACCAATAAATAAATAAACAAATATAGGAGCTGGAGAGCCCCTGAGGAACAACATCTGAGGCTGGCCTCTGGCCTCACACATGCCAACACGCACACCCACAATTTTTTGAAGAAAAGAAGGAGAAACCTAACAGAGTATCAGCTTCCTTTGCTCTACTTCCTGTTAGCTCTGTGAAGCAAGATGCTACTATGGCCATGACCTCCCTGTCATGATGGACTGTGGTTTTTCTGAACTGGGAATGGAAATAAGCCCTTCTTCCCTTAAGTTACCTTTTGTAAGGAACTATGTCTCAGCAACAAGAAGGGTAATTAATGCACATGCTGAACTCTTACCAAACGCTCTTTATAAACCAGAGTGATCGTGTCATTTTTCTCTCATTTACTGTGTTTATGTGATGAATGATGTTCATTGAATCTCTCAGACTAAACCTACTCTTAAAATACTCAGTAATGACATACACTTCCTTCTATTGCTGACTTCAACTTTCTGAGTTTGTTTAACATTTTTGTGCCTATGTTCACAAGGCAGATTAGTTTTCTGAAGTGCCCTTATCTTGTTTCCGTATCAAGGCTGCACTTGGTTTGTAAACAGGTTAGGACGTGTTCCGTCTTTTACTATTTTCTGGTAGTATTTATATAAGATCAGAGTTAGTTGCCCTTGGAAGCTTTCTCAGAAATGAGATGATCACAGCCTTCAGGAGAGGATCAAACCTGGCTTTGACAGCTTGTACACACAGGTTCCTCAATAAATAGCCTTCCCTCTCTTTCTCTGCTTGACTAACTCTCTGGAGAGTTTCCAGGGGTTGAGTCAGACAGGGGACCCAGTATTGACCTGGGTAAATCTCTCAGAAGGTCTCCATAGCCATGCGCTTTCTGCTCCTGCCCTAGGTCGCTTTGCCCATATTTTATGACCTCAGCTCAGAAGTGTGACTCTAGATAGCACCCTTAAACTTTTTTGTTTCTGCCAACAGTTGACCTTGAGCTGCCCTACTGCCTTTTCAGATCCTGAATGCTTTCATGGTATCTTTTTCTTTCCCTGAATGCAGTTTTTTTCATTTCAGTTGGAAGGTTTAGCTTTCAAAGTTACAAATATGAGAAGCATCAACCATCTGCTTTTGTCCTGTCAAATAAACTCTCTGAAATAAACCTTTGTCTACTTGAGCCAAACAAACCCCTTCACAGCAAAACCTTACTGGGATGTACATCTTCAAAATCAGCCCACACACTCCAACCAAGTAGCCATAACTATAAAACAAAAACAAGATAGCATGTTAACATTTTTTTAAATTGGAAAATGCCTTAGTGTTCTTGTTTAAATGAATAAAAATGGAAAGCAAAAAAAATTATTTGTCTGATATGTGGGGTGGGGGTGGAGAGGAATCTCAGAATAGATAATGTCAAGGTGTACACTTAAGAATAACAAAACAGTACTAGGGAGCATTGTAGAACAGACCAGAAGCACCAGACAAATCTAGAATTATAAAAATGCTTATACAAGTGCTTATGAGGAAGAAGAAAATGGTAGCACTGTGAGCCACCCAATGAGGATGCTGGAAACAGCACTCTGGATGGTCCTTGGAAGCCTAGAGAGTGCTTTTAACAACCAGCTATCTCTCCAGCCCCTTAGTTCCATATTTTTTGTGAGATCCCATACATATTTAACAACTCTTATATTATCATTTTTGTCCCAATTATAAAAGAGCATTAGGCTTTATTCCTTCTGAACTGAAAGTCATATTTTTTTAATTTTAAAACTTGTATTATTACTGTTCCGCTCATGTGCATGATAAGGGATGTGCAGGAGGGGGCTATCTCAACATGAAGGACAGTTTTGTAGAATTGCTTCTCTCCTTCCACCCTTACCTGGGTGTTGGGGATTGAATCCAGGTCACCAGAATTACACAGAGTGTCTTTACCTGCTGAGCCATCTCACTAGCTCATCATCATTAATTTTTTTAAAAAAGGGAGTCAGAAACTAGTCTAAGTGGCTCATGCCTATACTCTCAGGACTTAGGAGGCCATGAGAGGAGGATTTCTTGACTTCAAGGTCAACCTGGCTCTAGAATGAGAATCTCCCTACACAGCAACAGGGCCAACTGGATGGCTCAGTGAGTTAAGGCACTTGCTTCCCAGTCTGATGACTTAAGTTTGGCCCCCTAGGACCCACATAGTGACTGACACCAGAAAGTTGTCCTCTGACCTCCACACATGTACAAAATAAATAAATAAAAATAGATGTAATTTAAGAGTTTAATGGAGTAATAAACAAGATTCCATTGGGACTTTATGTATCAAAGTACCACTCCTGTTATATAGTGGTAGAAGGCAGAGTCTGTGTGTTCTCTGCATGTGTTACCACATGGAAATTATTCTGTGAGAGATTACTTCACCCAGGTGATATTTATAGGAAGCATTAGGCCACTGCATGAAAGCCATGTATAAACAAATTTAATGAAGGAGTTGTACAGGAGAAAAGAAGCTAAACATTAAGGATTTCAATATTATGCAGAAGAGTATTTTAGAAGGTGAATTGTTCTTCTATGCTCTAGGACACAGGCTTTTCCTATTCTTTTACAGACTGAATGTGATGTTGAGAATAGACACTAGACACTTAGTAACCACATGGGCCCAGAGCAGGACTGGTCTCTGGCAGCCTGTCTTCCTTCCTGTTTTAGTTTCATTTCTGTTGCTATGATGAAACATTTTCCTTAGAAAAAGGAACGTTTATTGGCTTTCTCTTCCTGGTCTCAGTCCATCATCAAGGGCACTCAAGCAGGAACTTGGAGGCAGGCCTGCTTGCTATTCTATGAGATGCCACCTCTAACCAAGGAACTCATAGCCCTCTCCCTACCCCATCTGCCTCGTGGATGCCCAGTAGAAACGATGCAGGCTCATGCATCAGGCGATGCAGGCTCAGCTGGCTTCCTCAAATAGCCCATGACCACTTACTCAGGAAGAGTATTGCCCATAGTGAGCTGAGTCTGCCTACAGCAGCCAACAATAAGACATTTCTCTATAGACTTCTCAGAGGCCAATACAATCAAGGTAGCACCTCAGTTGGGGATCTTGTCTCGGACGATTCTAGGCTATATCAAGTTGACAGAGCTAACTAGGACACCCACTTTCCTCAACAAGGGCCCAGTATGGGAAGACTGACTGAGACAAATCATCAGATGTGTAACAGCACACAAGAATGTTGAAGACCCCTCAGTCTTCAAACTGTAGAAATTATATCATAGTGTATAGTAAGTGCTTGGAGAAGATAGGAAAGGCCTCTCAGATTTGCCACTCTTTCCCCCCCCCCCCCCCCCCCTCTGTGTGTGTGTGTGTGTGTGTGTGTGTGTGTGTGTTTCTTTTTAGCTTTAAGTTTTTGATACAAAAAAAGCCATGTAGCCAGGCTGGTCTTACATGCTGCCAATCCTTACATATTAAACTGCTTGTTTACACATAATTTTATTTGCATGTATATAGTTCTGGAAACAATAGGCTAAGGATTCATGCAAAAAAAAACATGCTAACTATATGAACTTGAAAGGAAATATGATTCCATTGGTCTTGATTTCATTTCATCTTTCTCTTCATTCTAAAATCCAGCAAGAAAAGAATGTTTTCCTCCTCAAGTGCTTGCCCATAAGTGTCCAGTCTTGCTGCCACTGGCTTGGCTTGGCTCTGAGACAATAATTGAGTGCAGGTGCAGAGGTAAAAGAGTCACAGGGAAAAGGAAGCCATGCCATCCCCATGTCATGCTCTCTGAAACAGTGGTGACAAAAGTTGGCTCTATAAGACCTCAGTTTGAGGTGAGTGTCAGGTGAGCAAGGATTCTGGAGAAAACCGGGCTTGTCACTAACATACAAAATGAGTGAAACCCAAGCAGGAGCTGAGGGCATAGCCCAGCTGGTACAGTGCTTTCCTAGCACACAGAAGCCTTGGGTTTGATCCCTAGTGTTGCATAAACAAGGCATGGGGTACACCCCTGCATTCCCACCCCTGAGGAGGTGAAAGATCAGAAGTTCAAGGCCATCTACATAAAAAGTCTGAGACCAACCTGGAACTATCTAAAATTTAAGTCTCAAATAGCAAACACAACATAAATGTCATGGCCAAGTCCACAGGAGGAAGTGAGGAAAACAAGTCCAACGACTCAACTGATGCAACCCTACAACACCAATGGCTCCCTGGAAATGAGACCCAAAAGGCCATTCAGGAAACCGGCATAGGTTCTGCTGTGGTCTGAGTGAGAATATCCCCATATCCCCCATAGACTCCAGTACTTGAACACTTGGGCCCTGTTTGAGTGGCTTGGAATTGCAGCCTTGTTGGAGGAAGTGTGTCACTGGAGGAGGGCTTTGAGTACTTAGAGTCTCACCCTACTTTCAGTTCATGACTTTTGCTTTGTAGTTCAAGAGGTGAGCTCTCAGCTTCCTGCTGCCTAATGCTTGATGTCATGCCTCTGCTCTGCCATCATGGACTCTGAACACTATGATAGCACTGAAATCATAAGGCAAAACACTCTGTCCCCTAAGTTGCCTTTGGTCATGGTGTTTTATCATAGCAGCAGAAGTGGCCAATGCAAGTTCTATGAATGGGTGACTGAATAAATAAAATTTTATATATATATATATATATATATATATATATATATATATTCCATTTAAAAAGACAAAATCAAGACATTTTTAGGAATATGAATGGAACTGGAGGTCATCATGCCAAGTGATATAAGCCTGACTCAGAATGATAAATGCTATGTTTTCTCTCACATGCAGACTCTATTCATGTGTTTATATGTCATAAATGTAGATGGAGGACTATTTATTAGGAGGAAGAAAGTTAGAGGGAAGAAGGGAACAAGAAAGAGTAATAGGATACTCTTGATATCCTATGATATCACACATGATAACCATATGTGAACTCATAATGAACTCATTATTTGGTATGTGAAGACTATTCAGGTTGAAATTTTCCTTTCTATTTAACACTATCTGAAATGCTCACCACCAACCATATTTTCATTTCTCATTTCTTCTACTACTTTGGTTTTTTGAGAAAGAGTTTTTCTCTGTAGCCTTGGCTGTCCTATAATTAGTTCTATGTATCAGGCTGGCCTCAAAGTCTCAGAGATCCACATGCCTCTGCCTCCCCAGTGCTGGGATTAAAGGCATGTGCCACCACTGCCTGGCCCTTATTTTTTTCTTAAAAAAAAAAATACCTTAAGAATTTATGTGTAACTGGCTGGTGAGATGGCTCAGTGACTAAGAGCACTGACTGCTCTTCCAGAGGACCCAGGTTCAATTCTCAGCATCCACATGGCAGCTAACAACTGTAACAACTGTTTGTAACTCACACAGACATACATGCAGGAAAAACACCAATGCAAATAAAATAAAAAACAAATATTTTTTTAAAAGAATTTATGTGTATGTGCATGAGTTTATGAGTAACATGTAAGTGCAGTACTTATAGAGGCCAGAAAAAGGTGTCGGATCCCTGGAACTGGAATTACAGGCGACTGTGAGATGGTAGATGCGGGTGCTGGGAACTGACCTGAATCCTTCACTAGAGCAGCAAGTACTCTTAACCACTGAGACATTACTTCAGTCCCTCATTTTCTTAACTCTGCTACTACCATTAATGCTGGATCCTGCTGTTACTCTAACATTTCTTTCTAGACTCACAACAATCATTTTTAGATATACAAGAAGATTAGATGCATTTATACTAAGATGCAATCATCTCATTCATTGGTGAACATTTATTAGACAACATCTACTTGGTGTGAGGTGATGCATTAATCTGTCTGTCCACCAGTGAACAAAAACACTTTCTCCATGGTGCTCAGGGTGAGAGACTGACAGTAATTAAATAGGCACATATATGTAAGATCCATTAGGTAATGAAAGCTGTGTCATAACCAAGTTCTGCATCACACACACACATAGGTGGTCAGCATGTCAGATGACATCAAAAGCTTTGGAGCATAGCTAATGCAGCCTATTTGTAACTGACCAGAAACCAATCTACAATTTTTTTTTCTTTCCCAAACTAGTGTTGCATTACTTCTTGTGTGAAATCAAGCATTTGTTTAACAAACATCTGTTGAGTGTATGCTATTTGTTGTGTGCCCTTGTGCTCAGCTACTGGGATGCAGAGGTGAAATGACAGTGCCATGTCTGTCCTAAGCTGAATCACCAAAGAATTCTTCTGGATCCTCTGCTCTTTATGATGTGTGTCCAAGGCTGTGATACAAAATCAACATGTGCATCTACAGGTACATTCTTCTGGGTCCAGGCCTGTCACTCTGGACAACACTCACAGTCATGGTCTGGCCATTCTCAAACCCACTGATGTCTTTCTTAGTAAAACATCATAGCTCATCTTCAAAGGAAGTCAGGTCAGGAACTCAAGCAAGGCAGGAACCTGCAGGCAAGAGCTGATGCAGAGGCCATGGATGGGTACTGCTTATAGGCTTGCTCAGTCTGCTTTCTTATAGAACTCAGGACCACCAGTCCAGGGATGGCACCCATAATGGGCTGGGCCTTACCCATCAATCACCAATTAATAAAATATCCTACAGGCTTGCCAATAGACCAATCTTAAGGAGACATCTTTAAAATTGAGGTTCCCTCCTCTCAAATGACTTTATTTTGTGTCAAGTTGACAGAACACTGTCCAGCATTAACAAATAACTATCCTCTAATGTGTTAGTTTTTTTTTTTAAACCAAGAAGTTTAAACAGAAACATTCTGGTACATAGCCCCTGTATTTAGAAATTGTTAGGGTCCTTAAGAAGAACAGAGGATATTTCTTTCTCTCTTTGGAGAGACTGGTACAGAAGGGAGCGTAGAATACTATAAGCATATTGTATTAATCACCTTCTTCATTGCTATGACAAAAGACCAGACAAAAGCAATCAAAGAAAGAAGAGTTTGTTTTGGGTCACTGTTTAAGAATTGGTACAGTCCGTTGGAGTGAGGAAGGCATGGTGGCAGAACCAGGAAGTGGCTGGTGGCATCCCATCAGCCATCAGGCAGAAAGCAGAAAGATCCATGCTGCTGTTCAGCTTGTTGTCTCCCTTTCGTTCAGTTAGGGACACCAGTCCAGGGAATGGTCCTGTCCACAGTTATGCCGATCTCTCTCTACCTTCATGAACCCAATTCAGGAACTCCCTTGCAAACATGCCCAGAAACTGGTCTCCTGTCAAATAAAAAGTTAATATCAATCAAAATGTAATGAAATGGGAGGTTTATGGGAAGAACAGGATAAAACTTCTAACTGGATTTGTATCATAGATACTAACCTTTTGATGCAAAGCCATTTTCTCTGTATCATACGCTAACCCTTGTCAGAATAAGCAGCCTTCTTTTCCACATCATATGTACCACAGTTTACTCTTCTCTCTCCTTTTTGATCTGGGTCCCAAGTATTGAATAGCTTTTGGGCTGGCCCTGAGGGCCCAGAGTAAACTCTAAACCAACTTTTCCTGGACTGAACTTCTCTAACAATAAAGGTCTGTGTTGGGAGTCTACCTCAATCAGCTCATACTTGGGGACATAAGTAGGCTGGTTACAGGTGGGGATGTGGCCTGTTTGGTAGAGTGCTTGCCTAGCATGTGCTAAGGTCTGGGTTCAAACCCCAGCACCTCTTAAATTGCATATGGTGGTACATGTCTGTCATCTCAGCATTTAGGAAGTGGCAGAAGGATCAAGAAGTGCAAAGTCATCCTCAGCTATATACTTTCAGGCTAATTTCAGCTATACGAAACCCAGTCTCAATCTTTGGAATCCTTATGTCTCCTAATAGTAAAGATTATTGTAGAACACAAAGCCTTGGTAGAGATTTGCAGAACAATAGACAGTGATCATTAATCTTGTCCTTACCTGCAGGGCTTCCAAATTCTTCCCTGTATCCTCCTCCACACCCAGATCAATCCCTGCTGCGCTCCACCCCCCCCCCGACCCCCAAGCATCATTTCCCACACTCTGAGCCTTTTAGCTCCTGGACTTGACTGTGAATTTTTTTACCTCACTTTTCCTCCTGCTATTGCAGTAAAAAATGTTGACTGTGTTCTAGTCAAAACGATAAATTTGACTTACAACGTATCCAAAAAGTGATGTCATGCATGAGAACTTAATGCTTGGCTAACACTGTCTTAAGCATGCAAATTGAATCAGAGGCCTTCCCAAGAAATCAATGTGGTAGCAAACACTGCTTTGCCATGTTCTGCCAGCACAGTGGATACTATAAGAGACAAACCTAGCCCCAGCTTCTGAGGACATTCGAGGTAGCGATGCCTCATAGCAGCAACAGAATAGAACCTGCTCCGTCTCCTCCCACTCGGCCTGCTAAAGTCACTGATTCCAATCTGAGTCTCTCTCCTGACTCGTGATGATGACTGTTCTCTGACTCAGAATGCTCACCATATTCATTCACATGTTCATCTGCTCAGGCATTCAATGAATATTTATTGTCTAAATTACGTACAGTGTAGACACAGAGGCCAAATGAAGAAGAGTTTGACTATCACCGTTGTCATGGCTTGGGTAACAGGCCGTGAAGTGGAGAGTTGCTGCAGGGGCTGCTGCGGGATTGGGAAACCCAGATTGGAGAGGACCAGAATCGTCCCTGGGGGGTCACAAGCACCTCAGTCCAAGCGCCACTGGGTCCCAATAACTTGCAGAACAACACATGCCCACCTGTGCCAGGTGATTCTGAAGCCCAACACACATGCTTGATGGTTTTTTTGAATCCAAAATGTCTTCTGTAAGGTCATGATTTCATCAGGTCACCTCCAGGTGGTAGGTAGCGCTGTTTTGGGAGGTAGGTGTTAGGGCGGAGGTTCCACCCAAATCCCCCTCCCCTGTCTCCCTCCAAACCCTGCTGCATCTCAGAAAGCCCGCCAAATAATGTCCCCACTCCCCCGGAGAAGCTCAAGACCACAGGGTATTTAAGCTATTTCCCGGAAAATAGACTCGTGGTTTTCTGGTCTCTCTTTCCCATCTCCTCTCTGGGGAAAACCACCTGTGAGCTCTTTCTAATTTGGTTTGGTTTGGATTGCTGCATCAGCAGAGAGGCTTATCGGGGTACAGAAACTTTTCAATGGGGTATCTTTGAGGTCAGGTTCTAGCTGGTAGAAGTAGAATACCAAGAGTTAGGTGTTCCAGGTTATTGCAGGCTCCCAGTTCCACCATGATGTGAACACCTTACACCTTTCTCATGGAGCCGTGACTTGAGCTGTTCTGCCGTGCCTTCCTCATCTTTCATCCCTTATGCTGTTCCTATTAGGCATACTTCCCAGCAATAAAAGGTAATTAACATGCCTCATCAGTCCAGGACACAGGTTTACTTTCTATGTTGTTTTCTGTATACAGATGTATGTGCATGTGTGTACATATACAGAGGACAGCCTAAAGCTCGTATTCTGCAGGTGCCAATCACCATTTTTTTTAAATTACATTTATTTATTTATTAACTTATATACAGAGAAATGGAGGGTACAGATGAATGCCATAGCACATGTGTGTAGAGGTCAAGGATAACTTGTAGCAGTTTGTTCTTTCTACAACATGGGTCCTGGGGAGAAAATTCAGGTTCTTATCCCTAGGTTAGTAGTAAGAGCATTTACTCTCTCTCTCTCTCTCTCTCTCTCTCTCTCTCTCTCTCTCCCTTCCTTCTATCATCCCTTTCTTTCTTTGTTTTATATCAGGGTCTTTC
This sequence comes from Phodopus roborovskii, assembly GCF_943737965.1. NCBI lineage: Eukaryota > Metazoa > Chordata > Mammalia > Rodentia > Cricetidae > Phodopus > Phodopus roborovskii. The sequence goes on from NW_026126485.1 coordinate 6,525,585, forward strand.
ACTGGCCTGTAACTCATCAAGCAGGCTAGACAGCTAGCCATAGAGCCCCAAGGATCCTCCTGTCTCTGCCTTTCTAGTGTTGACTTACAACTGTACACCATCACATCTGGCTTTTTTTTTTTTTAATGTGGGTTCTGGGATATCAACCTCAGTTTCTCATGCTTGAAAGAGAACCCTTTACCAACTGAGTGAGAACCAGTCCACCACTTCCTAGACTTAAGATGCTGGTCTTAACTTGCTCATATGTTTATTCATCCTGCATCAGATCTTCAGAAATTACAGAAAGTCAGTTTTATAATTGTGTCTCTGCTTTAGAACAAAAAAAGGACTCAGATGCTTTGACTCCATAAAGGCAGCTAGGATGAGAGATAGGGCTGTCACTAGGACCCACAAGGGTATTCAGCAATGGAGACACACAGGGTTAAGGGTCAAAGCAGGAAGCACCCACTCTCATCCAGGACCCAGCAAAAGATCTTGCAGTCCCATCTCAACTCCAGGGATATGGGAAAACAAAATAAACCACACAATCAATTTACAACAGTCACCGATGACTAGAATCATAAGAGGGCATGAAAATAAGAGGATAAAAGCTTCCATACAGAGCAGTGGAATTAAAGTAAGAATTGGAGCTGGTGGCTTTAAAAAAGTATATCTCTATCTCGAATAGTCAGGCACAGAAAGATAAATATCAAATGCTGCCACCTGTAATGGAAACTGACAAGTTGATCTGAACCACAGCATGAGAATTTAGGAACGGGTGGGGCATGGAGGGAGATTCACAGATATAGAGGTGCAGCTGGGCCTAGATAATCACAGTTGAGTAACTGTTGTAAATGTTGGTGCCATTAACTGAATATTTCTAAATAGCTAATGGGATTTAGAAATTCTCAAAACAAATAAAAGATAAATATTTAGATGACAGATACACCAGTCACCCTGATCTAATTAATCATTATACACATATTGATGACCACACTATTCTGTAAAGGTGAATGATTGCTTTGTATCAAAGTTTAATTGAAGCCAGCTGTAGTGCCTTTCACCTGTGATCCCAGCATTCAGAAGGTGGAATCAGGAGGCCCAGGATTTTCAAGGTCATTCTCGGTGAAAAACCATGTCAAGGCCAGCCTGATAGCAAGCTCTACAACATCTGATGCCACATAGTAAGCCCTATTTTAAAACAGCAACAAAAAAGAGTGAATTTTCCCTCTTTCTAATGCTAAGTCAAATAAAGCTCTTGGTTTATGTAATTTGGTTTTGTTGTTGTCTTTTGGCTTTAAAAAATGTATTAGCCTTTGACAATTTCAAACTTGTGTATAATATGCTTTGGTCATTTGAGAGTGTGTCTGTGTCTGTGTGTGTAGTATGCATGCATATTTGTATGCATGCTTGTGTGCATGTGTGTAAGGCAGAGGTTGTCTTTGGGTGCCCTCCTTAATTGTTTTCCACTTTGTGTATTGACCAAAGCTTGCCAACCAAGCTAGTCTAGCTAGCCATTTTGTTCTGGGAATCCCCTTCTGCCTAGTGAATGGTGGGACTGCAAGTAAGTTGCCATACTCACCCAGATTTTACTTGGGTTATGGATGTCTAAACTCTTGTCCTCATATTTATGTGGGACAAGCACTTTGCCCACTGGCTCATCTTTATAGCCCCTGTTTTGTTTTTATGAGACAAGAGTTTCAGGCCCAGACTGGCCTGAACTTGCTATGTAGTCAAGGATAGCCTTGATCCTTCTGCCTCTGCTTCCCAGGTACCAGAATTGTGGGCACATGCCACTGCACCTTGTTTTTTTTTGGTAAAATATTATTTATTGTTGAGAATAGGAGTCAGTGTTATTTTTCCCCTTTCATTCAACAGCACCAACAAGAAATGTACTTGACTCAGATTGGTGTTATACCTGCACTGATGTTGAGGCTAAAGTATTCCTTGTGAAATCTTTACAAGTCTGATGGGAAGCAGTTATGTGAGTAATTTAGAAAGATTATTGTGCCTTGCTCTCTTGAAATAATTTTCCATTGGAAAAATGAAGAGATGTTTAAAGAGATAATGGTATGTTTTTCACCTGCTATATGAACACTGCTAGCTCTTTCTTGTCTTCCACCCTTACCCCCACATCACCCCCTCCCCCACCCCTTAGACTGTTAATTTGGAATGAAAGCTGTTTGTTAACTTGTTTCTGAGTCAGACAGATTTAAGGATAATATTAAAAGAAAAAATATGAAGGCTGTATGCCAGAAAAAGAAAGAAAACAAATCTACTGAATACCAGTGCTGTGTCATGTAAAAATTATGAACATTTAGTGAGTGCAGATTAGTGAGTGCAGATTGAGATGCAATGAATTACATACAAGGTTAACAGACCCAAAATGAGACATTGAGGAAAACCAGATATTTGAAGATCTTTCTACAGTTTAAGATGGGGCTCTAAAGACATTAGAGGATATTAGACCCAGCCCTTCATTTCCCTTACAAAAGTGGGATTACTACTACTCTTTCTTATCTATCTATCTATCTATCTATCTATCTATCTATCTATCTATCTATCTATCTATCTATGGGTTTCTCTATGTATCTAGGCTGTCTGGAACTCAATTTGTAGATCAGGCTGACCTCAGAGATCCTGCCTCTGCCTCCCAAGTGCTAGAATTAAAGGCCTGTGCCATTACAGCTCAGCTTTTTCTTTAAAAACAAAATGTATTGTGTATGTATGGGTGTTTTGTCTGCAAAAATGTCTGCATAAATGTGGAATACATATTCACATGTGTTCTTGGATCAAGAAAAATGTTCACTATCTGTAACTAACACAGAGATCTGATGTGCCTGATCTATCTTTTTATCCTATGCTACAGACATATAAGTCTATACATTTAGTTTTTAAGTTTGTCTTACACAGTAAGTCTGTTTAACTCTAATATACTTTTGAGCTGGTACATACACTTTTGTGTGCTGAAACTGGAACTGGAATGTAAGTGCTTCTAACTGAAGGGCAGATTTTGAGTGGTTTGTTTTGTTTTTAAGATACTTCATGTGGCTCAAGCTGTCCTTGAATTCAACATATTAGTCAAAGCTAGTCTTGAACTCCTGATCCACCTCCCTATATCTGCTAAAGGCTAGGATTTACAGGCCTGTGTCACTACTATGCCAAAACAAAACCCTAGGCCAAGCAAACAAATACAACTTTGGTTTTAAAAAAGAATCCTTTTGCTGGGCAGTGGTGATGCATGACTTTAATCCCAGCATTTGGGAGGCAGAGGCAGGAGGCTCTCTGTGAGTTTCAAGGCCAGCCTGGTCTGCAGAGTCGGTTCCAGGACAGCCAAGATTACCCAGAAAAACACTCTCAAACAACAACAACAAAAACCCAACAAAACAAAACAAAAAACCCAGAAATAAAATATCCTTCCATTAGATCTGACTCAGTTGATGATTACTTGCTGTGAGAGCATGATACCATTCGTTTGATCCCTAAAAGACAATTTTAAAAGCCAGGTGAGGTGTTTCACACACAACAGCTTCAGCTAAAGAGGCAGACACAGAAGAGTCTCTGGGGCTTACTGGCCAGCTAATGTAGTCAACTTGGTGAGTTGCAGACCAATGAGAAAAAAACCTGTCTTGAAAAACAAAGTGAACGGCACCTCAGGTTACCCTTCGGCTTTTCTCTACATGTGGATTCGAGTATATACCCTCACAAACACTCACTACCACCATCAGTTCTTCTGTTGACAATTTTCTTTTCAATTGTTTTGTCCACAGATTTTCTTTACCATCTCACTGATATTTTAAAAAGTATCTACCAGCCTTCTACCTCCAGCAGATGTAGTAAACAGTCCTGTTTCCACCTCCCAAGTGTTGGAATGACAGGCATTTATTACCAAACTTTTCTTTTTGTAGGTGCTCTGAACTCAGGTCCTCACACTGACAAGACAAGCTCTTTCTCAACTGAGCAATCTTTCTGGCCCCTAAGGCCCACTGCTTAAAGTTTCTACCAAAGTTCCTCCCAATAGTCCCAGAGGCTTGGGACTACTGAGAAATATTTGCCCAAACCACAGCAAGAAATATGGGAGGTAACATAGTTAAGTGGTAGTCAAAGGACCTGGTCGGTGGGCATATCATTTTGTCTATTATGATGTTAGAGGTTTTTTGTTTGTTTTTGTTTTTGTCTTTTAGATAGAGTTTCTCTGTGAAACAGTTTTGGCTGCCCTGGAACTTACTGTGTAGATCAGGCTGGCCTCAAACTCACTGAGACTGACCTGCCTCTGCCTCCCAAGTGCTGGGATTAAAGGTGTGCCCCACTAACACCCATGGTGTTAGTTTTTTATTACTATTTTGATACAATATAGAGTTATTTGGGAAGAGTGAACCTCAACTGAAAAATTTCTTAATCCTGGGGGCATATCTGTGGGGCATTTTCTTGTTTGCTGACTGATGTGGGTAGACTCAGCATTCTACAGGCGATACCATCCTTAGGCTGGTGATCATGTACTGAGCATAAGACAGCTAGCTGAGCATGAGTCACAGACAGCCAGAAAGTGAGCCAGAAGGCAACATTTCTCCATGGGACCTGCTTTGAGTTACTACCACAATGTCCCTCAATAATGGATTATAGCCAGGAAGTGTAACCAAATAACCCCCTTCCATCCCAAGTTGGTTTTGTTTTATCACATCAACAGCAATGTAACTAGAATGCCTATATACACAGTGAACTCCATGGCATGCACACCACATTCCTCCAACACAGATTTACACTGGCACTCTTCCTGCACCAAGCTCACCCCCCCACACACACACACACACTGACTTTTTACCACTTTGCCCTTTGAATTAATGACTTTTCTCATTTCTGTGCTCAATCACCTAAAAAGAAGCAACTTAAGAGGGAAAAGGCTTATTTGGTTTACAGTTCATCCTGAAGGGGGAAGCCATGGTGCAGGAGCACAAGGCAGCTGGTCACACTGTATCTGCAGTCCCAGAGCAGAAGGTGAAGAATGCTGGTGTTCTGCTGGCTCTCTCCTTTGTTTGCAGTCAAGGCAACTCTTCTCAAATAAGTTACCCCAGTCTAGAAATTCCCTTACAAACAGGCCCAGAAGTTTGTTTCCTAGGTGACTTCAGGCCGTGTCAAACTAACAGCCAATCTTAATCGCCACAGCCTTCAGGGATGCCCTTCATGTCTCTTCTGTTACGGGTGGAAAGCATTGTGGGCCAGGTTGTGTGCTATGTCATGGAGACTCCTCGCCAGAGGTGGCTCAGCTTAGGGAACCCTGAGAAGTACCTATCAGAACAGGCACAGCCAGAGTCTATTTTTAAGTATGCCTTACTGGGGATAAAATTAACTTTGCAATTTCACTGACAGTCTGTCTGCATTTCATGACAACCCAGGAAGCACTTTTAAATTTTACATTTTGGCTTATTTTTTTTTCATCTGCTTAAATATCTTTTAGGCTTCCAGTTAAAAATTAAGATAAAATTGCTTATGCCTAGTTAAGCAGCATAAATACTTCATGGCATATATAGAAACCAAGCACCATAAAAATAAAGAACATGAAAACGCACCACCAGATGCATGGCACTGGATGAAACCTTCTATCAGGATAAGGCAGTTCTTCCCAGAGATATGGTAAGGCACAGTAGTGGGCAGAGGGGGAAAGATGGGCTCTGATACAGTGAACATGGAGCGAAATGGTTTGAACAATGTTGAGTGATTTTCTTATAGCTGAAGAGCTTGTTTGTTGGCTTGTTTGTTTGTGGCAGCATTTCATGTTTCCCAGAACCAGGCTAGACTGACAGTTGGTCATAGTGATGTCTGTGGCATGCTTCCTTTCTCTGTGATTTGTTTAATGATGCTGTGCCTTGTGGTTGCAACCATCTTAGATCACATGCAATATGCCCCATTGAGCTTTACTTTCTTCTGTCCTTTGAGCAGTGTTTAATAGAGATGAGAATGTGAGTGTGTGGTCTGCTCAATGTTTTAAAATACATAAAAGTCAAGTATCTTTCCTTATACCCTAAAGTCCTCTTTTTCACCCATATCCTTTAAAAATTTTTTGTTACATGGTAAATTACTCATTTATTTGTTTGTTTGTTTGGGAGAGTAGCAAGCACCACAGCTCACTCCTGTGGAAGTCAGAGGACAACTAGTGGGAATCAGTTCTCTCCTTCTGCCATGTGGGCTACAGAGATGAAATTAAGGTTATCAGACTTGTTGGTAAATGCCCTTAGCATTGAGCCATCTCCCTGGCCCTTGCCTGCATCTTTCATACCAGATGTTTTTCCACTAAAAGTATGAAAACTGAGAGATTTCCCCCATAGCTTGAGGTGCTCTCTCTCTCTCTCTCCTTTCTCTCCTCTCTCTCTCTCTCTCTCTCTCTCTCTCTCTCTCTCTCTCTCTCTCTCTCTCTCTCTGTGTGTGTGTGTGTGTGTGTGTAAGAGAGAGAAAAAGAGAAAAAAACAGATAGGTGGGGTGGGAATAGAGGGAAAGACTTGCTTGGAAGGGCTCTGAGTCACCTGACTACATACCCAGATCTCCTGTTTGGCTCTAAAATCCAAGTATTCACACCCCAGGACCTCTCCTCCCAGCCAGGAGTGCTCCCAGGTCTGTCGAATTGCAGCAGCCTTCTTCAACCTAGAAGGATGCTCTGGATGCCAGGACAAACTTCTGTGCTCATAGGGAACTATCTGCTCAAGATGACAGGCTGCTTCCCTGTAACTGGTGGGTTATTAGCGGAAATCTCTAGAAATACTTCCCTGGGCACCTAAGGTCAAATGAGAGGTCATGTCAGTAGCCATCTTCTCTTCTGGGGTCCCATTTAGGACTGGAGGTACTCCTCCTCCTTTCTTTCACTAATGCTTGTGCCAGGTTGATTTTACTTTTCCTGTTCCTCTTTCTGAGCAAGCAGAATGGGGAGGCTCCTACTCTAGGATGCTCTAACAAGTGTTTTTCTATTTTTGGTTCTAACTCCATTACCTCATGGTCACAGGATAGCTGTGTCCAAATTGTGTCTCTTGATCCTTAACTGGCTACCTTGTAATACAAGTCTATCTGTTTCTGTCTTTGTTAGGCATTATATTGGACTTGAGAAGCTCCCTAGTCTCTAGAATGCTTTTTACTCAGTGTTAAATTTCTAGAATTCCCGAGTCTAGATGAGATCTGAAGGGAATAAAAGCTATACGAATCAAACACCACAACTCCTGGAGACCAATTGAGAGACACCTCCTGGATTCTTGAGTTTATTTTAGCATATTCTTTTTTTCCTTTTTTATTTAAATATATTTTAATATTCTTATGTATCAATCTCAGTTGCCTTTCCCTCCCTCCCATTCCATCCCCCCCCTACTCCACAGGGAGGGTGAAGTCTTCCAGGAGGGATCATCAAAAATCTGTCAAGTCATTTGGCATAGGGTCTAGGCCCTCCCTCCTGCCTCTAGGTTAAGGGAGTATCCCTCCATGGGGAATGTGCTTCCAAAGTCCTTTTGTGCACTAGGGATATATCCTGGGTCCACTGACTGAGGTCCCTTAGTCTGCCCAGGCCTTCTAACTGAGACCCATGTTCAGGGGAACTGAGTTGGTCCAATGCTGGTTTCCCAGCTATCAGTCTGGGGGCCCATTAGCTCTTCCTTGTTCAGGTCAGCTGTCTCTGTAGGTTTCTGTAGCCTGGTCTTGACCCCTTTTCTTATCACTCCTCCCTCTCTGCAACTGGATTCCAGGGGTTCAGCTCAGTGTTTAGCTGTGGATGTCTGCTTCTGTTTCCAACAGCTACTACATGAAGGTTCTAGAATGGCATATAAATTAGTTATAAATCTCATTATCAGGGAAGGGCATTTAAGGTAAACTCTCCACTTTTACTCAGATTGTTGGGATTATCCTTGTAGGTCTCTGGATATTTCTCTAAAGTCAGTTTTCTCTTCAATCCTATAATGGCTCCCTCTATAATGATATCTCTTTTTGCTCTCATCTATTCGTCCCCCAACTCAATCTTCCTGGTCCCACATGTTCTCCTCTCCTTCCCTTCTCTTTCTCCTAACTCACTGCCCCACACACGCGCACAATCCCAATATGCCCAGGAGAGCTTGTCCCTTTTCCCTTCTGTGAGGGACCTTGTATGAATCTCTTAGGTTCCTCCTCATATTCTAGTTTCTCTAGCAGTGTGAATTGTAGTCTGGTGATCCTTTACTTTATGTCTAAAATCCATATATGAGCAAGTACATACCATGTTCCAGCTTTTTGTGACTGGGGTACCTCACTCAGGATGGTTTATTTTAGTTCCATCCATTTGCCTGCAAATTTCAAGATTCCATTGGTTTTTTGTTCCACTGAGTAGTATTCCATTACGTAAATGTACCATATCTTCTTTATCTATTCTTCAGTTGAGGGACATCTAGGTTGCTTCCAGGTTCTTTCTATTACAAATAATGCTGCTGTGAACATAGTTGAACAGATGTCTTTATTGCATGTATGTGGATCATTTGGGTATATGCCAAAGAGTGGAATTGCCAGGTCCTATGGTACATTGATTCCCATTTTCCTGAGGAACCGCCATACTGTACAAATGGCTGTACAAGTTTGCACTCCCACCAGCAGTGTAGGAGTGTTCCCCTTTCTCCATATCCTCTCCAGCATAAACTGTCATTGGAGTTTCTGATTTTAGCCATTCTGGCAGGAGTAAGATGGTATCTCAGAGTTGTTTTGATTTGTATTTCCCTGATAGCTAAGAATGTGAAGCATTTTCTTAAGTGTCTTTCAGCCTTTTTGGATTCCTTTATTGAGAATTCTCTCTTCAGTTCTGTACCCCATTTTAAATAGGGTTATTTGGTGTTTTGGTGACTAGTTTGAGATCTTTGTGTATTTTGGAGATCACCCCTCTGCCAGATGTGGGGTTAATGAAGATCTTTTCCCAGTCTGTGGGCTGCAGTCCTTTGCCTTACAGAAGCTTCTCAGTTTCAGGAGGTCCCATTTATTAATTGTCAATCTCAGTGTCTGTACTACTGGTGTTATGTTCAGGAAGCGGTCTCCTGTACCAATTTGTTCAAGGTACCTCTCACTTTCTCTTCTAACAGGTTCAGCATGGCTGGATTTATGTTAAGGTCTTTGATCCATTTGGACTTAAGTTTTGTGCATAGTGATAGACAAGGGTCTATCTGCAGTCTTCTACACACCATCTGTCAGGTGTGCCAGCACCATTTGTTAAAAATGCTTTCTTGTTTCCATTGTATAATTTTAGCTGTTTTGTCAAAAATCAGGTGTTTGTAGGTGTGTGGGTTAATAACAGGATTTTCAATTTGATTCCATTGGTCTATCTGTCTATTTTTGCACCAATACCAAGCTGTTTTCAGGACTATAGCTCTATAGTAGAGCTTGAAATCAGGGATGGTGATGCCTCCTGAAGTTCCTTTATTGTACAGCGTTGTTTTGGCTATCCTAGGTCTTTTGTTTTTCCATATAAAGTTAAGGATTATCCTTTCAAAGTCAGTGAAGAATTGTGCTGGGATTTTGATAGGGATTGCATTGAATCTGTAGATTGCTTTTGGCAAGATTGCCATTTTTACTATATTTATCCTTCCTATCCAAGAGCATGGGAGATCTTTCCATTTTCTGGTATCTTTTTTAATTTCTTTCTTTAAAGATGCAAAGTTCTTGCTATATATGTCTTTCACTTGTTTGGTTAGCATTACCCCAAAATAGTTTATGTTGTTTGTGGCTATTGTAAAGGGTGATGTTTCTCTGATTTCTTTTTCAGAGTTTGGCAATAAACCTTCTGCTTCTATTGTGTGGAACAATTTGAGGAGTATTGATATTAGCTCTTATTTGAATTTCTGGTAGAATTCTGCACTGAAGCCATCTGGCCCTGGGCATTTTTTTTTTTTTTTGATTGGGAGGCTTTTGATGACTGTTTCTATTTCATTTGGGGTTATAGGTCTATTTAAATTGCTTATCAGTTCTTGATTTAATTTTGGTAAGTGATAGCTATCCAGAAATTTGTCCATTTCCTTTGAATTTTTAAATTTTGTGGAGTACAGATTTTCAAAGTATGACCTGAAAATTGTCTGGATATTCTCAGTGCCCATTGTTATGCCCCCCTTTTCATTTCTGATTTTGCTGATTTGCATGTTCTCTCTCTGCTTTTTGGTTAGTTTGGACAAAGGTTTGTCTTGTTGATTTTCTCAAAGAACCAACTCTTTGTTACATTGATTCTTTGTATTGTTTTCCTAGTTTCTACTTTATTGATTTCAGTCCTCAAATTGATTATTTCCGGTCATCTACTCCTCCGGAGTGAGTTTGCTTCTTTTTGTTTAGGGCTTTCACTTGTGCTATTAATTCTCCAATGTGACTATCCTCTGTTTTCTTCATATGGGCACTTAGTAAGATGAACTTTTCTTGTAGCATTGCTTTCAAAGTGTCCCCATAAGTTTGGGAATGCTGTGTCTTCATTCTCGTTGAATTCTAGGAAATCTTTAATTTGTTTCTTTATTTCTTCCTTGATCCAGGAATGGTACCACTGAGCATTGTTCAATTTCCATGAGTTTGTAGGGTTTCTGCAATTTGTATTGTTGTTGAATTCCAACTTTAAAGCATTGTTATTTTAGCGTATTCTAAATTGGTTAGAGAGCCCAAGTCCATGAGATGCCTTAACAGTGTGCAGATGCCTGACAATCCCAGTATGATCTCCAGTGCCTACATGGTAGGAGAGACTCACGCCAGCAAGTTATCCTCCATACATGCCCTGGCATGTAATAAAAATAAATACTAAAAATTGAAAATAAACACCAATTTTGTCTAAAGCTGATTTCAATAAATATCTTTGCTATTTTGTTTGTTACTTATTCAGATTGAAGAATTAGTAAAGGAAAATTATATTTCCTGGAAAATGCAATTTGGGTAAAATAGCAATTATTAACAGATGCTTCCTCCTCACAAATCAGTTGACATTGGTGGCAGCACAGAAGAAAAATCAGCTTGGAATCTTTTACTTCAAAATATATCAAAGCTGGGTGTGGTGGCCGACACCTGTAATCCCAAAGCCTGGACTACAGCAGGGAGATGGAGAGTTCAGGGGCATCCTGGGCTATATAGTAAGATCCTAGCTCAAAAACCAATATGTGTGCTGGGAATTGAATTTGGATGCTCAGCAAGAGCAATGCAGGTGCTTAACCATTGAGCCATTTCCCTGGGCTCCAAGTTAAAGGGCCTTCGTTTGGTATTGAAAGTCAAGACTGTTTCAGAGTTGGATGAAACTGAATAGTTTGGCTTGCAAAATGTTAGGATTCTTAGTGGCTGGAGAGGGAGGTGATAGAGATGGTAGAAAAGGAAGGAAGTAGACTAGGGCCAGTCAGGAACAATAACTTCAGCTCCAGGAAATATGACTCCCACTTCTGGCCTCCATTTCACAAGTATGAGCCACACACACACACACACATCCCATAACTTCTCCTTCCATTGATTTCTTTCAACCTCCAAGTTGGCCAAACACAGAACCGAAAATCACACATGTAATGGATACTTTTGCTAAAAAGCACTGACCTCTCACTTTGGCTCATGAGGTCATGTCACTAAAACCTGGGCACCTCTGCCTCCATTTTGTGTCTGGTTCCTTCACTGGAGGTCAGACCCTCCCTCCTGCTTGATTCTGGATAGGCATGACAGACTAAAGAATGTCTGTCTACCTGACCATCTCATCACCCTCTATAGCTGAAGACTTAGAGACAAGTCATTGTTCTAAACTTGCAGTCACCCTGAATTCCAGAAACCCTTGGGATGGAGGACCCCCCACAGTGGAGATAATTTTCGGTGATGGAAAGGCTATACCCTGGAGCAGTTTGTCTTGTAGAGACCAGGTTAGCCCTCTCTAAGCTGTTGTAACCACCCTGGTAAGAGAGATATTCTAAAGAGAAACATATGTGCCTTTCTTGGGCTATTAGACCTTTGAAGCAATGGTGTAGCAGCATCTTCCTTGCCAGTGTATTTGTGTTAATGACCACATCCATTTGGGCGTGGCTTCAGGTGTGGAGGGACCTGGAAAGAGGAAAGCATGAGGTGAGGCTTGCTTGCCAGTGCCCTTTCTCTCTCTCGGGTCGCAGATTGGATTGGAAGAGCAGAGAAACGCTATAGCAGTTCTTTTACTGTTCTGTGTAAGTGTTCTCCAATAAAACACCCTTTATCATTCATTCACAATAAACCCCCAAGAAACTGGAATTAATGCAGGAAACTCAGTGCTGGGGGAAGGGGGAAGGCTGAAATACTGAAGTTAGCCAGAAGAACAACTTATTTCCCAGGAAGAGATTTAAACCAACTCTGAAACCCTTGTCCAACCATCTTGCAAGATACAATAGCGCCAAGACAATGATGGATGGGGTAAAAGATGGGCAAAACCATGCCTAGATCAGAACTGCTTAACATATATATGTGTGTGTGTGTGTGTGTGTGTACGTATGTATGTATGTATGTATGTATATATCACCCTTCGTGTAAACCTAAACATCACATCAAGATCCCTGAAGACAGACTGGGGGTGGTGGTGTCTATCACTGAACCTTTTTATTTGTTCCTCTTCCCAGTGGTCACATTGAATAAATCTCCTTTCTCTGCTTTGCCTTGTCTCATTCAGAATTGGTGGCTAAGCCTTGCTTGTTAGAACTGCCAGAATCTAGGCTCTGACCCTAACAACTCTGGTAACAATGACAGATTAGTAGACTAACAATTCATCAAAAGTACAGTGAAGGCTCAGAGCTGAGACAATGATGGGAGGGACCACACCTTGACCAGGAATGCTTAATTATGCACCTGGCTGCTCCCTTCTTTGATTCTTCCCCTTTAACTTAAATCAATGTCAGTGCCATGAAGGTGAACTTGGGAGTGCATCCCTCTATTCTTCCCATGTGTTGATTAAAGGCTAAATTGTTCTCTGCTTTTCCCTATTACTCATCCCTTTAATTGGTGTGTTGAGATTGGTGGCAAAGCTTAGATTGGGGAGGTTGGTGCTGTTGTTCTGAAATTCAATTCTGGCTATGAGAAGACCTTGAGTTCTCTCTTTTCTCTCTCTCTTGCTCTCTCTCTCTCTCTTTCCATCCTTTTCCTCTCTCCCCCCTCTCTTCATGAGTGTGCTTTTTTGTGTGTGTTCATGTATGTGTGCACATATGTGGGTGAGTAAGGGTATGTGTAGAGATGAGAGGTCAGTGTCCCATATAGTCCTCCATCTCTCTTCATTTTATTTTTTTAATTATATATTATTGTGTATATGTGTGATGTGCTTGCCTATGGGGACACATGTACCAAGGTAAACGTAGTGACATTAGAGGGTCACTTTGCAGAACTGTGTCTCTTCCCATACTGTGTGCATTCTGGGCATTGGTCTCAGGTGGTCAGTTTTGTGTGACAAATGCCTTTACCCACTAAGTCATGTTGTCAGCCCTTCCATCTTAGTTTTTGAGACAGGATCTCTCAATAAACCTAGACTGACTGACTGGTCAACAAGCCAAAAGAAATCCTTCTGTCTCTGCCTCCCCAGCACCAGAATTAGTTAAATACCACCCCGTTCAAATTTTAATTACATGCTGGGGGTCCAAGCTAGAGTCCTAATGCTTGTGTGACAAGCATTTCACCAATCAAGCCTGCTCCCTTTCGAGACAGTCTCATGTAGCACAGACTGTCATTGAACTTAGTTTAGTGGTGGCAGGATTTTAACTCCTGATCCTCCTGCCTTTACCTTCTGAGTGCTGGGATTACAGGCTGCACCACCAAAGCCAGCTCAAGGCTCTCTTTTTGTGTGTGTTTAAGTGTGTGTGTGTGTGTGTGTGTACGCGCGTGCACACGCACGCCTCTGTGTGTGTGCAGGTGTGTATCCTTGTGCACACAAAGGCCAAAAGAGGATGAGAGGATGTTGAGTGTCCTCTATGGCTTCCCACTCTAATCCTTGAGACAGGATATTTCACGGAATCCGGAGCTCACCCTTGGTTTTTTGCTCAGATAGGTATATGGCCAGTCAACCTCAGGGGTGATTCTGTCTGTGCCCACCTAAGTGCTGGGGTTACAGGCACATGTGACAATGCCAAGCTTTTTATGTGGGTGTGGGGATCCGAACTCAGGTCCTCATGATTGTGCAGCCCGTGCTCTTACACACTTAACCATCTCCCAGTCCTCAATGCTTTCTTAAGTATCCTTTACTTAGCCAGCTTGTTGTCAGAGTTTCTGTTCCACAGTCCTCTGTGGAGATCCTGACTGATGCCACCCACTAAACCCTGAGCATCAAGAGTCCCCTGCCCAGCAGCTTACTGACACAGAAATGGGTTCTATCAGCTCTCAGAACTGCTGCTATCAGCAATTGCCCTTTGTGCTTTCTATGAAAAGAGAACAATCTCCAGTAAGAAAGCATCTGCTCAGCCATGGGGCAGAGGCCTGCTCCTCACCTGCCCACCTGATCACCCTGACTTCTGATGGAGGGATTCCCCAGGATGATATGTGGTCTAGGAATACCTGGCAACTGGCCTTAGATGATGGTCCCTACTGCAGGCACTGACACAAACTGCAGGCTTAGTGTTAAATGCTGCTATTTCCTGGGAATAGCTGCTACCTCAGCAGAGGTAGTAAGAACTTCTAAGAACCTACTGTATCTAGTAAATTACAAAATGCCAGCCTGCCAACCCATCCAGGAAAAGTTTAATCACTTTTTAAAAGAAAAAGCAGACATTTGTCCTGGGGCAGAGAGAATGAGTAATAAGTAAATAATTTATATTGGATTCCAAATTTCCTGGGCAGCTCCCGCACAAGACTACTGCACAGCCCAAGTCAATAACTGTCAGCTAACAGTATAATCAAAGGCCAGATGTGCCTGGGGGTTGGACACCAGACTCACATAGCTGTAGCCCAAGTTGATAATCTTTCTCGACAGAAACAACTGCTTTCACGTAATTTTGAGAGAGAGAGAGAGAGAGAGAGCATTTAGAGAGTGTTTAACCTCTTAACTGCAGCCCAGAATGACCTTGAACTTCTGATCCTCTGTCCTCTATTTCCCAAGTTCTGGGATTACAGGTGTGCATCATCATGGCCAGTTTGTGCCATGCTGAGGATTAAACCCAGGGCTCTGTGCTTGCTAAACAAGCAGTCTACAAAGTTATGTCCCTAACTGAATTCTGACAGTTACTTCACTTGGCCATGACAAGAATGGTGTATGGAGTGGGTAGACCATATAAACAGAATTTTGTATGTTTGTAATGTTGGAGAAATCATTTGAAACTGCCCATTAATAGGGCTATCAATTACCAGCCAGTGATGGGAATCAGAGTATCCTAAGCAGGTAGTTTAAGTCTGAGTTTGCTCAGAGAAATAAGGTTATCAGGGGGATCAAGACCAGGTTCGTACAGGAATGGGTGCTTGTGTAGGGGGCCTGGACCCTGAATGGCTAAATGTTGAGAGGACAGTATGTCACCACTCCACAGAGTTCCTCCCTGCTACTGAGTCCTTCAGCAACACTGCAGCTTTGCCTTCCCAAAGCTGTTTCTGAGGCACTCTTCCCAGGCCCTACCAGTCTGCAATCCACCTTGTGTACCTGGCCCTGTGCTGCAGGAATAGGTGGCTGGCTCTCGGGGTGCAGACATCACACCCAAGTGAGGGAACTGAGGGAGACAAAACTGGTTGGTGTTGAGGTCAGGGAGTGAGGATTGGGAAGACCTAGGTTGACAAAATCAGGGACATAGAGAGTCCTGGATTTACAGAGACAAGGGGAAATGGGGAAATAGAAGAGAGACCGAGATAGGTAGTATAGGGCAATAAAAGGGAGGGAGAATGGAAGAGAAAGAGGAGAAGGAAGAGAGGGGGAAGGGAAGGAGACAGAGTACCAGCATTCACTGTTCTTTGCTTCCTGGCTGTAGATACAAAGGGACCAGCCATCTCATGTTTCTCCTGCCATGCCTCCCCTGCTATGATGGACTGCACCTTCAGATAATGAGCCAAAATAGATCCTTCCTGCCTTAAGAAAAGAAGAGAGAGAAGCTTAACCTCCAAAGCAGCAGTACTAAGAGATGAAGGTTTAAGAGACTACACCCGAGGGCGCAGCTCTCATTAATGGAACTAAGGACCCTGTTGTAGAACTGGAGGGGACATGACATTCACCCCTTTTGACCTTCTGACTAGTAATGCTACAGCATTTGTGCCCCTGAAGGATACAGCTGCAAGGTGCCTTTTTGGAAGCAGAGTCAAGAGCCCTCCCCAGATGTAGGAAGTACTAGTACTTGACCTTGGATATCCCAGCCTCTGGAGCTACAAGAAATAAACTTCTGTTCTCTCAAGTATTTTGTTATGACACTATATCATGTTACTCAGACATACTCTAATTTATTCAGTCATTTCCCACTGAAATAAATTCACAGTATTTAAACCACTTCTCTACAATAAGCAATGCTTCCATGAACATCTTGGAAGCATTAGTTTATAAATATTTTTGTTTTATCCTAAATTATAGTTGCTTGGTCAAGTATTAGGCATTTAAAAAATCTTTACAGTCACCAGGTATGTCAGTGCATGCATGTAACACTCGTCCTTCAAAGGTGGAGGCAGAAAGACCAGGAGTTTAAGGCTATCTTTGGCTACATGGAGAGTTCAAAGCCAGCCTGGGGTACATGAGACCCCAGCATAAACCAACCAACCAACCTACCTATGGAAAACTGTTCTGCAGGAAGGGAAGCTAAGCAGGTACAAGGAGAGAGGGCTAGCTGTCAAGTCCTTGTTTTCCATGGCTACAGCAAGTCATAGGGTTGAGCCCAGAATCAGGAAGAAAGAGAATCACAAAGCCAAGAGTGTTGATTCATAGAGAGGTAAAGAGTAAAGGATACTAATGATGCCTGTAGTGGTTTGGATGATAATGGCCCCCATAGGGCCATATATTTGAATGCTTAGTCATCAGGGAGTGACACTACTTGAGAGAGATTAGGAGCTAAGGTGTTGGAGTAGATGTGGCCTTGTTGGAGGAAGTGTGTCACTAAGGGGTGGGATTTGGGGTTTCAAAAGCCTAAAGTAGTCCCAGTGTTGTTCTCTTCCTGATAACCTGTGGATCAATCTGGATGTAGAACTGTCAGCTACTTCTCCAGCACCATGTCTGCCTTCATGCTACCATGCTTTCTGCCATGAGCATAATGAACTAACTTCTGAAACTGTCAGCCAGCTCCAATTAAATGTTTTCTTTTATAAGAATTGCCAAGGTCATGGTATCTCTTTACAGCAGTAGAACTATGACTACAACACTAATCAAATAGTTCAAGCCAATGCACACAGTCTTCCAATATCAGTTAAGAGCATTTATTTCACTCAAAGTTTATCAACACTGGATAATAACATTTTTTCAAATATTTGCTAATATAATAGGCAAAAAGTTATATTAACAATTATATTCATAATTAGTCTGAATTTATTTCTCAGACTAATGGTGAAGTATAAGTCATTTCTATTTGTTTATTGACTAACTCTTTTTATTATAATAAGCAATACAGATTAATTATACAGATTAATGGGTTTCATGCTGACATTTCCACACATGCATATTGTACTTCAGTCGGGTCTACCCTCTTTTTCCTAACCCTCATCTAACAGCCCCTTTATCTTCCTGAGACTATTTTTACTTGTATTTTTAGAATTGCATCTTCACATACTTGCCTTGTTTCCCTACTAGGTGTGTTGTTATTGCTAATGTTGAAACAGGTTCTTGTGCAGGCCGACTGGCCTCAAATATGTTGTGTAACCACAGATGACCTTGAACTTCTGATTTTCCTACCCCCATCTCCTGAGTATGGGTATCACAGGTGGACACCACCCTGCTTGGTTTTATGCAGAACTAGAGCTAGAACCCAGACCTTCATGTACATGAAGTAAGCACTCAGTCAACTGAACTATATCTCTGCCTCTGTCTTTATTCTGTTTAAGAAGATATTTTAAAATGTTGGTGCTGGCAAGATAACCCCAGGACCCATACCAACTCCTCCGAACCTCTATGCATATATCATGTCATCTGTGCACCCACTCATATGTACACACACACACACACACACACACACACACACACACATTAATAACTGTACTAAAGACTTTTAAAAAAAAAAAATTTCTGAGACAGGATATGCCACCACACCCAGCTACTAAGGGTTTTTAAATGTCTTTTCCTAGACTCTCTATTTTTTCCTCTGGAAGATAAAATAATTTTGCAGGTCATGTGAGCAAATAAAGTCTTCATTTGTGTCCGACTATCTGGCTACTCCATGGGCAGATTTTGACATGAATTATCCATGTATATTTGCGAATTCTCTATTTTGTATTTTATCCAAGAATAGGTATATTATTTCCTTTGTACATCTATTGCAAAATTCAAAAGTAAATTTCTGCTCAACTTTGTCCTAAACAAAATCAAATTCTAACACTATAAATTAATTCCAATTCTTCTAGTCTCTGTGGGCTCTCGGCAGACTTTCATAATGTTCTTGCTGAATGGCCTTCTTCTAAGGCTTTGTGTCTGGGCATGTTTTTCCTGGCCATTGTCATGGAAATCACTAATCAAGTTGCAAAGGAAAAAAAGAAAATCAATAGAGCCTTGATCTAGTTGGCCTGCCCCAACCTAGCCATTTCATCTTCAGGGAGGTAGCAGAACAGGAGAATTATCACTGAAGGGTAAAAACCAAAATGATGGCTAAGAAGGAAAATAAAATTTCCAGTCAGAAGGAAAATGAAAAGCAATGAATGACACTTACCAGGCTAGGGGTGAAGTCAGTGCAGAGCACCTGCCTGACAGGAAGTACAAGGTCCTGGCACTATCTTCATCTCAACACAGACCCACATGTCTATAATCATTCATTATAAAGAAGAATACTTTCCCTAGAAATGAAAAAGAAACACAATGGAAAAAAAATCACTATAATTTTGTGGCAAGCAAGGTAGCTCAGCAGGCAAATAATCTTGCCACCAAAACAAAGGCTCTTGCCATGACCTAAATTCAATCCCTAGAACTCATATGGTAGATGGAGAGAGGCAATTCCCTATAGTTGTCCTCTGGTCTCCACATGTGTGACCAAATATATAGACATAAATAAATAAGCAAGTGTACATAAACTTTTTAAACAAATTTGTTTAGTTAAGGGGTGGTATAAAGGATAGGGTACAAATTTTCTCTAATTCACAGCTATATCCTAATGACAGTGACTAATTAGGAAATGAAGAACAGATGAGGAGGAGCATGGATACTACTATTCTATCTAAAGAAAATGTATTATTTATGGTGTGTGTGTTTGTGTCTGTGTCTGTCTGTCTGTGCACCACATGCATGCAGGTACATGCAAATTGCAAGAAAGACCCAAAGAAGGCATCAGATTCTCTGGAACTGGAGCTACAGGCAGCTATGAGCCACTTGGTATGGGTGCTAAAAACTGAACCCTGGTCCTTTACAAGAGCAGCAAGTGCTTTTAACTGCTAACCCATCTCTCTAGCCCTACACACTAACATTAGATCTTGACAAGATCTAAAAGCTAAAATGCCATTGGAATTTTAATTAAAAAGATGGAGAGCATCTGTGCTAGAAATCCAAACAAGTTCTTATGAGGTAAGAGAAACCTTTTTGTTCTTTGTTGTTATGTTTTAAATTTTCATTGTGCATATTCACTGCTTTTAATAATGACTAGTAAGCTCCTACTAGGCCAATAGTCATGTAGTAACTGGCTATATAATTCAGATATAGTACAAAAGACTATAGAAGGAGGGAAAGGATGTGGAACCTTGGTAGATGAGAGGTGGATTCCGCATTCAAAGAGGACCCTTGCATAGGCCAGGCCTGTAGCATTATAGCTACTATGTAGGGGCTAGGTGTGGTTAAGAAAGAGGCAGAGCCAGGAAAGGTGGGGAGGGGTATGAATAACAGAGAGAAAAATCATAGAAATTTCAACCAGAAAGGGAATTATCTATCCTGCCAATCTTTGAACTACATGTATGTAGGACAGATTGGAAGAAGACTTACTTAAAAGAAAAAATATGAATGAATACTGGAAGCTGCTACCCAATCAACACTGTAGACTATGAAATTCAGGAACTGACACTCATCAGTAAATACAAAACAAAACAGAACCCTTAGTCTTCACAGGTAATGTTTGCAATATCTTAGCAGGTCCAGAATTATCTCACATTTACACAAGCAAAGCTTAGGTAAATAGAACCCACTTTCCAGAGAAAAGATACTGATGCAACCAGAGATGAAGCAAATGTTGGAACTAATGATTTTCAATTATAGGGCTGGAGAGGTGGCTCAGCAGTTAAGAACATGTGCTGCCATTGCAGAGGACCAAGGCTTAGTTTCCAGCACCCACACAGCAGCTCTCAATGGTATGTAACTCCAGGTCCAGAGGATCTAATGCCCTCTTCTGGCCTCTTCAGGCACTGCATACATATAGAGCATATACATATTTCAGACACTCAATCACATGGAATAAAAACAAACGTTAAAATAGTATTTTTTTCTAACTGCTATTTATTGTAATAAAGTCAAATAAAGCATGTTCACAGAAAAACAAAACATGTTTACAAAACAAATGAGCAGATGAATATAAACATATCTCCATAACTGAAAAAAAAATGTGTCTGAAGTAGAAGATTCACTGTACATGTTCAATGTCCAAATGGAAAGAATAAATTTAAGGAATAAATAAATAAGAAGGTTGATTAAAAATAACAGGATGTCTTAGTCACTGTTCTATTGCTGAGAAGAGACGCCATGACCAAGGCAACTCTTATAAAACAAAAGCATTTAATTGGGGGTTTGCTTATAGTTTCAGAGGGTGAATTCATGATCTTCACAGTGGGGAGCATAAAAGCAGGCAGGCAGACATGGCATGGAGTAGTAGCTGAGAGCTACATCCTGATCCACAGGCAACAGGCAGGGAGTGAGAAAGAGAGAGAAACTAGGCTGAGCATGGGCTTTTAAAACCTCAAAACCCATCCTCAGCAACACCTCCTCCAATAATAACACATCTACTCTGATGAGGCCATACCTAATCTTTCCAAACAGCTTACCAACTGGGGACTAAGCACACAAATATATGAGCCTATATTTGGGACATTTTCATTCAAACCACCTCACAACATATAAAGACTGATGAGAAATGATGAAAGCCTAAGGAATTCAGTAGGCAATGTCAAACAATATAACTTATGGTGTAGACATGCAATCCAAGTACACCGGAAACTGGGTCATGAGGACCACAAATCAAGCACAGCCTAGGTTATGAAGTGAGATCCTGTCTTAGAAACAACAGAGGGACTGGAAAGATGGTGCAGCTGTTAAGGGTGTGAACTGCTCTTTCAGAGGACCTGAGTTCAGTTCCCAGCACCCATTTCAGGTAGCTCACAACCATTTGTAACTCCAGCTCTGGGAGACTTGGTACCTATGGCATCTGAGGGCACCCACACTTACAATCACATACCCACACACAGACATATGATGTGGGATGTCCTTCTGTATGTATGTTTCTCTTATTGGTTCATGCATAAAACACTGATTGGCCAGTTGCCAGGCGGAAAGTATAGGTGGGGCCAGAAGAATTCTGGGAAGAGGAGGTAGAGAGAATGAGCCATCAGGGAAATACCATATAGCCACTGGGAAGATAGAACGCACCAGACATTCTCTGTTAAGATAAGCCATGTAGAAATACACAGATTTATAGTTACAGATTAATAAGAGAGAGCTAGCCAGTAAGAAGCCTGACCCATCAGCCAAACAGTTTATAATTAATATAAGTCTTTGTTTATTTGGGGCTGAAAGGCGGCAGGACTAAGAGCAACAGAAACTTCCAACTATAGACATACACATAACTTAAGAAAATGAATGTTTAAAAATATGATAGGTTGAGTGGTGGTAGTATACACCTGTAATTCTAGAATTTGAGAGGCAGAGGCAGGTGGATCTCTGTGAGCTCAAGGCTAGCCTGGTCTACCAAAGCTACACACAAAAACCCTGTCTTGGCATGGAGAGATGGCTTGGTGGTGAGGAAAAACCCTGTCTCAAAAAATAAAATAAAAATATGATAATAACAGCAACAATATGTGACACATGAGCAACAATATGCAACATATGAGAGGAGTTGCAAGAGAGAAAAAAGAATGGGACAAGACATTTGAAGGCATAGTAGCTACAGTTTTCCTGAAATTTGATGGGAGGTATATATTTACCAAGTACAGATGCTCAATAAATAGTAAGGTAGGCAAATACAAAGAAGGCCATGTAGGGAATGCCATAAACTGCTAAACAGTGAAAGTCAGATAACGAACAGTGCATCAGGAAAGTAGCAGAAATTCAACACTTCACAATCAGTGAGCAGCAATTGCGATACTGGTTCATCCTTCATTAGATATTAATGAGAACAAAAGAGTCTCATCATTAAGGTACAGAAAGAAGTAAGCAAGCCATCACTACTGCTACAGATGACAACAAACCCTCCTTAATTCAGAATTTTCTGTATCATAAAAGATTATACTTAAGGAATCAAAATAAAACAAAGTTATTTTCATATGAAAGATAAGTTTGTCGCCAACAGAGCCACACTACAGGAAATTCTAAAGGAAGTTCTTTGGAATAAAAGATGACAGATGAAAGCCCAGACCCTCAGACATGAAAGAAGAAGCTGTGCATGATGGCTCCTATTTGTTATCCCAGTACTAGAGAGCTGAGGCAGTGGGATTGCTGCAAGTTCAAAGTCAACCTGAGCTACTGTGTGAGACCCTGTCTCAATACTCTGCCTGGAAGAAAAGCCAGTCAAGGTAACATATTCTTGTGTCTCCCCATGTGGGAGGTGGAGGCAGCAGGATCAGGAGTTTGAGGTTGTCTACTGTAGTTGGAGGGAGAACAACCCTCATCGGCTCACGCATTTGAATTCTTGGTCTCCAGCTGACAAAAATGTTTTGGGAAGAATTTGGAAGCGTAGTCTTGTTGGAAGAAGTGTGTCACTGGGGGTTGGCTTTAAGGTTTGGAGCACCCGTGACATTCCCAGTTAGTGCCTGCTCCCATGTTCCCCACGATGATGGTCATAAACTCTAACCTTCTGGGACTGTAAGCCCCAATATACTTTTCCTTCTTTAAGTTGTCATGGTCATGATATCTCTTCACAGCAATGGAAAACTAAGGTAACCACTAAGATAGGAAGTTCAAGGCCAGCCTGGACTACATGAGACCCTGCTCACCTAAGACCATACCAGCAAAAACAAGAAAGAAGAAAGAAAAAGAAATGAAGGCCATAAAAATTGAATGTATATAAAGCATATCTAACAAATATAGCATGCATACCAGGAAGAATATTTGTGAAGTTTCTGCCTTTATGTGAAAAATTAAAATAGTAAGTTTTCATAGGGCTGTGAGAAGCTACAGAGACAGAATATGGGTTCTTGTCTTAACAGAGGGTTACACGTGACTACTGTCTTGTCTCTCCCACTAAACACAGCTATTCAAACCTCTAATAGAACACATGGAGCAGCTAACTGAAGTCTCTGAAAAATAAACAGTAACAGACACATGGGGGAAGATGAGCAGATGTGCAGTGATGCACATGCCATGACCTTACTAGGTCTTCTTCCTTTAGTGTCACCCAGAAAAAACTCAACCCTGCCTAGAATTCAAACTAGATGCCAACACAGAAAGCCCCAGAAGAACTCTCCAGTTCTGACTTGGAGAATGGGGAAAGGATTGTCTAACACTCAGAAAGCGCCAATCTTTCCCTTTTTCTAGCCATTCATGCCTCCATCCCTGTGGCTATTTAGTGGTTGGTGTAGCAGCAACAGCAGGGCCTGTCTATAGAGCTTAAAGTCATGATAAATAGGGCCTCCCCTGGAGGAGCTAGGAGAGCAAGCGGGTGGAAAGTGATTCCATAACTTTCACTCTTTGTTCTCCACTGGACTGCTCCTTGATGCAGAAGCTGCAGCTTGAATTATTAAGCAGAGCAAGGTAAGCACAAGCATTTGGCTGAATTACTGAATTGAGGAGCTCAGGACATTTGAAAAGTAGCATGGACTGTAGAAAGAGCAACTCAGGAAATGAATTTATAGCGATGCTTAGGAACATCCAAGCTTACCTCTGAATTATGCAAGCATGTATTTGACTTTCCACATGCATATCCTATGGAAGAACACACACACACACACACACACACACACACACACACACACACACACACATACCCCACATCACATCTTCCATAGGATTTCAAAGAATCTAAAGTCTTTTAATGTAATATCAAATTGTCCAGTATACAATCCTGAATTAATTGACATAAGAAGGACCAATGAAAATCTCTAGCTTTTTGGAAAAGGCAATCCACAAGCACAATGCTAAGGGGTGTGAATGTTACCTGATGAGACTTTAAGTCAACTATCTTCAGAATGTTCTATGAAGTGAGGGTGGATGCTCTTGAAATGAATCATAGCAAAGAAACTGAAGACAAAACTTATTGGAGTAAGTACGGTCAAGTGGACTCCATACACAGGTTGTCAATACTAAGGTGTAGGATTTGGAATACCTGTGTGCCATTGGTTAAGATATAGAATACAGAAATGGGGAGATGACTCAGTGGGTAAGAGTACTTACTTCATAAATATGCAGAATTGAGTTCAATTTCTCAGCACCCATGTGAAAAAAAAATGGTTGGGTATGGCTAAGTATACCTATAATCCCAGTACTAATGTGGATAGAAACAGGAGGCTCACTGGGCTTGCTGGCTGCTACCCTAACTTGAGGGAGTAAGGCAGAAAGTGATAAAGTAGGACATCAAATGTCCCCCTTTGGCTTTCATACATACACAAGTATGCCCACACACATACACATACTTGTATGTTACACATACCATACATACATGTACATGTAGATATAATATAAATATAAATACATACCTAGGTCATTAATAAGGTATACATCTGCATATGTCTATTAGGGTCTAAGGAAGGAAGGCCCACCCTAAATATGGGTGGAACCATCTATTTCATCAGCTAGGGTCCAAAACCGAATAAGGAAGAGAAAGACAGTTGAACACCATCATTCATTTCTTTCTGCTTCCTGACTACAGAAACAGTGTAATAGCAACCTCGGTTCTTGCTGCCACCCTTCCCTGCCGTGTGGACTTCATCTCCTCCAATCTTAAACCAAAATGAACTCTCCCCTCCCTCCCTCCCTCCCTCCCTTCCTCCCTCCCTCTCTTCCTCTCCTTCCATTCTTTATGTTGCTCTTGTGATGCATTTAATCACAGTAATAAGTAATTAACACAAAAAGGTTATAAAAAAAGAAAATCACTACAAAATTTATTTAAAGAAACAATAGGAAAGATATAAGATATAAGCACTGGTGTATAGGAAGGTCAAAGATTGAATCAAATTACGAATGCCCACAGATATATTACAAGAAAGGGTCTTATAAAGCAGAAAGAAAAGAAAGTTAATCACAAAAGGAAGTTTCAATACATCTGGGAACAAATTCTCAGCAGGAACTTATGGCTAAAAGAGATAGGAGAAAAATCCAAAAGAAGCAGCAACCAATACTTCTATATCCAGCAAAGCTGGCCTGCAGAAATGAAGCTATTATGGGGGTTTTGGGTGAGGGGTGGTCAGTTAGGAGCCTCTCAGAGTTCATTCCACAGGATCGATGAAGAATGGTGCATCCTAGAAAGAAGACACACAAAGACAGAAAAGTGAAGTGGCATTTGGATTCAGAGGGCTCACTGACAGACTGTGACAGCTAGAGAGCTGAAGTAGGGGACCTGAAAGCAGGCCACTGCTCTAGAGTGAAAGTAGCAGAGATCCTTAGGGTCCTAGACAGAAAATAACAGTTCACGATCCTGGAGGTGGCTAAGAGGGTGAAAGTAAGTTACATATTGACAGGGAACAGAGAAACACCAGCCACAAAAAGGAAAAGAAGGCCATTGGATAGTGACAGAGGCACAAACATGATCAGAGGTTGACTAGAAGTATATACACTTCAACATTAAAGGCACAGGCATGGTGGCACATGCTTTTAATTCCTGCACTTGGGAGGCAGAGGTAGAAAGATCTCCATGAGTTTGAGGCCAGCCCAGCAGATTCATAGATAGCAAGCTCTAGGCCAGCCAAGATTACATGGTGAGACACTGTCTTAAAAAAAAAAAAAGACAAAAACAAGCTTCAAAGCCTTAGAGTTTTAAAATACATAAAGCAAATATAAGTTGTTACGTAGGGAGGGAGAAACTGTAAAACAATAAGAGCTGAGGAATCCAACATCCCATTCTCAAAAACAGATCACATAGTCAGAAAAATCAAGAGACATCTTATTCATCTGTACTCTTGGCCAAACCGACCTAGCAGATACTTATAAAATCCTCAACCCACTGTAGAATGTGAACTACACATTCTTTGCAACTATACGTAAATAACTGGAGTTGAGTTCCCAGCACACATAACAGGCAGTTCACAGCCTCCTTAACTCCAGCTTCAGGGAATCCAATGCCCTCTTTGCACCTCTACATGTACTTGTATGCATCTGTACATATTCACCCACATATTCACAAACAAAAATAAAATCTATTTTGAAAAATGATGGTAACAAAACAAGTTCACCAACCATGCATGGTGGGGTCACAGATGAGTCTTTACAAATTCAAAAAGGTCAAAGTATACTTTCAGACCGTGAGGCCATAAAAGTAGAAACCAATTTTGGGAGGAAGCTCAGAATCACTATAAACCCCTGAAAAGTAAACACCAGTTTCAATAGGCCAATAGTGAAATTCAAAATGAAATTAAATTTTTTCTTAAGACAATATAAATGAAACGCGACATGAAAGGCAGTCTGAGAGGCAACTTTGATGCAGTAAGTGGTACAAGATTATTAGGTGCCTTTGAGAGTGATGGAACTTTTCTCCATCCTTGGTGAGCTTGGCTTCAGGGCTAGGATTCTGAAACACTTGGTAGCAACCCAAAACCATGCAGAGCAGGTGGCTTTCTGGTTCTTGTCTCCTGAATCCAACCAACGGAATGCACAGACCATACAGGGTGAGTTTTAGGGAGAACTTTATTATAGATTCATAGGTGGGTACTTAAGAAGGAGGGAGAGATGGAAGGGGCAGGGGGTGAAAGGAGACTCCTTAGACAGCAGGAGGGGGGTCCCAGGAAACAGGGCACCATCAAGATGCTGGTCTGGGGGGCTTCTTAAAGGACTTTTGGCAGAAACTGGTGTGGGAAATGGGGAGAGGGATGAGCTGATTCATCCAGCTGGCCCACCCATGAGCTTCCAGGTGTCTCCCCTCAATTGCAATCATGTCCTCGCCTATAGCCTCCAGGTGCTCATTTAGGGAGTAGGTAAGAAGGAACCAGGAACCAGAGCTCTCCTCTGGCCTTGCTGACTGGACAGCAAGGACATTCTCAGGACTGCTGCTATGGGGTCCCTACCCTACCTGACAGCAAGGACATCCTCAGGACTGCTGATATGCAAGGACATCCTCAGGACTACCCTACCTAACTAGTTTCTATCTCCAGTTACCATCATAAGCAGTCAAGAAAGATCTCAGAGAACCTGAGGTTTTCCATTATGGAACTAGATAATAAAGTATTAAGAAAAGAAGGAAAAAAAGAAACCAAATCAGTATAAGAAATGAAGACCAGAGAGGTAATTTTTGTAAGTCTATAAAAGATCAATGTAACAGAAGGGTTTTTGAGACTATGAACAATACTGAGAAATTATTAGATGAACTAACTAAAAGAGAAAAAGTAGACTTGAAATAAATGGCAAAAGGACACATTATAATAGTTACTACAGAAATGCAAAGGATCATAAGCGTACCATAAACAAAACAAAACAAACAAACCAACCCTAGAAATGGGATAAATTCTTGGATACCCACAACCTACCAAGACTGAACTTCAAAGAAACAGAACAAGAAAAAAGGTTGACTCTGTAATAGAAACACTTTTCATGAGAAAAAAAACCCAGCAGCTAATGGCTTCAATGCCAATCACTGTCAAACATTTAAGAAAGAACACTGATTCTTCACAAATCACCCCAAGAACTGGGGAGAAAGCTGTTCTTCCAAACCCACTCTATAGAGCCAGTATTGTTAAGGACACCACAGATAAACCTCAAATTAAAATTAATCTCAAAAGAGATAAAGAAGGGCATTTCCTATTCATCACAGGAAAAAAACCCATCAAGATGAAGACTCAATTCTGAATATCTGTGCCACAAACACAAGAGCACCCACATTTGTGATTAAAAAAAAAAAAAAAAAAAAAAAAAAAACAATGTCTTGACTGGGGAGGGGCTTTTCAGGGTTAGGGAGAAACCTGGTCCCAAGGAAACTCCCAAGAATCTACAAAGATGACCTCAGCTAAGACTCCTAGTAATAGTGGAGAGGGTGCCTGAATTGACCATCTCCTGTAATCAGATTGGTGACTTCCCTAATTATCATCAGAGAGCCTTCATCCAGTAACTGATGGAAACAGATACAGAGATCCACAGCCAAGCACTGGGCAGAGCCTAGGGAATCCTGTTGAAGAGAGGGAGAACGGACTGTATGAGCCAGGAAGGTCAAGGTCATCATAAGGAAACACACACCAACAACTAACCTGGGCTCATAGGAGTTCACAGACTCTGGAGCCACAGCTAGGGAGTCTGCATGGGACTGACCTATGCCCTCTACATTTTGTGATAGTTGTGTAGCTTGGTCTATTTGTGGGACTCCTAGTAGAGGGAGCAGGGCCTGTCCCTAATGCTTGAGCTGGCTTTTGGGAACTTCAAACAGCCTTGATACAAAGGGAGGAGCTTAGTAGTACCTCAACTTGATATGCCATTCTTTGTTGATATCTCTAGGAGGCCTGCCCCTTTCTGAGTAGGGGGAGGGAGGGTGAAGGGGAGGCTGGGGGAAGGATAGGGAGAAGAAGAGGGAGGGGAAACTGCAATTGGGATGTAAAATAAATAAAAATTTTAATTAATTAAAAGAAAAGGAAATGGAAGAAGACACATGTCACACATTTATAGACTGGAAAAATGAATATTGCTAAAACAATCATACAGTTCAAAGCAACCTACCCATTCATTGCAATTCCCATAAAAATACCAATAACATTATTCACAGAAATAGGAAAAATGCAATCTTTTTGAAATTTTTTGTCCATTAATTATTTATTACTCTCTGTCTGTGATATATTAGGGCACACAGCATGCATGTGGAGGTCAGAAGACAGCTTTGTGAAGCCAGGTCTCTCCCTCCACCTTTATGTGGGTTGCAGGGATTGAACTCAGGTCACAGGGCTTGTGTGACAAGCACCTTTACCCACTGAGCCATCTCACTGGCCCAGAAAAAGTAACCTTAACAGATGTACAGAAGCACAAAGGATATGGAACAGCCAAAGCAATGGTATTAATCCGGTTGTTTTCAACCCTCCTGATGCTTCGACCCTTTTAATACAATTCCTCATGTTGTGGTGACCAACAATCATAAAACTATTTCATTGCTACTTCATAACTGTATTTTTGCTACTGTTATGAATTATAATATAAAGGATCACTGAATCCCCAAAGGGGTAGGGATCCACAGGTTGAGAACCATTGTATTAATTATTTTTCTAATTTCTGTGACAAGATATCTAAAAAGAAGCAACTTCCAGGAGGAAGGGTTAATGTGGGACACAGCTTTAGGGTAGTCTTCACAACAGAGGTAGTGTGGCAGCACAAACATGAGACACTTGAGCCCACTGTATTTACAGGAAGCACAGACTGGTGGCTGCTGGCACTCAACTCTTCACTTTCAACTCTTTCCTATTCAGTCCTGGACCTCAGCCTGTGGAACGATGCCACCCACAAACAACTCTGTTAAACCACGGGATGGTGCTGCCCATGCTCTGTCTTCTTACTACAGGTGAGTTGTTCTGAAGCATTCTTTTAGACACACCCAGGAGTGTGTTTCTGTGATGATCCTAAACCCAGTTAGGCTGATGACAAAGACTGACCATCCCAACCATCTTGACCAAAACAAATGTATTAGTCACTTTCTGATGCTATGACAAAACATCATGAATCAGGGCAGCTTACAGAAGACACACATTGTTTTGGCCTGTGGTTCAAGAGGAATAAGAGTACATCATGAGAGTAATGACAGGAAGCAGAAGGCATAAAGAGCTGAGAGCTCACATCTTCAAAAGAAACCATAAAGCAACGTGCAGACTGGAGAGGCATAAAGCTTTTAATCAATTTCAAAGCTCCAGCAAGGCTACACCACCTAAACCTACCCAAACAGGGCCACCAACTTGGGACCAAGTATTTAAACACCCAAGACTGTGGGAGACATTTCTCAGTCAAACTGTCACAATGAACAAACAAACAAATTAACAGAAAAGAATGGCATCAGTGTCCACACTGCCTAACTTTAAAATATAGTCTAAAACCACAGTAATGAGCTATACATGCTGGAGCACACCTTTAATCCCAGAACTCAGGAGGAAGAAACAAGTGGATCTCTGTGAGTTCAAGGCCAGCCTGGTCTATAGAGCAAGTTTCAGGACAGTCTCCAAAGCCACAGAGAAACCCCATCTCGAAAAACCAAAATAAAAATAAATAAATAAATAATAAATAAATTAATTAATTAATTAACCGATCAGCAAGAATACAGAGAAAGGGTAACTTTCACACATTATTTCTGGGGGATATGGATCAGTATCAACATTATAGAAAACAGTTTCTCAAAAAATTAAAAATATCAACCAGGATGACTCAGAGGGCAAAGGTGCTTGTCACATAAGCCTAGCCACTGGGTTTGATGCCTGGAATTCATATAAGGAGAGAGGGGAGAGCTGATCTACACATGCTCTGGCATGCCATTTCCTATCATATATGTACACACATAATAATAATTTTTAAAGAACAAAATATCAAATAAAACTAAAAATAGGGGCAATGGTGTAGAGTGCTCACCTATCATGTCTAAGGCCTTGGGTTTTATCCCCAGTACTACATAAATAAAAACAAACAAACAAACAAAAATACCACTTAAGACAAACAAAAAAAAAACTGTAAAGCTAAATAAAACTGCCAGCAACCCCTCCATTGAGAGTATATATCCAAAGAGAATGAAAACAGTATGTATGTAAATGAGATATCTGTGCTTCTATGTTTAGGCAATAGCCAAAATACAATGCCCATCAAAAAAATTAATAAGGGGCCGGAAAGATGATTAACTGGTTAAGAGTACTGTTGCTATTGCAGAGGACCGGGTTAAGTTTCTAGCTCTCACACCCACCTGAAACTCCAGTTTTAGGATTCTGACAACCTCTTTTGCCCTTTGTGGGCACTGCAACCATGTGGTGTGTCTACATACACAAAAGAAAATCACTAATACACACAAAATAAAAATAAATAAAATCTCTTAGAAAATAAGATGAATCAGTGAAGAAAATGTGGTACACATACACAGTGGGATAATATTTGTTCGTACAAAAAAGGTAAAATCCTATCATTTTTAAAAACACAGGCAAACCTGGAGAGCATTATGTTAAGTGAAATAAGCTACACACAGAAAGACAAGTACTACCTAAAATTGTTGATGTTGGCCTATAAGATAGCTCAGTGGGTAAAGACACTTGCCACCAAGCCTGAAAATCAATCTAAGTTTGAGTCCTAGAACCCACAGGGTGGGAGGAGACTCTTCCAAAAGTTGTCTTCTGGCTGGGTGTTGATAACACAGACCTTTAATCCCAGCACTCAGGAGGCAGAGACTGGTGGATCTCTGCCAGTTCAAGGCCAGCCTGATCTACAGAGTAAGTTCCATAACAGCCAAAGAAACTATGTCTCAAAAAACCAAAAAGAAAAAAGTTATCTTGTGACTGTTTCACTCAACTCCACCCCAATCAGTTAATCATCAATCAATCAATCAATTAATCAATCAAATTTTAGTTTAAAAGTTGATGTCACTGAAGCAGAAAGTCAAATGGCAGTCACCTGGGGGTTGGGCAGTTGGCAGGGAAAAGGAACAAGGAAATATTGATGAATACATATAATTACTGGTAGAGCCAGAAAGTAGACAGGTGATCGCTGGGATGGGAGTAGGGTAAGGTTCAGAAGGGAAAGAGAATGAGGAACAACACCTGATGTTTACTGTATTTCTTTTCACATGGTGATAATATTCTATAGCCAATTGTGCTGATGCTGACACAACTCAAGGGACACTTTAAGTGGGCAAATAGTGTGATGCAGGAGTTGCATGGCCTTAACACAAGCTTAAAAAAAAAAAGGAAGGAAAGTTGTCACTTTGGGGCCATAAAGGAGTAAACGATTTATAGACTTGACTTTCTATTTTAAAAGTTGTAAAATTAAGTGTAATATATTCAATAAATGAATGAAAATACACATGGTATTGAAATTGTTTCTAGGTGCAGATCACAGTGTGTTGGGGACCATGATTCTTAGGAAGGAAAACAGTGGATGTGAGTTTGAAGTGCCTGAAGGCAGTTTGCAGTCAACCATAAGGCCTAGAAAGCACAGATCACGCGGTTTCCTCGGGCTAAACGATGCAGACATTGGAGCATGGAACAGGCTGAGGAAGGCCCAGACTTTTACTAGAGTGGAGAAAGTCATGCTGGCAAAGCTCAGTTGCTTGTGGAGGGATTTTAGTGAGTCCAGGTAAACACCTTTGCCCATGATCAGTATAACCTTCTTAGTGGGCAAAGAGCTATCGCCAAGGAAATCATCAGCATTAGAGTTATCCATAGAGTAATTCCCAGGGCTCACCCAGGGCTGGAGAGTGTTCATACCCTCTACAGAGTGGAGTAGATGGTCTCAGTTGTGAGTTCCAAGTAGAACCACATTAATCAGTTTAAAAGTCCTGTTTACACCAGCTGTGGTGGTGCACACTTTTGATCCCTGCACTCAGGAGGAAGAGACCACTGTGAGTTCAAGGCCAGCCTGGTCTACAGAGCAAGTTCCAGGACAGCCAGGGATGTTATACAGAGAAACCATGTCTCCAAAACAAACACACAAACATACACCTTGTTTACAGCCACAAAGGAACAGCTGGAAGCCTGAAGGTAGAAACAGTATATATCTCAAACAGTATAAGTTACACTGTATTCTCTATGTATGGTACTGAGTTACATCAGAACATGTTTGTTTTAAAAGAAGAGACTTGTTGGGTGTGGGTGGCACCTCAAATCCCAGTACTTAGGTCACAAGGCAGGTGTGCGTCTATCAGTGCTCAAATCCCAGTACTTAGGTCACAAGGCAGGTGGGTCTCTATCAATCAGTTTGAGGCCAGCCTGTTTAACATAGTGAGTTCCAGGCTGGTCAGGGTTACGAAGTGAGACCCTTACTCAAAAACAAATAAAAAAATAAATAAATAAAGACCAATTATGGGGCTGCAAAGATGGTGCAGCTCTTGCAGAAGACCTGAATTTGGAACCAGAATCCAAGTCAGGCGGCTCACAACCACCTGTAACTCCAGTTCCAGGGGAGTCTGATGCCTTCTTCTGGCCTCTGCAGATACATTCACTTATATGCAATTACCCACATAAAAACATTCTCATACATATAATTAGAAATAAAATAAATCTTTAAATAAATACAGAGGGTTTTTTTTTATTTAAAAAGAGGTGGACATCCCAGACTGATAGCTGGGAATCCAGCATGGGACTGACTCAGGCCCCCCTGAATATGGGTCTCAGCCAGAAGGACTGAGCAGTCTAAGGGATTTCAGACAGTGGAACCAGGGTGTATCCCTGGTGCACAAAAGGACCTTGCGGACACACCTCCCATGGAGGGATACTGCCTTAACCTACAGGAGAAAAGTCCTAGTCTCTACTTCAAATGATTTGACAGATCTACATGACCCCACCTGAATGGCATTGCCCTATATGTGGAATTGGGGCAGGGGGATGGGAGGGGAGGGTGGTCAGGGTGCATGTGAGGGGGTAGAGAGGGTAGGAGGGAGGGAGAGAGAGGGAACTGGGATTGACATGTAAAATAATAAATTTTAAATAAGGTGGGCATGCTAGATGGGTGCTTGTGATGCCAGCACTGGGGATTTCAGGGAGGGAAAGCAGACAGATGCCCAGGGCTCTCCAACCAGTTAGCCTAGCCTACTTGGCAAGTTCCAGGCCAGTGAGAGACCCTGTCTCAAAAAAGTAGGCTGTTCCTGAGGAAGGGAAGCAGAGGATGACCTCTGGATTCCACATTCACAGGGACACAGATTTGCACACAAAAGCAAACACATAATTAAGAGAGAAAGAGACAGAGATTCCTTTGCAGCAATTAAGAAACTATCTTCTCCACAGGCTGTTTTCCAAAACAAGGAGAGGTGTCTCTGCAGTGTGCATGTTCTGAAAGAAGCAAAAATGGGTGTACCTGGATGGTGGAGACTTGGAGGCAGGGTGGCCCCAGGCTGTGCTAGTATCCTGAGCAATGAATTCTTGCCCCTGCCTGAGGCACTTAACTCTCTGGTTGCCTGAGGCCCTAAGTTCTTCCTGCAGTTTCAGAGAAAGCTTAGCCAGGCTGGATAGCCTCACACTGGTGGCTGCTGATCAGTACCTAGATGACTGTGTTGGGTGCAGGTGAAAGTCACAACAGCTGGTGCTCTTACACAATCAGCCTCTCCTTCACAGCCCATCTCTCCCTGCTTCTCGAGGCAGGTGAGGTGATCAGGGCTTTATTTTCTCCACTGTCCTCTGGAGCAATCTCTCAACCATGCCATCTCTGGCCCACCGGCGATAAAAGATGTGCTGCAAGTGGAGCGTGCCAGAGCCTTGGGAACAGAGGCCCAGGCATTAACGAGGATGGGAGAGAGGAAGGGCACACCTGGGTGTGGCTGGATGGAGCAGACTGAGGCTAGCAAGTTATACACAGATGAAAAGA
Source organism: Phodopus roborovskii (assembly GCF_943737965.1). Taxonomy (NCBI): domain Eukaryota; kingdom Metazoa; phylum Chordata; class Mammalia; order Rodentia; family Cricetidae; genus Phodopus; species Phodopus roborovskii. Next base: position 6,560,428 of record NW_026126485.1, read on the forward strand.
AGCACAGCTACAGGGCGGCTCCCATCCTGTTTGCATTAGAGGGAGCTGGCTGGATGAAAGGAAAGATATGACAGGTGCACCATTAATTAAAAGCCAGTGACCCTTCCTCTTGGACAGCTTGGGGCCCTACTTGGCTCTACTTAGGCCACTGAAACTCCAAGCCAGGCCAGGTCAGAACACTCCTTGAACTAGGGCAGAACAAAATCTGAAGTGAAAGCACTATAATTAAAAACAAAAACAAAACTCTTTGTGTGGTGGTGGTGGTGGTGGTGGTGCTGCTGCTGCTGCTGCTGCTGGTGGTGGTGATGGCGGTGGTGGTGGTGGTGGTGGTGTGTGTGTGTGTGTGTGTGTGTGTGTGTGTGTGTGCGCGCGTGACTGCAGGCATAGGCATGGCATAGCATCTATATGGAAATAAAAGGATAGCCTCTGCTGTTGGTTCTTGATAGAGACAAAGCCTGTTGTTGTCACTGTGCACTCCAGGCTAGCTGGCCCACAAGCTTCCAGGGATTGTGTTCTCTGTGCCGTAGGAGGGCTGGGGTTACGCACAAACATTAGTGCACTTGGTGCCTCATTGTTGTTCAGCAATTACTTTATCCATTGAGCCATCTTCCCAGCCCAGGATCACCCTCTTTTGAGTGACAAACCCTCTGAAAGGGGGGCAAAGTAGAGAAACTGAACTGGTAATATTTAATTTCTGTGTTTAGGTAACTCTAGCCTGTACAAGATCAGGGGAGATATAGGTAAAAATTTAAAAGAAAAAGAACCCTGTGGGGGGGGCAGTCATGTGAATGCCATAATCTGTCATGTCAGTCATTATCTGGTTCCTGAAATACAGTAACTACTATTCAAGCATTCATTCGACAAATGATCAAGCAACACCAATCACGTCACGTGCCCAGGGGCCTGAGTGACCAGGCCCTGCCCTAGTTACAAACAAATTCATGGTGGCCTAAAGCCTCTTGGGAAAATAAAGCCACGGAATGGATAGAGGATGTGGACTCAAAAGGCACTAGCTGGTGTAGAGCTGCCCAGCATCTGTAAAGGGACAAGATGAGCATGTACCTAACTGAGGGAGTAGTCAAAAATGGGAGAGACTTGGGCCAAGATATTCAGAACCTTGCAAAACATTCTGAAAACTTTAAATGTGTTATCCACAGTCTACTGGACCATTATTAGAGCAGGGATACAGATTGGCTGCTTATGTCCTAAAATAGCTAGCCCTGATGACTGACTATTTCAGGGACACAAGTGTGAGGCAGGAACCTGCTGGAGATAGGGGTGGCTGAGACCAAGGGGAGATAGTTTGGACAGGTATGCAGAAAGTGAACATATCTGAGCATGCTGGTCCTCAGGAAGGCAGGAAGGAGCCCTTAGACTTCAAATCAGCTTGGGGGTGGGGTACACATGCCCAGGCTCCTGGGTATTCTTCAGTGGCAAATGCCTGTCAGCCATCCCTGAATTTTATATACCTCCCCCTGGTGACTTATTAATTGTAAATCCTAAGTTAAGCATGTTTGAAAGCACAACAGGGACTTTCCAGCCATCCTGTGTTTAAAATACCTAGATATTAAGGAGAGATGTAAAGAGAATGGGGAGCTGGGGAGCTGGCTCAGCGGGTAAGATGCTTGCCATACAAACATGAAGACCTTACTTAGTTTGATCCCCAGCTCCCACATACAAAAGCAAGGTGCAGCAGTGGTGTGTTTGTGTGCCTATAATCCCAGTACTGCCATAAGGGGGGTGGGGTGGGGTCCTTGTAGCTCATTGGCCGGTCAGTGTAGCAGGTTCTGAGAGCTCTAGATTCAGTGAGAGCCTGTCTCAGATAAGTTAGGGAGTGAGCAAAGGAAACGCTTGATGTTAGGCTCTAGCCTACATATGCACACAAAAGAAGGGAAGAAGGGCTGGGGCAGAGTGAACCTGTTCCTTAGAAACAAAAGAGTAGGACCAGAAATGGCGGTCCATGTCTATAATCCCAGCACTTGGGAGGCTGAAGCAAGAAGATTGAAAGCTTGGAGTCAGCCTATGCTACATAAAAAGATCTTGTTATGAAAGGGGAGTGGAAAGGAAGGAGAGGAGGATGAGGCCAGTCTAGCTGAGATCAGCATACCCAAGCTCATAGGTGAGTGCTTGTGTATGGCTGCAGACCTTGCTAACATGCAGGATCTGAATTAGTAGCTTTTCTGGAACTGACATTCTATTGTTTGTAACATCTGAGTAAAGTCATGCTCTGGGTCAGTGGGTTAAACTTGGAGCAGCAAATCCCTAAGCTGGAGCCCACACTCCCTGGTCCTTAGGAGGTCTGCTCAGAATGAGGCTAGAGAGTACATATAGCAAAGTAGGAAACTGAAAAAACATTATAATTGTGTAATATTATTTTCCCTCACCTTGCTCTTATGCCCTGGGGTATTTGCCCTAATTCTAACTCTGATAGGAGTTTGGAAACAGAATTTGTTAATACAGATTATCTTCCTGAAATGGTTTTCTGAGGGCTGAAACCTAATCTCTGCCCCTGCATGGAAGGGTGGTGATGTGGTCCAGAGCTGTGCAGGTGTGGACCCCTGCATGGGAGGTGGGGATGTGGTCCAGAGCTGTGCAGGTGTGGACCCCTGCATGGGAGGTGGGGATGTTGTCTAGAGATGAGCAGATGTGGACCCTGCATGGGAGGTGAGGATGTTGTCAAGAGATGAGCAGATGTGGACCCTGCATGGGAGGTGAGGATGTTGTCAAGAGATGAACAGATGTGGACCCTGCATGGGAGGTAAGGATGTTGTCTAGAGATGAGCAGATGCACAGCTGTCACAGTGCTAAGGATAAGTACAATACACACTGTCATCTTATTTCTTACTCTGACTTCTTAAAATGTTTGAGACAGAGTCTTGAATACACCCCAGGCTAGCCTGGAATTTGTGGCTATTCCCCTGCCTCCACTTCATAGAGTGCTAAGATTATAGGCAATACAACTGGCTCCGACATCTCACTTGAAGCTCTCTGATTCTCCACATTGCTGGGACCAACCATAGACAGGAACAGCTGTTTCCTGTGAACTTAATGAAGACAAGAAGATCCCAAGGCAGAAGCTGGTACGAGCTCTGTGAGTTCAAGAACAACCTGGTCTACATGACGATTTCCAGGCCAATCTATCTGAAAGGAAGGAAGGAAGGAAGGAAGACGCAAACAGTAATCTATTTCAAAGTCTTTTGAGCCTTTTCATTTTAATTCACAAAGGAATCAACAGAGTCCTAACCATTACTCTGGAGTGTGACTCTCTCAGCACCATAGTCACCCAGAGGATCTAGCCAGTAGAAAGAGCTGCAGATGCCATGCTGTCTCTGGTTTGGCCATGTACTTAAAAACTTGTCTCTCACAGAATTCTAGTGTCTGTCTAGGGTTCACCTCATCCTACTTGAAAAGATTTGTTCTCAAATAAATGGCATGACTTTATAAAACACTTGCGAGAATACCATTTTCCAATTGACTTTCATTTCACAATTTTGTGGTAAAAAAGTATTCTCCAGGGGGCTAGAGAGATGGCTTAACAGTTAAGAGCATGTCCAGCTCTTCCAGAGGACTCAAGTTCAATTCCCAGCACCCACATGGAATCTGACACCGTCTCCTGGCCTCCATTGGAATTTTGTGCATGTGATGCATAGGCATAGGCAAAGCACCCTCCCAGACATAAAATAACAATTATTTTTTAAAAGGTATTCTCCAAAAAGATTCAGCCAAAAGTTTTGTGTTTTGTAAAGAAACCTCTGGGAGCACCCCAGTCAGCTCTATCCATCCTGGACATCATCCATTGCTACTTTCCACTAGGAGTGTCCATTACCTACCACTGAATTCTTAATGTACAAACTCCAGTTCTCTTACTGAAGGAGTAACACCCAATGTAGTTGGGATGCAATACCAGAATTGGCCAGTAGGTGCTGCTGTCCAACACCCAATAGAGTGAGTGGGGTTTAAGTTTGCCTAGAGTACTGGTTGTCTAGTTTTCTGAGAGTTCAGCAGGATACAAGCATTTTTCAGGGGTGCTGTCAATCATAAGCATTGCTTTTCATGCTTTCTAGGAATCTATGATTTTTAGCAAGTTCCTAAAATTTAATCTGGGATAATATTCTCATGTTTACATGATTTATCCACCTACACAACCTGTATAACTGAGCTACCGCCATGCAACAGACACAGTGGGCATGCAGTAGTCTATAAAGACAGCCAAGAGTTCTTTCTAATAGTTGGGTTCCAGTCTCTTAGTCTTGGGTCTGCAAAGATATTGTGGTGATGTGAATGAAAATGGTCTCCCTATTTTAAATATATTAAATGCTTGGTCACCAATTAATGGAACTATTTGAAAAGGATTAGAAGGAAAAAAAGAAAAAAAGAAAAAAGAAAAGGATTAGAAGGACTAGGAGGTGTGGCCTTGTTGGGGGAAATGTGTCTCTGGGGGTTGGCTTTGAGTCTTCAAACACCTATGCCAGGCCCAGTCCCTTTCTTTCCCTCCCTTCCCTCCGTTTCCCTTCAATCCCCTTCCCTCAACCTATGGCCTGCATATGCTTGTGCACTGGTGTACCTGCACACACACACATACACAGGCCATAGGTTGACACCAGGTGCCTTTCTCAATTACTGTCCACTTTACTGTTTGAGACATGTTCTCTCCCTGAACCCACAGCTCACTCACAGGTTTGAAAGGATTGGCTGGTCAGTGAATGAAGTGATCTCCTGCCTCGGCTCTAATTAGCACCTCACTGGGGACCCAAACTCAGGTCCTCATGTTCACACAGCAGGCACTGTACTCACTGAGCCATCTCCCCAGCTCTCTGCATGCAGTTTAATTCCAAGGGTGCAGAGGTCAAGCCCACGTCCTGGGCCTGAGGTCTTAACCGTGTATCTCTGCATCCAGAAAGGCTCATCTGTGCTTTCTGAAATCAAAACAAAACAACTCTGTTGAGCATCTCCTGAGCTCCTTTCCCATGGCTCACAGCAGACCTGGCCTTGGGGGAGGCAGCTCAGCTCTCTTGGATTATTTATAAGTTAGGGTCAGTGCAGCCCATCTATGCAATCTAAGCTCTCCCTCAAGGTCTGGCAGTCAGCCAGGGATGCACTCAGCCTGCCCTGCATACCCAGCTGAGATTGCAGTGTTGGGAGAAGCCAGGGAACCCTGTCTCCTTTTGAAGAAACTGTTTTCATTCGGCATTGCTCTGTCAAACTGTGCCCAGCACTCACGTGCCTGAAAATCTGGGGCACAAAGGAATGTTTCAATGGGAAACCCTTCAAGCCAGCCGCTTCGCCTACTAACTAATGGCTCTCAAGCTCGTCGTTGCTAGTGCTGTCAGCAGCACATGGCAGTTTCCAAGTTCTATGTATAGCTGATGTGGGTTTTATTTACTGGTGCCTCCCTCCCCCTCCGCCCCTCCCTTCTCCCCTCCACTCCTTCCCATTCTCCTCCCCCTCCCTCTCCTCCTCCTCCTTTTGACAGGATCTCATGTAGTCTAGGCTGCCCTCCAGTACTGGAGGATGACTCTAATCTAGACCCACCCTGGAGAGAATGAGGAGTGAGAAACTGAGCTGGAGAGAGAGCTCAGCGCTTAAGAGCACCAGCTGCTCTTACACAGAGAGGATCTGGGTTTCATTCCACGTGGTGGCTTCAAATTATCTGTAACTCTAGTTCTGGGGGAGGGGGGGGTCAGACTCCGTTTTCTGACCTTTGACCTACGTGACCAGGCATGTACATAATGAACATATATACATGCAGGTAAAGCACTCAAACACATAAAATATAAATAAATCGAAAACATTTTTCCTAAAACAAAAACAAACCAAACCAACCAAACAACCAAAAAACAAAATCAAAACCGGACCTGAACTCCATCCCCAAACCCCCATGTGAAAAGCCAGGCACTGTGGAAATACTTGTAATTCCAGTGCTGGGGGGCAGAGACAAGCAAATCCACAGGACTCACTGAGTTCCAGACTAGACCCAGTCTCAGAAAAGGACTGCTGGCTCTTCAGGAGTGACCCCAGAGGTCACTTTTTGGCCTTCACATGTACACGCATGTGTGCGCATGTGCACCACAAGCCCCACCCTCACGCAGGGCTGTCTCGTTCCGGGGCCAGGGCTTGCACCTGACAGTGATCTAAGGTGCCGCTTGTTGAAGCAGAGTCTGTCTCAGAAAGGCTGCCCTGTCGGTGAGGAGAGGGGAAAGCAGGTTAGGGGCCCTGCTAATAGTTGGCTCAGCCACTCAAAATTCACCTTGCTTCCCCTGCATCCACTTCTCGAGTGGGGGAAAAGAGGCAGAGAGGGAGTCCAGCATCAAGCCAGGGGGTTGCTGTCAAAGGCTTTCCCCTGGCCTCAGGCAAGAAGGGATGAGTCATGCCTTCCTACTCAGAAGGAATGCAACCAAATGCCTCCTTCACCACTGAGTCAGGGCTCGGAAGTGCCGTTTTTAGAAGTCTCCGGAGGCTTAGAGCTGGTGAATCAGAATACCCAGTACTGAGCTAGACTTTACCAAAGCCTGAAATCCAAGAGGCGGATCCTGGTGCATGGAGCACACACAATAGATAGGCACTGCCTACATAGCCTGCTGGCCTGCAGACCGACTTCAAGGAGGGTTAACCCTGCTTCTATCAAATGGAAGTGTGCTACACTCCCTGGGAAGTGTACAGGAGACAGGGCTCAGGCTACATTGGAGAATGTAGCGCAGGACCCAGGCTACAGTGGGAGGTACATAATGTGACATGGTCTCAAGTTGTCACCACGTCACCTGTTCAGTGTATCTCAGGGTTCTTTGAAAACAACAGCAGCTTCTCACACTTGCTTGCAGCAGGGGTATGCTGGTAGCATTCCTAGGATACTAGCGTGGGATATGTAGAGTACATGGCTGAGTCTCACAAGGTCTGGGTAAAGGAATGGTTAGCCCACTCTTGTCTGTGTCGGTCTGTCTGTCTGTCTGTCTGTCTGTCTGTCTGTCTGTCTGTCTCTCTCTCTCTCTCTCTCTCTCTCTCTGTGTGTGTGTGTGTGTGTAAGTGTTTCTCCGTCTCTCACAGCATCTCTGTTGAGTATATAACCAACCATGGACACCTGTGCAAAGCCCAAGAGTTAAGGCTAGAAAAGTTCTGGGGCAGGTGGGGGTGTTGTGTTTGGCTGGTTACACAGAGGCATGGTGCCTGTCCTTCTGATGAGGAGACCCTAGAGAAACTGACAGATTCTGGAGAGAGGCTGAGAATAAAGGAATGTGTCAAAGAAAGTGATTGCTGAACCAAAACTGGGCCTCTGTGGGGAGGCCCAATTAACCCATTCTGGAATCTGCAATTCCCATTAGGGCTTGAGGCAGAAGGGCCTGACTGTGTATACAAGGTCCCTATCCTGACTCTCAAGAGACAGAATTTCATGTAACCTGGTCTTGAACTCTGTACATAGCTGAGGGTGGATTTGAGCTTCTAATCCTCCTGTGTCTACTTCCCATGTGCTGGAATTAAAGTGTGCACTACCATGCCTGGTTTGTGTGATGCTGGGGATGAAACCCAGGGCTCTGTGCCTGCTATCCCAGCATTCTACCAGTTCACCCACACCCCTGTCCCCTATATGGGCTTTTAAAGCTGTCCTTAAGTCCTTTTCAAAGACCTAACAGGTAGGCTTTATTTCCCTGTCTGCAGAGAGGCCAAGTGACATAGTTAAGACGGCAATGCCTGGGTCTGGGAGGTGGCCTATGGTGTGCTGTATGATGTGTGACTTATCCAGGCCTGCTGAGTGATCTGTGGCTTGCCAACCAAGTATCTAAACCTGCCCATCTTCTGTGGAGTGAATAGTGTCAGTGACTCGGAGTCTCACTGTGACCTGTGGCCATCCTAACTGAGGGACCATGTGGCAGGATGGGACCCTGGCCTTATCAGAGCTTTCTGGCCCCAGGAAGAGCACAGTCAGCCCCTCCTGAGGACTGGCCTGTTGTACCTGGGCAAGGTTGTGTGCCACATCTCAGTTTGGAACCCAGAAAAGGGACACACACTGCCTTTGTAACATCCACCAGGCTGCCAGCACCTCCCTCCCCAAATGCTTTTCCATCCCTTGGTTAAGGTGAAGAACAGCTTCGACCACATTGAAGCTGTTACCAGAGTTGTCCTGCTCAAAGTCTGGGCCTCACTAGCTCCAACAAGCCAGATGCAACCTACTGTTTTCAATAGTGGAATTAAACAGATAAGTACTATTCAAAAGAGAGTTCAATGTGGCCACTTTGGGAAGAGGATCTTGATATGAGGTTTAGATTTAACAGAAAGATGTTTGCACAACTAAGTGGCCTTGGTCTAGGTAAGGTCCTACCCATCACTAGCCACCATTGACCGGGTTCTAATCTGTCCTACAAGGTGGTCTGATAGGCTGTCAACATAATATGAAATCTCTTTTCTGGGGTTGAGCTTCCTTCTGGCTGGTACCAGGTTTCGATCATTTCCTTCTAGCATCATTGTTCCTTGGGGCATCTATTGTTTCAATAGTCAAGAGACAGGAGGATCACTGGGGTTTGCTGGCTGTCAGCCTAGTTCTAGGTTTATTGAGAGAGCTGTCTCGGGGTGTAAGACTAATAGACCAGGGCAACCTGTGGCTTCCATGTATGCAAGGGCATCTACACACACATATGCCACATATACATGCATGCAAATACACGTACACCACATATACATACAAATAAATAAAAAGTGAAAGATGTTAAAAATAGGAAGACGATAGGCTATGCTGTAATGTGGATGAGCCTTGAGACATTTGCTGAGTACAATACTATACAAAGCCAAGTACACAAAGGCCTTATGTGAAGGCTCTAGAGTAGTCAAATGCATAGAGACAGGAAGTAGAGTGGAGGTTGCCAGGGACTAGGGAAGAGGAATTAGTGTTTTGCAGAGGCAGAACTCCAGTTTGGAAGGATGAAATGTTCTGCAGATGGATGGTGATGTTGGCTGTGCAGGTGGGTGGTTATGCTCACTAGCCCTAGATATACGAGTAAGAGAATGGTCAAGACAGGGGAAGTGGAGGGGGGTGGGAGGGGGAGGGAAAGAGAGACTCCACATGCCCTTCTCCTTTATACAGTCCCCATTTTTTTTTTTTTGAATCCTGGATGGAGTGGGGGCACGCTTTCTTGGTGATGCTTGGGAGGAGCTTGGATTACATGGAAATCTTGACATGTGAACATGGTCCGGTAGATCCCTGAGCTGTCTGAGTGACATCATCCCCCCCCCCCCAATTAGGGAGGTAGACTCAATAGGATTGGGAGTTCAAGTTTATCCTTAGCTACACATGGAACTCAAGGCCATTCTGGGCTACATGACACTGTCCCACCACAAAACAGGTAAGAGTCCCCCTCCCTCCACAAGGCTGGGGATTCTTGAGCTACAGGGTAGTCTTGGGTGAGGACTTGGCAGTTTGTCCAACTTGGCGACATTCATGCCAGGTAGTAGTAGAAGGATAAGAGCATCTCTATTTCTGTGGTTCTCAACCTCCTCAAAGCAGCCACCCTGTAATACAGCTCCTTACATTGTGGGACCCCCAACCATAAAATGGTTTCCATCTCTACTTCATCATTTTGCTACTGTTATGGATCATAACATAAATATTTGCCAAAGTGGTCAAGATCCACAGGTTGAGAATTACTGCTCTAGTGCAAACCTCACTAAGGGATCAGGGCACACTGAGCCTGACAGCTCCCCCTGGCTCTGCATTCAGCCAGAGCCCACTGTGACAGTCGTACAAGCTGCTGCATTCCTCTGTGAGCCAGCATGTGGCTCCGTACCGGTCCACCACTGACCTCTGTGACCAGACCAAGCTAAAAAAAAAATCCCCAGGGGCTTTCACACCAGCTCCATTTATGTAGGAAAAATCAGGACTAAGCTGGTCAGTGAGTGATGGAAAGAGACTGTCCTTCCCTTCATCTCTCTGAGCACCTTTGTGGGTGGAGAATGTGTGGCTGGTGTGGTCCAGCTGGAGCACATGGCAGGATCTGCCAGCAGTACACGGGACAAGTGTGTGATATGCCTGCATGTCGATGGGAGAGGAACCAACTCACCCGTTTCTACCACATCATGAGCTTAGTTAGCATCCCCCAGGCTGAGCCACCTGTCTGCTGCGCCAAGAGAAGCCATTTCCTCGTGTAGCATTCTTGCCATTCTTTCCCTGGATGGCTCCTGTCTTTGTCTCCTTCAGCTTCCTGAATCTCGGAGCTGGTTTCCCAGCTGTGCTGCTGCAGATGACGATGACGAGGGAAGGGTTTTCATCGTCACTTTCCGCAGCAGCATCAGGGAGTGAAATCCTCCAGCATCACTCCCTGGCTGCTGCTTCCGTTCACTCCTGTGAGGAGTTAATCTCCCATCATCTCAGGCAGGCAATCAGTTGCTTCCTGCCTGAGCCGGTGCTCCCCTCCTCAGAGCTAACTCTTGCGTTTGAGGAGCAGTGGAGAACAACTTAATTATGATAAGGCACAAAGCAGCCTCATTTTTAAAAGTATGTTAGTGCTGATCTCTTTTCTCCTCATTCTATATTGTTTACTCGGCTGATTAGCTTTAACGAGCACCTGGAGAGTAATTCGGCAGAACGTTAGAGAATTCATGGCCCAGTAAATGGGAAAACGAATCTGTTGGCACTCGAGAGATTGCCCCTCTCAGGTGGTCCCTCTCCAGGAAACACACCTGACGCCTCACGTGCACAGAACTACACACCGGTATGTGTGGAAAAGCTGTGTGTATCCAACAGCCAGTGCCAGCCCACGGAGTTGCAGAGCTGCTGCTTCTGGGCCTGGTTTGTTGGTAAGTGTGATAGTACTGACTGTCAACTTGGCAGGATCTAGAATCAACTCTGGACACATCAGTATGTGAGGAGGGAGTTTCTAGACTGGGTCAGCTGAGGTGCGAATTCCACCCTAAATGTGTCTAGAGCCCCATTCCATGGGCTGAGGCCCCATACTGAGTGAAATGGAGGCAGTTAGCCTAGTGCTGCCATTCGTGTCTGCTTCCTGACAGTAGCATGAGCCACCTCAAGCACCTCCCTCCCGTCTTTCCCCACTATCACCCAAACTTGTAGTGCCCCATTCCTCAGACTCTGAAGTACTGAGATTACAGCCTTAAACCACTATGCTTGTGGTGTCTCCCCCCTCCCAGTCACAGAGGGGGTTTTTGCCTTACTAGAGTGAACCATATGCCCCACCCTGGAATTCCTTCTAGAGTCTCCCTATGAGTTCCAAGGCTCAGCTGCCCTCAGTAGAAGAGGGCTACATCTAGGCCTCTGAACCTGTGTCTAACAGCGACTGACACTGGACAGTCAAAGGGGTCCAGCTCAGAAGTCAATAGAACACAATTTTAACCAGTGGCTTTGAGAAGGTCAATCACTGCATATGAAAATACATGTATACTTATGTGCATACACATATTAATGTATATATGCATTATGTGTACATGTAAGTGTCTTAAATCCCATGCAGATTCCCCCAAGGAAGTGTGCTCTGCAGCAAGCATCTCTGAGATGATTCTCAGGGTACACAAATCAAAGCCCGGATGACAGGGTCTGCATGAACAGCTACCTTGAGTGCCATAGGTTTCTCTACAGCTCCAGACATGGCTGCTGCTCTTCCAAGTCATCTTTAAGGGGGCAGCCATCCTGCCGAAAAGGATGACTTCCTAGGTATGGCTATCTAAGAAATCCCAGAAGGGTCACTGCCTCAGAGCAGGGTCTCTTCTCATCTGACCACAGTGACATAACAGCCTGGACATCAGAATCTGGCATCCTGAGAGTCTTTGAGACTCTGTTCTTGCAGGCGCTACCTCACAAGGCCACCAAGTAATGCCCATTCTTTGACCTTTCAGGCAGTATCACAAACTAGCAGAGAGTAATGGGCTTATATGCCAAAACCAGGGGATGGGCTAAGCATAGAAGGAAGTTATGCACCACCCACACCTGGGGTCAAGGCATGGGCACTGCACACAGGAAAGTTATGAGAATAACCTTGTTTGATCAGCCTTGAGAGAATGGAAGTTCTACAGCTGGGTGGGCAGGAAGAGAGCTGTAAGGGACAAGTACTTAAATTTCCCAACAGACTTTGAGAATTACTGAGCTAGGATGGTCACCTACACTTTGAATCCCAGAAGCTGGGCGACAGCATCAGGCAAATTTCTGAATTGGAGGCCAGGCCAGTCGACAGAATGAGTTCCAAGCCCAGGACTACATAGTAAGATCCCGTCTTTTTGTTGTTTGTTTTTTTGAAACAGGGTTTTATAGCCCCGACTGTCCTGGAACTCACTCTGTACACCAAGCTGGCCTCAAATTCAATTCACCTGCCTCTTCCTCCTGAACGCTGTGATTAAGGCATGTGCCACCACCTCCAGCAAGACCCCATCTTTAAAAGCAAAACAAACAAACAAAAAAAAAAAAGGAAATCTAGCAGGAAATGAAAAGAGGGAAAGGCTATAAGGGTGGCTAGCAGACATGGAAGGAATGGGAAATGAATGAGGTTGGGGGGCATGATGTGAAATTCCCAAAGAATCAATAAAAATATTATGTTAAATTTAAAAGAAAAGTGTCTAAGGCCACTGTTAATGGCCTCAGAAATCACCACACAGAGCTTCTGGGACACATAAATGTGGCCCCACCAAGACCAGTAGGGTCAGACTCCCTGATAGTGGGCCCAACACCCACAGTTGTAAGGTGTCCCCAGGTGGTTGAGATCTGAGCTCTATAATCAGGCAAAGCTAAGGAGAACTTCGGCCCCAGAAACAGGAGCCTTGAGAGTACACACAGCTCTCTGCCCAGTCCTGGATGTGCTGGCCTGTGAGTGTTCATAATAGGTGCCTGCATCAGAACAGATTCGATGGGATTCCACCTTGTCACCTTAGACAATTGTGTCAGCAGGCATTACAGTTTGGGTATTTACAGAGTACTTTTCAAAGTCAGCTCAGCAGAGATCTGGGAATGAAGATGCCAAGTGATTCCGGTCTGGGCAAAATGCCAAAAGCCCCAGGTGCAGATTCTAACTGTGGAACACTCAACCGGCTTAGAAGATGGTGACAGCTTTGTTCTCAGGCTACAGGTGCACAGCTGTGGCCCCTGAGCCCTGCCACTCTGCCATGAAGCTCTGTCATGTAGCTGCTAATGTCAGGTCCTCTCCTCCCCAGCTCAATGACTGGTCCTGGGTTCCTTGGCAGTGAATGGGCTGGGCTCCTGTTACCAGTTAGGTTACCAGTTAGGTCAGTAACAACTGATGAGAGAGGGGTAGGGTTGAGACTCACACAGACCTGAGCAGAGCTGGGCAGCAGGGCCGGCCCATGAGGAGGAATGACTTTAAGACATCAGCACTTGGCCACCCATAGGCATAGCAAGAATTCTGGATTTATGAATCTTGTAGAACCACACAACTGATGGTAAGAACCTATTGTGGAAGACACACACACTGTTAACATGGTGAAGTTGAGTTGGTGCCTAACTAGAGCCTTCACCCCTGCTGACTAGAGTTCCTGGTATTGGATGGTACTCTGTATACTACCAGAGGAGAAAGGTAAATACCAATCCAGCTACAAACCCTGCAATGATCACCTGTGCCTATGATAAGCTGGTGCATTAGTAACACAAATGTCATGAGAGTAACCAGCCACTGTCTGATGGCATTTAAGGCTCACCCCATGAGATGGAACCAATGCCTAGCACTGTTCAGGTCCAAGAGTCTGAGACAAGACAGACAATGAATCTAGAGGAAAATGAAATACTATTGCTAAAGGAACATAGCAATAGTATGACTCATAAGGACATTCTGCTATATCCATAGACCAGTGTCTTACTCAGCCATCATCAGAGAAGCCTCCTCCTGCAATTAATGGAAACCGATACAGATAATACAAAGAGTGAGACACTTTGGAGCACTCAGTCCCTAAATGGGTTATTGTCATCAAACTCCTTCCCCCGGGCTCAAAGATCCCTACAGAAGATGAGACAGGAAAATTCTAAGAGCTCGAGGGGAAGGATGACACCAAGATCTTAGAGACACAACAGAACCAATGCACATAAGTCACAGACGCTGTGGCAAAATGCACAGGGCTTGTGCAGAACCAGCCAGATAGGATTCCAGTGCTGAGACACAGAAGTGGACAGGTTCCACCCCTAACCAAGAACCTACCTCCCATTGACAACCATTTGCAAAGGAAAAACTAGTTTTCCCCAATGGAGTCTCACTGGGTAGACATACTGCACTTAAGGACAGGCCCATGCCCATGGCCAACACAAAACAAACTCAATGGTATGGTTTTTTTTTTTTTTTTTTTTGGTCCCATATTGCTTTGTTTGGATTTTTCCTTCCTTCCTTCCTTCCTTCCTTCCTTCCTTCCTTCCTTCCTTCCTTCCTTTGGTATTTTGCTTGTAATTGTGGTTTCCAATAATGTATTTTTATGGGTTTTGTTTGTGTTTTTTGTGTTTTTCCTTGTTTTTTTTTTTTTTTTTTTTTTTTTTTCTATTTTCTAAGAAAGAAAGGTGTGTGGTTGGATGAATGGGGAGGAGGGGAGGATCTGGGAGAATGAAGGGAAAACCACACTCAGAATATATTGCATGAAAACAATTTATTTTCCATTAAAAAATAAAACAAATCCTGTTTTATTTTATGAATATATATATTCTCCACATCTGTGATCAGTCGGGTTTCTGGCAGCCTCTGAGAAGCCATCACAAAGTCTCTTCTACAAACACCAGGCAGAAAAAAGGAAACATTCCACAGAAGACAAGGATGACACTGCCTCAGGGGCGGGCTTGAATTTCTAAGCCTTTTAAATAAGAACACAAAAGAGATTGTCCCACCTTCTCCATTGCCGCAAACAAAGGGACCAGTCTTGAGCACTTTAGGATGTGAATTGGGCGCCCCCTTGTGGTAACACTGAGCAATCACTATGTGGACCATTAGAAAGCAAGGCCTTTAGGGGTGGGTCCTGGATCTCTAAAGACACCAGAGATTTCAATCATTTCCCTGGGCTGGTGCAGTGGGAGGGATGTAAGTCAGTGAGTTGCTTGCTTGCTGAGCGGGCATAAAGCCGGGAGTAAAATCTCTAGCACCACATAGAATTTGCATGGTGGCCCAAGCCTACAATCCCAGCAGGCAGGAAGATTTGAAGTTCAAGCTCATTCTCACTTACATATTAAGTTAGAGGCCAGTTTGAGATACACGAGCCCCTCCCGCCCCCCCCCAAAAAAAAACAACCAAAAACTCCAGCAATGTTAAAACAACAAAACAAAACACTGAACTGTTTCACATTGATGCACTCTGTTTTAGCCTGCTGAAATGGAGGGAGTATTTTGGAATTGATTTCATCAGCATCTTCTTACGTTTTACTCTGATTACTGTGATGGTCACAGGGACACACATGGCTCCTATGGTTTTCCTCAAGCACTGAGTTTAACCCTACTGAACCTGTTACAAGCTTTGGCTGTACTTACTGAAAAATGAAACATTGGCTATTTGGCCAAGGTTGGGGCACACAGAGCCAAAGAGGGAGGAGGGATGAGATCTGGCCCCTTCTGGTTTTTGGAGTCAGGGACAGAGTCCCATCTACTGAAGCAGAGCTGAAATTTCTGAAGCATGAGGGATGGGATAGCAACACGAGATCACCAGATAACTGACACACCACTTGCTCTGCCATGCGTCTGACAGGAACACAGTCATGTTGTGACTGCAGACAGCTCTGGCTGGGTGACACCTTGGCATCAAGGTGCCTGTTGACCTGTGGGGGCCTTTCACTGAAAACTAGAGTTCCCCATCCTCACAGGCCCTTCAGGGACCCTTCTAATGTACTGTGGCTGTCACTGAGGACAAGCCCACCTACTTGTGTATCTAAGAGGAGGGGCGAGACCCAAAAGTTTGCCCCTGGTCCTGAAAATGATTGCTCCATTTGTCCCTGCCTTCTGATGTTGTTCACCCATCATCTTTCCCTGGCCACAATGGCATGACTTGGAGAAAATACTGCATCTATTTATTCTTAAGAATAGGTAAATACCACCAAAGCTATATTGTCACCTTGACAGATCTAAACTAACCTAGGAAACAAATCTTCGGGCACGTCTGCGAGGAAATTTCTAGACTGGGTTAAGTGAGCTGATTATTAATTGTCTGAGATGTGGGCAGTGTCATTCCTGGAGCTGGAATCCCACTCTACCTGAGGATGCGTGCACAAGCTGAACAACTGGGGGAAGGGCTCATTCCCACTTACAGGTCAAGGGGGATACAGTCCATGATGGTGGGGAAGTCCCCACAGCAGGAGACAGCTGGTCACACCTCACCCAGTTAGGAAACAGAGTGAACAAAAAATGAGACTTAAACCTCCAGGCTTGACCCCAGTAACCAATTTCCTCCTGTGAGCTTTCACCTCCTAAAGGTTCCAAGAGCACCACTGGCTGGGAACTGAGTGTTCAAAAGCATGAGTCTAAAGAAGAATTTCACATTCAAACTGCAACACTGTGGATGCTTCATATTTGAGGAGAAGAAGGTGATGACTTTGGGCATTCTGGTCAAAAGCCAGTAAACTACCAGATAAATTTAAGTTACCGTAAGTAACAGAGTAAACAAAGTAACAAGTGAACAGAACTGTGTGTCAGGTGGCCTGGGGCAAAGGATCACTGCCAGGCAGACTAGGGTATTTGAACTAAGGCGTCAGGTTGGAGGCTTTGCTATGGAGCAATTTGGCATGACTGAAGAAGAGGAAGTGGCAATGTGTGGAGAAGGGCTTAGTGGTTGGAGGTGAAGTCAGATGAAAGTGGGTGACAACTCCATCTGTTCATGCTGGTCAGTTACTCTGCTGCCGCAAGTGCCCAAGGAGCTAAGCAATCGGATGGCATAGGACAGCTCAGACGGCAAGAGGGATCCCTGGACTGCTGGAACAAACAGGGAACTGGACACCATTTAAAGGCACCCGTGAGGACTGTGCTGCTTGTAGGTGAAGGAAAATGTCAAGAGTCGTGTTTGGAGGTCCAATGATCAGAGCTTGCCCAAGGCAGAGGGGAAACGGATGCCTCCAGTTTCTGAGTGAGTGGTTAAGGATACCACTTTGGGGGCAGAAGGAATGGAGGGAGGGCCCTACTTTGGGAGTATTATGTCATGTGTATGCTGACTCAAAATCAGCATGTCAAGTAAGTAGCTCAGCACCAATCTGGCAGCCAGAGGGCCGGTGAGATGGGGACACTGGAGTACTTCAACCATCTGGTGACTGTCCTAGTTTGGGTTTCTATTGTGTTGATGGCACATTATGACCAGAAAGCAAGTTGGGGAGTTAATTTGGCTTACACTTCAGCATTGTTGTTCATCACTACATTTCTTTAATGATGCAAAGGTATGTTGCATTCTTTTATGCTGCATTTGTTTAACTCTGTGAAGCTGTGTGACTTTGCCTGTCTAAAACACCTGATTGGTTTAATAAAGAGCTGAGAAAGTCTGAGGACTGGAGGCACCGAGATGTTTCCAACCTTGGTCCTTGGGTGTGATCCTCAATCTTTATTATGTTTACCTGCTCTATGGGGAAAGTCGAGTAGACCCATCCACTCATCTCTTCTGGGAAGTCTAGTTACAGATTGTCTGGCCTGCGTAAGACCTCTTCACCTGCCTATCTCTGTCAAACCAGTCTCTGTCAAACAGGTGCTGGGTGAGAACAGTTTCATTAAGAAAATGCCTTGGGAGACAAGTGAAATGTATTCGGCCTTTGGCTGTAGAAAGTCTCAGGGGACCTGATAACATGTATACATGAAGACTGTAAAGGCAGCTATGTCTTCTGTACCTTCTTGGCTCAAGGTTTTGTGACGTCAGAGTCCTCTTCTACGGTTCTTCAAGTTCTATTAAATACTATGCCTGTCTTCAAGATGGCTGTTCGTAGTCTCTGCCAGTCTAAACTTAAACTTACAATAGGAGACAGATCCTAAAAAGCTCCTACACATCTTGTTAACTCACTGGCACGTGGTTATAGGCTCACCTTAAAGTAACCTGAGTAGCCAGGGGAATACAGTGTATAGTCTGTGGTGTGGTCAAGCATGCTGAAGATGGGGAACAGGCAGTTCCTCAAACAAATTGAGTACTGATGGCTGGGGTGTGAGTCAAGGAACTGGTTGCTGGGAGGAGGAGGTGTCCAAATTCTTACTGTGACTTCTGAACAGCCCGATGTAGGCAGTCAAAATCTCATTTTAAAAAATAATGTAGCTGGTTTAAAGGAATCACGTTCATGAATTAGAGACTACCCTGGTAAAGGTAGTTTGATGGGCACAGAGCCGCTGCATTCTTGAATACAGAACTAGCAAATGATAACATCCAGGAATGCAAGAAAAAAAGACAGACCTTGGCCTGGGGAGATGGCTCAGCAGGAAAGGGAACTTGCCACCAGGCCTTACTACGGGGACTCAATTGGTGGGAAGAGACTTGACTCCTAAAAATTGTCCTCTACCTTCTGTGTCCTCTTCCCAAATAAATAAATGTAAAATAATAATAATAAATGAAAAAAACCCAAACTGACCACAGAAAGCCAATGGGAGACAAAAAAAAAAAAAAAAAATGACAATCATTGTAATTCTCAATGTGTTATGTACAGTGGGTAAAAGGCAGAAAATGGCAGAATGGGATGAACACAATCCAACTATATCCTATCTACAAGCAACTCACTTCAAACATGATGGTACAGGTAGGTTGAAAATAAAAAAGGAAACAGTTACCATCCAAACTGAGAAAAAAACAAAACAAAAAAACAACAGACAGAAATTGGTGCATTAGCATCAAATAAAGAAAGTTCAGAGCAAAGGAAATTACTAGGAGTCCAAAAGGGAGTGTCTTTAACAACAGAGGGGTAGATCCAGCAAATCTAAACATGTACATACACATCAAACAAGAGCTTCAAAGATATGTAAAGCAAAAAACCTTACTATGCTGTAAAGAGAAAACAGCAAAGCACAGGAATAGGTATTACCAATTATATAGCTGCTACTCCACCTACAGAGACAGAACTAAAGTCAAAAAGGACAAAGAACCAGCAACCCCCTTATCCCAGGGGACACAACCTTTACCAAGGTAACCACGCACAGAACAGCTCTCACACAAATTCAAGAAGACTGGAAGCATAGTGTGTGCTCTGGCCACAGGGGAATCACTTTAACAATCTGAAACAGGAAGACAAGAGGACAATCCCCAGCTAGTTGGAAGCTGGATAGCACACCTCTAAATAATCCACAGTACGAAGAGGATGACACTGAAGGAAACCAAACACAGAACTAGCATGCAACTGGAAGAAGGTTACAGCTTACTTTAGAAAACAAGCTCTTGAGCTAATAACCCAAACCTTAAGCTAGCAAAAGGAGCAAGATGAGCCCAAAGCAAACAAGAGGAAATGAAGATTAGCTTCCCCACTGCAGGGATCTCCATGGGGCTGCTTGCTTCTTTTTCTTTGGGGGGGGGGTGTCAAGACAGGGTTTCTTTTTTTTTTTTTTTTTTTTTTTGTAGCGTTGGAGCCTGTCCTGGAACTCCATTTGTAGACCAGGCTGGCCTTGAGTCAAAAGAGATCTGCTAGCTCTGCCTCCCCAGTGCTGGGATTCAAGGCATGCACCACCGCCGCCGCCGCCGCCGCCGCCAGCTATTGTTAACAGCTGCCTGCATGATGGGTGAGCACCTCAAGCCTCACATTCATGGCAGGCCAGTAGGCTATGTCCTTTAACTTTGCAAATTCAGCTCTGGTATTTCTCTTGATGTGGATTCCAGCAGTCCTGGGAGCACTGGCCACACAGCAGGCTTTGTGCAGAAGGGTACTGAGTTCTGTGCACTGTTTTCCAATTCTGTCACCAAGAGAAAGCCTGCCCCTATTCTGTTCCCACAGACATTACTAGGTTGGGTGGGCCTAGAAAAGAGCTGACAACTAAATAGAAGCCCTTATACACACATCGGGGCAGTAACTTCTAGGAAACTGGGCCTTCCCACCAGTGTAAGCCTCAACAATCTCTAACAGCCCAATTAGAGGTTATGTGTGGGACGGAAGACAAGCTCCAAGCTTGCTTTCCCTACCCTCTACTTCTGTCCCCTCTGCTGCCTGCTGGTTTTCAAGACTTCACAGTTCAACCCATAGAATCAGATGTGGTAAACCTAATGCTTCTGTGTCAGAATGCATTGGAGGTCTGAGGGCCTACAAATGGACCAATACCAAATACCAAGTCACAGCATAAGACACCAGAACACATGTATCTACTGTAGCCCTTCATCCTTCAGACCATCCAAATGGGTCCAATCACAGCAGGTCACAAGATTTCTAGGCCTCTTCTGTGAGCCTGGGATGGAGCCACAAAAATATTTGTCAACATTCTTCCTATGACCATGCTGAAGACACACTTAAGTACAACTAAACTGTTGGGAGGCAGGTGGATCTTTGAGTTCAAGGCCAACCTGGTCTACAGAGAAAGTTCTAGGACAGCCAAAGAAAAACTTAAAAAAAAAAAAAAAAATTAAAGCTACTACTATGGCCTGGGGACAAGCAGCCACCACAATCCACGTTGGATCCAGTTGGCCACCTACTTTATCAGCTGTTTTCTCCAGTGATTTGGGAAAGGATCTCTGTGTATGTATGTTAAACAAGGTTTGGTTCTTGCCTATCTCCTTGAGTCATGAAGAAAAGCATCTTGCTCTCTGGCAGACCTAACCAGCAGATCACCAGAAGCACCTGCCCAAGGCTCTAACAGGCAATCCAGCGGGCTATGATTACCACTGCAAATTAGTGACCTTTGTAAAGCTTTGTTACAATGCACAGCAAACCAAGTCATACTACATCCCTTTCTAAATTTCTGAGGCCAGTGCTGCACATGGAGAACATATAATCAGCAAATCCTACAGTTAACTCTGCACACTCTCCTACTATGCCAGATGCAGCACACAGGACAGGAAGTAGGACAGATTTTCACGGATGGAAACACACACACACACACACACGCACGTGCGCGCCTTCAGGGGGCACAACTACCTGAACCTGGGATGACTTGCACAAGAGAAACTTTTAAGAATAATAGAAGACAGATCAATTAAGGGGAATGGCGTCACAGAAATAGAAACAGCCTAGATAGAGACCCAAGCATATGCAGATGGTTAGTGTGAGGCATCCCAAGTCTGGGGAAATAATTTACTATTGAGAACCCCTGGAAGGTGTGTGGTGGGGCACACTGAATCAGTACTCTGGAGGAAGACCTGAGTCCCAGACTAACCTGGTCCTCACAGTTTCACACAAGTCTCAAAACAAAGCAAACAAAAAGGGGCTGGAGAAGTGGCTCAGTGGTTACGAGCACTTGTGCTCTTCCAGAGGACCCGGGTTCTATTCCTTGAACCAACAGGCTGTACATTTCATCAATCTAATGCTGCGGTGGCCAACTTATGAGAGGGGGCTGGAAAACTTTAAAACCTGAGCTATATTTGGACCCCTATTTATCATCCTCACGCAGAGTGATGGGACTAGAGTGAAACCATAAAAAAAGATGTGGTTTTGAAGAAAATTTTAATTTAAAAGAATCAAAAGAAAAACTGAACAGTGCCTAAATCTTTTATTTTTCATAACCTACATTTTTTTTCAAATTAGACAGTTTTACACTGAATGACACAAAAGGAAACTTAAATTACCAATAGTTTACATGTAAGCTTGATTCCAGTCTTAATGAAAAGTAGAACAGAAACAGAAACCCTCAGGCAAGCTTCCACTACACTCCCTTCTGTGACTCGCAGCTGTTAGTGCTCCTGGAATCTTCGATTGTCTGCTGCTTTCCGTAAAACAGGCTACAAAGCACACAAACCCACAACTACAGCTCACTGAAGGGGACACAAAGACAGGTATGCACCATCAGTTGCCTGCTGTGACACACTGGACCAGTTTTTCAATATCAACTGCAGAAACCCTAATACAGCAATGTAAGACTTTTTTTTCCTTTTTTTTTTTAAACTTTTTTTTTTTTTTTTTTTTTTTTTTTGCCACCCACCAGTGGCAACCAGTGATGCAATGACAGGAAGAATTCACAGAGACATCATGACACCGACTACTGAGAGAGGAATCACTTGAATTCATGTCTGGTGAAATGGGGCCAGATTCCTATTCCATATTTTCATATGATAATTAAGCATCATCACACAATTTTACAAGTTAAAAAATGTCATTTGTGACTGTGGTATCTCTGATTCTATACCTTGAGATACTGAAAGGAATGAGTAAACTTAAAAAATAGATTATGAAAAACCACATATCACACTTGCTGTATGTGACATAGCAAGAGTCTGCATGCACCCTCAACAGCTCCCTACTGTGATAACTCCATTGTTTTCTGAGCGGAAAACCTCAGTGATCAGGAATTTTCTGTTTTGACACAGCTATTTGGCATATCACCTTTGCTTCCTGAAAAAGAGTGTCATTACAAAAAAAAAAAAAAAAAAAAAAAACAAAAAAAAAAACCAGCAAACAAAAAACCACACATCTGAGCAAGGCTCCTGGTGCCAGGCTGTCACTGGCTAAGCAGTGATTACAGTGTCCCAACCTTGTGCACGTGCCCACCTGCCCTTGCATGTGGCCATTGAGCCTTACACTTCCAGCCAGCAGACAAGACAGCAAGCACCTATAGCTGGCTCTGCCACACACACTTCCTGCTGCAATGCTCAGGCTTGGGGAAAGGACATCTCATTAAAAGTCAAAGTTCCTCGGTGAGAGCACCCTTGGAGATAAGGGATGCTGATCATAATCTGGCCCCTCTTCCAGAAAAGATGTATGTGAAGGACCTGAGGCTCAGGGTCCAGATAGACAGTATCTGCTAGTGTGGGCTCAAGAGGTTGGTTGTTTCTTCTTATTCTTCTTTTTTTTTTTTTTTTTTTTTTTTTTTTTTTTGTCAGTGATCTGACATCTACAGGGAATTCATCCTATGTTCCTTTCACAGGCATTTGAAACAGCACTGCGTAGACTCCTATGTAACTGAATGACAGATGCTCTGAAGGAAAACGGTCACATGCATCAGGCATCTTTGCCTCTGGCAGGATAAATCACTTAGCAAAGAATGATTTTAATTAGTACATTTGTTTTTTACTTTCACTGGAAGATCCTGCCAGCCTCTGCTCTCTATACTCTCCTTCAAAACCCTTAAACATCAGATATGATTGATTAGTATGTTCTTACATACTTTTTTTAAGAGTATGAAAACATACAAAGGCTTTTAATAAGACTTTCCATTCCCCTTTTGCAGCAAAGAGGCAAAATCAGTTCAACACACCAGTATAAGGGGGAAAAGAAAAACCTTAACAAATTAAAATAATACTCAAACCACAACATTTAGTTTATCTACATCCAGCTCAACAGTAACATTTATAATATATCAATAATTTTTATCAGATTCTTCTCTGTAGGGTACCTTTCTCATATGTTCTGATTATTTACACTGTACAGGCAGAGCACACTCCCAAGTGCACAGATTTAACACAGTAGCGACTATTTGCATTTACAGGATTTTTCAACAATCTGAAAAAAGATCAACTGTTGAAGATCTGTAAGGTATGTCACAGACACCACTGGAGTTCTTGTACAACAGTGAGCATACTCAGCAAACCACCACCAGGAGATCCATATGGTGACTGAGTAACCGATCCACTCCCACCAACCCAGGGGCCGGTCTCCGTGAGCTCTAAGCTGTCTTATACAAAAGTTAAGGCAAAGTCATTTTCAAGTTTAAATAAAATTCAAGTCTTTAAATATTGGATGGAAATCATTTTTTTTTCTTTAAAAAAAAATCAAAACAACCTTCAGTCATATTAAATAGCATTTTGTGGAATAAGCTGTATGGTTACACTTAGCAGGAAATATTTTTAAAGTCGGCTGCTCAGAATACTTAAAAGAAAAATTTTAGGTGTTTTAAAACAAAATAATTTATCTGTAACTTTATTATAAACTTGCTAACTTTACTGCACCCTTGTTCTTGGAAAATGCAGCACTTCTTAGAAAGAATCAATGAGACCCTTGTCTTGGAGGTAAAAAGAGCAAGGATTCTGTCCTCCACCAGACAGAGGGGGACCACAAACACTACGCTCTCATGGCCAGGTACTTCTAAATCCATGTGCCGATGCAGAGGTACAGGAAGACATCCACACAGAGCTGGTTAAGACATGACTCTCCAGCGAGAATGCGTGGGGGAACACAGACAGAGCAGACACAGAGTCAGGGGACCAGGTAGCCTGCTCACAGGGACCAAAACATGGTACAACTTCATGGTATGATGTCAGTGGGCAACAGAGTTTCTATTTTCATCTAGAGTCTATTCACAATGTGCTTTGAATTTATTTTACATAATAGACACTTGGAACTGGAGTGAGGAGCTGGTTACTTGCTCGCAGGTCTTTCTAGGGTGCTCTTTGCAGGTTCATTCTGCTCACTAGGTCAAAGAGAACTGTATATACATATGTATCTTTTTAAAGCTAGAATTTCCTGTTAACTAACAGTTTAGATGAAAACACAGCTCCTGTGCCAGTATGTCAGTGCCCTGACATTGCCAGTCCCTTGCTCTGTGAGGCCAAGGCTGCCCCTGCTTGTGCCCAGCCCTCATCCATCTGTTGGGGACACCCTAACCATATACACTTGCAGACCAGTTGTTAAAAAAAAAAAAAAAAAAAAAAAAAAAAAAAAAAAGTAGCCGTTCCCTTAATTTAGAAAAACTCATATATAGCTTGCATTCAGAGCCACGTGGAGGCTTAATAAAAAATATCCATTTGTTAGGATAAATACATTTTCTATCCTGAAAAACAGACTTCTGCATCACCTCCAGTTAAGCACCAACCTAAAATAAGGTTTATATTATATAATTAAATCCTGAAAAATAGATTTTTTTTTTTCAAGAGGGGGAAAATCCGACTCACAGAAGGAAAATAACTTGCAGGCATCCCATGGGCCTCACAGACTCTGCAAGCTCCTAACCAGCGGCTCATTCTGTACTGAGTGGGAGAGCTTCCTTTGTGGTGAAAACAGCTCTTCCAGACCCCTCCCAGGCATCTGGCTTTCACTGAGGAGACTTGGGAGGAGTGTTCTGTTCCCTGTTCAGACGCTTCCCGGCAGCAGGAGGCGAGGGTCGGCGCCCAGGCTGCCTCCTTTGATCTTTGGGGACCCCAGGAGTGGACTTGAGGGCAGGAGGCTCTCTGTATCTCTCCACAGGTTCAGCAAGCTTCTTCTCTTCCTTCCCACAGACAACAGTGTTTGGCTTTTGTTCTTTTGGGGGTTGCAACGGGGAGGAAGGAGGCTCTCTACTTGTTCTCTGACAAATCTCTGCATAACTGGGTTTTCGTAATTCCTGGAAACACAAAATGTAAGGTTATGGGTACAAAATGACAGGAATGGCAGTTCATTAAGGGATGAAGTTTCATAAGATAAAGTTTTAATTGTATGCAAAATCCCATCTTCAATGATATTTTTACTTTTAAAACATTCACAATAACCAGTAGCAACTTCTGGCATGTCCATGGCAGCTAAAGTGACCACCATCAAAGCTACAGCCACAAGTGCTGTGGACAAGTGTATAGGATCAAGAATGATCACTATGATAAAGCAACATGCAGTAGTTTGAATATAACTGGCCGCCATAGAGTCAGTGAGTGTCACTATTATGAGGTGTGGCCTTGTTGGAGGAAATGTGTTACTGTGAGGACTGGCTCTGAGGTCTATGCTCAAGCTTCACCTGGATCAGTTCACTTCCTGTTACCTCTCAGCTCCTTCTCCAGCAGTGAGTCTGCCTGCACACTGCCACATCCCACCATGATGAATTAAATGTTTTCCTTTATAAGAGTTGCCGTGGTCATGGTGCCTCTTCACAGCTATAAAAACCCTAAGATACAAACTGTTGGTACATTTCTAGGAATTGATGATTGTCAGTATGGTGCTAGACTTTGAAATTACATCAGAAGGAAGAAGGATTACTAAATAGGAATAATATAACAATGCTGGTTCCTGGAGGAGGAGCCTGAAGCATTAATAGATTTCCTTGACTTTGGATTCTGGCTTTTTGTTTGTTTAGAGTTTCTGTTAAAAGAAAATACACACCCATTTTTCTAGGCTAATCATGTTCTTTGGAAAAAGTGTGTGTGTGTGTGTGTGTGTGTGTGTGTGTGTGTGTGTGTGTGTGTGTATGTGTTTTAAATTATAAAAACATGGATGTAGCCAGGTGAAGGTGGCCCACACTTTTAATCCCAGAACTCAGGAGGCAGAGACAGACACCAGCCTGGTCTACAAGAGCTAGTTCCAGGACAGGCTCCAAAGCTACACAAAGAAACCCTGTCTTGGGGGAAAAATGTTTTTGCCTAAAACTAAACCACTCCCTTTTCTTGCAGCACACCCCCCCCCCCAGATACCCTTCTAAAATGGCTAACAGCCATAAAGGCATAGTGATAAAATAGTGGCCAAACTCTGCCCAGCATGAAGCCTTTAAGCATTCTTGAGAAATATGAAAGCCTAAGAGGCTCAAAGGGAAAAAAGGCACAAACCCTGCTTCCCTTGACCCAAGAAAGGACATCTACAACTGCTCTGCCTACACAGGGAATGAGCTGTGATGGTGTTGACACAGTCGTCCTGTGGGTATTCATTCATGCGTTTATTTATTTACTTAGACAGTATCCTTCGTAGTGCAGGCTAGCCTCAGTAGGTGAGATGGGTTTCAACTCCTGATCCTCCTGTTTCCACTTCCTGTGTCTGAGATGGCAGTCTTTGTTTTTTTTTAAAGATTTATTTATTACATATAGTATTCTGCCTGCATGTATGCCTGCAGACCAGAAGAGGGCACCAGATCTTAAAATAGATGGTTGTGAAACACCATGTAATTGCTGCAAATTGAACTCAGGACTTCTGGAAGAGCAGCAGTCAGTGTTCTTGATCTCTGAGCCATCTCTCCAGCCCCAAAATGGACTCTTACTGTGTAGTATTAACTGGTCTGACACATGGAACTTGTGGAAATTCCATTTTCTTGCCTCTGCCTCCTGAGTCTTAGGATTACAGGTGCTTGCCACCATATCTAATGCAATTTTAACTTACACCAAGCTGAGGAAGATGAAAATCCATCTAAGAGACGTTAGATCATCAAGGACAAAAACTACTAGACCTGAGGACTTGCTGACTCACTATGTATCCCTGCCTGACTGCAACTTGCCATGTAAACCAGGGGGCCTCACACTTGCAGTCATTGTCCTGCTCTGACTCCTGAGCCACCACACCTGGGATTTAAACAGGGCAAAAGAACACAATGTTGTTCTCTTTAGTCATTCTGCTTAATTCTTTTTCATATATATGATATACACAGTAAATGGTGAAATGATCAAACTCCATACAGGACAGAGTTGGGAACCTTGCTATTATATGAGTATACTACGGAGAAATGAAGGCACACACAAATGAAAACCAATCAAATTAGGATGACTAAAAGTAAGCTGAGGCAGGACTTATATACAGAATCCCTGGGTGCTGTGGAAGGCAGACAAAGTACTTACCGTCGCTGCTCCGTTCACCTGCACTGATTTACATGCAGTTGTGGTAGGGGTAGAAGGAAGTCTGTCCACATTGTGGGTTTCCCTCTGCTTTTCTGCCACCTTGGGATCCCTGTGAAAATGCCATCTGGTTTAAGAATCATATGTAACAATATAGGTCATTCCCATGTACACATGGCAGAGGGCTGGTAGAACACTGATACTTACTCTGGTAAATGGACTGGGGAAGGGGAACGTTCAAATGCTGTTGACACAGCACAGGGCGCTGGCACAGAAGGCTCTCTGGGAACCACTACAGGAGCAGTGTTTGTGCTTGCGTCTGCACTGAGGTTCTGAAAATCATTAAAGTAGTAATTTAAGAGTTGTAGGATATTTGCCCAAGAAGTTAAGGGTCTAATCATTTAAACCACGGCAATCTCTAACCCTGCTTCCCAATCCCCTGACTGACTGATGCTGAATGGTGCATCCATTCTCCAAGCCAACAGAACCAGTGGGATCCTACCTACAAACACCAAGTCCTAGCACAAAGACAGGAAAAGAAGCCTCCAACAAACTTAACCATTTCACTTTGAGTTTGTTATCTGCTGCATAGCACTCAGCCTTCTTGCTCTCAGCAAATGCACTGTAAGCTTGTCTTCTTAAGTGAACAACTACTACACACACCTTACTTACATGTCAGGGTTCCCTATAGCAGGGACAGAATTACCAAGACAGTACATACACTATGATTCACTCTTCTCACTGACAACAAAACAAAGACTGACATATCCACATCTACATAAATTTGTGGGCCTGGTGGTAGGTGGAAGATACCCACAGGAAATTTCCCCTGAACCCACAGACCACCCGGGGAAACAGATGTACAAACCTGCTTTACCCAATTTAACAGGCAGGGTCACTAAGCTAAGACCTAAGTGAATGAGAAATTACTCCATCAACAACTTGCTCAGGGCAGTTTACTCATGGTATGTAATTAACCCAGTATGTGATTTTAGGGCAAGTAAATAATTGGTTATAAGTTTAAATATAAAAAGAGGAAATTTTGTTTTGCAAAGCAAGTAAAAGTTCAAAGGTAAAATAAAGCAGCTGGAAGTGCAGCTTCAGGAGAATGGCACAATTTATACTCTTGTCTGGGGGTTGGGTGAGGATTAGCCAGAGACTCAGGTTCTGCTGGTTTGAGAACCAGTTCTTAGACTGCTCAAGTGAAATGAACCTAGCTTGCTCAAACACAGGGTAACACAAATTCCAAATTCCTATTTGTAGAAGCATGTTCAGATTCAACATATGTTGAACTCAAGACTCTGTTTAAATAAACACAGACACATAGGCACTTTGCAAAAAGTCACAAATCCAATGTCAAGCAAGGAGGGGTTATGTGGCCTAATGCCCAAGTCTTCTGTAGTTCTTGCAGATGTGTCATCCCTGGCAGCAGTGCAGACTGTAACTTGGCCACAGAACCAAGCCCAGCCTTACGGAAAGCAGTAATTCTTTCTTCAAGAAAGGCTTTGCACGGAAACTCAAGGGCATTAAAGCAGCAATTGTCTGTGAAGCTGGAGGGCCTGCCAGTAGCCTACACCTATCACTGAAGGGACACCATAACTTGAAAACAAAACTTCATAACATTGAAATGCATAATTCTCTACTGTTATAAAGCAGCTGGAAATTATTAATGTGGACATTAAGACATAATTTCTAAGACATCCCAATTCTAACATGTGACTCTTACTAGATAATACAGAATCTTGGAAAGCATAGTTTCCATTGCTTAAAACAGTAGCAATTACCACATTTCAACATAAAAAGGACTAAAATTTTATCTTGATCTTAGTCTTCAAATACTATATGTAGCAAAGCCATCCATCCTAACTATTGCAGCCAATACTGTGGCTCTAAACCTGGCTGTGGAGTGGTGACCCATTCCCCAAAACAGATGTTACGATCTGATGTACAGCCATAGTTGACATCTGCAGAAAAGGAACGCCTAGAACCAGGACTATTCTATAAGCCCACCCCCACCCTAGCACTTAGCCATACTTTATTTAGTAGCTGGGCAGAAAGTCATTTCTTTACATGCCCCATCGCCTTTAAACACTGGTGCTGGCAGGGGACAACCCCACTTCTAATCTGTTAGCTAACTGTATTGCAGGAGCCCTGGAAAGAGTTTCTTTGGACTTGAGTAGCACAGCTGAGATTAGCAGAGATGACTACTGCAGGGAAAAAGACCTGTGGCAGCCTAGAGTTTGCCTGAAATCCCCAGCCTACAGCAAAGTGATTCTAAGCTTCTTGCTACTACTTACACTATGTAGCTTTAAACATCAACAACAAAAATTAATCTAAGCACCAGTACAGCACAGGTTCCACAGCAACCTAAGCAGACGGTAAGAGAAAGGCAGCTTGACCCTGGTTCCAACACCCAGTGACCAATGGCAAACACCCAAATCTCAGACCTCTCTCAGTTATTTTTCTCCTGCACAAAATCAGTGCTTAGAAAACATCAGAAGACATTACAGCTGTAACACATAGCTTACTCTTTCTTTTGAAGATCCTATGATCAAGCTAGAAAGCCTGTTTTCAAATAAGTCTTCTGCCTTCAAGTTGCCTGCAGCTCCAGGTAATGGGGGGAAGTTGGACAGCCCCAGTTCGAAGCTCGGTGATGGAGGTTTTGGTGGTGTTGGAGACTGAGTCTGACTGTTCTGCAACACAATGACACCCCGGAAGGTCACACAAGTGTGGAGAGACAAGAGTAAGACAAAAGCAAGACAAAGAATCTTCCAGCTCTCACATCTGTCTGGAAAAAGTCTATAAATGTTGCATGACTAATTTCTAGGGTTCATCTAACTTGAAATTTAGGCCTATAGGATAAAATGTGAGCAGAGTCCTGGAGGAAAAAAGTCAGAGCTCAAATTCCAGCAGTGGCCCAGTAAGAGGATTCAGTGGATAAAAGATGCCTGCTGCCAGGTGTGAGGACCTAAATTTAATCCCCTGGGACCACATGGTAGAAGAAAAAATACCACTCTCTCAAGGTGTCCTCTGACCTTCATATATGTGCCATGAATGTGCATTCACACCCTCCCCTCCTGCCTTTGACTCTCTCACATACATGTATGTTAAATTCAAATGTAAGCAGGTTAAAGGATTTATTTTATCTAGGTGACAAATTCAGGCTATACTGGAATTTTTTTTTTAAGTTGGAGACACACACATGCACACACGCACGCACACCATTTTTTGTACTCACTGTAAACTTCTCTTCTCTTTTCTTCCGATAGCCAAAGGAATTTTTCCTAGGAGTAGAAAGCAAAAAAGACTGGGAAAAATTGCCAAGCTTATGTTTGCCCACATAGTCAAAGCAGTATGCATCAGTCAGTCTTTAATATTCTTTCACGAATAAACTGATTGTAAAAGCCAACTTTAAAAGGACATGCCTGCAGTTCTAGTATAGGGGTAGCTGAGGCAGAACAATGATGAGCTTATGAGCAGCCTGCAACAGATCATTAACGAGGCCATCTTATTGTCTTAAGCAAAAGTATAAACAACAAAGTCCAAATGTTGAGAATAAATCATTAAGTTATATATCCAGACAAATAATAGAAAAATAATTATTGTAACAACTTATCTACTAGCTACTTAGAATTTTTAAGATTAGAATGTTTAAATGTCCCTTCAGGAGGAAGGATAAGATATGTATACAAAATCTGACATCACTATATAGGTGAGCAATTTAAAGCATGAGCAAAAAACTATGATTACC
Source organism: Phodopus roborovskii (assembly GCF_943737965.1). Lineage (NCBI taxonomy): Eukaryota > Metazoa > Chordata > Mammalia > Rodentia > Cricetidae > Phodopus > Phodopus roborovskii. The sequence continues at coordinate 6,591,658 of NW_026126485.1, forward strand.
CCTTATTGCAAAAACCACACAAGAACTTTTAAACCCTGAGAGTTCCCTAAAACCCAGGCTTGCCCTCCTTATCAACAGCAGCCAGAACCCGGGCAGCAAGGCTGGGAATCTGCCCTGTAGCACTACAGTGAGCCACAGAATCAGTATTTACAGCATCCTGGGTCAGGTTATGTGGTCTAACAAGCCACACATGAATCTCAACTTGCAATTTCATTTTTATTTGTTTACCCCTTCTATCATTTCAAGTGAACAGACTCCCCAAAGGCTATGCATCATATAAACTTAAAAGGGATTTGAATATTATTAGCTGTCCCTGGATAGCCTCTAGGCTACAAACTTTCTTGGTTCTGTAGTGGGGTCAGGCTGTCTCTAGTAGAAAACAGACTCTTATGAAGGAAATAGAGCCTGGCTTTCTGCTGAGCTAGCAGAGTAGGGGCTAAACCCCTGAGCACAGATGAAGTAGTATACCACAAAAGTGAACATGAGAACAGCAACCTTCAACTTGATGGAACAGCTCTCTCAGTCTCATAATGACTAGGCCTCTGGGCATGTGGATGAGAGAGGTGACAAGTTCTGGTATGGCATGGGACTTTGAGCATTTGTATTACAGTTACTGCCTTAAGATGCCAGGTAGGCTCCACAGTGGGCTGGCTTCACTATAGGTGCCTGTGCACCAATACCATCTGTGACAACAACAGAGTCTCCCAGTCAGCGTAGCCCACAGAATTCACAACTGTCCTTAGAGCCCTCAACTGCCTACTAGAAACCTACAGGCACAGCAATCCTAAGTAGTGACATGCCATGCTGGAACATACTATCAGTGCCCATCCCTTGGAAAGTAACTGCAGAATGAAGACACAGCCAAAGGACTGTTGTTTACAGTGTATGATTTATTATATCAGAGGTACAGGCAAAGGCATGATCCAAGCACCATGTAGTCTACACTTGGGATAAATACTAGGAGCTCACTAGATGCTTCTGCTCTGTGACCTAAGATAGGTTCCACTGACATAAAGTTAAGATCACCACCTGGCATTTGGGGTTTTTCACTATACTAACCTTAGCACACAAATGTACGACTGAAGCCTTGAAGATTCTATAGCAACCTTTTAGTGCTTCAGACAAGCAGAAAGTTAATGGGGAAACAAACAAACCCTCAAGGAAAAGCAGTGGAAGAGGAAATGTGACCTTTGTGGAAGATCAGGTCCTTCAGGAGGAATCAGATCACACCTCCTGCTTCTCTATAGCTGCTCTGGACACAGGGCAAACTCTCCAAAGAGAAGAAGCTACACCTAATGCTGGTTTCATCAGTCCATGGCTCAGAAACAAGCTCTACATTCATGGCTTGACATGCGCACACTCCTGTGTGTTGCAAGTTCTTACTTAAGTCACAGATTGTGTGGAACCAATCTCCTCTGTTGAGAAGGCAGTGAGAGTCTCTATTAGGACACAGCCTAGTCTCTCTGGTAAGAGCATAAATCTGTGCCAGTGAATTATTGGAAGCTCAAATACTGCTGGGAGACAGGCAGTGACTATTCCAAAGAGGTAGAGCACACTGGTTATCAAAACAGACCCACCTTTTATTTCACTTTTTAAGGTGGCTGGGATTCTGCAAACACTGCTTTTGCGATGACAGAAGGCTTTGTTAAGCTTTTATTAACAAGGGCTGAAAGGACACAGGAATTTACTCTTCAGCATACACTCTGTTTACATTGGACCTGTTGAGCCCAGGTTTGTGGTCCAGGCTCCCTTCATTTAGGATTCTAGTCTTTAGGAACTCCAAACATGACTCTTGGGTTTATAGTTGACCCTTGATGTCGCTAACTCTGTTATTCAATGCTCCCCCTTTGAGTTCTCAGTCTCTAATAACTGATTCGTTAAAATATCTGGTATAAGCTTTACAAAGCCAGGGTGCCTGTCTCACAACCTACCACAGCTCCACAGATGCCGATGTCATCAATGAAAACCAGAATTGCAGCTTCCAAATTCTTCAAATTAAACTCTGTAACTGCACTAAAAGCAAAGAGATACTCTCCCTCCTCTTCCACATTGTCCGTCATGGCTACTAGCTTTTATAAGTGGCAGCCCCAACCAAGCAAACATTTCTACAATACTGAAACAAGTTATACAGTGGTTTACAAGTGAAAAGAAGAGTCATGTTTTTCTCTTTAAAATCTAGAAATGATTAAGCTGGGTGGAGAAGACACCATCAGCCAGTGAATACAAGAATGACAAGAGAGTCAGGTGACCTTCCTGCTGGTAGAGAGGACATTCCAGTGACCTACACAGAAGACCAAACCAGCACCCTATTCCCAGAGACTGAGTCCAATGGATGGCAGTTTCCCTCTTTCCTGTTGGGGTTAAGAGAGGCAAGGAAGCTATAGATGCTTCTAAGAGTTGGCACATGACACGCAGGAATGACGTACCTTCGTTACACCAAAGCACAGGGGAAGTAGCAACCACTGAGGCAGAGACTACAGTGAGGTAAACAGAAAACCCAGCTACCATCACTCAGAGTGATTTACCTAAGTCAAACAGTTTCCCATCGAAGAAAGCAACAGGGAGTGAGAGGTCTGGTAAAATAAACAGCAGCATATGCCTTGTAAAACAAAGAAAAAAAGACACTAGTGTCTTATTCTTGGGCATTGTACACGCATCCCAACCTTTAGCCCCCAAAGTCACTCAGCACACAGAAACAAAAACCTGTGTGGTTCACTTTGCCATGACACCTGCTTCACGACTTGCCATAGGCTGAGGTTCTTGCTCAGCATTTGTTTGAGGAAAATCCTGGCAGGCATCTTCATCACATAGCAACTGGCCTAGTTAACACTGGGTAGGGCACAAGACCATCCTGGGTGTTTTCTAATCTCACCACTTTAGAGGAAGTATAAATGGCAGAAGACAAGACAGCAAGCATGAAAGAGGAAACTGCATTAGAGGTCCCAGGGAGAAGGAAACAGAACTACAGTAGTTTATATTCATAATGTATAGAAAGAACCCTAGGCAATGACAAGAAACACCAAGTCTCTAAGAACTACTTGTCCAAGGATGGAGATAAAGTGACCAAAGGCATTACTTCACAACAGCAGATTTTGTTTATAAATAAGTTTAGTAGAAGTAGAATTTAAATGCTGATTGTCTGACTACCAAACTCCTGTATCTGCCAACTATATACTGTTGCCAGCTCAAACCTACTTTATTTTACTTTTGTGGCACACTAGGCATTAGACCAGGACTTTGCTTATCCCAGGCATGAACTACACAGCTGGGCTACATGCTCCAGCTCTCCTCATTAGTAGCTGTAAAGAGAGCAAGGCTAGGAACCTATGGGATACACCCTGGAGGGCCAGGGCTAACTGTCAAGGTGAACCTGCAGGCAGGACGAGCACAGGTTAGACACTGTACAGTTCCTACATGCCAGCTGTCCTGCTATTAAAGAAAATGCCATGCTTTTAAGAAAAGCAAAAACAAACACACTGAAGTCTCTGCTATAAAACTGACTATCCTGAAGAATTAAGGGAAATCTTTGATGTTTACAGTTTCTACTTGATTTTCCTCAAGTATATTAGGATATGATTATAAACATCTAAATTAAAATGTAAAATGTTAGTAGTTCACGATAGGTACATAATATGTGCTTGACAAAATATGGAAGTGACTTACCTTCCTCTCCCTAAACCAGGAGAGGATTCAAGACTACTTGGCTCCACACGGCCAGTTCCAATCTCTCTCTTGGCATAAGTTGATGGGTTTTGTATTCGTGTTCTAGTTTGCCCTGTTTGCCTCGTTTGTGGGCTCCGGACACCATTAATTAATCGATCTGCAGTGAAGTTAAATATTGAAGGACTCTCTAGCAATCCAGGCCCTCTTTCTGTACTAGGAATCGCATGGCGTAGATGAGACTTACTAGGGTTCCTGCAAATGAGATGTTTGTATATGCTGAGTTATAAAGCAATCAAAGAGTACAGAATGAACAGGCTAACGTAAAATAAGTATGTCAAGATCTGCTTCCTACTTAATAAACACAAGGTAAAAGTTGTTCCAAAAGCATTTCAGAAGTTTCATCTCTGATGAGCATGACTAGTGGTTACACAGATCTCTTATTACAGATAACCTGGAACAGTGCAAAATGAAGCTCCCAATCATTGGAAACACCGTTGAAACTTGCCTGCTTCTAGGAGGATATTGTCTGAGTGACGTCAGAGGAGACGCTGCAGGTTTGAAAGTCGGAGATGTAAACCCATTTATAAATCCAGTACTTGGAAATGGAGTTACCTGGATTCATTAACAAAAAACAAGCATGTAAAAACATGAGACACTTCAATTGGATTTACAGTTGTAACTTGGGTAAACCAGATCATGTCAAAGGTGTGAATTCCATGTTATGCTTAAAAAAACAACTCCAGGGTAGGGAAAAACTTCCAAGATTACTAATGGTAATATCTACTAAGCACTCAAGCCATGGCTAGTGCTAAGAACTTTCTCCATAGCATCTTAGCTACCCCTTCTAACAACCAAACAGGACAGAACTTTGCCCCAAATCACATGGGTGCCCTGAATATAAGCATTGCCTGATGATGCACAAACTAAGTTACTACTACCAGCACAACTCTCCAGTCTGGAGACAAATGGATGCCTTAACAAAATTCAAAGTATCCAGTTTTAGGAATTCTCACATACTTATTGCTCCCAACTATGATTATGTCACCCCATAGCTTTTGGCAGAGATTTCTTTTCTCCCCTCGGTTTACTTTCATGCAGGACTTTCTGTAAACAGCATCCTATTTTTAAACTATGAATTTTTTCCAAGTAATTTAAAGTGATACAGAACATATAAATATAATAATATAAAGTTCAGAAGAAAATTAGAACAGGCCACAATGACCTTAAGAGATGAGCTAAATATACTTTTTAAAAAGTTTAAAAGCTTAAGTGTAGGATTTTAAATGCCACACAATGGTTTTTAAAATCTTGATACATATAAAAATAAGGTAAAACTCAGTGTGGAGGGCTTGGTGGCCCCAGTGCATAGGTCTCACCACTTCAGTTCAACTTTTGGATGCCAAAGGGATCTTTCCTGAGAGTTGTCCTCTGACCTGTCCTGGCATGCATGCACGGGCGCGTACATATATATGTATGTATATGTGTACACACACACACACACACACACACACACACACACAAGAATTAAGTGTATCTAGGTGTGGTATTGAATGTTTTTAATCCCAGCACTTGGGAGCCAGAGGCAGATAGATCTCTGAGTTCAAGGTCAACCTGCTCTACAAGTCAAAACAATTCTTAAAAAAAAAAAGATGGCTTGGGATAACCACCTTGGGTACTTGTTGCTCAAGTCTAATGAACCAGAAGGAGTTCAATCCCTAGAGCCCATGGAAAGGTAGGAGAGAACCAACTCTACACTCTGGCTGTTGCACATTGCCACAAAATAATAATAATTACAAAATGGAAGGAAGGGATCACTAACTTTTTGGCCTCTGGGGCACATGGCTTCAGATATTCTCCAAGTAAATGACTTTACTTCTAAGGCACTTAGTTGCCTGGGACCTACCAGTCCCTACCTTGAATTTTCACTAGCCTGAAGGAAGTAAGTACAGGTTCTTGCCTCACCCTCCCTGAGGAGCAGAAAAGGGAGGGGATGGGATGGAGGACAGGAGGGTGCAGGAATTGGGATTGACAAGTAAAACAAGCTTGTTTCAAATTTAAATTTTAAAAAATTACAAAAAAAAAAAAAAAAAAAAAAAAAGAAAGAAAAGAAAAGTACAGGTTCCTACACAGTTGAAAAAAACTGTCAGGGGAAAAGGGAGGGATAACCAAGCAGTTCTCTTCAGCACTATCTGGAAAGCAGAAGCTCTAATTTAAAATGGTATTAGAGCTAGCATATCATTCCCTGACTATAAAATTAAAGTGACAAAAGGAAAACATTTAACAGCAGTCAAAGAAGATCCATTCCTTGATAAACTCTACAGTCCATACAAATTACAGTGCTTAAAAATGTTTCCCAGTTAAACAAAAGACAAGGGATTAACATCTCAAATATCTGAAGAAATCTAAAATTAAACACCAAATCATCCAGCTAATAAGTGGTCTAATAATGAACTGAACACTCAGTTCTGAAAAGAGACACAGATGGCCAGTAAATACTTGAAAAACACCCAGCAGCCTCAGCTACCAGGGAAATGCAAATCCGAGATTCTTTCCTACCCTGGTCAGAAGGGCTACCACCAAGATATGCATGGAGACAAATGCTGGTGAGGACAGCAGGAAAGAGGAGCTCTAATTAACAACTAAGGGGACACAGATGGAAATTAGTCCAGAGGTCTCTCAAAAAACTTAAAATAGAAGTACCACATGACCCAGCTGTATCACTCTTGGATATTACATATCCTTGCTTATTGTTGCTCTATTCATAATAGCCAGGAAATGGAACTATCCTATTAAGTGAAACAAGCCAAACTTAGAAAGATAAAAACTGTGTTTTCTTTAATATTGGAAACTTAGATTTGGGGGTGAGGTATTAGGTGGGTGTAGAGAAACGGACCATGAAACTAGAAGGGAGCTCATGAGAGGAGAAAGGACTTTTAAGAGGGGAAAGGAAACATACTATGCCAAAACAAAGCAGGTGGTACAATCTGAGGGAGGGAAGGAAGGAAACCAGCCAAAGGAGAAAATGTGGTAGTAGGGGATGGTTGATAAGAGGGATTAATGAGATCACTGTATAATACATATGCACCAAATCCCATTACACTTGATGGTTAACTTAAAAATTAAGGAGAAAAAAAAAAAAAAAAAAAAATACAACACACTAGAAAAGCCACTTAATTCAGACCAAAGCTTTGGAGACTTTAAATCTAGTAAAATCAGCCAGGTGGTAGTTGCCCACACCTTTACTCCTAGCAGAGGCAGGTGGATCAGCCTGGTCTACAGAATGAGTGCCAAGACAGCTAAGCTAAGACTACACAGAGAAACCCTGTCTCGAAAAACAAAACAAAACTGGCAAGACCAAAAGATTAGTTTAAATTCGTAAATTTACATAATACATATCACAGAAAAGGGCTTGGATGGGAGGACCTGAATGTAAAACAACAGGTCGTGGCTGACCTAGGATCCCAAGAGAGGCATTTAGATGAGGAGTATGACAGGTTGACAGACTAACCTAACTCACTGCAGTTTCATGTGGGGAAGAGCATGAATAACAGCAAGAAGTTAATGGACAGAGTTCCTCTCCATATTTCTTCTGATGTATCTGGGAAAGGGAACACCACAGCCAAGGGCCCATGTTCATAGAAAATATACTATTTTTAGAGGCATATTTCTTTCCCATTAGAATCCACTCAAACGTAACAGGTATGTCTTTCCTTTCTTCTATCAGCCAGTATACCTGTGCCACATAAAGGGCTTCTCTGTGCACTCTCTCTCATCCATGTACACAATGTACTCCATCATATCCAGCTTGCCTTCCTCCACCTCTTCCCCTTCCTTCCCACGCTGCTTTCTCCCTTCAAACTAGAATTTCTTCTACTTTCAAGTCTTTTAAGAAAAAAGACCCTTATATCCCACAAGTATGAGAGAAAACACATGACATTGTCTGAGTCTAGCATTATTTTGCTTAATATGATGATCCATCCAATTTCTTGCAAATAATGTGATTTTGTTCTTTATGTCTGAATATAATTACATTGTGTGTTCGTGTGTGTGTGTGTGTGTGTGTTACCTACTCACTCACTGATAGACACTTTGAGTGATTCCCAAACCCAGCCACAGTATATAGAGCCACAATGTAGATAAATTAACAGATATCTCTTGTCTGTAGATTTTTATTCCATTGGATGTATGCCAATCAGTGATATTTCTAGGACAGTTCTTCTTCTTTTTTTTTTTTTTTTGCAGAATTTACATACTGATTTCCATAGTGGCTAAACTAATTTACATTTCCAGCAACCAACCATATACAAGAAATCCTTTTTGCCGGCACCCTCACCAGTATGTCAGCATGCCGGTCTATCTCCTTCATTCACGATAGATGGAATCTCAATGCAGTTTTTAATTACATTTATTTCATGGCTAAGACAGTTGAACAATTTTCCATTTATATGTAAATAAATAAATCATGTGTTGTATTTTTTCTTAAATTATTTGCTACTGTGAGAGATATCTATACTTGGGAATACATGTGTCATAACACACAAATTAAGGTCATAAGAGATCTTTTTCATAAAGTCAGTTATCTCTTATCCTAAATGACACGCACCCATTGTGAGCTTTAAACTTGTGCTACTCACTTGGCTTGTCCAAGTGCTAAGACATGTCACCAGCCCATTGGCTCTGCTTTTAGAGCTGTCTGTCTGACTGACTTGCCATTTAACTTATTTGTTCTTCTGGTGTTTGTTGAACTTCATGTATTTGGGCATTAAGCCTTAGTTGGATGAATATGGTAAAGGTTTTCTCCCAGTACAAGCTATCAGGGTAATTGCCTCTTTAGTGAGCAGAAGCTTTAAATGTAACAGAATCTTGTTTGTCAAATCCTGCTGTTGTGTCCTAAGTCAGTAGAGTCCTACTTAGACAGTCTTTACCTATGCCTCCATGTATTTGTCTCTGGCCATTTCAAATTTTTGGAGATAGACATAATTTTTAATTTTAGATAATGATATTTTACTGCAGTGGTTCTAGAATGGGGAGGAGTATTATGAGCCTCACTCATAATACTCAGAGTTAGAATTCCTTTCTAACTCTGCCTATCCTGCACATGGCTAGACAGCTATCTTTAAAAAATGGAGTATACTCTTTCTTAACTCAAACGTTCTAGATTATTTCATACAAGATCCAGGCCAAAATCCATGGTCTAGGGACTCTCATAAGGGCAAGTTACCACCTCTGTCCCCAGCCATCTGCTCTACTCAGAAAGTAAAGTTGATCTGTGGCAACCTTGGGGATTTTGCACACGCAATCTATACTCAGAGCTTCCTTTCTCTTTGATTCTTCTCATAAGTTCCCATGAAACATAAAAACCTAATTAAGAGACAACACAGAGGCACATCAATCCTTGCTGTAAGTTAAATGCTACTTTCTATTTGTATCTATTTTTAGAGTAACAGCTCCTGATCATACTCATTTTTTCACAGATATTATCTTCATAGTTCAGTATCTAACAGGACACACATTTTCTGAACCACTGTCTCAGGTTCCCTCTTTCCTATACCCCCCAGTGAGCACTATTGTGTGTACATGACAGGTGGCTGGCACCAGACACCTGATCCTGAGCACCCACCCTTCTACTTGTTCTCTGATCTGGTCCACAGCCACATCCTGGACATGAACTCTTCCAAAGTTAATACCTTCATTTTCTGCATCCTACTCTTCTATTTTTTATTATATCAAAATCTAATATACAAACCTATAGACATGAATTTACCCTCCCTTTGTAACCTGGACACCACTTTCAAGGAACTTATACAAGGTTGATTTTCTTTTGACCTACTTCACTAAATCATTGATTCCAAACCAGAACCTAAGTTTCCTAGCATCTGTAGAGGGGAACACAGCCAAAAATTAATCATGTTACCTAACCCTAAGGTGGGTGTGAGAACGAAAACAGTTCTGTGAGACACACAGCATGCATCCTACTTTCTTCGACTATTAGGAATATATTGAAATAACTCTTCCTCCATGACAGAACTCCATGTCATGGTCATGTCCCTTTGTTTAGTAACTGGTAGAACCTTTATATCACTGTGTCTTAGAGAAAGGAAATGCCAGGAAGGAGGAAGGCAAGGATCACTATATTGAAATTTTGCATTACATAGGACTTTATTGCCTAATTAAATTTAAAATTTACACCATAATCCAAGGTCTGGGTACTAAGCAAACTGTTAGGTTCTTATTAGAACAGGATTTTAAACTTTCAAAAGTTTAGTACAATATCTAAAATGTGAATCTATGTTACTTAAATTTTAAAAAATGAAAGAAAAATGCTTACCAAGGGTGGATCGAGATAACTATGTGTTGTTGACCATGTCTGGGGGGTGATCAGGCCATACAGAGGGAACTGCTGCTGGGGACTGTACACTGGAGGTAAGTAAAACGATGTGGCGTAACGCTGCTGGGTGTAAAGGTTCATGTCCAGAGGTCTAAATCCATTCTTTGGCAAAAATGTGTTTATCGCTATTGCCTTTGCTTTTATCCGTGCCTATTTAGAGACATTTAAGTTCCAATTAGAACATTTAAGAATGCTGATCAGATAATAAAGAAGTTATAAGCAATGGTCTTCTTGCTTACCTTAATTGGCTTTCCTTGAAAAGTCCTTACTTCTTCTCGAAGGTATTTGTAAGCCTAGGGATAAAAATCATCCAAAATACTAATTAGATAACTTTGCAAGTTAACTCTACAGCTCAAATAATCATGTATGGTTGACTATAGCTGACAGGATTCAAAGGAATGATTCCCGACCCTCTTTCAGACACAGATCCTTAAATTTGTGTGTGGTACCCACACCTCAAATTATTGCAAAATATTGCCATTATTACTATGTAGCCCCATGTTCATCTACACATTTAATCTTTATCAAGCCCCCCACTCCATTCAGAGGGTCCCTAGTTTCACTTATGCCATTTACCCAGCAAGCCATAAGTTCCCACAGCATGGTGCCTCTCCCTTCGGGCTTTTCAGGTTTGTGTTTTCTTTTAACCCTCTGATCAAACTACTCAACATTTCATACTTGTTGGTATGTTTCCCCTAAATCAGACACCTCTCTAAGATCACAAAACTTCTCAATACCTTTGAAAGAACCTTGCTACACAATGCACAATGGATGATCCTCACAGGGCGGGGGTGGATTCAAATTTTTCCACTTTGCAAACAAAATTTGTTTCTTTTCAGATATGAGAAAAGATCTGATTTCCTGAGTCTGCTTACTCACAATACACTTAAGTAGCAATGTTACATGCTTTCAATAGTGCTACAAAAAAAAAAAAAAAAAAAAAAAAAAAAAAAAATACACTCATTGGTCCCTAGAAGTCAGTTTTCTCTGCACTTAACCCTTGACCTCAATGTCCTAATTCTGCTCTGCTCTGCTGGTAAACTATGTACTTCACAGGCTGGGTGGGAGAGGAATGTACTTACCTGCTGTGCATCCGCTTCTGTTTCAAAGGTAATAAACCAATTATCGTTATAGGCAAATTCACAGTTTATAAATTTTGGTAAATTATCTCCTTTAAATAGTGCTTCTACTTCCTACAGGAAACAAAGAAGTTAGAAGTTAGTCACCATTTATGCTACTTTTTGTCCTCATCAAATTACAAGGAAAAATTATCACATGCTATGATGCACATCTAACCCTCTTTCAGAAACACTGCAGGGTGTACCCACAGGGCCACATGTCAGAGAAAGAAATCACCAACAGCTTTCCCTACTCACAAGGAACTGAATTATGAACAGTAGGGGCTGGGGATGTAGCTGGCTTGGAAGCATGCTTTGCAATGCACACAGAAGGCCTGGGTTTGACCTTGAATACCACATCAAGTGAGCACTGTGGTACATGTCTAACTCTAGCACTAAGGTAGAAGCAGAACAGTTAAGTTCAGGGTCATCCTCAAAATTCAGGGCCAACTGGGGTACATGAATCCTTAATAGAAGAGGATAGAGAGGGGGAGGCAGAGTACAGGGAAGGGGAGAGAGGGAAGGGGGGAGGAAGAAAACTTATCAGCAGACTGATACACAATTTTCTTTTAAAAAATAGCTTTAAAAAGCTGGGTATTGATGGCACACGCCTTTAATCCCAGCACTTGGGAGGCAGAGGCAGGCGGATCTCTGTGAGTTAGTTACAGAGCTAGCTCCAGGACAGGCTCCAAAGCAATAGAGAAACCCTGTCTCAAAAAACAAAAACACAAGCAAACAGCATGAAAAACAAAAATATTAGCTGATCTAGATTTACAGTCCCATATAACACAAGTAAAAAGCAGAAAGATAAAACATGTGCTATAAGGCTTTTGGACACCTGCCATCAGCAGACTAGGAAAGAATGAGAATAGAATGGGCCAACAGTGCTCAGCCTAGGGTTTCCGGGTCATAGGATGGGCAAGTCTCCAGAGCTTTGTGGAAGGCTCTCTTTAGGCCACTTGCCAGAAACAAACCAACTACAATGATTAGGTAGAATAACCCTACAGCCAACTCACTGGGCAGCCAGAATAGCAAAAGAGAATAGTAAACAAGAGCAAGTAAGAGAGCAAGTAAACAAGAGTATGCCTATATGAAGGCTGTTCTGAGCCACTTCACAAATGTGCAGAAACCAAACTGGCAACAAGTAATTAATTTCTTACCTGTGTTTTAGAGCTGGGCACCTTGCTAATTGGCTCAGAATAGCCTTGAACTCCTGGGCTTAAATAAACCTTCCTGCCTTAGTCTCAAGTAGCTGGGACTATGTGTACACAGCACCAAGGATCTAACTGCATCTCAAAATATTTATTCTATAGAATTTGAAACTATTCAGTACCTAGTGGAGCAATGATCACATATATAGATAAATATAAAAGGGTGGGCTATATGAGAAATAATCAGATTAACTTTAAAATAAGACAAATGACACTGTCAGCAGACAAAGATACCAGAATAGTTACTCAATGCCCATTTCAAATGCCCAGAAAGAGGAAGCTTGAGAATGATAGACACAGAATGATAAACGTCAAAGCTCTGCCATAGAAAGCCTATAACCAAAATGCTTTAAACCAATAATACAATAACCTAAAAGTCAGAGAAAGACATGTTATATAGAAAGGAACAAAGGACAAAACTGGCCAACTATCCTTCCAAGAAGAAACAATGTGTTTAAAATACAGGAAGAGAAAAGCTCCATCAATACAGAAACTAAAGCCAAAAAAAAAAAAAAAAAAAAACCTTTAATGAGCTCAATATCAGGATTCTCCCAAACACACTAAAATGGAAAAGGTGTTTTTCAGTACAAATGTGTATACCAAAAGTATGTATCATAAGCTATCTCACAGGAATCAGGCAAAAGGACAAACAGAACCTGACAGAAAGACTAGAGACAGGTTTGTCCAACTTTTACATGTTGCAACAAGGTGACTTCAACAAAGTTCACAAAACAAACATACATAGAAACTCATCCTGGCTTAATTAAGTTTACAATTTTGTGTTAGATGGCATTTCTAGTTACCCTATGCTGCATGCAGCTGACAGGCTGCAGGCTGGACATGCCTGACAGCACTAAAAATGGTAAATATTAGGGCCTGCCCTATATTATGAGTTAAAGGGCAGCCTAAGGAGACAAAAAACAAAAAAAAAACCCCAAGCCCAAATAAACAAGAACAGAAGCAAACAAAACTGTAAAATGATAGAGCCACATCATACACCCTCCTCATCCAATTACTCTTTCTTAACCAATACATATCTAAACCCATTTCATTTTGTAATTTCTAACTACAGAAACATACAATATATTTGTAAATTTAAATACACAGAGAAATCCTGAGACCAAATGACATGACAGTCATTCTTCACACTGTAATTATTATTGTGCACATCTGGAAAAAGTTGTACTTTTTTCTCAAATAAGCCCTATCAATAACATATGAAATTCATATACAAATAGATGCTGTTATGCTAAAGAGTGAGGGGAGCCTTGGCAGATTCCATGGCAGACGAGGGTGATTGAAGGAGAGACACAAACACGCCAGCCAGCCAGAGCTTAAGTTAGAAAGGGGAGGGAAGGGGGAAGTAAGAGAAAAGACAGAACCACAGAGACAGAGGGAGGGAGACAGGAAAAGTGCTGTCTGCCCCCAGGGGAACAGCAGGAAAGAAGAGTGGGAGAGAGCAGAAGTGGTGGAGGACCTTCTTTTAAAGGGGTCCTTTGCACCTAGGCTGACCAGGGTACTGCCTGAGTGCATTTTGCCAGGTGACAAGGGCAGGCCAGCATAATGCCTGAATCCTTACAGGCGCCAGGAAAATGTCAAGTACCACAAGTAGAGGAAGGACTTACTTCCACAGGGGTAGATTCAGATATTTCACGCAGTATTACTATGCACCGGTTTTGATTTGGCCTTACTTTCTCTCCCTTCTCATCTACTTGGACCAAAGGTAAAGCTGTGAAGAAAAAAGAAAAAAACACACACACGTTATATGATGCTCCAACAGAATGTGAGCACTCATTACACACCAGAGAAACACTTTACACATGGCAAACTTATGACATGTTCAAAACCAACACAAGCTTCTAAACCAAATAAACCCATCTTGTACGTTCAATTTTCAAAATGAAGGAACATGTAAATCTAAAAGGTCCTGAAAAAGCTACCAAATATACACACAATGAGGTAGTAGCTGTAGAGCAAATAGATCAAACAGATACTAAAAGCACTCACTAGACATAGGGTTAATGGTTATCTCCTTCCTATAGTAAAACTTGACAGTTTTAGTGAGTGGCATTGGGGTATGATACCTAAGAATAGTCCAACAGACTTAGTGTAGTGAAGTATAGATACATAAAGCCAAATTGCTGGTCTTTTAAACTAGATCAGATGGAATCAAACTCATCTATACTCCCCCAGTCTGTATTTTAAATGGCAATACTGGAAAGTAAACTATTGCCTTAGGAAATACCTATAGTGCTTCAAGTTCCTACTGATAATTATGCTTGCCAGTTCTTTAACTTTTTGTATAAGGATAGACAAATGAAAATTTTTATTTGTGATTAGAAAATCCAGTTAAAAAGGTCAGCAACACGGCTCAATCAAGTAAAGTCACTTAAGGTGCTCAAGCTCATTGACTCAAGATCAATCTCCAAAACTCATGGAATAATAATTCCAAGTGTTGCTCTGACTTCCATGTGGCACTGTGGCGCACCCCCCCCACCACCAATAATATACTTTCTAAAAGGTCTTTTAAATCCAATTAAGTTGTAAAGGAAGATACCAAACTATTAATATCACTGTTAAGTCAGGTACATACAAGAAAAATTTCGAAATGACTGTCTCATCAATGCATAGGGACAAGACAACTAAGACATACATCCACAAAAAAAAAGGGGGGGGGCTGGTTGGTGAGAAATAAGACTTTCAAACACAGCACTGTCTGATCATCAGTATGGATGTGCTAATTAAACTATATGTGCCCTGTGTACCATGTTCTCTGTGAAGAAGACACTACAGTTGGAGCACACATACACCAGTCCCAAGGAAGGGAATAGGAAAAATCACTCACCTGAAATTTGTAGCTTGAGTACAGAACATGAAATTTTTATAATGAAAAGGTCTAATATAAAAGGAAATCAACACATCATAGCAATGTCTGTACAGAAAGCATCACAAGGCCAGCAAAGTGTTGGGTGGAGCAGAACTATCCTTACTAGTCTTATTGTTGTGATGTTTCACATATGTACCCATGTGTCAAAGCTAACTGGCTACAGCCTTTACATGTAGCACTTTATGCCAATTATATATCTAGGGTAAAATCAGATTTTCTCTTTTAAGAAAATAAAAAATCAAGTAGGATACAAATAAACAACAATTTTGGTACAAAAAATAACACTTCTGAGATCTATATTCCTAAAGTGTCTGTGGACTTACTATGGAGTATTTAAACATTAATGTTATTTGTCAAATTTCCAAGAAACAGCTTCATTTATAATAGCTAAGGAAAAATCACAACAATATTTCATCATAACTTAAGAGACTAGTTGGAAAGAAGACCCTTTAGTAGCTAAACAAATATATTTCATAAAAGTCATTTATTTTGTCTTTCATTAATTTAGAAGCTGTCTTTACAATAAAATCTCTAGTGAGAAAGTTCCTCTTCTCTCAGTCAGTGCTCCTGTTACAGAGAGCTGGTCAGAAAAGGAGGCCCGAAGTATTTAATTCACCCCTAAGTCTTATCTGACAGGTTCTAGTGAAAAGGCATTTCTTAAGACAGATAATGTGAAGACAACAAACAATCTTTTCACCTTAAATCATCATCTACTTACATCTTAGCACTTCAACAATCAAATCCACATCAGTACTGAGTTTCTTGATATGGTCAAGGTTAGCTACAGTTGTAATTGGCACATACTGATCACTATCCATCTGGGATATAAGATACATGTCGCTAGCAAGATTCTCCCTGTTAAAAGAAAACAAACTCTTTTTAACTGATAGATGCAATCAAAATTAACCAGTGGATTAATTCTTTTAAAATGCAGTTATAGCCAGGTGGTAGAGGCGCATGCCTTAAATCCCAGCATTTGGCAGGCAGAGACAGGCAGATTTTTGTGAATTCGAGGTCAGAATGATCTACAGAGCAAATTCAAAGATAGGCTCCAAAGCTACAGAGAAACAAAACAAACAAAAAGCAGTTATAGCCAGGCATACTTTTATGCCTTTAATCCCAGCACTCAGGAGACAAGTGTAGGTAGATCTCTCTCTTAGTTGGAGGCTAGCTTGGTCTACAGAGAAAATTCCAGGGTAGCCAGAGCTACAGAGAAGCCCTATCTTGAGAAGCAAAACAAAATAAAAGACACAATTATAGCTATTCTGGACAGTATTTGAGTAATTTATAAACAATGCACTTTTTTTTAAAACAATAAGAAAACCCAGCTAAATGAATAAAAAAAAAAAAAAAAAAAAAAAAGCTACAAGAAATAAAGGCCAGGAGAAAGTCAGTACCCCAAAGGCACCATAAAAGCTGGACACTGCAGATCAGCTCTAGTATCTAGGCAGCCAGAGCCAACAAAGAAGGAAACAGGATCAGCACTGTCACCCAGGGCAGAAGGTACACCATACCATCAGCAATCAGGACAAGATGTACCACTTCCTGGCATTTGGGCCAAAGAAAATGCTTCCTGCAAATTCTCAAAAAAGACTGTGTGTAATATAACACACAAAGTCTCAAAACACCACAAATAAAATCCAGTAATGGATTTCACAGGCCCTTTTACATAGTGTCTCAGTGAAGGTCAGTCAGAGTTCAGTCAAAGAGACTGAGGAAACTGTTTATCCCTTATCTACATGACAACACTTGAAGCTATGGGTTTGTGAATGGCAAAGAACTGGGCTTGGCACAAATCATTTATTTTTACACCACACCATTAGCTAAAACTCAAAATTGTGCTAAGCTGTGATGAGAAGAAGAAAGGAGGCTCAGGCATTGTCCCATCATCTTAAGCAGGCTCTCTAGTCATTTTGGGACTTTCATGAGACATGGTGGTATCCTCAAAGCTACAAGAGACTTCATTTGTGGCCAGTTACTTCATACTCAACCCCATCCACATGTCTGATAACTTAAAGGTTCATCACTAACTTAAAGGTTTGACTACAGTTTTCAACAACAAACAAAATGTCATTTAAGGGGGAAAAGCCAAACATGTACCTTAAACGTGAGCACTATATAAATAAAACAGCCCACTAAAGCAGTGTTTGGCCATTTATGCAGGAATCTATAGTGAAACAGAAATCCAGACAATCATCACCAAAATGGATCTGAGGCAAACTCTTGGGGATTCCTGGCCTAAGGGTCACTACCAGTTCTGTACAACATTTCTGATGAATAGACAGGCATGAAATTAGTCATTCAAAAATATACTACTATGAAAATTCACATCTGTAGACAATAAACTATGTACAACACATGAGATATTAGGCATTAGAAAAAGTACTAATAGCCTTACCTAGATAAGCAGAATTCCAAAGTTTTTTTGAGTACTTCCCGAGGGTCTTCCTGGCTTTCTGATTGAGACTCATTTCCTCCTATACAGAAGTAATGAACAACAACTCAGAAAAAAATAGCTTAAAATTTACCAAGTAAGTAATACAGAATAGCACTCCAGTGTTTTTGTCTGCATATATGCACAATAATATGAAAAGTGCTATTTTACCTGCTAGGAAAAAGTAAACCATGAAAAGTTGAGAAAACAATGATTAAATTTCATTAATGAAGTTTAGCAGTTCACAAAGGACAGTAAAATCTAAAGCAAAGAATCAGAACAAAAAACAAAAACCAATTGGAAACAAAAAGGGAAGGCTGAAGATATTGACACATCCATTTGGATGAAGCTCTATGGGAGAACTTTAAATTTTCCTTCCAATATCCAGCTAAAGGGACAAGTTAGAAACCATCTTATTAAAGAGACCTTATGAGAAGGTGTTAAATCAGATTCTCAGACACAAAAACTCTTCCTACATTTAAAGGAAACAGCTCAGGAAAGATGTTTGGTGGCAATGTAGGTTATATGTGTGTATGGGGTCACAGATATCAGCAGGAGACAAACGGCCTCTGGCAGAGTGAAGTCAAGTCTGGGCTAGCACTCAGGGCATCTTATGAACTAGTCTTTAATGTCACAGAGATGAAAGGTACTGGAATACTAAAGAGTGTTCCTACATAAGTCAGCCAAGCAAACACAAAAGACACTTGTATTCTAAAAGTCAAGGTTAAAGACCATGAAAAAGCAATGACAAAGTATGAGAATTTAGAATAGACAGTTCACATAGTGTTATGCTAAACTTTCAAAAAATCCATCTTCACTATCAAAAAGAAAACTAAACTGCTAAAATAACCAAGGAACAAAACAAACAAGACCATGAGACTTGATAGTGAAAACATGACCTATCGATCCCTAATCTGGAGATTTGCCTCATTTAAACTCACATTCCATTCCCCATATTGAAGAGGTATTTGCTTATTACAGGAAGTGCAAATTCAGCCTAAATGAAGTAAGGCCCTGCTCCTCAAGAGGCCAACATTCCACTGAGAGAGGAAGACAATGGACAGCTAAAGGAGCCACGGCCAGCATAATGAGGCTGAAGTGACCCAAAGGAAAATAGCCTGGGCAAGGGACCAGCAGCATGGTGCTTCCCCACATGGAAGGTGCCATCTGAATCAGTGCAGGAAAGTGGAAGTGAAGTTCCAGGCAAAGGCCCTGAGAGAAGAGTCAGCAGACAGTAAGGTGGCTAGTAAAACTGAGTGAAGAAAATGGGGGGGGGGGGGACCCACAATGAAGCATGTATTAGTCAGATCAAGGAGGCTATTTGAAATATAAATTGATTATAATTAGGAACCAATTTGGGGGTGACACTTTGGGAAGACCACCATGGTTCCATGGCACAGTCACAGCAGTATAATTAGGAGGCTAACACAATCACTGAGGGCAGACCACCATTCAAGACCATTGTGTGCTGAAGTCAAGTAACACAAAAGCCCTGCCACTTAGCCCAGTGGCTTTTCAACCTTCCACTCTGAAGCAACAGGAAAGCCAGTGGCTGCAGAAGTCATCTGGTGGCCCCTAACAACTATCATGGAAATGTGAAGTATGTAGACTATGGAAGGCAGAGAGGGGGCAAGAGAAGAAAATTGTCTAGTGGTGTGAAGGAATCACCAACTAAAATGAGACAGGGGACTGGGGAGATAGTTTAGTTGGCATGTGCTTGTTGTGCAGGCTGAGTGTGATGGTACACATTTGTAAATCTATAAACACTGGTGGGAAGTGGGGGTTTGGCAGAGACAGGCAGATCCTTGGAGACTGCTAATCAACTACTTACTCCAGCCTAACTAGTGAGCTCTCTATCCCACTGAGAGACCTCGTATGCCTCCTGAGATTGGTGGTTGGCTTCTGGTCTTATGCATATGCATGTGGTGTGTGTGTGTGTGTGTGTGTGTGTGTGTGTGTGTGTGTGTGTGTGTGTGTGCGCGCGCACATTCATTCACACACAGAAAAAAAAAAAAAAAAAAAAAAAAAAAAACAGGGTGAGATGTAACTCAAGGGTAGGCAGAGTGCTGCCAAGATAGAAGCCTAAGGTTCAATCATGAGGGATAAGAACAACCAAAAAACAAAAACAGACCTGTCCAGCTGCATAAATACAATTTTCAAACTGTAAGTACAGCTATGAGCCTTGAACAGATTTGGGGGGTGGGGACTGATCAGGAGATTGGGACAGTTAGCACAGAACACTGTTCTGAAAGACCTAGATGGAGGGGCATAAGTATGCTGAAGAATAAAAAAGAAGATACTGTGTAAGTATGAGGGAAACTGATCTAGTACTGCAGGACTGAGTAACATCAGTGAGACTCCAGATGACTTACCACCAGCAAGATGTAGCTACAGGACTGAGGCTATTTTCTTTTGAAAAAATAACATAAAGATAAATAAAATAAACGAAACAATGGTTTCCTAGGCATGTATAAGTTACTCCTAAACCCTAACTACAGAACTGTAAGAAATCAATGGGACTTCAGCAGGTGACCAAGGTCAACACCACAATGTTAAGTTTCTTTGACTATTGCCAAGTGTGTATGTCACATGAAAATGTACTTTATCTTTATGGACGTCTCTCTACTCCATAATATAATCATGGCAATGGGAAATAAATCAGAAGACTTTCAAAATGCTCCTCCTCATTCAAATGCTCCTTTGTTTACCAAAAACAAAGAAAGTCTAAGAACTGTTAAAGAGCAAGTAGCTCAAAGTAACATAATGACTAAATGTAATGTGGTGTTCAAGGCAAGATCCTGAACAGGAAGAAAGACATTGGGCAGAATGTGTCACTACTCATTTAGATTTGTGGTAAATGCATCACAGAAGATGAGAAGAAAAGGCTAGGGCTTCTGAGGGCACCTGCTGTCAAAGCGGACAGTTGCACTGACATACTTGACAATGGGTCTTTCCCACTCCTTTCTGGAAGAAGCATTAAGAACTGTTTCTAATAGTCACCATGAGGCCCTGTGGAAGCTCTAGGTAAAATTCACAGTAACAGTGCCCACCCTATGAGTGGGCTTCCAGGATTTTCAAACTCTGGTCCTGCCCAGCCTGAGACTCTAGAATTTACCAACTACAGTTCAAGTTTTCTATTGTGGCTCTGGCTCCTAAAGACAGAAATCTCTGCTCTGTGCTGTGTTTCAATTCACTTCTGTTCACTACTGTAGTTATCCCGTGAGACTAATCTTCTTCCTGGAGCTGAGGCTATTTCAGATGTTAGTTCTGGAGCCCTCAGGTGTGGAACTGGAAGCTTCATCACCCTCACATACAGACATCCTAAGTGCTGCTGTGTCTATTTGCTTACTGGGTAGTTTCGCTAAGTTTTATTGGGTACAAGTCCTTACCATGTGATAACAGATACTACCTGTTAGAAATAACAAATTATAATGTTTATAAAGTTGGATTTATTAAGTTTTTCTTTTACTGGTCTTCCTCTAGAGGTTGTACACAAGAAATCTTAATATAAGATCAAGCACTTTTATTAGTTTTATTTTTTTGTTTAATCTATGATCACTTGAAATTAATTTTTTATGTATGGTATCAAACATGAATGAGGTTGTTTGTTTATGGCATATGGCAATGCCACTCTTCCAGCAAAAGCTGTTGAAATGCTATTCTTTCTTCTGCCTCTGCAAGTCTGTCAAGGTAATACTGACACAATGACAGAGCAATACACAAAAACACATGAAAGGCCTAGAAATCAATCCTCATATGTGTGGTCAAATGATCTTTAATAAGCATGCTTAGGCTGGTGAAAGTGCTGGAAAACTCAGTGTCTATGTGCACAGACGGGCGGGGGGTGGGGCGGGACACGGGACGACATTTCATGCTGTATGTTTCATCATGCAGAAAAAAAAAAGAAGGAAAAGTTGGGCATGGTGGCACACTTCAGAAATTCCAGCACTTGGGAGAAGTCAGGAAGAGTATGAGTTCCAGGCCAGCATGACAACACCTCACCTTAAAACAAGGTGGACACAGAAAGACATGGCATGTTAGCATTAATCAAAAGAAAACACGGACAGGTGCATTTGTTTCAGAAGAATAGACTTTAAAGCAATGAAAGCTGCTTTAATGATAGAGGGCCAGATCTCCATGAAGAGTAACAAGGTCTAATATATACATGACTTACAACAAAGCATCAAAACACGAGGCTAAAACAGTACAAGCACCATGCAGACAGTTGGTGGCTCCTTACATACTAAATACACTTTACCACGTAATACAGTACTCATACGCCTTAATGTGTAATCAAAGGATTCAAAACCTCCTCCACATACACAAAAACCTGCACACTAATATGCATCATCACCTTATTAATTACTATCAAACCATTTTTCAACAAATGACTGGATAAACTGGGCTTTGCTAGAATAATTCAGGCTAAAATAGCAGTGAGCCCATGTGAGGACATGAAAGGACCACAAATGCATATTACTAAGTAGAAGAAGTCAAGCTGAAAAGGCTACCCAGTAAATGATTCCTCTCTGCTATCCTGAAAAGGTTACAAAGACAAAACAAAACAACAAAAACAGTCACTGCCCAGGGCTGGGGAAGAGGAGTTGATATAGAAAGCACAAGTGATTACTTAAGCAGTGGGACTATCCACAGTGTACACACTGACAACAAATGTTATGTGCTTGAGATGTATAATACCAAGAAGTATGCCCAATATAAACTATAAACCATGGGCTTTGGGTGATAATGGTATCTGCACACAGGCTCATCAGTTGTAAAACACAACACTCTGTGGAGTGTTGTTGACAGTGGGGGAGGCTGCACAGTGTATGGGCAAGCACATAAGGAAACTGTACTTTGCTCTACTTTGCTGTGAATTTAAAACCACTCTTTAAAAAAAAGTAATGTCTTTGCTGAAAATCGATTAAAGTGTGGCAAGTAAGTGACTGTGGAGTCCCTCTCTCTAAAAGGCACCTCTGTGTCACCCTTCCAAGTCTCAGGTAACCCTAAGGCAATGGAGGTAAGACTATGAAGACTGAAGGCTGGAGAAGAGTGCTAGAGGGTCTTCCACACACCACACGGTACTGTACTGACCTCACTGCAGCTGTTATCACTTTATTTACTATTAGTGGGGGAGGGAGCTCACAAAGCTACCCCCCACTGTTAATAGGTACGGAGAGAGGGGGTACTTTCTTCGGTGATACAGGCACCAATAGGCTGCCAATGTCCCAGTGACAAGCCCCAGTTCATGTTCAGGAAGTAACAATAATTAAACTCAGTGGGTAAGACATCATGGTCAGAGAGGTGGCTGGAAAGAAGAGTTTCGGGGCGGGGGCGGGGGGGGTTGGGGGGAATGACCCAAATTTCAACATATACATGGGTTAAACTGTCAAAAGAATAATACATAACTTCTACTTCTCCTCCTCTTTTTCCTCTTTCTCCTTCTTCATGGTTTTTCAAGATAGGGTTTCTCTGTGTAACAGCCCTGGCTGTCCTGGAATTCACTTTGTAGACCAGGCTGGCCTCAAAAGCAGAGATCAGTCTGACTCTGCTGGGATTAAAGGCATGTGCCAGACTAATAATAAAATATTAAAAGAACAAAGATGCCTGAGACTATTAGTCATGGAAATTCAAGCTTAATCACAGTGGGCTCTGCTAGCTACACCTCGGAGAGTGGCTGACTGGGCTCCTGGGAAATGCTAACCCACTGCAGTGGAGAGTGGCTTCACGGTTCCTCTCTCCTTACTCTTCCCTTTATTTGATTTAGATCCACAGTGCTCAGGGTTGAATCCAGTGCCTATGTTAGCATTTTACAAACTGATTTGGTTTTGTAGATTATACCAGAAACAAAACTGCAGACAAGGAATCGCTTTGCTACTACCTATAAGTATTTCACATTGGCACTTCCATGCCATATTATGACATGTTATTGTATTTTTGATACTATCTACTTTGTATTTCTTGCATAATTTGTTCCCAGTCTGAGATTTAGATACATTCTAAACTTTAAATTATTTTTGATCCTGTTCATTTCACTATTAGGATCCCCACCTGTTATTTTCCTTTTTGAAATACAGTTTAAATGTACAACATTCCCTTGTTTTCAATAAAAAGGGACCCTCACTATGACTCCAGTTTACCCCAAAGTCCTGTCACTTCTGCATCATTAGGCAGTTAGTGGTAGTTAACAAGGAGAAGCTGGTCACATCAAATTGCTACATGCTGGTGAACCCTTGCTTACATGGAGTTTTAAATCACTTTAAATTTAAGATGGCTAATTTATAGTTACCAGAAAGCAAAGTGATTTTAATTTTTTCTAAGTTCTTACCATATTCATTTGACCACAGTTTTTAATTGTCTGGGAATTTTATATCATGCACTCCAATCACACTCATCTCCCAGTCTCTCTGTATCCCTAAAACCTGCTGCGCCCTCCCCCCCACACACAAAGAAAGCCAAAGAAGCATAAAAATAATAAAAAAGAAAACACTTCACTTTCCCTCCTGTCTTTCTCACCTCTTCATCCTAGAGATACTGGGAGCTGCTGTGTAGCACACAGTATACCCCTCTGTCCAAACTGCTTTACTCATTGTGTAATGAGTCATTGGTCAGGCTCAAGGCTCTGGCCTTGGCACGCCTTCAATATCGGATGCCCACCGACATTCCTCTCCGATATCTTGCAGTTGCCAGGAGTCATGGAGATCCTGGGGCTATAGTTCCGCAGGATCAGTCCATTCACAGATGTTGGGGTTTACCCTGGATGTGTGCCTGGGTGGCAGCTGAGTTGGCTAGTCCAGGCCACTGGAACCACTCCTATCGGGCGAGGGGCGGAGCCAGCTCTCAAGGTTAGGGGTGGGGCGAGCTTTCCCAAGTGGGTACTAGGGCCAGCTCTCCTATTAGGGGCGGGGCCAGCCTTCCCTGTGCTGGCTGATCAGATTTAAAGCAGTAGGCTCTACCACAGTGTGTAAAAAAAAAAACAAAAAAACTTAATGTGGACCCTAGCTTCTTCGGGTCTGACAACTCCATTTCCCGATCACTAAGACAATGATTCCCTAGACTTCCAAATGCTGACTGAGGAGACAGGACTTGATTTAAAACCTGAGGCCATTACACACTGCAACAATAAGAAACGAAAACAAAAAGGGAGAAATTGTAGTCAACATGCTTACTTTCTTCCTGCTACTCACTGCACTGACAAAGGGTACACAGTTCAAATCTTCTGGTTTCCAGGACTCTGCAGTAAAGCTTCAATTGCTTCCATCACTGTATTTATTCTCTCTGCCACACTCAGTCCAATACTAACTCTCCATCTCTGCCTCAACACTTCATCCTGCCAATAACCTTGTGTTCCTCATAACTCCGATGCCATTTGTCCCAGAAGCTAACTGATAATATCCAGCATACCTTCCCCTCCAGGGTCTCATTTCTTTCTGAATCCATTAGTTTCAAGGAACATTAAAGGTACACTGTTTAAAGATAGAGCACAAAACTAAATTTTTAAAATCAAAGTAAGTGAAAACAAATCCAAAAAGTAGGCGTACCTGTATCATTACTTTCAGGCAGAGGTTCATATTCTGAGTGATCCAGGGCCAGAGTACTCATATCTGTCTGGTCCGCCTCCTGTAAGTCTGACAGTGCTGTATTCTCATGACTTTTGTCACCATCGCCATTGGCATTCAATCCTATAACTGCAATTGTATCCCAAAAGGCTGTGTTAGAATAACAACTTTCCTTTAAAATAAACCTTACATTGGTGTTTACTCAAAGTTTTTAATTGGATTGTAAAGCTCCCAAGGAACTAAACCAGTGCTTCTTAACCTTCCTAATGCTGGGGCCCTTTCATACAGTTCCTCATGTTGTGATGACCCCAACCATAAATTTATTTCATTGCTATTTGAATCGTAATGTAAATATCTGTTTTCTGGTAGTCTTAGGTCTACCCCTGTGAAAAGGTTGAGAGCTGCTGCTCTAAATACTGTCATAAACCAGAACACAAATGTGAATGGAGAAAGCAGATTAAAATCTTAAGGAAGGCAAAGGCTTAAAAGCAGGCTGCTCCAGCCTCACTACTCACCCTGCTGGTGGCAGTCTGCAGGATGGCCAGGAGCCTCCTCCCATGCGGCACTCACACCAACAGCTGCGCTATTTGCTTCCAAATGTAACATATGTGTCCCCCATACTTTCGCATTAGGGTTTAGCTCTGAAACCTTAGTTGTTGGGACCTAGAAAAAAAATATTCAGACACACACTCACACACACATATATATATGTATACTAAGTTCAACCAAATGCTGCTTTGTTAGTTTACAGTTAAAAATAAATTAATTAATGTTAAGAGAATATAGGCTTAAAAGGCTAATAAGCCCAGCTATTCACACACACACACACACACACACACACACACACACCCACCCACCCACCCACCCACCCACCCCTTTGGGAAGAAATGAGGCTCAAAAAGAAACAGAGCTGTAGTCAGAACTCCACTCAAGTCACATTTAAGTTTCTTCTAACCATAAGGCTGCTACACACTGTAATTGACAGATGCCTGCATTTCATCTCACAACCAAATAACCAATGATTTCTTTTATGACCTAACACAGATCCCAATTCACAGATCTACAAATTCAACACAATGCAGATGGAAACATTTGTTATACAGTTCCAAACACATAAGAGATGGGGGGGGGGAGGGGAGATCCTCCTAGCAGCCAAGGCTCCTGAAGCACAAGAGAAAGCCAGAGCATCCACTAAGACAGGAAAACACCTTACACTCTCAGCAGAGCTACTCGCCCCCATTCCTGAGAGAGAGCCTCCCTAAAACCTCAGCCAGGCCAGCCACTTCAGAACAACTCCCTTGAGCTGCCTGCCACAGGGGCTGCAGGTGATGTTGACACTTCTAGACTAGGACTCTCACCTGTGTTAACACCACTGGAGCTTGAATCCAACGCCCTACTGACAGCTGTGCAGTTATTTACTCTATAAACATCACCTGGAAATGACTTCTGCCAGGCTCACTTTTTAAAGTAAGAATTTTTTCTTTTCTTTTTGGAGACACAGTTTCTCTCTGTGTTGTTCAGGCTGTCCTGGAACCCCATCTGTGGACCAGGCTGTCTTTGAACTCAGATCTTCCTGCCTCTGCCTCCCAAGTAATGAGATTAAAGGTGTGCTTTATCATCACCTGGCAGAATTTCATTTTTTTGGTAGTGGACAATTGCAGAAAAGTATACTTGGTAGGGAAAGTGTAAAATCCAATGTGAAGCTCCACAGATTCAGAATGACTGACTAGTCTAACTGTATAGAAGTTTCACTGAGGTTTATAGGCCTAGGTTCTGGTTAAATGTGCACAATGTTTTTTGTTTGTTTGTTTTTCCATTTGCAGGTACTTTAATTTAAAAAAAGAAATTCAAATATTCATACTAAAAAAAGTGATGGCTTAAGGAGCGCAGCACGAGCCTGGTACTTACTGAGCACTCATTAAGTCATTAGCTCACTGGTTTCAATGACAACAATAGAATCCCATGCTTAGATGCTGGCGACCTCATCCAAAGATTTCCAGTTCAGAATATCAGAGCACGCTTACAGGACAACCACCTCCCGGGTCTTGCTTGATGTTTCTAACACAACAGCATTTCTGTAAGTCAGTCCAGTTTGTCTAGCATACCCTTTGATTTCCTTTGGGGATTATGGTCTTTGTTCATGCACTTACAATATTCCCTCACTAAGTAGATACTCTCCATTTTCATGTCTTTTTTCCTGACATAAGAAAAAACCTGGCTTTCTTCTGCTTACAAATCCTGAATGTTTCTCCAACCCAATGAAAAAATTCCAGTGGCAGTTATTTCCCAAATACTAACTCCAATTTGCCATTGCACTTCAACACACTACTTGCCTTTTCAATTACACCACCAGCCATGGCAGAGCCTCCTTAAGGGAAAAGAAAACTTAGTGTTCTACACTGGGAACAGCCAGGCTGCATTGCTCCTGGGTTCAAAGACAGTACTCATTTCTGCACTCCATAACACATGAAGCACCACTAATGTGCTATTTCAAGGAAGCATGTAGATTTGTAATTACAAACAGGTAGATTAAATCCACACTGTCTCAGGTAAGAAAAGCCACTAGTGAAGACTCTTGAACTGTTTCTGACACTGCAAGTAGAAGGCTTCGGGTCAAATAGTATTTATGTTCATCCTCTGGAAGCAACTCTGACCTTCTGTTACCTCCACTCACTGGGCAATAACTGAAACACTATGCCCACAAAACAGATGCCTAGTGAGCACCCATCTGGAACTCTTTACTTTGATAAGTATTTCCAAAATGCCAGCATTCTCTGAATAAATGGAAGCACAAAACACTGATTCTTCAATCACAGCTAAACATCCATTTCATCTTTGGCATCTGGCTTTTCTGCAAAGGGTTAGTTTCATTTCTCTCACACACTCATCTAATAAGCACATCCAACTACATACACAACAAATGTGGCTATGAAAACACTGTGCTAAGTAATCAGAACACAATGGTAGGTGCATAAGCACCTACAAAGCTAAAGGGACTAAGACACTGCCTCTCACACACACAAACACACAGAATGTGTGTTTTAACAGCTTTACTGAGGTATAACTTACATCTTTCAAAAGAACCACATACTCAATGTATATAATTTTCATGAGGCTAAATTCATGAAACTATCAATCAGAATCCTCCAAAGAATCAAATTCATGAAACTATCAATCAGAATCCTCCAAAGAATCTATTATTAATGAAATTATTAATTATTTCTTTTATTCTAGTTCCTTCTTGACTACCTGTGTGAATCATCTTTTGGATTAGGCCCAATTTTCTTCACAGTAACCTAAACCACAAAAATCAAGCTTCCCTATTTCAGTTTCATTCAATATATTAGACTCTTGTCACATGCACATACTATACATTTTTAAAATTCCTAATACCAACTAACATTAATCTTTTCTATTTTTTGTGCCTTTTGCAGCTGACCAGAATGTTCTGTAGTTTACAAAGACAGATTACATGGCTTCGTGGCTGTGAAGTACCCACAGCCGCATGGCATAGTTATTCTTCCTCAATGTCCACAGCTGGACTTTGTCTGTGATCTACATAACTGGCAGACACCAGACACACTTTGCTTACCACTGTGTTGCTAATATCCAGCAGCATTCAGAACACATAAGAAAGGTGCTTGGGAAATATGCTGAATGAATACTTTTTTAAAAAGTATTAGCACAAAAAAAATCATATTTTCCACAAAGTAATGTGGTTTTAGCTCATAAATGACTTGGACCCTACTATTAAGAAATTATTACAACTTGGATGATTAAGTGGTGGTTCAGTGGTTAAGCACGGCTGCTCATCACAAGATCCAGGTTTGATTCCCAGCACTGGAATGGCAGCTAACAACCATGTACCAATATATATCAACAACTTCAGTTCCAAAGGATCTAATGATAATCTCTGCTGGCCTCCTCAGGCACTACACACACACATATATACAGGCATCTATTAAGGCAAAACAGCTATACACACAAAATAAATAAATCTTTAAGTGAGGCGACCTGGAGAATTGGCACAATGGTTAAGAGCACATGTTACTCTTGCAGAGGATCAGAATTTGATTTCCAGCACCCATGTGGTAGCTCACAACCAGTTACTCCAGCCCCAGAGAATCTGAAGACCTCTTCTGACCTTCCCTAGCACCAAGTAAGCACAAGGTACACAGATACATGTAGGCAAAACATTCATGCACATAAAATAAATAAATCTGTTGGGTGGTGGTGGTGCTGCCAGTCCACGGGAGGCAGAGGCAAGCAAATCTGAGTTCAAGGCCAGCTTGACTTACAGAGCAAGTTCTAGGATGCCCAGGTTGACACAGAAAACAAATTTAAAAAAGGAAAAAAAAAAAAAAAAAAAAAAACACCATTATTCCTTAAGTGTGGTCACGTCCAAGCCAGATATGAGGAATGTTACACAATTCTGAGCAGTTAATTAGGATTCAGTAACAACAACTAACAGCAGAGATCTCACTGCATTCTGCACTCCTACTACAATAAGAACAAGCCTACTAAGCAGGTATCACCACCCACACCCATTTCACAAGAAAAGTAAGACTGAGAAAGGTTGAATAGTCTGCCAGTGGTAACAATGGTAGTGAGAAAATTGTGCTCCACTATCAGCAAACATAAAACACTCAAGAACTGGCTTCTCAAAATTCACATGAAAAATATTTTTATTAGAGACAAATCTGCTACTATTTATTTAAAACATGGTTTTGCTTGTGGGTATACGAAACTTGTAAAGGACTTTAAGAACCCTAGTTTTATCTGTCTAGCTCTATGAGCCAGAATTTTTCCCCCTGAAATTTTGTGGGTTGGCAACAGTTACTAAAACCAGAAACAAACTGACCTTAGCTACACATAAAAAGTCAACACTGTGAAGGATGAGGCATTCCATTCACAGGTTTTGATGATCTGTATATTCAAAACACTATGCTCTATGTAAAAAGAAGTACTGACTTATATTTTACAGATATATAGATGGTCTCCCCAACAGGTTGCTGAATAGGAACTAGAGGAATGTTGGGGAAACTAAAATATGGAGTTATGAGATAATGAAACAAAGAACCGGGATACCTTAGGAAGCCTGTACTACTGGAATTACCCTGACTTCCCAGCCACACCAATGCTACCTCTGGCCCTTTTAACTGCAAAGCAGAGATACAGCAGCCCAATATAAAGTTAGTTTTAAAATGTCTGTAACAAGACTTTGAAAACTAAGGCAACACATTAAACACAGTAACACCAGAAATCAGTATACTGCTTGGACATAACCCCATAATTGAAAAGTCAATTAAAACAGAAAGCATACATCATTCATAAAGCCACAAGGATAAAGACAGCACTTAATCTGTACTTTGCATAAACATACCAAGCAGTTAGTAACTGGTAAGTATTACTAACTGTGCACATTTAAATAAAAGATTCTTCGTATATTATCTTAAAAGTTTAATCATTTAGAGTTGTGTCATCTACAACTATTTAAGGTCAGCTTGTTTCTGGTTTTAAGGAGAAAAACCAATGAATGTAAAGGTTAACCTGGTAACATTCCCAAATGTGGGTGCAAAAACAATGTGGCATGGAGAAAAGGCGGGCTAGAGAAGGCCAATGAGCAATCCATTTGATTATATGACATGTTTATTCCCATTTTATAACCCTCTCCTTAATACGTGAGTGAAATCCATCTCCTTCCTATTACCAATAAATAGCTTTTCTTAAGGATTCCATAAAAATCACTACAAATATACTACTGGCTGAATAAAGAAACATCTTCCTATTATTTTGGGTCAGCCTTTATTATCTATGGGTTTCATATCCACAGATTCAACGAGTCACAGATCAAAAATATTTGGGGAGAAACCCTGTATTCCCTACTAAACACATAATTGTTTTTCTCACTATTTCCCTAAACAACATAGTGTAACCATTATTTCCACAGCTCTTACATGGTGTTCAATATAAGTATTCTAGAATGATATCAAGTATGCAGGAGAATGCATATATATATGTAGTGATATATTATGATTTATTAAAGCTTGCCTGAGGATTCAGAAAGCGGAAGTCAGCCATAAACTATAGAAGCCAGGTGCACACCTTTAGTCCAAGCAGCCAGAAACTAGGAAGTGGTAGTACATACCTTTAATCATAGGACTCAGGATTAAGAGCTAGACAAGAGTTCAAGGCCACCCAGGCATACATGAGATTAAACCAGTCTAAGAGTAACAAGAGCTCACACCTTTAATCCCATCATTAGGGACATATAAAAGACAGGAGCAAGGTCTCAGTATCAGGCATTCATTCTTCAGCAACATTAGGAATAGGGTCACTCTAGCCCTGTTAGAGAGGTAAGCTCTCTGGTAGTTTGGCTACTTTGCTTCCCTAATCTACAGGTTGAACCCTAAAATCTGTCTCTGGGCCATTTATTTTCATGCTACATATATTTTCATGTTGCATACATATATGCAAATATAGTAGCACCTCACAAAAGGAACTTTATCATTAATGATTTTGATAGCCATAGGCTCTTGGAACCAATCCCCTGCAGATACAAAGGGGATGAGTATATGTCCTTTCACTATTAACACTGACACATCTGTATAATGAACGAGGTTTGTTTCCTGTTGTTGAATATAAGTACATTCACTTATATAGCTCAAGGAAGCTACCCAACATCAGCAGCAAAGCTTCTTCCAAAACACTGAGGTCAGAACACAAGACACCATACAAAAATAAAACATACTCAGAATATATTTGTGTTCTATAAATGTGACATGTTGTCAGTGACTTCTAATACTTGCTGAAACTCCTCATACTGTCCATATGACAAGAACCCCTCTCAGAAGGGTAAGGGACACTGAGCACAACAGTATCCATACAGAAAGTTCTATACAATGCTGTTGGATAATTGTGGGCATGCTTCGGCACCAACAGTTAAATAAGCCAATTAATAATTCAGATTTCTCATTTGATGCTTCATGCACTCACAGTCTCACAAAAGCATCCAGGCTGCTTACACCCAGAATTAAGTAATTTTCATAAACACACACACACAAAGGTAAAGACTGTCAGAGCACAAGACAACAAACACTGATACAGCATACTTACTAACTGTCCACCTCTATTCTGCCATCCCCAAACAACACCGTCCTCTGACACTGGCAGCTGAAAAAGGGTCTGTTCCAATGAAAATGAAGTATTTCCTAAGTATGGAGGCTTACTGTGTAGATCCTCACTAAAAATTTGTGCATCTTCTGTCATGTTTTCTGTGGCTGTGTTAGCCCAGACATAGCCCACTTGATATCTACCACACCCACCTGCCAGTCCTTCCGAAAGTGCCTGGCTTGCTAGCCCTCCCATTGGGTAACAGGAAAATTTATTGAAACAATGAGCATGGAATTCTTCTGGGATCCTGTGCCAATCCATTTCTGAGTGACTTTCAGATACATTTAA
This sequence comes from Phodopus roborovskii, assembly GCF_943737965.1. Classification (NCBI taxonomy): domain Eukaryota; kingdom Metazoa; phylum Chordata; class Mammalia; order Rodentia; family Cricetidae; genus Phodopus; species Phodopus roborovskii. The sequence continues at coordinate 6,624,379 of NW_026126485.1, forward strand.
GATGTCTTCTGTGGGTGATGCAACACAGTCACCACTTGGCACTGCACATTCTTTACTCTCTGTTGGGATGGCAGGAATTGCCTGGGGAGAATTACTGGGAATAGCTGCAGGCATATCCACTTGTATAGAGTCAACATCAATAAAAGAGGAACATCCCTCAGATGTGTTGCGTAATGCTCTTTTAAAAGTCACATCAGAATTTCCTGAAAAATGCATGTCTCCATTAAAAGTGGATTCTTTAACTGTGGACTTGGCATTTCTTCTTTTTGTTCGACATGGGCCTAAGCAGTCAATGCTGTTAGGATCAATACTGTCTTTATCCAAAGAAAGATACTTTTTCTCTTTGCAAGTCAGTTTATTTTTACTCAATTCTGATGCTCTGTTACCAAAGGCACTAGAAACTTTTATTGATTCAGAGTTACTAAAATCTAGTTCTGGGCTTTTGTCACTGTTAACCCACTCCTCTTCATGTGACACTGGACTGGGGTTTGATGGCGGTAGAACAGTAAGGTCTGGGTATTCATTCACTCCATCAGTTTTGTAACTGTTTTCAATTTGATTAGTTTCACAATCAGGGTCTGCTGCTATGCCAGAACCAATACAAGTTACCGTGTCCCCATTGGGCACGACTTTACATTTAAGAACACTTGTTTCCCACTGAAAGATTGTTTTGGCATCTGACTTGGAATTTTCTGTGTCCTCCTCACCAATGTCTCTATAATTAGCCTCCTGTGGTTCCTTTTCAAGTACATAGGGCCCATTAGATTGGTTGTGTACTGCACCAACTAAGCTCTTCACATGTACTTTATCTCCTGTGTTATGTAGGACTGCTTCCCTTGCTTCAGTATTAGTACTGGTGAAAATAAATGCAGGTGTTTCTGGGGCCGGAAGAGGTCTGAAGTGATCACGAGACTTGTCACTTGGTATTCTTTGTGGCAGTCCAAATTTCAGCAGATCTATCTTCTGGACTACCCCTTCTGTGTCTGGTTCACTGTCCACTTGAGTTAAATCACAGGTCTCTGTCTGAGCCTTGTCTGCTTGATACCAACATTTTAACTCCCTCTTGCCATAGCTCTCCTTCTCTAAAATGCTCATACTATCTTCATCTTGATAAGTGGAACCATTTTCAGAATACAAGACTATCTCACGTCCATTTGCCACCTGGATACTTCCACTTTCCAGGCTGCTATCCCCCAGGTGCTGCTCCTTCACTAGCACTGGCTCGTGGTGGAGTATAGGATTAGGGACATCAGGTTTGCTCAAGGCAACTTCTCTGACATTAGCATGAACTGGGAGATACTCAATTCCTAAACTCTCTGAAACAAACCTTTTGGGGCTTAAATTACTCTTATCTGGACCAAAGGAAAGGATTCTATCTGGCCTGCTAACACTGATATGAAAATAATCATTGCCTTCTAGTACCTTTTCAGAGTTAGGCTCTCTCTCCATATTAGAGTTTAAACTTTGGCCAACGCTAACTGTTATAGCCTCAGGTTCACCATTCCCATCAACATATGAAATGTCATTAAGTAAATTAACAAGTGAGTCATCCACCTGACTTCCTATTCCTGAAGCACTGTTCTCTCTTTCTTCAGATATAGCACACGAACACTTTAATGAGTCACTGCCTATGTTAATATTTAATTCAGGGAGTAGGCCAGTATTATGCAATGTACTATGTTCTGTGTGAGCTTTAGGGAATTTGGCATAAACGTCTGCCCTTAGAGACTCAGTTTGCAGGTCACTCATGTGTGCTTCATCAGATGGATCATCATGGTCCACCAAAACATCAGAACTACATTCACTTTTCTCATTAAATGCTTCTTTTGTTTCACAGGGGCATAGGACATCCTGGGGTAACAGTTTTTCATGCTGCAGCTTTAACTCTCCTGCCCTCTGTACAGCACTTGAGGCAGCACATTCTTCCCTGTTATCTAAGGGCCAATCCACTTGGAAAACTTCATAAGTAACAGCTGAATGACATTCTTCTGCAGCTGCTCCATACATGGGAGTATGCAAATCCTCTTCCATGTTCAAGCACTCTAGATCTATAGCACAAATACTATAAAATTTGGTCTCCCTTGAATTCTTACATTGTTTGTCATCAACATAAATATGGCTTTTATTTTGCAACTCTCCAGCAGAAACATCTACAGAGTTATTCTCATTTAAACTACTGATTTGAACATTTAGTACTTTTTCTTTCTCTATTAAAGAGTTTTTACAAGTGGCCAGGTAACATTGCAGATTGTCACTTACAAAAGTTTCCTCCTGCTGGTCAAAAGGCATGGGCTCATGTGAGAAAGGCTGGTCATCTTCAGGACAAGCCTGTCTGTCACTACTCATACACAGTGGGTCACTGACAATCTCAGAATTCTCTTCAATAACAACAGTATCTAAATTCTTGTTACCCTCATCCAAATTTTCAGACCCATGAAAGAACTCATGTATGGAAGAGGAATTAGAATTCAGTGACTGCTTTGATCTATGATCTTGTTTGTGCCCAGATCTTGTAAAAACTCTAGTCCACACAGTGACACCAGCAGCAGCTCGGCTGGGTCCATTTTCAACATTGTGAAGCTTCTCACCTTCAAGGCTATCAAATAATGAAGATAAAGTTTTACTTATCTTGTTCTCCGGTTTCTTCTCTTCCACAGATTTTTGTAACAGGCCAATTTTCTCATTGTCACTGTCACTACTTAATTCTTTGCTGAAGCAACAGCCCATATCGAAAGTTCAAAAACTCGCATCACAATGCTTGCCCTTTTCTGAGCTTCTACAAATAACGTCTCACACTAACTTGCTATCGTTTCTGAAAATAAGCCAACACATGGTACCAAAAATAACTCCTTGCACAGCAGTCACATGTGACTGCCACTCAAATCTAAATCCTAATGACAACAGAGCCCTGCCTGGCATTCACCAGACTCCTTGAGCTGAAATCCAAATGGCACAAGGAATGTAAAGGTGCAGAACAGTGTGTGTGTGTGTGTGTGTGTGTGTGTGTGTGTGTAGAGGTGGACAGAAACATAACTGGCTTTTTTCTTATTTTCATAAACTTAATTTTAAAAACAACTTATTAGCACAGCCAGAAGAAATTTCAAACTTCTGATCCTTTTTTTTTTTCCCCAGTGTTTCAGTATCTCCTGGATTATATATAGGACAGAAACTTTTAACATTTCCAGCTACTAGACTGCAAGGGGACAGTGGGTAAGGGTGTTTGCTGTGCAAACCTGATAACTTGAGTTCAATGCTGGGATGGACATCTGACCTGCACATGTTTGCTGTGACCCAGGTATACTTGCACACTTAGACAGACACAGACAGATAGACGCGCACGCACGTGCACACACACACACACACACACACACACACACACACACACACACACACACGAGATAATGAGAATAAATAAAATACATTTTATTGCTACTTAAAAGTTCAGCCTTACCAGGAGTGGTAGCACACACCATTAATCCCAGCACTCTGGAGGCAGAGATAGTCAGACCTTTGAGTCTGAGCCCAGCCTGGTTTACAAAATGAGTTCTAGCCAGGGCTGTTACACAGAAAAACCCTGTCTCAAAAAGCCAAAAAAAACAAAAAAAAAAAAAAAAAAAAAAAAACTCCTAACAGCACTATATACTGCTAAAAAAATATTTAACCTGTAAGATACTGTGCTAAAAGCAAGCAGTTGTCATTTTTAAACCAAATGTGCAAATATTGGCTATTTTTAGACCATCAAACTTTCTGACTGTAAGTCTACTTATTCAATATGAAGACATTTAGTAAGTAATCTAAGCATCCACTCAGAAACAATATCATGTGGGGGGGGGGCGTGGGAGGAAGGGAGAGGAAACTGGGATTGATATATAAAATAAGAAAAAGTTATATATATATATATACATATATATATATAATTAAAAAAGAACAACAAACAAAAATGTTGAAACAAACAAGGGTAAGCAGAGTCACAGCCTCTATTAGCACGAGGATCTCCAAATAGCAGATAAAAATATAGTGCACCTCCCTGCTACTGTGTCTGTGAGGCATAGCTGCTCACCTGAGAGCAAAGGATTGCACACAGTGACTACTTTTAAAAAAAAAAAAAAAAAAAAGGAAAGAAAGAACATCATTAAAAGGCATAATTTTTCAATGGGTAGGGTGGGGTACAGGAGAGTAAAACATAGCCTTGTATAAGCCAACCAAGCACTCTACCACAGAGCTACATCCCAAGATAGTTCCTTTGGTTAAGTTCTCTTATTGTATTATCTTTAAGTAGTTTTAAAGGATTATTTCTGATTGAGACAGTAAGATGGCTTAGTGGGTAAGGGCAGTGGCTGCCAAGCCTTATACCCCAAGTTTGACTCCTGGGGCCAACACTGTGAAAAGAGAGAACTGACTCCCCCAATTTGACCTTAGGCTCTATTGAGTTATCTATAGTGCAAAAGAAGAATCAAAAGTTCTATATCATGATTAGAAAAGACATGGCACTTTCCAGAAAACAAGCACTACTCCTAACACTGCTTGTCCTTACACATCTCTCAAGCAGCATCTCTGCTCATTTATGCTGAAAGGCAACAGAATCATAACAATAGAAAATGGCCCCGGAGGACAAAGTAGTTCCACTAAGATCACGGAGGCAACTTAGCTGCCAAGAAGGCAGTAGGAGTTAGACCCCAAGCCCTTGCGCTTCTTGCCTCTCATGACAATCACTGGTCACTATACCCAGTTTATACAGTACTGAGGATCTCTCCCTACATTTGAGACAAATCATCTATCGGAGCTCTATATTCAGCCTGTTTCTTTATTCTCTTATTTAGGATTTGACTTGCATGCTTTTAAAAATTACCATCAAAATGTACAGCTAATCATATACATACATACAATTAATTGAATGCAGATAAACTGAAAACACTGTCAAGGATACTTGAGAATAAATTAATATATCTGATACTTCCATTGTAAAAAAGAGACACTATCAACACTTAACACACTCTAGGGCAGTGTTAAAGGCATCCTCCTTTTGACAAACATCTACATTTTTCTAAATTTTTTAGAATACATATTTGGGGTAATGCCATATTTGGCCATCATGGTTGTGGCTAGACAATCTGTGATAAACCTAGAAAATTACCTGAGTCAAAGCTGGGATGGAACTTGTTTGAGAAGTGGTTTGCGATATAGGACCATTCATCTGTAAAATTGAAAACATCAAAAACTTCATCATTCTAACATAAAGAAAACAATTTCAAACCATAGCAATTAAGCAAAGCCAAATCCACAAGAAAAAAATATGCATGGTTTTACATTAGCAAAGAAGTTTATGAGTAAGTATATTCAGAAGAACAGAGAAGCCTGAAAATGTATAATTTTTGAAGTTCCAAGCAATTGGGGTGAATTTTAAAAGCTACTTTCCCCAACACCACTTAGAAACTTTAAATATTACTACTTGACAGGATTAAATCTTTTTTGTTTTGTTTTGTTTTTGTTTCTTTTGGGGCAGGGTTTCTCTGTGTAGCCTTGGGTGTCCTAGAACCAAGCTGGCCTTGAACTCAAGAGATCCACCTGCCTCTGCCTCCTGAGTCCTGGGATTAAAGGTATATACCTGGATTCTATGGATTGTGGCTGACTTTGATTTCTGTCTGAATCCTCAGACAAGCTTTAATATATATACATTTAATGTATCACTACAGAGTCATATATCCAGACTACATTTTCATTATTTTATTTATTATTTGCATATGTTAGATGTATGTTTATAGCATGTGGGTGGGTATCACAGTGTATACATGAAGTCAAAGAAAAACTTTCATGAACTGGCTCTCTCCTTCCACTATGGAATATGGGAATCTAATTTAGATTGTCAGGCTTGTGTGACAATTGCTTTTATTCACCTACTGGCCCCAAATTGCATTTTCTTGATACAAAGCTTTAAGTATCTAAAGTTATAGGTGTCTTGTTTTCTGTAACACCTAGTACTGCAGTTCTCAACCTGTGAGTCAAGACCCCTTTGGGGTGGCATATCAGATATCTAAATTATGATTCATAATAGCAGCAAAATTACAGTTTTGAAATAGCAATGAAAAATTTTTATGGTTGGAGGTCACAACAACATGAGGAACTGTATTAAAGGGTCTCACCTTTAGGACGGTTGAAAACCACTGATCCAGTACTTTTAGTTTCTGCTACTAAAGCTGCAGATATTTTTTCAGATGGACAGGGTTAAATCTGAAATATTACAGCTTGCTATTTGAGGGAACTGCAGAATAAAAACTCAGAAACAAGCCAGGTGGTGGTGGTACACACCTTTAATCCCAGCACTCTGGAGGCAGAGGCAGGATAATCTCTGAGTTCTGAGATGTCAGCCTGATGGGTTCCAAAGCTACAGAGAAACCCCGTCTTGGTGGGGGGAGAGTGAAGCCAAGAAACAAACAAACAAAAAGCAAAACCATAGAAACTAGAATTTCCTTCACTACTTTCTCGAGTGTACCATAAAACAAGCTGACTTTCCTTTGAAAACAGGTCATAAGGCCCTTATTCCACAGGGCATCCAGTCTGTTAGAGACAGGAATGTCACACACAGATGCCAAGGCAAACCTAAACAGGCCTACGCCATTCTTGTACATGTGCGTTTCTGTTATCAGATTTTGCAGTTTGCCTTGTAGGTCTTTACTTCTAACTCACTGCTAAATAAATGTGTTTCTCTTGCTGTAGGGATCTCAGCCAGGAACACTAGATGAATAAGTAGTCCTTTTGCCTCTGTAAGACTTATTTGTTCTAAGATTCTTAAGTCCAATGTAGAGTTCTTAAACAGAAAAAAGAAATGGATGCCAGTGGCCTGTGGGCCTCCCCACCCTCCAACACCTACCAGATGAGAGCTGTCCTTGCCCTCCTGGACTCGCTGTGCCTGCGGTTCAGCCACAACTTTAGCGTCCTGATCAGAAGTCATGGGCTCCACTGGAGAAGTATAACGCTAACCTCACGACGCTGGAAAAGGACAAAATGAAAGGGTCACTTGAGAAGCATCAGTTTCTGTAGTTTTATTTTTGAGATGGTCTAACTCTGTAACCCAAGCTAGCCTGAAACTCACTATTACAGTTCAGGTTGCCTCCAACTCACTGGAACCCTCTTGCTTCCCCAATGCCAGGATCCTAAGGCTGAGCCACTGTGCCCAGTATTATGACTAATTCTTAAAAGTAAAATTACTAAATTTGAAAATGCTTGAATCTTCTAGCATAATTTGTTAACCCTTCTGGATTCCAAGCAGGTTAGAAATATATGCTCAGAACACTCATGTTATTCACTAAGGCTGTCGCAAGTTTCTCCTTTAGAACAACCAAACTATGCTAACACAGAAAAAAAAAAAAAAAAAAAAAAAAAAAAAAAAAGCCCCAGGAATTAATCTTAAAAACTAAAACCAAAGGGTTAATATTCAAGACACATGAATATTCATAGCTCAAGGACTTGAGAGTTGGCTCAGTGGTTAAGAACACTGGCTGTTCTTCCAAGGACCCAGGTTCAATTCCCAGCATCCATGTGGCAGCTCACAGCTGTCTGGAACTCCAGTTCCAGGGAATCTGACACCCTCACACAGACATACAGGCAGGCAAAGCATCAACAGAAATGAAATAAATAAATCTTAGAAAAAAAACTAATTTCAAAAATGGCCAAACAATGTAAATAAATACCCCATCAATGAAAAATGACAAACACACATATTTAGATGCTCAAATAACTCACTAATCAGGGAAAAGCTAATTAAAACCACAAAAAGATACCATCATGCACCTGTTCGGACAGCTATAAAAAAGACAAGTGACAACAAGTGTTGATATGGGTGTGGAGAATAGAGAATGCTGCTGGATGGACCTGTATGGCATTACTGAAAATGGTAAAGAGGTTTCTCAAAATTTTAAAATAAAACTACTACAGTATATGATACAGCAATTCCTGGATTTTGTTTGTTTGTTTGTTTTAGGGGGGTTGTTTTGGGTATACATACAAAGGAATGCAATAAGCTCTAAGTGAAGATAGCCTATGCTTGATACAGCATCACTCAAGCTAGCTAAAGTACAGACAGAAGAGAATCTCCAACAAATGAAGGAATAAGGGGAAGGACTATGATTGTTCAGACCAAAAATAAATCTTGTCATTTACTGAACATAGATGAACAAATAAATCTAGGAGATGTTGGGCTAAGGAAAATAAAGCAGGCACTGGAAGTTGAATACTGTATATGAATTCACTTTCAAATACAATCTAATCAAAAACAGAAAGAAACAGACAATGGTGGTTTTCTGGAAATGGGGAGAGAAGACAAGAAGCCACAGGTCAAAGGGCACAGTGTAGTGATTTAGGATGATGAGGTGTCCTGATCTAGTACAATACAGGGTTAGCAATTATTGTGCACAAAAGTCTGCTATGAAAGTAGATCTCACATGCCCTTGATGTGCACTTAAGGTAATAATGTAAGATGACTGATCACAAGAACCATTTCACCATGTATACCTCAGGCAAGTATATACTAAGAAACTCAAAACTACAGTTGTGGCTCAGGGATGGTAGAATCCCAGCACTTAAGAAGCAAAGGCAGGAGAATAGTGATCTATATACCAAGTTCCAGGCCAGCCAGAGCTACATTAAATAATTGCAAAGGAAGTGATTCCACTAGAAAGAAACTGAAAACACTTGAGTACAAACACTGGAGGATTTGGAAAACACTCGAACACTAGACAATAAATTTCACATGTATTACCTCATCTAACTTTCAAACTGACTTAGGAGAGACTTTCATGACTTTTATTGTGAGGGTTCCTAAGCATTTAGTTCTGAATTGAAGGCATTTCTTCTCTAGTGCTTCACAAATAAGATGAAGAGCTCAATGTAGTCACTTCTAAAAACAATTACCAAAGGCCAAAGGGGCGGGGGAGGGTATAAAAGCAACTTCTTGTTTCATTCAATATCCATACAAGTTTTTCCACTTATTACTATTTTAAGTTAGCATACAAAGTAATGTGTTTCATCACAGCATCTTCACACACCTAATTAATTATACTTTGTTCTCATTCATTTCCCTCTCTCATGTCCAGTACCCTCCAGGTAGGTTTGCTCTCTTTTCCTAGTGAGCTCCAAGTTATGCTGTATTATTACTCATATTCCATTTTCCTATTTCCCATCTCCCTAAGATCTCTTCATCTCTTATGATCTCTCTTCCTAGTTTGGTGACTATCATATACATATATAAATATATGAACACAAACACATAGGGAGGGAGGGGGAGAGGAGGAAGGGAAGGATGAAAGAAAAGAGAATTTTGAATGTTGGTCCCATATGCGAGGAAACATGGATGTCTTTGAATCTGGTTTGTTACAATTAATATTATTTTCAGATGGATTCATTTTCCTGCAAATATCTTATAAATTTCTACATGTGCCGTATTTTCTAGGCTGGCTATCTGGTAATAGCCATCTAGGCTGCCTCCATTTCCTGACTATTACAAACAGTGCAGCAATGAACATGCATGAGCAAGTACACATAGTCGTATTCTTAGCTTTTTGAGGAGTTTCCATAATGGATGCACAAGCTCACATTTCCACTAGCCTTTTCCCCATATCCTTGCCAGCATTTGTTAATTTGATTTTGTGTGTATGAGTTTTGTCTATGTCTGTGCCTAGTGCCCATAGAGAGGCCAGAAGACGTCAGGATCCTCCAGAACTGGAGTTAACAGTTGTGAGCTGACATGTAGGTGCTGGGAATTGAACCTATATCCTCAGGAAGAGCACAGCCAGTGCTTATAAACCCCCGAGCAGTCTCTCCAGCTCCATCATTTGTTTCCTTTCCCCAACAGCTAAGGACGTTGAAGGGTTTTTCATCTTTAATGCTGCTTCTCCCTACTCTCAAAAAACCTGTTTCTAATTTTCAATACTCTTATTAATGAAATTATTTGATGATCAAAAGCAATTTTAGCCAGGCCAGAAATCACAGACCTTTAATCCCAAAACAAGAGACAGGCAGACCTACAAAGCAAATTCCAGACCAGGTAAAGCTGCATAACGAGATCCTGCCTCAAAAGATAAATGAAATTTAAAAAAAAATACCAAGCAATCTCAGAACACAAGTGCTGTGAGGGTGGCAGGGGAACACTAGGGAATAGAAAGTTTTCTGAAGGAAATAAGGAAACAAATCGGGTTGGGGGGGAAGCCAGCCAAAACTAAGGAGCTATGAAAAAGCCTTAAGGAAACCTGGTACTTGGTAAACTAAAAATAAAGAGTTGAACTGAGGTATCCTGAACAGGTAGATAATCCAACTCCCAGAAGCCATAGATTATTAAATGAAGAGTCCAGTGACTCTGCCCTCCCCCTATAGCCAGCCAAGTTGTTGGTCAAGAAGATTTGAGAACACCAAATAATACAGCTATAGTGGCTGACTGCTCACCAGAACTAGATAGCCTTATTGCTGAAGACACCACATAATCTGGTTGTAGATAGAAAAACCAAACCAAAACTGAGATTAAAAAGCTTCCTCCTTGAGGGCTAACCTTCCTAGTGCCAGAACAAGATACACAGACTGCTGGGAAAGAGTCTTACTCTGTGGTGGGTCTTGCATGGTATGTTATCAACATTAGAGGTACATCTGTTAGGGAGATAACCAAGCTCATTTTGGCTTGGAATTTCACTTCTGGTCTCATTAAATCTGGTCAAAACTTGGGACCATGGAGGCCATAAACTCTGTTGAGGAAGCTATTGCTGTTGTTTTGATAAACAGACATGATGAGCCCATCAATTTGCCTTCTAAATAATTAGGCTTGTGTCCAAAAGCTGTCAACTTTGGCCTAGGAAACTTCTGCTGCAGTGGACAGTAGTAAACTCACAACCAGTCAAAGTGACCAGAGTAACTGTTCCACGCTCAGCCATAAATGGGACATCTACAACTGCCTACCCAAGGCTCAAGGAGGAAAGAATATAAGGATCAAAAGAAAGAAAATGTTTTGGAATGTTCTCTGTGGGCATGATATGGCCACTACACTCTTGAGCCCACAGCAGATGATTATGGTAAAGGTTGGGGCCATCAATCCGCCATAGTGGGGAAGCTCATGAGGCCCCATGAGTCCCTAAGGATTGTATCTGAGGCGGGTTTTGACCTTGCCATGTAGTCAAATGATTTTGGACTTCTAAGTCTATTGTCTCCATTTTCTACATGCTAGGAATATCGGCATACCCCCACCATGCCCACTTTACCCTGAGGGAGTTGAACCCAAGAATGCTAGACAAGTACTCAATCACCTCAGCACTAAACATGAACTTTCTATAGTTATGTAGATTATTCTGAAGCACCTGAGCAAGAAAACTACTTAGCACCCCCACACCACCACCCAAAACAATGAAGCTGGAGGGGGGTAGCTGTGTGTGGACACCTATGAACATGTGTGCATTGAGTATACACATAGAGGCCAGAGTGTCAAGTGTTCTGCAGTATCACTGTCTCAGGAATTTGGAAGCAGGATGGCAGGCAACCCTAGTGATACTCCTGTCTGTAGCAACCACAGTGCTGAGGTTGAAAATGTCAATGACAATGTTCAGCTTCTTATGTGAGTGCCCAAGATTTACTTCGGTCCTCATGTGTATGCAGCATGTGTTCTTACCAAGACATCTCCCCAGACCAATGAGGTCAATTTTGAAGGGCAAATTTTAGTTATGTGTAAAAAAAACAAAACAAAACAAAACTACAGTTGTGAGCCAGGTGATGGTACTGCACACCTTTAATCCCACTTGGAAGGCAGAGGCAGGCAAATCTGTGCGTTCAAGGCCAGCCTGGTCTACAGAGCTAGTTCCAGGACAGCCTCCAAAGTCAGAGAAATCCTGTCTGGAAGAAGAAAAAGAAAAACAGGAAAAAAGAAAAAGAAAAAAAAACAAACAAACAAACAAAAAAAACCACAGGTCTGACTTTTATGGTGGAATAGAAGCTATGCCTTGAGTTGTAGTGAATGACAAGAGTCAGAACAACAGGGAACACTTTCAAGGAATTAGAGTAAAAAAGGAAGCACAAAGGGACTGACAAGACAGCTGAAAAGTGTGCAAAGACAGAAGGATGCAAAGGGAAGAGCACAGGGCCCCAGTGTGCAATCCAGGAGTGGGCAGGGTAGTCCCATCTGAGCTAGCTAGCTTCAAGCCTGAGAGCAAAGAATGGATCAACCGGTGGAGACCCCTATCTACTGCAGGCTCTGTGGCTGCAGAAGCTGAACCCTGAAGCTCCAGAGAACCATGGCTGTATCTCATAAAGCACAAGTCCACCTTTATAGATCTCAGTGCTGCTTGCTTCCCTGATTTCTAAAAGCACTGGAGACTGAGCCTCAGAGTGTATAATTTGGGGAGTCTGGGGGGGGGGGGGGGGGAAGAGGAGGCTACCAAGTTAAGTGTGGCCATCAGATGCTACTGGTACACAAAGGACAGAAGCTATTAAAGTGAAGACTGCAGTGACAGACACTTGACACTTGTCTAGCATGTGCTCGATACCAAACAAAAATTTTAAGTCTCCAAGTTTAACTGACACCGCCCACCTACCATGAAAATTCCAAGAACCCAGAAAAAAACTACTCCTACAAGGACATTTTCGGCCTTTCTTTCCTTTTTACTATACTTGAAATAGAGTTAAATTTAGGAGCTATTTCACCTTTTTTTCCCCTACTTTCTCCTATTTATCTAACCCTTTATTAGTTTTGTTGGGCTAACTTACAAAAACTTTCTTTCCTTTTTCATTTACTTTAGCTATGCTTCTCCATCCCCTTCTCTATTTACTTTCTTCCTTATTTAAACTGAAACTTTTTCACAGCACATGCCACATGATTTTTGCCACTTTCTGATCCACAAGCATCATGGGCTTTAACTTATTTTAACTGTATTTCTGTACCTTGTTCAGTACTTTATTTTCTTCTCTGACTGGTATTATGGATTGAGTAGGCTGTTTGGAGTTGGGGAGATGGTTCAGTCAACAAAGTACTTGGCACTGAATACAAGTACAAATTTAGATCTCTAGCATCCACATAAAAAATTAGATGCAGTGGTATAGGCCAGTAATCCCAGCACTGGAAAGGCAGTAACAGGAAGATGACCTGTCCTGAGGCTTGCTGTATAGCTAGTCTAGCCTAAACATTGAGCTTCAGGTTCAGTGAGAGTCTGTCTCCAAAAAAAAGTTGATAAGTCACTCAATGTTGACCTTTGGTTTCCACACCCACACATATATACAAGCTTACACAGCCAAGCAGGTTGATCCTCTCCCTGCCCCCAATGTTCCTCATTTGAGAGGAATCTGGAACATATTACTATGAAAGCAAAGAATTTATCCAAGTCAAGTGGGGTCACACTGCAAAAACACTAAAGTCAAAAGGGTCTTTAAAAAATTATATATTATTATAAATATAAATATATATACACATATATATATTGCTATATAAAAATCCCTGAGGGCTAAAAACATGACCTCGATAGCAGCACCTGTTCCTGAGTCTGTTAGGATACCAATTCACTATCCTGCAGATTATTAAGGGGAAGTCATGTATTTCACCTCCCCTAGATGGACCACATTTCATAATGACAAGACAGTTACCAAAGGAAGAAAAGCTTCAATTCATGGAGGGGAAAAAAAAAAAAAAAAAAAAAAAAAACACATTCAAAATTAGTGCTGGGCATAGTGGCATACGGACTGTAATTTCATCATTCAGAAGTCTGAAGACCAAATTTCAAATCAGCCTCAACTACATTAGTGAGACTAGAAACAAACAAAACCCAACGATAATGGTAACATCTCACAGAATATGACCATATGACCATCAATATCAGATAAAAATGCTGACTGCAACTTTATAAATGGCAAAGACACTAACTGGGGCCATTTTTCAGTCTTGCCACTTGGAATCTAGGTATTATTTTCTTGATGATACAATACTACCATCTGTGAGGCATTTTTTGCAAAAATAAAACAAAACCATGATATTTAATCAAACCTCTAGATCTGACTCCCAATTTAAAGATAAATCCAAAATGTACAGCAATAAATAAAACGGCCTCATTACTAAATACAACACATTTTAAAAGGGAAGAAAATATATAAACTACATACAAAATCTTTCACCAAAAGAACCTAGTGTAATGTGAGAATTATTCAGATTGAGTCAAACTGAATTTAAATTTTCATCTTGGATACAGAAAAAACACTTAATATTACATGGATAAAAAGGAATAATGATTTTATTGAATTCAGTCAAGGTGTTCCAGTTTTGTACAAGACAAGAAATGACCTTGTCCGTAAGACACACAAATGAAAATCCTTTTATTCATGGGATATGTTGGCACTACTGGAACAGACAAGGTCAAGTTGGGGGAGGGGGATATCACCTGAAGGCAGGAGCTCAAGATCAACCTTGACTACAGTAAGGAGTTATCCTAAAAATACATACATGAAGAGCTTGTGGAATGACATATACACATCTAAGTTGTGGTTTGAATGTGAAATGTCCCCCATAGGCTCATGTTTGTAAACACTTGGTCTCCTGCTGGTGGCACTGTCTTAAAAGGTTATGCTATCCTCAGGAGGAGCCTTGCTGGAAGAAATCAGCCACTGGGGGCAGGTCTTGGGATTTATAGCTCAATCCACTTATTGTACCCTCTCTGCTTCCTAAATTTGGATGAACATGACTAATCCACCTCCTGGTACTATTTTACCTTTTCTACAAGAAGGAATTAATGGCCTCAAACTGTAAGTCAGAAAACCCTCCCTTCCCTATTTCTTGTTAGGCAATTTGTCACAGGAATGGGAAAAGTAACACAAACTGGAATTTGTTTTTTTTAAATATGCTAATAAAGTTTATGGGGGTGAGGGGAACAAAGCCACAGAATGGCAAGATGTCAGTGGCTGCTGAAACAAGCCAGAACAGGTCAGCTGAGTGGGTTAGGGTCCCCATATTGTCTTCTTTCTGATTTTAAATCTAATAAGAAAAAAAAAAAAAAAATAAGCACACACATATAACTTGGATGTATTACTGAAACTCACTTAAAACAATGTTTATTCATACTTAAAATGTGTCCTGATGAAATAAAATTTTATGAACAATGATTGTGTTGGCTTTAGCCATAAAAGGAAATAACACATTTAACTACAGAAAAGCAGGAACTAGTACAATCAATTGCAACTTTTAAAAAATTGACAAAACCCGAAAAAAAAAAAATACAGTAAAGTTGTAATTAGATTTTTAAAAAAAAATTCACGGCTTAAGTATTTAAAAAAGCAAAGAAACAAGGAAGAAATAAACCAAGAGATTAACAATGTATGATTAAAGTTATACTTCTTATACATTACACAGAAATGAATACTATAGCAAGGCTACAACAGTACAACTCAACCCACTGCTTCCTTTAGTGTCACTCAAAAGCAAATGGCTGACTATAGTGCTTTTGAAGTTCTCTACTCTACCATCAGTATTAACACAACGACTTAAGTATATAGTTTAAGGTCTCTTCTTGGTCTCATGACTGGGACCAACAAGTTATGGGTTGGAACACAAAAAGTACAAGATGCTACTATACAGGCACATGCTGAAAACAAAAAAAATTAAACCAGGGGCCAATGAGATAGCTCAGAGGAGGCACTTGAGCACAGGCCTGATGTCTTGCACTTGATCCTGGGGTCTTTTAAGGTGGCAGAAAAGAATGGACTCCATAAAGCTGTCCTCACTTCTCCACATGCACTCTGGCATGGGTGGGGGGCCCAGGCCTGTGGGCTCATGTGTGTGTGCATGTGCACACACAAACACATGTATGCATTTCAAACACAAAACTAAATTTTGCAAGTTAAAAAAAAAACAGCAAATGAATATTCAATTATGTAAGTAAACATTCCCCTGAATAAAAAAACAGGGTATGCACAACTTTAGACTTTAAGTGCTGTATGGATCCATGGGGAATTGATTTTAAAAGTCAAATTGTTGTTACTTTAATGTCCAAATATATTTATAAGTGAGACAGTTTACTTACTAGACTCTGACTTCTTTGAAACTAAATTAAGTTCACTAGGGGGGGAAACTGTCAAAGCAACAATGAGTTATTAAAACCCAACTGCAGCATTTTAGGGCTGGAAAGGATATTTCTTAGTGACATTCTTTTCTATTTCTAGAAAGCTGTAAGGAAGTAAGACAGGATAGAAACTAGAGTCTCTCTCATTTTGTTCCATGTTGCTAGATCCTATTTTCTCATGGCTGTCAGCATCACTGACATCCTTAAAATGTGTATTTTGACTTCACAAACACAAAAACCATCGTGGAGTTCCTCAGGGAGGCAACTTTACACACAGAATTCACCTTCAATAGTAGAAATATTTAAAGAGCAAAAGACTGCTATCTCCAGGAAGTCTGTTGCTCTAGTTTTTTTTGTTTTTGTTTTTTCAGACTTAGTATCTCTATAATAGCTTCTTTAATGAGTACTCTTATAGTAAATGTGTCACTCAAAGATACTGGCAAATGAAATCCAATCTCAGCATGCCCCTGGTTTAATTGTACATCTACACTGGCACCCAGCGCTGGCATACTAAGCAAATGCTGCCCAACTTCATACATACACACATACCTGTGCTTCTACTGAAAAGGGCAACGGTGGGAAAATTGTGATTTATTTTTGCCTCCATGTATGTCTGTGTGAGGATGCCAGATTCCAGGAACTAGAGTTACAGACAGTTGTCAGCTGCCATATGGGTGCTGGGAATTGAGCCCAGGTCCCTGACTATTCTGGAACCTGCTCTGTAGATAAGCTTGACTTTGAACTCAGAGATCCACCTGTCTTTGCCTCCTAAGTGCTCCACCTTTAAGGGTGTTTTTTGGTTTTTTGTTTTATTTTTATAGTTTGAGTTGTTTTTGCTGTTGATAAAAATCAGACAGGGTTGATAAAAATCAGACACAAGATATAACAATTTATTAGCAAAATCTGACTGGAATGGTATCCACAAAAATGTATCAAATAAAATTGTACTTTTAAAGTTACAGTGATAAAAGCCTAATTTACAACTTATATACTGACCACACATATACACATTCTAATAGTTATGACTGCTTTTATGACCTATCAATGTCAGGTCCCAAAGAAACCTGGGAAAAGTTTCAGTACCTGTGGCTCCTTCCAGCACCTACCACCCTGCCCCCTATCCAAAACATCTCCAGGCCAGAGGCTGGACTTCCATTTCCTCAGCTTCTAACTGCTATGTACCCAACCATTTTGGTATTTTGGTAATATGGCCTTCTTGGCCTCTTGGTCCACTTGGTCTCTCTTCTGCTCTCACCACTCCCCTCAGTTCAGTCTGGACCCTTGCAGATGCCTCCGGCTGTTTTCTCCCTTACATCTACAATAAAGCCCTTCTCAACTATACTTTGGAAGAGTCATGTCCTCATCTTCATTCACTAACTTCTACAGAGGACACTTGTATGGAAACATTTTTAGCTGGCATTCTTATTAATATAAAACTAAACAAACAAAACCAAGAGTAAGCCTGTTAGGGAAGATGTTACTCTACCCATTAATATTCTGACAAATTCCAAATCATTTTAGTGTTTGTTTATAAGGAAACCTAAAATATGAAGGATCACGGAGTAGGATTGAGTCCTAGCTTTAATTTTGCATGTGGCTGTAATGAAATTTAAATAGCCCTGGAATTTTACTTCCAAAAGCTGCAGCAAACAGTCAATCAGTTTTGTAAGATGCAGACTTTCTGCCCTCAGACAACTTGCTTTTATCCTGTACTGTGTCCTCTTCTAATAAACATGAGAAGTTGTTTCTACAAACTCTTCACACAATTTCACAAGAGGAAAAGCCAGGCAGAAAAGGAGACAAGCACATTAGGATTATCGTCCTAAAATGTAGGCTTCGCTGATTCATGTATCTTCCTTTGTCATTAAGGAAACACTATCAGGAAATGCTATAGTAGGCACTTGGAGTCTCTGCAGGGTTCAAGGCAACAAACATAATTATTTTATCTAACCTAATTGGGTAAGCATATTAAGAGGGAAAAGGGTTTTAATCAAAACATTAAAGAAATCCCATATGAAAAGTTAGCCATCTCTCAAACCCAGCCTATTTAGAATACATTCTCACAGGGTTCTTTTCAAGAACTGTTTCGTAGCATGATTAAATAAAGGCCCAGAGACTGGTATTTGGGTTCAAGCTTCAAGCTGAAGATCAGAAAAACAAAGCAACCTATCACTAGCTCTTACTCTACCTCAGCTCAGACCAAAGGGGCAATCCTCAAACTGCTCCTCAGATTGCAATATTCTCCTCAACATGGTTAGAGAGAATCCTGAGACTGACTCCTGAAGACCCTCCTATCTTTTATAGCTCTTTGATGCTGGGATTTAAAGGCATGAGCGGTTTTTAAGACTTATTCAATCTCATGTAGCCTTAGGTGGCCTTGAACTCAGGGATTAAAGGTGTGTACCACCACTGCCTGCTCTCTATAGCTTAAGGCTGACTTTGCTTTCTGAATCCTCAGGCAAGCTTTAATAAATCATAAACAACATATCACTGTACTGTTTCCAAGGTTTAATGTCTCAGGGCTTGCAATGTCTCACCTAGCTAGCAGTCAGTATGCAACCATTTCCTTTAATAATTCAACTGTCCCTGGTTAATCTGTGTGCCTCCTTCCATCCCTGCATAGGCATCTGTTTGTTGTCAAACTATTGCAATTCAATTCGTGTGCTTCTGCTTACTCAACCATCTCTTTACAGAAGAGGTACATAAAGTGGTATATACCTGTAATCTTCTAGCTAGTGGGAGGTAGAGGTAGGAGTATCCCAAGTTAGAGGCTAGTCTGGACTACATGGATAGACTACATCTCCAACAAAACAATGTGCACATACAGAATCCAAAGAGACAGAATAACCTGTCAACCATTCACATGGGTTGCAACTGTCCTGGCAAAAAAAGCAGAGCTGCCTGATTCTGTTCTATTGTTTGCACCTTACAAACTGCATACCTATACTTGCTTATTTGGCAGCTTTATTAACTATCTTTTGAATAGAAGATAATTTTCTTGAGATCACTGACATTCCCCCATAAAAATCTTCACCTGGAGAACTCATTTAGTTGTTGAGTGGGGAAAAAAAAAAATCTCTATTTCCCTCATCTTTTAGCTTCAAAGGCTACAGATCATATTCTGTTACCCATTTGAATGTACAATTCACAGATGTACACATACAAAACATGGAAGACAGGCTTTAGGCAAACTTAAAAGTGAGCATTTAAAGAAGGGTCTAATCAGACCACACCTAAAAGCAGAAGATTCTGACTCCTCAGAGCTGGCAAGAGAATATAGCTATTCAGACCTTCCAAATTAGTATTCCACTGCAAAAGTCAACTTCTTCAGCTGATCATACAGTATTTTTACTTCTTTATCCTAAGGAATATTAATTTTTACAAAAATGAAAATGATCCAATTTCCTATAATGTCCAATCAAAATTACACTTTCTGGGGAAAAAAAAAGATAACTTCTAATCTCTCAATCAGTCAATAAACCCACACAAAGCAAGAATATCTTTAATGAAGTGAAACTCAGCAGGCAATGAATCTCTAGAGAGGGGAACAGCTATTTGCTAACGACTAAGCAGGTGGCATTACAGAAATGGCAACTTGTCTTGTTCAAAGCCCTAAACTTCAGCCCTTACTATATTTCCTCCAAGTCTTGTTACATGAACACACACACAAATCACCTTCCTTAAAAACTAAAAGCCAATGAATGAGCTGAGGGTGATAGAGGGTACCTGCAGTTCCAGGTACTTGAGAGGTTGGGACAGGAGGATTATTTTGAGCTCTAGCATTGAAGGCCAGCCTGGGTAACAACACAAGACTGTACCTCACAAGTGAATAAACAAATGAATAACTTATTTAGCAGCATTATAAATGGTAAGATAAAAATATATCTTACTTGTATATAAGTGGTAAGATAAAAATATATCTTACTTGTATATCAAAGTATGTAGCCAGGCAAAAGTGCCACATTCCTTAAATCCCAGCACTCAGGAGGGAGAGGCAGGCTGATCTCTGTGAGTTCCAGGACAGCCAGAAACCCTATCTTGAAAAACCAAAAATAAATACAAATAAATAAATGTAGATAAAATATGGTATCTATGTTTAATATTTCAGTAAAAGGGAACTAATGCCTAGCAATTATAATTCCATATAGCTCCTGGGGAGGGAATCACACCTCATAAGTGAAGACAAGGTGCCTTAATATAACCTGGATATGATAACTAAAAAAAAAAAAAAGAAAAAGAAAAAGAAAAACATGAAAAAAATGAATGGGTTTTTGTTCCCAGAAGTTTCTACATTAAAAAGGTTTTGAGGAAAAGCCAACCAAGCAACTGAAGGTTCAATGGATATATATATATATATATATTAGTCCCCTACCTATTATCTGGGTCCCATTTCCTGTCTTTTCTCATCTTCAACATTTCCCCTGTGAACTGTTTCAAAAAGGCCAGGGCTAGAGAGATGGCTCAATGGTTAAGAGACTTGCAGAGGATCTGAGTTTAGTTTTCAGCACCCACATAGTAGCTCCTAAGTTCCAGGAGATCTGACGCCTTCTTCTAGCCTCCAAGGGCACCAGGCATACATTCAGTGCATAGATATATGCTCAGAAAAAACACTCATACATATAAAATAAGTCACTTTTCATAAAGTAACCCTATCTTTACTCAAAACAGAAAACGTGTGACATGAGAGAAGCAGGAGGCCACCCTGACTGGATGACTTCATGACCTTGCTCCTGGGAGCAAGTCTAGAGACTGGCTTTCCAGACATATGCTTTCCACAGCCTGCTCCTGGCTCCAGCCTCACCAGCCATTAACAGTCTTCCCACTGCTGTACCACTAAATGTATCTCTCAGGAGCACAGCACAATACAGCCCAACCATGAGGCTGCTGCTCTGCCTTCTCACCTCTGGCCTGGTGTTTCTACTTCTATAGCTACTCTTTCTCAACCACCCTGAAAGACCCTTCCTATGTGCTAAGCAGAATAAGAAGCTCTGTATCCCACACAATTGAAAGGAACTGCAAAAAGCTAATAGGTTATTTCAAAAATTAATGTGTGTATACTTAACTTGAACTTTGTATGTATTCCATCTTCTGATACTTGCCCTAAGACCCAGTCCATCTATCAATATTCTTTCTCACATAAGCCATAATACCGCATCTAATGAATGTTGTCACTGTTTCTTTAAAGCACATCTCCCCTGATCCTCCATGAAAACACTCAAAATTCTCTCGGTTATTTTGATTTCCAAGACACAGTATTCATTTAAGTATGTAATTCCACTAACACAAGGATAAGTGTGAACAGGTTATAAGGTTTTGGTAAGCAGACAACTCAGCTGGGAGAAAAATCACCTGCCAAGGAAGAGCCTACCAGCCATAGCTCAGAGCACTCCACAAGTGCCCAAGGTTTCACAGGAAGAGTGCTGAATTTGCTGAATGCAATCCGGAACTATGTGGCTCTGGAGCTCTGTCTCTCCTCATTGAGTCATACCCTTGTGCTCACTTTTCACAAGGCCAGTTCAAAATTGCATGCTAAATTTCAAGGCAGCTATTTAATCAAGACACAATGAAATTTTTATGGTCTGACAGATTCCTATACTTCAATTGATTAAAATAAAGACAACCTTCACTTCAAGGATATAAACCACTCCCACTTAAAAACCTGCAAATAAATTGTTCCAGCCTCTTCTCAAATAAGGCTGACTGCTACATTCCAAGTTACTAAATTCTTCAGAAAGCCAGTAATCTCTGAAGCAAATTACTACCCTAACTTCTTATTGCCTTTATACCTACTAGGATTTCACCAGGCAAGCTAGCCTTCATAAACCTTGGGTCTCCTAAGTTCATCTCTAGCCTGGCCTCAGAAATAGAAATAAACATGGCTATTTAGGCATTACTTTTCTTTTTCCCAACCAAAACCTGAGTGGTTATTTTATGTCTCTTACTAGCCCTTTCTACCCTGGAATATGGCACAAATTATAACATCCCGCCAACTCCAAAACTTTGTCACTGGGAAAAGACGCCTTGCTCACCACTATGTTCCTAACTCAGTACCTACTACAGCAGAATCCCATTAAATAACTAATAATTCTTTCTTGTGGCAATAAATGTTGGAAGAACTGCCTAGCAATTAAAATACAAAGCACAGGAAATGAGATTGATTCCAAGTAAAACCTTCATTCCAAATGATGGGTTACACACAAAAGGACAGTATTTCTATGTTAGGGTAAAATTACTTTTTGAGTAAATTTTAGTTTTCATTTTAGTCTCTATATTTAGTGTGTATACATGTGTGTGCATACAGGGATGCACTTGAACACCAAGAGTTTACACAGAAAATTAAAGAGGGACATTAAAAATTAATTTAATATTAAAGCAACAAATCACTAAAGAAGCCTGAATGGCAAATACATAGTAAGTAAATATTTGTATGGGAGAGGCAGGCAAAAATGTTTTGAAAAATCTGCTCAAAGCTGTATGAATTTTCTCACTTAAAAAAAAAAACATTTAATATAAATGTCTAATACTTAAACCAGAAACCTGCAAATACATTTTAGCCTTTTCTCAAATAAGCTTCATTCATTTCTACATTCCAATTGTCACTAAATTTAAGAAAATGATCATCTCTGAACCAAATTACTAATCCAAATTCTTATTATCCCTTCAGAATGAACACAGGATAAAAAAGCCCAACTAGGAGGTGTGCACCAAGGTCTCATGAGAACCGGCTGGGAACTGGACTCCTCCCTACTAGGAACAAGAAGAACCTCACTCAGGTTTTCTCACCAATGGCATTGTGAGGACATCTTAGAACATGGAGACAACGCAGTACCTGGTACACAATGTGTTTAAGACACCTAGTCACCTGGAGAGACTAGACTCAAAAATCCTTAAATACCAAACTGTTCACAAAGGCACAGTAGCAAAATACAGTCTTCAAGTATTACAATAGCAGACACTTTTAAAGTTTTCAAAAATTACAGTGTAAATGGTACTATTAAAACATAATGGATATTCTCTAACATGTAGAGTTCTCTTTAAAAAAGAGAACTGAAGTTCAAAATACACGCAGAATCAAATATCACTTTGGCTTAGTATTCTAAAAGATCTCCCCCCTCAACTCCCCCCCCCCCAGCCATCTCTATTTCATAAAATGGGTTATAACTCAGGCCATGTAGGATTGCACTCCCTTTTCAGGAGATAATATACTTCACATAGCAAGTTTTGAATAAGCAGAGAGAGAATTTGTTATTCCAATTAGCTGCATGGGGTGTGGCTCAGTGGCAGAGTACTTGCCTACCACATGAGAGGACCTGAGCTCAACCTTAGGAAAAAATACAAGTCAGTTTTGTTTGATTTTTAAAAAGATGCTTGGTAAAACTGCCCATCAAACACTACTAACATTTAGCTACTTTTTAGTAAGCTAAATGAACTTGTTCAGTACTTTTCGGTGGTGTACCTCCATCCCTAATAACACTAAAGCATTCTCAAAAGCCTATAACGCCATCCTCTTTTTGAGATGGTCTTGTTCTGTAGAACACACTAGCTTTAAAGGTGGAACCCTTCTGACTGTTCTTCCTGAGTGCTAAGAATACAGAGGTAAGTACTACCTCACCTGGCTAGAACCTGCATGTCTGATGTAAGTCTTCTGGATCCAAGTGCTGAATACCACCAGCTTTTTGCAAGAGGCTGAGCACTGTCATGATGGGTTGATGTATGAGACTAGAAAAAGATGAATTTCTGTCCTTGCTATACTGGATAGTGTAAAGTAAGCGTTCTTCTGGCCTCAGAGTCCCAAACTGTAGAACAGTCTTCTGAATTATAAGACAAGCACATTGTTGAGTGTGAGCTGTTGCAAAGTACTGAACTCCTTAGTTTTTGTGGAAAAACCATTGTTAAACTGAGATCCTGATACAAATCAGTTATTTTCCTTGAACATGGCAAACCAAACCACAGCAAAGCTTCCCCCCAAAAATGCACTTTCCCTCTAGTTTGAGTCTCTTTTTTAAAAGGCCAGGGATGCTGGGCATAGTGGTATACATCTTTAATTCCAGCCCTAGGGAGGCAGAAGCAGGAGCACCTCTGTGAGTTGAAGGCCAGCCTAGAGATAAAGTGAACTCTCCCTAAAAACCAAGCAGGTGGATCTCTGAGTTCAAGGCCATCCAAGGATACAGAGAAATCCTGTCTTGACAAACCAAAACCAAGCAAATAAGCAAAAAAAAAAAAAAAAAAAAAAAAAAAAGCCACACATATAAAGGCAAGATGTGATAATGAACCTATACATTTGAGCCTATAGACTCCTATGTTCATACCAAGAATACTAAAATGAACTGTACGAATTCTTTAGTAAAAAAAAAAAAAAAAAACATGTAATTTATATGAACTTCTCTTTACTCTTTCTTAAAAGTAAATTATAATCCAATTTGTCTATATTCTAAAAATTGGGGGATTCTAATAACATATATTACTACCTCCCTATCTGAATCAAGGTTCCTGGATATCTAAAATGACAAAGCCCTTCAGTTTCTTTGAATACAGCCATGTACTACATAACATTTAAGTCAAGGATAATGCAAACATAATGGTGGCCCTATACATTACAATGGAGCTAAAAATTCACAGCAATGTGGAGGCTGAAGAAATACCTCAATGAGTAAGAGAACTTGATGCTTGTGGTAGTTTGAATGTAATTGGCCCCCACAATTTCATAGAGTGGCATTATTAGGAGATATGGATTTGCTGGAGTGGGTATGGAAATGTGTCACTGTGGGAACTGATTCTGAGGTTTCCTATGCTCAGGATACTACCACCCTGTGTCTTAGCTGACTTCCTGTTGCCTGCAAATTGTAGGACTCTCAACTATTTACTCCAGCACATCTGCCTGCATACTATCATGCTGTGCATCATGATAAAGGATTGAACCTCTGAAACTGCAAATGGGCAACCCCAAGTTTAAAAAAAAATGTTTTATTAAGAGTTGCCATGTGGGCATTGATGGAGCGCACTTTTAATCCCAGCACTTGGGAGGCAGAAGCAGAGGCAGGCGGATCTCACGAGTTCCAGGCCAGCCAGGACTGTTACACAGAGAAACACAGTCTTGAAAAACAAAACAAAAAGAGTTGTCATGGTCATAGTGTCTCTTCACTGCAATAAGACACTAAGACCATGACAGCACTCTTCAAGAGTACTGGAGCTTGATTCCCAGCACCCATATCAAGAGGCTCACAACTCTGGAACTCCTACTCCAAGGGATCTGACACAACCCCCCTTCCTGGCCTCTATGGGCACCTACCCTCACATGCACATACTCTCCCACCAGACCACCCCACACACACTATAAGTAAATAAAAACAATAAGAATCCCAATTGCCTACTGATGCTGTAGCTGTTGCAACATATCTAATAATTAGTTACAACGTATTACTCACCATTATAGCAATGCTGATATAAACAAACCTACTGCACTGCCAGGTGTGTAAAAATACATGAAATAATGTACAGATAATACTCAATAATGATCATAAATGACCTTTATTAGTTTATTTATTTACTATATCCTACTTTTATTGTTTGGGTATACCATTTATTTTTAAGAAAATATTTCTATAAAATAGCATGTCATGTTGTGTGGGCAGCATTAGTACAGATCTCAGTGTAAGTCTACATCAAAAGGCTATGTCAAGTGACTAGCCTGTCTTATGTTTGTGCTAAGCATTCTAAGGTATTCAATATATTCACAAAACTTAAATAGTCTAACTGTATTTCAGAACCTATCTCCATTATAAGCAATAAATAACATTACTTAAATCTTTTTTTTTTTTTAAGCTTCTGTAAGAATCTGCTTTAGGGCAGGCAGGAAAGATGTTGCTTAAGATTAAGAACATATACTGATCTTCCAGAGAACCTGAGTTTCACTCCCAGTACCTACATGAAGCAGCTCACTAATTGCCTGTAGCCTATAATTTCAAATCCAGGTAGATCCAATACCTCTGTCCTCTCTAGGTACCTGCCCTTCAGCCCCATAAAAATAATGCAAATAAATCTTTAAAAAGAATCTGCTTTTTAAATTGAAATGTTCCTTTAAAAACCAAAGTTAATAATGTTCTCAATGTCAAGGCTGGTGTTACAGGCACGTAAGTGTTCTGACTGAGCACTACAACTAAGTGCAATGAGCCTGGGGTGGGTCCACACTGGGGAAGACGCAGAAGACCATGAGTTAGAGGCCAGTTCTATGTATCTGAACAGTGAAATGCAGTGAATTACAGTCCTGCTCTGCCACTAAGCAGCTAGTTGTGTGTCTAACCAAGTGCAACTTCAGGGCTTGAAGATCCTATGATGAGATACTGTTTTCCTGGCAATTGAGAACTACTAGTTAACTATACTACCTCAAAGTGGTATTAATTTTTATCTAAAACTGTATGAGCATCTAGTAATTCCAGACAGGTAACAATGACACGAATATAAACAAAATACTTCATGAACCTGGACTAAAGCTTATTAAATACTGTTAATATTAAACACTTGATAATTATTCTTTACAATAAACTTATTTATCTAATCTCACCTCTACTCACTAAAACTATGACCTGATGATTAATTTTGGAATGTATAACAGAGCTGCAAAAATTATCTGTACAATGTTTTATCTTGAGCTGTAACCTATATATTATATATAATCCACCACAATGACAAGTACTGTCAATATTCTGAAAGTCTCGCTGAGTTTGAGTGAAACCTAAAATACAATCATTATGAATTATAAAGCACTCCATAGAAAGTTTAAATTTCCCATGTCATGGACATTTAAATGCTATTATTCTGAGTGTTTCTGACACTTGGTTTTGGCAATTCTAGTTTCTACCTCTAATCTTTTTTGTTTAGGGTTAGCTCACCCTAAATTAGCCATTCCTGAATGATAATTCCAGTAGAAGTTTAAGTTAATTATACAGAAAAGCCTAAGAACTATGAAAAATTGCATAACAAACATCATTGGGGCCACAGCTTCCTGTGTTTTATTTACCCTTTGTTCTTCCTCATGATTCTCTCCCTCCCTAAAGGTATAAAGAAGCAAATATTGCTGATTCACCAATTACTCATATGCACGGCCGTCTGGTCTGTACTCCAATTGACCTGTTAAAGAACAACACTAATTTGCATTCTGGCAATGATAACAATAACTGAGGGAGTATGGGTATCAGCCACTAAGGTTAGCAGGACTTAATGGTCATGCTAGTTAGTTTTAGCTGAGAATAAAAAAATTCTGCAAAAGCAGAATTCATGTGACAAACTAACAGAAAATTAAAATACCACAGATTGTTTTACATGTTTTTACTTCCAAAAAAGCATAAAGAAAATGCTTTTACCTTTCTGAATTTACAAACTTTTGCCACAAAACTTTAAATCTACTTTTAAAAGATTTTGGTCACAAATTAGTTAAGTGGTTTAGGAAATGGACTTACACCCCATGCAAGTGTCCTGCAGAAAGGAGATCTTTTTGATCCCTTGTAAGGAAGAAAGTACCACCATTATCCAACTAACTAGACAAAAAATTTCCCTCTTTGCAAACCCTGGTTACAAAGTAACTGAGAATAGTTTTAGAGGTTACGGTTATGGACTAAAGCAGAAATACAATTCAAGTGCAGATATAAAAGGGATATAAAAGGAGGGACAGAGAGTCAGACAGAGCTTCATATAGATAGCCCAGGCATTGAACTCCTGTTCATGTGTATGTGTGTGTCGCCACACCAAGGTTATAGAAAGGTTGTACATGGTATTTTAAAATGAATGTTGAAACTTCACAAACAGCTGGGTGCCAGTGGCTCACACCTTTAATCCCAGCACTAGGGAGGCAGACACAGGCGGATCTGAGTTCCAGGACAGCCTCCAAAGAAATACAGAGAAACCCTGTCTTGAAAAACCAAAAAAGAAATAAAGAAACTGTTTACAAAGAGTAAATCAATGAAGTCACCTATAACTTTACATCAAATTGGTCAAAGAGTTTGCAACCTGTACCAAGATCAACCCACAATAAAAATACAAAGCTTTAGGAAATGTGAAAACAAAATGTTCCCATTTTACAGAGATGTTACTAAAGAATGTTAATTGGTTTGCTTTGTGATAAAAATCTCAACTAACAATATACTTTTAAACAACTAACAAATGCTAGCAGAGTTAAGGTGTATTTTTAAAGTACTTGCTACACCATGGGGTATTGGTTGCATACTCTTAATTTCAACACCCAAGAGGCAAAGGCTGGTGGATCTCTGAGT
Source organism: Phodopus roborovskii (assembly GCF_943737965.1). Lineage (NCBI taxonomy): Eukaryota > Metazoa > Chordata > Mammalia > Rodentia > Cricetidae > Phodopus > Phodopus roborovskii. The sequence continues at coordinate 6,652,709 of NW_026126485.1, forward strand.
TCAAGCCCAGCCTTGTCTACAGAGTAAGTTCCAGAACCAGCCAGAAAGAGAGAAACCCTGTCTAAAAATAATAATAATAATAATAATAATAATAATAATAGTAATAATAATAATAATACATGGTTTTATAAAACAAAAACTAAAGGAATTTAAGCAAGCTATCCCTCATTTAGACAGGAACTGGGCCTTTTTCAACTATGACCAAGAGAAGAATCAACTAGGGATAGTACCTTACTACTAAATAAAATTCATGTCTGTGCACTCATTTCTGTCTCTACCATATCACTTTCCATAAAGCAGAACAAGTATTTTCTTAAATGTTTTGATTATATTATCTTTATGTATGGAATACTCGTGACAAAGGACAACTTTCAGGAATTGGTTTTCCCTTTCAACCATCTAGGAACTGGGGGTCAATTGAACACACAAGTTTGTCAGACTTGGTGGCAGCATCTATAACCAGCTCAGCTACCTCACAAGCCTCAAAAGCCCAGAAGAGGGCACCAGATCTCATTATAGATAGTTTTGAGCCACCATGTGGTTGCTGGGAATTGAACTCAGGACCTCTGAAAGAGAAGCCAGTGTTCTTAACCTTTGAGCCATTTCTCCAGACCCAAAACAATTATTTTAAAAGGTAATTCTGATCATGTAATTCACCACTTTAAAAGCCCTCCAAGTGTTTCCTGATATTCTCAGGATAAACAAAATCCTAAACCTACACAGGACATCCTAGAGCCTATTAAGACCAGCTCCCACCTACTTCACTTCAGTAAGCCATTTCTACATTGTCACAAGTTCTTGCCTATCTCAGTCATTGCAAAACATTATTTTCTTTGCTGAGAAGACTACTCTTCCAGTATTTCTCTCTATGTTAAGTGGCTATGTGCCTGACTTAATGGACACCAAGTGCAGTCGAAAGAAGACCAAATATATTTGCTTATTAACCATCACAAGGCTGGAATTTATCAATTTTCTCAGGGAGCTAGAGGTGCATTACAACTCTAAAACATTTGCTTGGGACATACAGGGTTTGATTTCTAACACAACAAAAACTAAAACTAAATCGTTTATGGGGTCTGAGTTCATAACAATGAATTAAACTGGAAAATCCCCTGTACACTTATATACTTCATGGAGTTTAAAGTACAGACACAGACCACAAAATATGTGTGTGTGTGTGTGTGTAGCATGGTATTACTGTAAGAATGATGAAAAAATACAGCAAGTAAAGTAAATGTGAGCCTAGGGCAGACATAATACATAAAACAACTAACTATCAAGGAAGCATGTAGCTGTCACCAGCATCTGAATGCCAGGATACATGACTTTAGATAGAATATTACATTAAAAGTATGTTAGAGATACTATAATAGATCTGGGTTTTGTTAATATAATTTAATTTTAAAGCAAATATAGAAAGCAAAAAAAAAAAAAAAGTCTACCAAAAGGGAATGTGGTTAAAGACTGAAAGACAATAAAAGTCTGAGGTCCCATAGTTAAATCACCTAAGTCATATAAGTCATTTTATCCATTAAATACAAGTATGAAAAGTCTGTTAAAACTGTAAAAGTAACTTTATACACAAGAAACTTACTAATGTATCCTTTTCAGCTATACACTTGTTGACACAGGCAAATACATGATCAGCAATCTCTTTTACACAAATGGGGGATGTCCCTCACCCTACTTCCATCCCTCATCACACAGGCCTTGAAGTGGACAAAAAGGTTGTAGGTGTAAAAGAGGCCTTCCCCACAAAAAGTGTCCCTAAGTTAACTGTACTCAATAGGATGAAGGTATTCTTAAGGTTGCTGCAGCAAGAGAGAAGCACTCAGTCTAAATTCAGAAACCAAGGCAATGACTCCTGAAGTGCTGTCTTATCAGTATTAAATAACTAGACAAAACTTTAAAAACATCTTGGGGAGGGACATTCAATTTCAAGAAACTACCAAGACAGAGAGCCCAAGCAACAAAACTATGGGGACGGGAGGCATAAAGCAGGGGATGAAGACATAGTGGGACAGTCATGGAGTATGGGACAATCCTGGGAGGTGGTGGTGTGCGCCTTTAATCCCAGCATTTGGGCCGGGGAGACAGGCTGATGAGACCAGCCTGGTCTACAAGAGCTAGTTCCAGGACAGCCTCCAAAACCAGAGAAATCCTGTCTCGAAAAACAAAAACAAAAAAAAAAATGGTCAAGCAACTGGGATGCACCTGAAAGGCAGTATGTGGATGGAGATGACAAAAACAGCTTGGGCAAATACAAGAGTATTTTAACCAAGAACCATCCTACCCTGATTAACAAGCTTTAAGGAAGATGGTATACAGGCTTCAAAATATTTTCAGAGATAACTGAGTCTTCTATAAGTTAATATTAAGCTCCCTCTAAATAATAATGAGGCAGTGTTTCCCATTTGTGTCAAATATGAAATTTTTCAATGCCACAATGCCTAGGCCTCAGATGCTAAGGTGATAGTGATGGCAAGAAAAAAAAGATCAAGAAATCACCATCACTCCAATGCAAACCCTTCATTATTAAAATAGGGGTCACACCAGCTTTAACAAAGGTGGTGCAAAAAGAGACTTATAATAAAGGCACAGAGGCAAGAAGCAGGGGGGAGGGGAGCAAGAATGGAAAGGAAGGAAGTATAGCTAAGCTAATAATTTTCCCTGTTCCTAAGGAAGACATTTATACATGGGAAAAATAAAGCAGCTTGTAAGGCAGCACAACATTAAGGGGAAAAATTTCTCTTTTGTTTCTGTTTTCACACTTATTTTTTGTGTGTACAGATGTTAGCAGTTAACTGGCAGAAGTTGGTTCTCTCCTATCATATGGGTTCCAGGGATTGAACTCAGGTCAATAGGCTTGATGGTAAGAGTCCTTAGTGACTAAGGCCCCTTTCTTTTCTTAAGGGAATCTAGAGGCTTACTACTCCAATTCCATGCCCTAATAAGAAAATTCATTTCTAATTAAGGTAACTGCAGAGAACAGCAGCTCCAAAGACATTAACAAGTCTAACAATTAAGAGCAAACTAACTGGCCTGGTGGTATAGGCTTGTAATCACAGGTACTGTAAGACTGAGACAGGAGGAAGCTCAAGGCCTATGAGCAACTTAGTGAGACTCTTGCCTTAAAATAAAAGTTTATACATACATACATACATACATACAAAACAAGGGGTGGGGGTGTAGGGGGGTGTAGATCAGTGGTAGAGTGCTTGTCTCACATAACCAAGTACCAAGGTTCAATCATCTGCACTGCCAAATAAATCAAAGCAAAACATTTAAAACACTTAAACTTAACTGAGGTCTCATGAATTTAACACTCAGAAAGTAGTGGACTCACTACTCTAAAATTAAATCACATGAAAAAAAAAATGAGCAAATTGCAGCAGTAACCCTTCAACATCTGCATTTTCTTCCCTCCCACTAGAAAAAAGATGAAATAGTTCAATGACCAGAAATTACAAAAAGACACTGCAATTTTCCTGCTTTTAACTAATCTGAAATTAAGGAAGGACCATCCCTTAAACCTGAGTATATAAAGAGCACTGCATGTGTTAGGATAATACATATAAACTCGGCCTTCAACTGTAGGGTTAGAGCAAATGAGATTTATAGCAATTAACCTATGCCACACTTTCCCAACCCCAAAGACCATCACACCTCACTAAAAGTGGAAAACCTAAATTATAATCCTAGTTCATATTTTGATGGAAATATGAATGTCCCATGACACAAAAACAGTGACAGCCATTTCTTGATTGGTAAGATCAACCAAGTCTAAAAAGTTTGTGAATCTTATTGCAAATCTGAGTGGCTGCAGCTACCTGAAGGCACTGTTTAATTACTATTAACAATCTAATGTCCAAATTTGCACTGAGCATTTCAGAATTACACTTTAGATAACGTTTAGACTTCTGGAAAACAGGTAGCTAAGTGAAGTATTTGTTCAAATGTATCTTTGCCAAATTAGGTGCTTATTTAGGAAAGCCAGTAAGTCAATCCTTTAAATCTTGGATACCTTTTTTTTTTTTCTTTCCTTTTTTTTTTTTAAAAAACAAAATAGGCAAGGCCCCAGAACATTAAATATAAAATTACTGCTACTTAATTTCAGCTATTTTTCTACAGCAGTAATGTGAGTGCTAGCAAGCTTATATACCCATATAATCATCTATTTTCTCTCTGAATCCTACTCAAAATAGTAGGATTCAAATTTATACTCTGCTTCAGAACCTGCTTTCTATGCCAGATACATGTGATCAAGGGGGGAAAACTAACAATAAATTAAAGTTGACAGCTATAAGGCAAATATTGAAAACAATTCGGTAATAAAAAATAGCATAACAGCCAACATCCACATGCTTGTGTTACAGTCATATGAGGCTTTTACAGATGAGAAACTCATCCACCAAGAATGTAACTTCTAATGATTTAGAGGCCAAGCCATTTTCATTCATGTAAATAAGTCAACTAAGTACATAGCAGTCTAAAAAACAAGATGAAATATATTTCTAATTAGTGTAAGTTTTAAGGAGAAATGTACAACTAAAAAATAAACCTTCAGAAAGCATTTCACTTTAGCAACTCCAACAAACCTCCTGAAGCTATCTTATATAGCTTGATTACAAAACTGCCTTTTGGTATATTAAGCTCGGAGGAGAAGCCACAACCATTTCAACTTCTGTAAATTAACCCTGACTATATACTTAAGGGGAGCCAATCAGGTTCCACGGGGGTATGGAAATTGCACCCTGAATATACTACCAGACCACACAAAAAAGTGATCATTCTTTTCCTCTTGTGGTCTTGCAAACATCAATTCAAAACAAATTCCAAGTGCATTTGAAATACTCGACTCAATTTGAAATGGAGTGTAGCTAAATACCCTAAAAGAAACACTGTAGTTGCTACTGCCTCTATGAAAGAAAAAAACTTCCCTTGATTAACTGTGTACTACAAACTAATTCTACTACAGCCATGGGAAACCCTCTTGTTTATTCAGTTACGGAAAACTTCAAAGTTTCAGTTTATGATTAAGACAAAGTATTCCGCGGCCAGAGAAAAGGTCTCAAATGGAAGTAAGATAGAGATAACATTTTCTACGGGTAAGTTTCTCACATTTCCAGTCAGTCCAAATTCAAGGCCACTTTATACCAAAAAATAAGGGGAAACAGGATTACATTCACTGAAAAATCGCAATACGCAATGACCTCAACCCTGAAACAAACTTAATGTTCTATTATACACCACTGAGAAGCAGGTGGTAAGAGGTTCCTGGCCTGTTCCCATGAGTCTTCACACTTGATTTTTATATTTTTAACTCTTTCAAACTCGGCCTTGCTCAAGTCTGTCAAGTGGAAGGGGAAAAGGTAGCAGCATTCCACACACACACTCAGCAACAGGATCCTAACTTCCTGGTTCTAAAGGAATGCAATTCCCTTATGAGCCATCTCTCCCCGCAGCAGCAAGCGCGGCTGTCTGGCCGGTCTCCGGCGGGACCCAGGGGGGCGAGGCCACGGCGCCGCACTGCGGGTCCCCGGCGTTCGCCCGCTCGACCTCGGGACGCTGGAGGCCTGCGACCCCAGCCCATTCTCGTCGGGCTGCATGGGCAAACCCGCAAGGGCCATGGGGACGCGGCCTCGGGGACGACTCAGCGCACATCTCACTTCGCTCCAGTCCTCTCCAGCCAGGGCCGTGTCAGTCAGGCCGGGAGGCCGGACCCCGGCCCGCAGGGCCTCCCAGGTTCAGCCTAACCTGGACCTCCCGGGCCACAGTCCGGCCTGCCCTGCCGGTCCCTCCATGGTCCTGCCCCTCTCTCGATCCTCCCCGGCCCTGTGCCGTCCCTCCTCGGCCGGGCCCAGCCCTGCCCGCCACTGGCCCAGTCCCTCCGGGAAGATGGCGGCCCAGTGACAGGCTGGTGCAGGCGCGGGTCCGAGCACGGGGCGCGGAGGGAGGCCGCCCCGTCGGTGGCCGAGGACGGCCCGCTCACCTGTCAGCCGCCCGCCCCGCCCGACCGGCCGCCCGCGGGCTCGTCGCCGCAGCCCCGGTGCCCGGCGACCGCGCAAAACACGCGGGGACGGCCGAGGAGGGAGACGGCAAGAAGAGGCGGCACGGCCGGGCCGGGCCGGAGACAGCAAAGAAGAGCGGGCGCGGGCTTGGCAGCGGCGGCAGCTGATCCTTCCCCTTTCGGGCCCGAAAATGTCTCAACCTCGAGACTCCAGATCCCCAACGCTCCTTCCCGTTCGCATGAGAACACACAGATCCCACTTCCGGGGCCCTGCGGAAGTCCCACCCCCGCGCGGCCCCGCGCCCTACCCCGGCGCCCTCACCCACCCGGCCCGCCGACTGGAGTTTGGCGCCCGGGAGAGCCTGGCGTCATGGCGGTGCTGCGTGGTGATTGGCTAAGAAGACCCGAGTCCTCCCTTCTACTTCCCCCAGCCTCTCCGCAAGCACCCGTCTCGCGGCATCTGTGATTGGCGCGTGCGCGCACGACGGCGACCCCGCCCCGCCCCGCCTTGCCTTGCCCCGAGCTGCTGCGCGCGCCGCCCGTCCTGTCTCCCCGCCCATTCCGCAAGCCCCGCCCTGTAGCTCCCTGAGCACTGGCGGTTGTAGCTAGCTAGCTAAGTGTCGGTCTTCTAAGCGAGTGCTATCCTGTGGGGCCTCCCGGGCTGGCTGCATCCTGAAAGCGAAAACCTCTCGCTCCGGACCCGCTGTACCCAGGACCTCGTACAGGGTCCGGCACTCCTCTACAGCTTCCGGGAACTCAGTGTGGGACAAGAGTGATTCGGATGAGCAAAAAACCTGGTCTTGAGGCTAAAAAAAAAAAAAAAACATTTTGATACTAGTGATACCTTGGTCTTGTCAATTTCTTAAAAAAAAAACCCAAAAGTATGTTGCATTTACTTAAAACTTGCTGCTGCGGACTTCTATGCGTTCGTGTGCCAGTTGGATACTTTCTATAATTCCCCATTGAGATAGCTCTATTGGAACTATATCCAGTTACTGTGTATCTGTTAAGCTTGTTCATTTCCAGGAATAGTATTCAAATGCTGAAGATTCTACATTTTGGAAGGCTTCTTGAATTCTCATGTATTGGGTCTTTTTGTGGGAGTTTGTTCTCTTCTGCCCTGTGGGTATTGAGGCTCAAACTCTGGTGTTTGGACATCAGTGTAAGAGCCTTTACCAACTGAGCCATCTCACCCATCCCTTTTGTGATGCCTTGTTGCAAGTTAACTATACTCGAAGACCCATTTCTTCTTGTGATGGTTTGAATGAAAATGGCCTCCATAGGATCAATAGGGAGTGGCACTATTACAAGGTGTGGCCTTATTAGAGTACATGTGGCTTTGTTGGAGGAAGTGTGTCACTAGGAGTGGGCTTTGAGGTTTCAAATGTTCAAGCCAGGCCCAATGTCACTCTTCTGTTTGCTGCTCTGGATGTAGAACTCTCAACTACCTCTCCAGCACCATGTCTGCCTGCATCCCACCAGGCTTCTGACATACTTCCTGTCTTGGCGACAGTGGATAAACCTCTGACCTGTAATCCAGCCATAATTAAATGCTTTCCTTTATAAGAGTTGCAGTGGTCATAATATCTCTCATAGCAATAGAAAACTAAGACACTTCTTCAACCCGGATCTCACTATTAACACAGGTTGGGTTTCAACTCACACTAATTCTCTTACCTCCTACCTCCTAAGTGGTAGAAGTACTGCCTGGGCACAGTTGTGTCCTATTCATAGATGTGTTTCTAAATAAATTGCATGAGAGTAGAGATTCCCTCTGGTACTGGAAAGTATGTACAATTTTAATACTATTAAAACCTCTTCCTTCCCGGTAGTTCTGCCTGTTACATCTCAGAGTATTTGTCAGAGCAATGCAATTAGAACACTATCCAGAGTACCAACAGGCATTTTCTTTCTTGTCTTTTTTTTCCTTTGAGACAGGTTTTCTCTGTGGTTTTGGAGGCTATCCTAGAACTAGCTCTTGTAGACCAGGCTGGCCTTGAACTCAAAGAGATCCACCTGCCTCTGCCTCCCAAGTTCTTGAAACACAGCTTCTCCATCTTTTCAATAAAGATCTCCATGGCTCCCTGTTGTCTTTCCTACAGGAAAGTACTATTTCATAGAAAGAAGGCCTTTTACAAACTAGTGAAAATTTCCTATTTCAGCCCCATTCCTTACCTTTTCTACCCTGTAGGGTGAGACACCCTAACTTCCCAGTTACATTAGTGTATGAAGAATTCATAAGACATTGGGTGAGGAACTGAGTCTACACTGGAATAAAGCACAGCCTGTACACTCTACACAGTGCAGTTTACTGAAAGCCACACCAACTGGGATGTGGCTCAGTGACAGATGCTTGCCTGACATGAGGAAGGCCCTGGCTTCCATTCCTAGCATAGAGGGGAAAAAATAGAAAGAGACAGAGAGAAAAAGACAGAGACTGTTACATGGAAAACAAGACCCAGAAATGGATATTGAAGATCAAACCTCAAACTGATGGTCAGAAAAGCAAAGTAGCCAGCCACTAGCTCTCACCTCTAACTCAAGCTGACAGGGCTGATCCACGCACAAGCTCTTCACCAAGCCTCAAAACACTGCTTCTTCTCAGTGCAGATGGTGAATGACTACTGAAGACTCTGCTCCTATCTTTTATAATGCTTAGATTAAAGGCGTGTGGCCCTAGGTGCTGAGATCGTCTTTGTGTGAGCTGTTTCTCTTTAGGCTGGATCAATTTTGTATAGATCTGGGTGGCCTTAGACTCACAAAAATCTGTCTGTCTCTTAAAACTGAGTCCTAGGATTAAAGGTGTGTACTACCACCTACTAGATCTGTGGTGTGTATCCCATTGCATGACTTCTATAGCTTGTGGCTCTTTGCTTTCTGAATCCTCAGGCAAGCTTTAATAAATCATAAATAATATATCACCATAAGAGACAGACTGATGAACAGAAAAAAATCCAGATCTGTGGGTATAAGCATAAATATCCACAAGTTAATTTGACAGCATGATCATTTAGCAAAATAATGATTGGTATTTTGCCATAGGAGACCCCCAGCACTATAGTACAGGCATGAAATTCTCTCTGCAGGAATAGAGCTCAAATCCTACCACAAAATTTTAAGTTACTCCATAATAGCTATGCCACTACTGTACCAGGGGGCATACCTTGTTTGGTAAATTATTACTGCAGCAGGCAATACCCAGTGCTAGGTTAAGATCCTTGATGTCTTTCCTCCCCTAGAAGCCTGCATAGCACCCTGGCTAAGAGAAAGCTTCCATGTTGGTTTAACTTTGATTTCTCTGTGTCCTGCAGCCAAACCGTGTGGTGTCTTCAGCAATAGGGTCTTACCTTGCAATTACACTGGGTCACCAAGGGCAATGACACTTACCTCCGGCCTCCCTAACCAATAACTCATAAGGAAACATCCCATGCCCTGTAATGAGATTTTCATTTAATAATCCATGTCTTCTAGACACAACTATGTCCACCCATGCAGTGTAATTATGTTCAAACTTTTTGTTTGTTTGTTTTTCTAGACAGAGTTTCTCTGTGTAACCCTGCTTGTGCTAGAACTCACTCTGTAGACCAGGCTGGCCTCAAACTCCTCTGAGATCTGCCGGCCTCTGCCTCCCAAATGCTGGGATTAAAGGCGTGGGCCACCACCATCAGGCCAAACATACACACACACACCCTAGTAGTTTTGTGAACTCATGCATTTTTTTTTTCTTTTTCAAAACAGGCTTTCTTTGTATTGCTTTGGTGGTTGTCCTGGAACTCACTTTGTAGACCAGGCTGGCCGGCCTCGAATTCACAGAGATCCGCCTGCCTCTGCCTCCTGAGTGCTGGGATTAAAGGCATGTGCCACCAACACCTGGCTGAACTAATGCATTTTAAAAAATCCAACATATTCTAATGTATGACTGTCATTCGCTTTGACATTTCTGCCTAATTTGACTAAGTCAATTCTTTACTGTGTTTCTATCCTGGTCCTTTTTGTGGTAGGAGAAACTCTGCAGCTAATCTTACAGAAGCTTCTAAGATTTCCTCCTGGCCTCATAATAAACTCTTGAGTCACTGAACAGGACTGGCCTGTCTCTAACTTCCCAACTGGTGCTCAGTCTATAAGGAAGGCTTGTGAGCAGCCTCTCTTTGTCTCCAGACTTGAGTTACCTTTCACTCCTGGTTTCTTCCCAAGTTGTCTGAAATCCTGCTTTCATAACTCCTATGCCTAACCCCCTTTCCCACTCATTATTACTTTTTTTCAGTATTGTTCTCCTGTCCCCCAGAGCTCAATAGAGTCTCTCAAGATAGAGGAAGAAGTTCTTAGTAATATTTGTTTAATTGATAGATAATGAGTAGCACAAAAAAAAAAATAGAATTTATGTTTTGTTTTGAGGTAGGGCCTCATTCTGTAGCCCAACTTATCCTTGAATTAAGAGCAAAATCTAGACTGAACTAAAAATCTAGACTGAGATCTTCCTCCCTCAGTGTCGTAATTAAGAAATGGGCCACCATGTCATGATTAGAAATTAAAAGCCTTGTGCTGGGCCTGGTAGCCTGAACCTTTAATCCCAACACTCTGGAAGCAGAGACGAGTGGATCCCTGAGTTTCAGGCTAGCCTGGTCTACAGTGAAAGTTCCAGAACAGCCAGAGCTATACAGAGAAACCCTGTCTCAAGAAACAAAAACAAACAAAAAAGAAAAGAAAAATTAAAAGTCTTATGAAAGCTTACTAGTTGGGGGGGGGGAGAGGGAGAGAGCAAGAGAAAGGAAGGGAGGGAGGGAAAGAGAGAGGGAGGAAGAGAGAGAGAGAGAGAGAGAGGGAGGGAGGGAGAAAGAGAGAGTTTGGCCTGATGGTGGTGGCCCATGCCTTTAATCCCAGCACTTGGGAGGCAGAGGCTGGCAGATCTCAGAGGAATGTGAAGCCAGACAGGTCTACAGAATGAGTTCTAGCACAACCAGGGCTACACAGAGAAACTCCGTCTAGAAAAACAAACAGCTCTTCTTTACAATGAAGAAGAATTGTTTTTAAAAAATCAACTATGCTGCCACTCTCACAGATTTTACAATGAGCACGAATGCTGGAGTGAATGGAAGTTTATTGAGGCAGAACTTATATATGACATTTCAGTGCTTATTAATTTCAAAGGGAAAGACATTTTGCAGCTGATAAATGTGTGGGCTCCTTCTGAATCAAGTGCAGCAAGTCAGCAATAATGGCTTCCTGACTGACCTCAGTTGTTCCTCATGTGATTACTTCAGTCATGTGAGACTCATGCCCAAAACACACAAGCTAATGATTAGATATAATGAGCAAGCTGATGTGTTGAGTGTTGCTAAAGCTGCAGGTGACTGACACAAGGAGGTTCATAAATCTCTTCTCCCTGATTTTTTTGCATGTTTTGTTTACTCATGATAATCAAAATATGAGAATGATATGGAGGATTTTAATTTCTTATTGATATCCCATGAAGTTGTGATATTCAAAACACAGTCAAAGAAATGAAGGAGTGCATTTCCTAGGATTTCCCTCATTCCCTTGCTGAAGGAATGAAGGGACCAGGCAAGGCCTCTGAGTCTTGCATCCTAGGAAGCTGAAGAGGCACACAGTGGAGCTGAATGGACAAGCACAGAACCAGGAAGAACAGAGTCCCAGCAGGGACAGTAGGATGACCTGGGAAGGAACAGCAGCAACAGATGAAGGAACCTATGCTATGGATGAGGGCCTGCAGCAGGAACTTTGTACAGTCATAGAATCCTGGAAAGAGGCACCATATATAGGGAGAACCAAGCCCCCGCTCTTTGTGTCTGTGTGTGCTACGTCTGTGTCTATGTAAGTGCACTGTAGTGTATGAGCTTGTACAGGTACATACTCCCACGCATGCACATGGAGTGGCCATCAGGGTCCTGTTCTGTCACTCTTCATTTTATTTCTCTGAGACAGGGCCTCTTACCGAACCTGGAGCTAGCCTGGTAGTCAGCAAGCTCCAGAAACCCTCCTGACTCTGCCTCCCATAGCACCGCCAACACATCTGTGTCTGCAGGCACACTCAGCTTCTTATGTGGCTTCTGAGATTTCAAATTCATGTCCTCATGCTTGCTTTATCAAGCACTCTTACCCACTAAACTATCTTTCCAGTTCCTCTAGAGACATAAGAAACCCTGCTGTGTTGTATGCCTTGGAGTACTGAGGGGCTGATATATTTACAAAAACCCATGGGGGAAACCTAGACTGCTCTAGCAATGATTCAGATTGGGTTTGTGTCTTCTTTGAATGTAACACTATTTTGTCTTATATTGGCTGGGATTGAAGCTTTAATTTGTGGTGTTTCTTGTGGATTTCCCCAGGGAACATTTGACTAGCTGGGAAACAAGCACTGAAAAAATGAACCTGGAGGGGTTCAAACACTAATACCTTCATAGTACCAGTCTATACCCAGGCATGAAATGGTTACCAGGCCCAAGGAAAGACTCGTTTTCACTTTGCTTACCTGCCTGGTTGAGGCTCCCACGAAGAAAAAAAGTGAATTAGTAAGATACAAAAGATTTTGGAAGGATCCCTGGTTGGTCATTGGATACTTCAGACAAAGAACGGGACTTCATATACATATTAGTTACGTGTGTGTGTGTGTGTGTGTGTGTGTGTGTGTGAGTGAGTGTCTGAGATAAAATACAATAACGAAGAGCAGCTTATGGAAGAACAGATTTATTTTTGGTTTACTGTTTCCAAGGGAGAGTCATAATGGCAGGAAGACATGGCAGCAGACAGGTGGGGCAGGAAGTTAAGAAACCATATTTTCAAACAGAAACACCAAGCGCAGACAGCAAGTGGAGTGAGGCTATAAACTCTCAATGTCTGCTCCAATGAAGCACTTCCTCCAGAAAGGCTACACCCACTAATGGTTTCATAACCTCCCAGACAAATCACCAGGAGATCAAGTATTAAACTACATGAACCTGTGGAGGACATTTTTTCCTTAGAGATCTGACAATGTGGTCAGTTTTTAAGCCAACAACCACAGACACTGACTTTCTTGAAAATCGAGAATTCTATAGGAAAAGGACAAATGCCCAGAGCTTACTGTCTGTCCCCATGGTACTGAACTCCACTTGGCAAATGCTGGTTCTTCTGTCTGTTTTCTTCCCACTGTCCCCAGAAGCTCACTTTCCACCGAACCTTCCCAACACCCACTGCCCTTCCACCAAACTAGAACTTGTCCCAGAGCCTCTATGGAAGCAGTAAATAGTGCCAGATCCCTCCCAACCATCACCTTGGGTGAGAAATAGAGTCACCTCTAAGGCATATGGTGTCCCAGTAAACTCTAAGAGTTGCTTCAGAAAATGAACACACATACTCACTCACAGACTGGATGACTCTTTTTACTGGATAAAAATGATTCCTAGGAGGTCTGTGAAGGGAAAGCCAAACTATAGCAGGCACCATTATTTTTAGGTTTTCTGTTTTGGTTTCTCCGGTGTGTGTGAAGGTAAACATGGGCATGGAGCTCAGACTCCAACCGTTGGTGTCATAACTAGCTCATCTGCCATCCTCTCACCGGCTTTTGCAGATTCTTAGTGAGTGATTTCTATTTTTAACATTGTTCAATAATGAAACCAGTTGACCTGGAACTTTAATCATCTTCTCTTTTCTGAATTCCATGGAGATACCTATTTTTGTTTCTTTGTTTTGTTCACATTACAACCTTAGATAACATAATATAGTTGAGTGAATAATCTTCCATATATCACTTACATTACACTGTATCTTCCTCTAAGTATATTTTAGTCACTTTGACTAGACTCAAAGACGGTTTCCTAGATCCCCTTTGTGAAACCTTTGAAGCCCATCAGTCACATGCTGCCTGCCAGTCGATAACAGGAATCCCTGAGAGAGAGTGGGAATCAGAGCCACCTTCAATTTCTTTCTTCAATTTTTTTGTACTTTTTTATACTTGTTTGTGTGTATGTTTGTTCTTGTGTGTTTTCATGTACATGTGTGTACATACCCAGGTGTACTACAGTGTGCAAGTGGAGGTCAGAGGACTATTTGCAGGGATAGGTCTCTCCTTTTACCAAATGAATTCCAGGGATCAAATTCAGGTTGTCAGGTCTGGGAACAAGTGCTTCTACCCACTGAAGTCTCTCAGAAGCCTTCAATTGCAAAGGACCTTCAATTGCGAAGGACCACACTTTCTGATCTCTTCACCTGTCTTCATGTGCTGTACTTTTACCACTCACAATTTCCATGCACTGGTTACATGAGCAAATAGTAACAGGCATGAAGAGAAATGTCAGATTTTTCTTTTGAGAGGTTCATTCCTAGATGAACCTCGAGCTCCCTATTAGCAGAGGATGACTTTGAGCTTCTGATCCTGCCTTCCGAGCGCTGGGATTACAGGTACGTGCCACCAGGCCCAGTTTACATAGAATTGGAACTCAAACCCAATGCTTCAAGCATGCTAGGCAAAGCATTCTACCAACTGAGCTACATCCCTGTCCTGATTCATATTCATAATTATGTCAGATATCTAAATCTATTGTTTTGTTTAGAAGTATTCCTATCTTAACAACTGCTTGGGGTCTTAATTTTAAAGTACATAAATGCTCAAGTTTCAGTGTAGTCAGATGCTTACAAAATTGTCAATTATTTGACATATGGCAGAATTCTGGTAAGTACAGTTTTCTTGTTTTTAAAAAATGACTGTTGAATACTTAGCCATAAATGGGTCATGTGTCACCCCCTCCAAGGCTCAAGGAACAGAGGCAAAGAGGATATGACGGTAGGACCGGGGGAAGAGTGATAGGAACCCTGCCTTCTGGGCCTGACATGGCTGTTTCACCTCAAACTCACAGCAGCTGTGATTTCCTACAAAAGACTGGGCTTGCCAGCATTCCATCATAGAGGAGAGGAGAGTATGAGAGGCCCCACTCCTCTCCGGATCTATAGGCAGTTAATGGTTGCTGGAGCGGGGAGTATTGTCTCCAGTGAGGGAGCCACAGGTAAGATGCCATAGGCTTTTAAATAATCCCTAACTGTACTCCTGTAAGCAACTCTAACAGAATTAATGGGTGGTTAAAAAAAAATAAAAGACATGGAAGTAGAAGGGGAAGCTGTTGAGAACAATCAGGAAGGAGAGGGAGACAAGGTAAACATGCTCAAAACAACACTGTTCACATGTATCAAAATGCCATAATGCAATCATTATTGTGCATAACTAACACATAATTAATAAAAACATGATCATACATATATACACATATCACATTACAGTCCACTACACACACAATAATGACACAAACTGAAATAAAAGTTTCATGTAATATTAGCACCTGGTGCCCTCCATCACACATGTACTCAACAACACTCAACTGCACACTTACAGTGGTCACACTGGCAAATCTTATGCTGCTGTAAATATTTAACTAATTTCCATCTTAACAAGCCTTATGAAATATTTACTTATGCTTTGCACCATTTTGGTTGTTGTTTTTTTTTTCCCCCCTTCTAGTTGCACATGTTTAAGTTGCTCTGTGCTTTGCTAATGTTGAAGCTGCTGCGGCTGGTGAAATGCTGACCTGACTGATGAGGCCACTGAAACTCGGTCTCCTCATTTCCACACAGTTCACTGGACTCCGCTTTCCCTCCAAAGAGTTCTGACCTGCAATAATTAAAATGCGGGAGCAAAACCAAGCTGATAATTCCCTCTATGAGCACAATCCACTGCTTTTGAAGGTCAGCTTTGAAACTACTTAGAAATGAGGGCTTAATTGTCTGTTAGTAAATTATATTTCCTTCATTAACTTGAAATTTGTATCTGATTACCTTAATTAATATTTCTATCTTTAATGGTAAGAACTGCAAACACAAGCGCTTTTAGGGACCAGACAGTGAATGTCAGTGTAGGAAGGAACTGACTAGAGTGAGGTAATAGTGAGTGGTGAAGCCATAGCTAACAAAGGAATGTGTGCCCAAGGAGGAGGTGCTAACATTCACTTTAACAAATACTGATGCTGACATGGTAATCCCAGCAAGCTCTTAGGAGGTGGAACCATGTGACACAGGACTTAAAGGCCTACTGGGGCTACACAGTAAGAGTCTGTCTCTAGGGACAAAACAAAACAAACAAAAGCACAGTGTAAATGCACAAACTTCCATGTTGACGAAGGGAGTTAAGTGATCATGGACCCAGAGTTCAAGATCTTGGTTAAAGATAGTTTGTTCAGAGGCCCAGAAAGAAAAAGAAATGGTAGCATCAAGGGACAAGCATGGGCTCATAGGAGACTTTTAGGATTCGAAAGACATTAATACAAAGAGTATGGAGAATGTTACAACAGAAAGCAAAATGACAATGAATGTGCCTTTTCACTTTGATTGTCCCACTTAATACTGTTGAAGAAGTTATTTGCAGTTTCTAACATCACAGAATTTTACCAGCAATCCAAAGTGCTTCTTTATAATAGCATTAGTAATTAGGAATACTGTGGACCAAGCACCTGAAAATAACAAGTATTTCATGTATAACATCTCCTGTACTCAAAATGACACTGGGATTAATTCACCACCATATTATAAATAAGGAAAGTGAAACTCAAACACCAAAACAATCTATTTGAGATTCCCATATAGGGAAACGGAAAGTTAAAAGGGAATGCCAGAGTCTGAGCACTTTCCACTGCCCCCTTCCTGTGTCCTCTGTGCTGTGCCTGCAGAATGGAAGCCTCACTACAATGCAGCATTTTCACATTTCCTTCAGTGGAAACTTCTTTTCTTCTTCCTTCCTTCCTTCCTTCCTTCCTTCCTTCCTTCCTTTCTTTTTATTTTGCTATATACTTCCACAGCAAAGTGGAAGACAAATAGCTTTCGGTTTGTTTAGAAATTTGTATAGAATTCCTATAAAGTAGCAATCAGACTTATTATATTGCTCTCTGGTAGTTTGGTCATATTGTGCTATCTCAGCCCAAAGAAGAATAGCTTTTTCTTCCACTGAAGAGAGAATGCATCTTGCGGGTTCAGCTTTGGTTACACAACTTGTGCTAAATGAAGATGAGAGTCGTTTGAAATCTAATGAAAATCAAAATTCTTTCAGTCATGAGAGCTTGAATCTCTTACCACATCTTAGTGACTTCGGTTAAATCCAAGCAAAGGTCCTTCCCTCTCTTATTGCACCCGATTCATCCCCAACCAGGATTATTTAGTGCCTATAATTCAGTGCCCTCTTTCTTATCTGAACACTGTATTGTTAAGGAATTCACAGCAGGGGCTGGAGAGATGGCTCAGCAGTTAAGAGCACTTGCTGCCCCTAAAGAGGCCCCCACATGGCTTCTCACACCACTCTGCATGTCCATCTTCAGGGGACCTGACATTCTCCTTCCAGTCTCCTCAGGCAGCAAGGCACACATTTGATATATACACACATATGCCTCTGCAACGCCTCTTTATTCATTTTAGTGGCACTGGAAATTATGGTGTGTCATGCAGTATTTCCTTTTGTCCACTCAACTTTACTTGTAAATGTCTCTGACTTCTGGTACACCATCTACACTGGACTGTCACTGAAACTCCTCCCAGATATCCTGTTGTTGCCCCAGTCATGGAGATCCCACAGTCATGGTTCCTTAGGACCAGTCCCCTCACACCTTCCTACAGGTCATGGATCTGGCAGTTGCTGGGGTGGGCCACCTCAAAACCCTGGATGTGGGTCTGGGTGATAGCTGATTTGGTGAGTGTGGGCCACTGGGGCCAACTCCCTCAGGTGAAGGGTGGAGCCAGCTCTAACACACCTGCCCCATGGGGGGCAGCTCTGTGTTGAAGAGTGGGGACATCTCTCCTGAGTATGGGACCAGCTATCTCATGAGGGGCAGGACCAGATCTTCTTCAGTGGTCATCAAGGGGCAGGGCCAGCAAAGGGTGGTGCTGGTTCAGCATGGCCCTCAGATTTCAACACACATGGCTCCTGTGGTCTCCTGTGGTAACATGGACCACAGAGATCAACACAGACCCCAACATGGACCCAGCTATGATCCTCAGCAGCTGCTCAGGCCTGAATGGCACTGGTTGGTAGTTCAGGACATTCAGATACTCATTGCCCCACTAGTGGCATGGCCCTCAGACACCAGCATGGCTACAGGTGTCCAGACCTTGGGTATCTATGTGGCCTTTGGTGGCAACAGGAGCCACAGAATCAGCACAAACTCTGACTGTGGTAGGACCATGTTCTCAGACATGGTCATCAGCAGTGGGCCCAGATATCAGCTTGGCCCCAGGTGGCAGCACAGGCCACATGGCCCTCAAACACCAGCATGGTCTCAGGTGGTGAGCCACACCCCAGGCATCAGAATGGCCTGTGGTGCTAAGAGGAACAACTGACATCAACACAGATCCTGGCTGCAGTGGGGCCATTGACTCAGACATGGCCCTCAGTCCAGGCCAGATGTCACGGGGAGCCACCAGTGGCAAGGAAGATACCCACATCAGCCTGTTCCTCCCCGGCTTCCCATCTTCAGTTCCGTCCCTCTCTGCAGCACATGAAACACTGTTTCTCCCCCATTTCTCCACCACATATTTGCTCATCATAATGGCACTTAACTGCCTGGTGCTGCAAAGGACTTGAGAATATCTTTAGCCAGTCAGGGCCATGAGGAGCCAGGCAGTCCTGGGATGTCTCCCACCTGCCTATGCCCAAATGTATTGATTCTTAATCACCACTGCATCACACACAGCATGCTGAGATAAAGGAACAAAAATTAAAAAGAAACAACTTTAATTTTTTTCTTCTTTTGCGTGTACATACTTGTAGAAGTCAGAGTTGATGCTTGTCTCCAGCTTATTTTGAGACAGGGTTTCTCATTGAATCTGGAGTTCACTGATTCAGCTGGAATAGCTGGCCAGCAAGCCTCAGTGATATTTGTTTCTGCCTTTCAAATGCTGGGATTGTAAAGGGATTTTACAGTGCCCCTGCCCAGCATTGGGTGTGGAAAATTCAGTCTCAGGTCCTTGGGCTTGTGTGACAAGCACTTTACCAACTGAGCCAACTTCCAAGCCTCTATATTCCTCCTTTTGTTTGCATTTTCTTAATCACAAAGACTTAATCACAGAGAAGGGAATGACTGTTACTTTTAGAAGTAAATACACAATTACCCAAAAGGACAGGGAGGTGTGAAAGTCCCGTGTCTCCAAAGAGACAAAACTGATATGTTTGTAAACACACCAGATGAGGATTTATTAGGGGATTTATCATAGCAGCTAAGAAGTTCCGTAACAGGCACAACAGGTCAAGCTGGATGCTCTAGGATGCATGTTTGAGACCCAAACCCTAAGAATCTGGGGAGGAGACTGCAAGTGAGAGTCGTGGAGTCCAAAGGTCAGGGTGTCTACACTTTGGATGCACTTACTATGCCAGATCAGTTTGCTTTGTGTATCTGTTCTGTTTGGCTCTCTGGCTGGCTGGCTGGTACCTATTCACACTGAGGACAGGTTTTCCCTACCTACACAGTCTCCTGTTTATCTCCTCTTAAAATACTCTATAGACGCATGTAAAATAGTGCTGAGCCAGTTTTCTAGATGGTACTCCATCCAGCCAAGTGCAAAAAACTGGTCATCACAGAAGAAGAATAAATTACTTTGCTGCTTTTTCAGGGCAATCAGTGTGGTGGTTGCTACAGTTAGCTAAACCATCATAGGGAGAGTATCCTTTCTTTGAAGTCTCTCCTCTAATCTACTGTGGTGACATTATTTATTATGTGTTTGCAATTGCATGTTGAGTGTGCTTGCCATGGCGTGTGTGTGTGTGTGTGTGTGTGTGTGTGTGTGTGTGTGTGTGTGTGTGTGTCTGTGTGTATGCATGTGGGTAAAACTTTGTGGAGTCAGTTCTATCCTGAGTTCTGGGAATAAAACTCAGGTTGTCAGGCAGAAAGTGCCTTATCCACTAAGCCATCTCACTGTCCCCTATTGCTACCTTTTGTCTACTTATTTAAATGTCTTATATCTTAGTTTCTCATTTGTTGAACAAAATTAGAAACTGTATTATGGCTAAGCAAGCTAATATAGCTAGTTGTCCTTTTTTTTTTTTTTAAACTTCAAAAACAGTTTTTTTTTGTTTGTTTGTTTGTTTTTGTTTTTGTTTTTGTTTTTGTTTTTTTTCTTTAAGGAAAAAAGCATTGAACAATGAGGAGTTAGGTTCAAGGTGACTGGAAAAAAGAAAGCCCCAGTGCTGATTCTGAACCTTTTTTATTTGCCACCGCCAGAGCAAACCTAGCACAGACTGAAAAGGAAACAAGAACCAGCACCCCAGCATCAACCCCAGCAGGTCCTGCCAAGTTTTCGCAACAAACAAATGAGAACAAGCCTTGTTTTCTCTCTCAGGCATAGAGAAATCGAGGCTGTACTGTTTGAGTCATGCAAACAGCCAAATGAAGCACTTCCCAGGTAGCAGGAGGGGTGAGTGGGCCACACACTCTAAGGAAGGCACGGGACACAGCACCAGTTAGCACTGGCAGGTATGGTTCTAGGAATAAGGGAAGGCCTAACATAACCTGGAAGAGAACAATGTGTTCTCTGGCCCCAAAAAGCAGAGGTGAAGAAATACTGGAGTTTCTTACGTGTGCTAAGTGGGGCCTTCTTTATTAAGAAGAGTTTTCTAAATTATGAAGTTAATTGTGCTTTAAAAAACTTAAGAAAGCAAACAAAACTTGCATTGAAGGTGCTGTAGTGAGACAACTGGCAATGTGATCAATGGCTTGGAACCTCACAAAAGATACCAAAAGTGGGACCTTTCTGTGCCTGAGAGGAGCATGCTCCTGGGACATGCTTCATGCAGTCCTTACCCCAAACTCCAAATACAAGGGTACACTGCTTTGGGTTTAAAAAAAAAAAAAAGATATTGATTCTGAGATGGTTAGAATTTATATGCATTTGTAACAAACAATGTAGAAAGATCCTCTGTACCTTTTAATCATGAAGTTAACAGTTTTCACCACTGGAGTTCAATGTTGTAACCAGGCTAAGGCAGAAAATATCTCACAGTTCCCCCTACTGCCTTAGAGTCACCCACCTCCAATGTTCTATAAGTGGATGCTTACATAAACTTAGGCATAAGTGTCATTCATCCAGTACAATATTCTGGAGATTATTAATTCATACCATGGCATGAATAAGTAGGATTTTTTTCCCTTTTCACTGCAAATAGTGTTATGTAATATGGACTTAGTACTGTTTGATTAATCAGCCACTTGTTGAAGTACAACTGGGTGGTTCCAGAGTGTGGCTATGACAAATAAAACTGCTATCAATCTTTCTGTATAGGTTTTGGTGTGAACATAAGCCATCATTTCTCTGGGATAAATGCCAAGGTATGAATTAATTATGCTCAAACTGTTTTCCATAGTGACTATATCATTTTATGTTCCTACCAGTAATGTATGTGTGGACTATCTAGTTTCTTTCCATCCTCATTCAACATTTGGTTGTTTTAGCTGTTCCCTTATTTTCTCAGTGCTAGAAATCAAACCTAGGACCTGGAACATGTTAGGCACATATACAGCTAAGTTGCATCCTGGGTTCTACTGTAGAAATCCTGATAAACAGTGATGTAGTGAATTGTGGTTTTAATTTTCATCCCCTGGTAGACTCCCTGTATTGAGTATCAGTATGTTGAGCATCTTCTCATGCATTTACTTGTCAATGGATATCATCATCAGTGAAATGTTTCTGCATTATTTTTTACCTATTTCTGAAGATATTGAATTTTGTGAATTCTTCATATATTTTTTCTATTAGCTGGTGGGATACATGGTTTGTGAGTATTTTCTTTTAGTTTGGAGCATGTATTTTCATTAACAGTTCCATAAAATATTTATTTATTGAGACGAGGCAGCACTAACTGGCATGGAATTTGCTCTGTAGACCAGGCTGTCCTTGAACTCACAGTAATACATCTGCCTCTACTTCCTGGGTGTGAGAATTAAAGGTGTTCATCACCATGTCTAGCTGAATGTTTTTGTTTTTGATGAAGTAAGCTTACCAATTTTCCTTCTGATGCACTGCAGGGCTGTGTGAAGTCTGGATTCGTTGCTTTGACCCAGATCTTAAGATGGTTTTCTGTGTGGTTTTGCTAACAGGCTCATACTTTTGCATTTTATATTTGAGTCTGCAATCCATCTTGATATGAGTTGACTGTTTAGCTTTCTTTCAAAAAATTGTTGCAGCTATTTAGCTTGTTTTTAAATATAGATTTTAGAAGACTTTTCTTTGTATCTATAAGAGACATTTTTAAAAGAATTAAGCAAAACTGTTATATTTGACTATATTGGCATTTTCCTATGGTAAGTGTTTCAATCCATGTATATTTCATGCATCTTTGTTTGTTTATATTTGCTTTGATTCTTTTGCCATACACAGATCCTGTACATGTTTGGAGAGAGGTATACCTACATTATGTTTTCAGGTGATTACAAATACTGTATCTTTAATTTTGGTTTATTTGTCATTAATACTATTGGTTTTCCTGTGGTTACCATTTATTTTGTTATAAACTCACTTACTAGTTATAG
The DNA here is from genome assembly GCF_943737965.1 of Phodopus roborovskii. Lineage (NCBI taxonomy): Eukaryota > Metazoa > Chordata > Mammalia > Rodentia > Cricetidae > Phodopus > Phodopus roborovskii. Next base: position 6,675,266 of record NW_026126485.1, read on the forward strand.
GAATTTGAGGGTGACTCCTTGGGATTTTTCAGTGTAGGCAATCATGTAATCTGAAAATAGAAATCAATCACAATTTATCCATCTCTATCTCTTTTTCTCCCAGTCTCCCCCTCTTTTCCTTCTTGGATGATTGTATTTCTTTCTCTTTTTTTACTGCAATGGGTAGGAGTCCCAACACTATATTGGATAAGCATAATTCTAGCAGTCCTGATATCCTGATCTTGGAGGAAAAGCATTATAAAATGAAGCACTTTGCTAGGTGTAGGTGTCTAGGATGTTTCCATTTGTTTTGTTTGTTTGTTTGTTTGCTTGTTTGTTTGTTTTGAAAGGTTTTTGGGGGGTTGTTTTGGGGTTTTTTGTTTTTGTTTTTTTTGGTTTTTTTTTTGAGATAGGGTTTCTCTATGTAGCTTTGGATCCTGTTCTGGAACTCACCCTGTAGACTAGCCTGGCCTTGAACTCACAGAGATCCTCCTACCTCTGCCTCCCAAGTGCTGGGATTAAAGGCATGTCCATCAATGCCGAGCTTTGACACAAATTCTGCACCAAAATTCATCAGCAACATTGATCTATAGGTCTTTGTCACGTTTTGCACTGTCACTGTCTGGCTTTGATATTAGGGTAACATTGACTTCATGAACTACCCCCTTATACTTTCAAGAAAACATTAGAATCAGGATCTATCATTTAAATGCTTGGTAGAATGCTGGAGTGAAACCTCTGGGCCTAAAGAGTTTTCTGTCAGGATTTAACTCTTTCTATTATGAATTAATTTTTAATAACTTGCATTTCTTTTATTTCATGTGCCACAATCCTTTTTTCAATTAAAAAAAAAGTGACATAAAGGAGCAACTCACATAAAGACAGTTCATGCTTCCTTATCCCAGCTGGCACCCTTAGGGCAGCTGGGTGCAGCTCTGAGCATCTGTCTTGCTGGATTATGAATGGCTCCCAGCACAGGTGTGTTGACTCAGCTTTAGGACTAGGCTTCAGTCTCACCTTCCCACTGAACTCAGCCTTGCCCAGAACCTGGTCTGGTTGGTTGCCAGTCTCTCCCCAACCCCTGGTCCTGCTCCTTACTTGTTCCTGGAACTTCAGGGTTGCCTCCTGTACTTCTGAGAGCCTTCCACTGTTTGCTTTTGCTGCCACAACCCATTCTTGTTGTTCTCTTCCAGGAAGTAAATTTCTGTTTAATCCAAGTCTGAACACTATAACAGACTGTGGAGCACCCTGAAGAGATAACTCTATCACTCAGGTCAGCAACTTCTTTGGGGGAGCCTGGCTTCCTCTTCATGTCTCACAGCCAAGGCTCTGTGGCTTCAGGTATATAAACCAAGCCAGCATGGATTTCAAACTATATATTTGACCAAGTGGCTGTGAACATCAGTAATACAGCTTTTAGTCTCTTTGAATATCAGTTATCTAAAGATATCCTCATTTCTTTACTACACTCACATATTGAGGTTTAATAAGGATCAGGAGAAACAAATAGGCCGAATAGATGTTTACTCAGGGAGAAATAACTTACAACATAGATAACACCAGCAGGTTCCTGGTCCCAAGGATGCCTCAGGATGCTCCCCTGTCCCTGTGCTGCAAGCAAGAGAGCTCCCAGGGGGTCCCCTCCTCAGACTTAGTCCCCACCCCCAATGAGAGTGGTCAGTGCCACAGGTGTGGACAAAGTGAATATCTCGCTACAATTCCCCTTTTAGTCTAAAGGAAAGATTTAGGTTTGATACAAAACTAAATACAAAACAGTGAATAACAAGTGTGCTCTATACAAGCTGATCCTACATTCCAAACAGCTGGACAAAACAGCCCTACAGACTACAGCTAGGATATCTGAATCTTCTTCGAATCCCCCAAGACAGCGCCCCTTACCAGCAGGAAGTAGTTTGGAAAGAACGACGCCCAAATTCCCAAATATTGTGTATAAATGTTTGTTTTCATTTAATTGGACTTTGTTATATAAAATTAAATAAAAAATATATATAAAAAAACAAGTGTGCTCTAAGAAAAGGAAAATCGAGAACATACAAATTTAAGACCTACACGCATATATCTAAATGGCATAGACAATTTCTTACATGTTTTCTCTCTTGTCTTGTTTTGTCTTATTTTGTTGAGGCAAGGTTTCCTGTAGTGCAGGATAGTCTTAACTCAATGTGTAGCCCAAGATAACCTTCAGCTTCCCATCCTCCTACCTCCACCTAATGAGTACTGAGGTTACAGGTGTGTGTCACCATGCCCAGGTTTATGCATTGCTGGGGACTGAACCCTGGGCCTCCTGCATATTAGACAACAGTTTTACCAATTAAAGTATATCCCAGCCCATTTACATGTTTAAAAGTACCACCCATAGAGGTTTTAATCACAGAAAGTATATCAGATGCATTTCCTAGTATGAGTAAAGAAACGAAAACAAATACTTGTTCTAGAGAAAAAGAACAGGCCTAAGGATGAAGGTAGAGGCTCGGAAAGCAGAACACCAGTTCTCCTTCCTGTATAGGTGGCATTCACACACAGATGTATTTAGTTATAGATGTATATGGATACGTGGAGATGTGGCCAACAAGAGTGTCACTGGTCTTGGTGGTTCAAGAGTTCCTTGGTCTTATCAAGAAAGAGTTAAAGAACTGACAAAGAAGAAAACTTATGAAGAAATAGGCTTACTGAAGCCAAAGGTAAAGCTTGTTCAAAAAGACCAGCTGAGCTGCTGAGTGACCCAAACTCTTGGGGTCTTGTGGGGTAAAGCCAAGTATTAATGCTAACTCTAAGCCTCTAAGCACAAAACTGGGAGTCTGAAAAAATAAAAAAGAGGTTGGAGGAGTGGTTTGAGCAGATATGCATCTTTCAGAACTAGAATGGTGATTTGGAAGGAGGTGCATATTTACAATGCCAACTACAGAGAAAGCTTCCTAAATCCTCTGCCTGATCATTCAGATTCATGCTGTGCACAGCCAACTTCCCCTCAGAGTGCAGTGAGCCCAGTAGTGTGATGTCCTGCAGTGTGGACCCAGGTGAGGCCATGGCCATCAAGATAAGTGTTTAACTTACTGTTCCTGTCTGCTTTCCTACTCAAATCAAAAGCGTTGGGGCTCTTCTGGGAAGACTGATGATTACACTAGGCAGGAGGGCTGGTTCCATGCCTATAAGCATTTGCTTGCTTCGTGGTTCCTGCTGCTTTGGGAGGTTGCCACCCCTGAGGTGCTGCTGTTCCCTCCAAATACAGTGCCATTGTTTGTGAGACCAGAGAATAGACATATTAGCACAAATGGCATCATGGTTGGGAAAAAAATAAAGTTTTATATTTTTATATGACATAAATGTACTTTGTCTTAAACATCTCAACAAATGATGAGATCATATACTTTTCCAAAATTGGAGCAAAGTAATGGGCACTTTCTCAAGAGAAATGCCCAACATAATGAATGATCCCCAAGCCACATTTACAGAATCAGGCCATACAGCTTGGACTTTATCTTTTCTTAACCTACACTTCAAAATGGTATGACAAACTAGAAATAGACATTTTTTCAATGATGACTGAGTAATGTGATCCACTATCAAGTGGTATTTACATAACATTGAAAACTCCAGAGAAAGAGATGACAGTGAGCTTGGGAGACTGAAACAAGAGAATTCAGAGCTCAAAGCCAAAAATAATAAATAAATAAAGTACGAAAATCCCAGGAATGTTTTTCATGGTGCATGTTTTTAGTTATTTGTCATATTTTTCTTTTGGTTCAAGAAAAGCAACTCTGTCCTGGCTTGTGGTCCATGTTGCTTTATCATATTAAAGTGGTTCTATGAGGGCCTCAGAGTTGCATGCACAGTGCAGACTACCCTGTCTGATCTGTCCATCTCCTCTACATCTTCACTTGCTCCACATACCACAGGGAATTTCCTCTTGTCAAAGAGCTTCAGGCACCGTTGCCTCTGCCTGAGACACACCTTCTGTCTGGCTTTACTCAATGCTTGTCACTGCATGATGATCTTGCAGATAAACAATGGCTAAAGTAAAGTTATGGGGCAAAGGTAGAGAAGGTGAGGGTTGCTGGTTAGGGAAGGAAATCTCTGTGATAAAAACATTTATGCCTAGACATGCAATCTAGAGAGAAAATCTCTAGGCAGAGGGTACAGCATTTTAAAAGTCCTGAGCCAGAAAGACCCTCTAGTTAGTGAGAGAAGGCTAGACCAGGTGAAGGTATGAGGGAAGGAATAGGTTAGACAGTGAGCAAATGCCTGGTCATGTAAGGCCTAACATTTCATAGTAAAGTGTTTGGAGCTCAGTCTACATCTATTCTGTACTCACTAATTAATCAACTGAGAGAACCAAATGATATGATTAGGACTTAAGAGTATCCTAACCTGGTTGAAATAAAGCAGTTGTTTTCAAAACCCAAATGGGTTTTTTTTTTTTTTTGTTGTTGTTTTTACTACAGTGGATATTTGGTGATATCTGGAGATGTCTGAAGTATTGTGGGCAGAGTAGAGGCCAGGAATATCCTACTAAGCACAGGATATTCTCTCTCAGTTTCATTCCTACCGCAAGTATCAATAGAAGTGCTGCTGAGAAATCTGTTGGTCAGGAAGGAAGCTGCCTGGGCTGCAGAGAGCTGCTGCAGTATCCATGTAGATGGGATATGTTGTGGCTGCAGGCAGCTCCAGACAGCTCCAGAATGTATCACAAAGTGGAAAGCAGGATGTGGCTGCTGGGAATGGAGACAGAACTCAAGCCCCAGATTTCTGAGCAACCATGTCTGTAGGTACTTTACTCATCCACATGTAGATACTTTGGAGAGATATGTGCTGTAGGTGGGGAGGTGAGAGGTAGCTACTTTTATTTTGGGGGTCTGGTTTGAGATAATCACAAGACGTTCAAGCGCAGAGTGATGCTTGAAGGATATATCAGAACTGAACATAGAAACATTGGAGTCTTCAACTCGTGAATGGTTTTTGTAACCATCAAAACTGATGGGTCTGTGTCTTAGTCAGGGTGACTACTGCTGTGATGAAACTCCGTGACCAAAGCAATGTAGGAATGAAAGGGTTTATTTGGTTTACAAGTCACAGTCAACTGAGGGAAGCCAAGGCAAGATCTCAAGTTGAGCAGGAACCTGAAGGCAGGAGCTGATGTTGATGGAGGAGTGCTGCTTACCTGTTTTCTCATCATGCCTTGCTCTGCCTGCTTACTTACAGAAGCCAGGACCATCAGCCTAGGGACGGCACAACTCACAATGGGCTGGGCCTTCCCCCATCAATCACTAATTAAGAAAATAATCTACTTTGAATCTTCATTAGTCTCTGTCTCTTTCTCTCCTTCTCCCACCCCTCTCTATGTGTAAGGCATAGTATTTGAGTATCATTCCTCAGTTTCCTTCCATCTTTTTATTTTGAGACAGGGTTTTTTACTGACCTGGAATTTGGCAGGTAAGCACGACTGACTTGCCAGGGAGCTCCAGAAACCTGCCTGCCTCTGCTTTCCCAATGCTAGGAACGTAGGTCCTAGGGATACAGGCCCTTCAGCTTGCAAAACAACACATTAATGACCAAACCATCTTCCCACCCCTAACTGTTCTTTTCTGGATATCTAATATAGTGAGGACAAACTCTTTGAACCGAATCATCAAAATGGATGGAAATGATATATCAGAGCATAGTTGTTATTGATGCTAAAATATACTGCTTCTTTAGCACTGCACTGTGGTCTTCTCCAGCAGGTATGCAACACAGGAAATGTGTGGTCCAGGGTCTTCAGTGGCCTGCTGGATTCTTTGTTTGTTTTTGTTTTGTTTTGATGTTGAGACAAGGTTTCTCTTTTATAGCTTTGTAGACCAGGTTGGCCTTAAACTCACAGAGATCTGCCTGCCTCTGCCTCCAAAGTGCTGGGATTAAAGGCGTGTGCTACTACTGCCTAGTGGCCTGCTGGATTCTTGACCCATAGAAATTGGGTCAGGTTGGGTGGAAGGGACCATTGAAGAAATCAATGTATCTGAACAATATCCTCACCTGACATTGACCCTGGACATAGTCATCACAGGGTTCTTCTGTTCCTGAGGTTCTTTGTGCCTGATGAGTATGACACATAGCAGAAGTTTGGTTTATGGCTAATATTTGCCAATAGTTCATATATTTTGTTAACTCACGGAATATTAGTTCTGAATAACTGTATACATAAATATCTGACATGGATCTCTACTTAGCTAAAGTTCCGTTAGCCTTCTGAACTTAACGTCCATCCACTAACTTGTCTGTGAAGGCCATCTTGAACAAAGTGTGCTGTTGAGTCAGTTTAGCAACAGCCCAGCATTCTGGACATCTGTATATCTATGACAATGTGATCAGAGTCATCCACTTCCACCATCCCCAGGTGATAGCTACTCCCTCTGACCTGTTAGAATCCCCTTCAGCAAGATCCTATCAGGCCAGTTAGCCAGAACCCCGCTGACCCTGATCCTAGTACTTTTCACCCACTGACCCCCCCCCCCTTCCTGGCCATGTATCTCCACTGCCCAGCTGTATTCAGAACTGAGCTCTATGTCTCTCCCCACAAGAATCTGTTTGCAGCTGGTATATATTTTTTTTCTTTAACACATCCTACTTGAACGTGCAGTTTTACCTTGTCAACTTTTGTATCCAACTTTGAATTATTCACATTTATTTTGGTAGTTTTTATTTGAGACATGGTTTTTCTGTGTAGCTATGGAGCCTGTCCTGGAACTCAATCTTGAAGACCAGGCTAGCCTTGAACTCACAGAGATCTACCTGCCTCTGCTTCCTGAGTGCTGGATTAAAGGCGTGTGCCACCACTACCCAGCTCATTCACACTCCTTTTATTATGACAAATTCCACTGGAAGATAAACAAGGGATTCTACTATAACATGAAGTATCTTCTAGAAGACAGAATGCTGAACAGAGCAATGTACATTATCAGCAAGAACAGTGAAAGCAGAGCTCTGTCAACTCTGAAAAGGCCAAAGAGGCCACTCAGTGTGAAGTGGAAACAGCTCTCTAACCAGAACATAGCAAACTACTCGATTTAGAACTGTAGGGTTTCTACCAACAATAACAAAAAAGTCTCACTGGATTTAGTTGGAAATCAGCACTGCCAAGGTGGTCCTAGTGTTGTGTTCAGAGAGAAAGCCAGCCCCTCGTTCTTTTTATGGAAATTCGTAGGCAGGCCCCAGATCATGACTAAATGAAAGAGTAACACCTGGGCCCCCTTGAATTTTGCTGTTGTGGCAAAAAAAAAAAAAAAAAAAAAATATATATATATATATATATATATATATATATATATGGTACATCAAGAAAATCTACAGAGAGATAGTTGCTGAGTGCCTTTTTCTTCTCCCACACTCTTCCCCAATATATGCTGCTTTAAGTTTCCCCCTTACCGAGGTACATTGGCCGCCTTGAAAAGGAAGGCCTCACCAGGTAGGCTAAGTCACAATGATAGGAAAACAGCTGTCAAGGGAGGCAGGAGAGTCACTGAGAAGGAAATGTAACCAGCTTTCAAGGTGTATGCAAAGCAACCCAGAGAGTCTCAGAGACAAGTACAGAATGGGGAGAACATATGCCCATGTGCAACTCACAGAAAAAGGAATGGAGGGGCTGGGAGTTAACTAACACCACTCAAGCATGAGGACCTGGGTCAGGCCCGTGGACCCACTTTTAAAAAGCAGGGTGTAATAGCATGCACCTGAGATCTCAACAGGGAGAATAATAGATGTGGATCCATGGGCCTGACTGGCCAAGAGGACTTCCAGGCAGGTGAGAGACCCTGTCTCAAAGAGATTAGGTTGACAGCTCCTGAAGAGTGACACCTAGAGTTGTCCTCTGGCACAACACACACACACACAATGCACATCCATATATATATATATATATAATACATATATACTGTAGACTAGGTGTGGGGGGAAGAAATTCTCTTTCAATATCCTTCCTTGAGTCACAGTTACTTCTATCTTCAGGTCCTAGATGGTGCTAGTGATATCTGCAGATTATTGCACAAGCAAACCTACAGCACGATACAATGGGGCCTGTTCTGGTTTGTGCTTACTCTTTCTGAATCTTGGTTTACTTCCCTGAAAAATGAGAATCACCATATTGAATTGTTAGGGTTATTTTTTTAGTATTAAGCAACTGACTCATGTCACTCACTAAAACACAAGTGAATAAGTCACTTGTTTATTCACCCAAAACAACATCATTATCATTGAATTCAACAGTCATAAATGATGGTTGCTGTATAGTTGATACTTGATATGAAGCACGCATTCAAAGATACTTTTAAAAGCCATAGGATTAACCCTCAGTTGTATTCGGTAATTCAGCTGGGAATGGAAACACCATTTGTAACTTTATTGTGAACACCACTCAGGGATTAGCTTTGAGGGAGGACTTCTTTGTAACATGAGGACTCTGAGCAGTGTGTCTGAACAGATGTCTCTGAAATACCTCCCCCTTCAGAAACAGAAACTGACAGCAGTGAACTCCTGGAGAAAGCCTCAATTCATAATTGAGGTCCTTCCATTTATAACAGGCTGCATTCAGCACCACTGAAAACAGTTCTATAGAAGGCTGTTTTGGGAAATCTTCTGCCTTGAGCCATTTATTACTGGAGGGTAGTGACTCACCAGTTGCTGAAAACACTGCTACCTTGGATTTTTGTGACAGCTACACTAGTTTTTGCTTCCTTTGGGGACATTTCATTTAATTATAGCATAATAGTAAACCATAGCATTGCACACGTTTTTCTGGAGCAGATGCATTTGTATTTTTGCTGTCAATGGAAACTGCTTGAAGGAGATGTGTGGTGTTTGCTTACAGAGTTTTGCAGCTATAGGCTAACAACACTGCTATTTAAAAATCTCCAAACTTAGCTCCATTGTACACCATCTTCTTTTTTCTCTTAGCTATGGATGCAGCTCTCAATCCAGGGGGGGGGGGAGGAGTCCAAAGAATTGCAACACCAGCAAGCTATGAAAAAGAAGCATGGTGTAAATTGCTGGCCACGGAATTCCACCTGGAGACAGTTATTTACACCAGAGAGAAAGAATAGGGAACTGAAACAGACTTTTGACTCAGTCTCCATCCAGAAACACTCTCCTGCTGATCCTCTAAGCTCCGGCATTATCTTTGTTCCTGCTTCATTTATTTATAGTTCCATCTTGGCCTGCAGTTGCTGTATGTGCCCAATGGCAAGTCCTTCTCAAAACAGACTAGAATGAAGAAAAATAAATGGAGCTGGAGCAACAGGGCCACACACAACTGCCCAGCAACTGCACGTCAGCCATGGAGCCAAAAGCCTCATTTTCCTTGGGTAAAATCAGATAGATTCCCAAGGATGTCCAAGTAAGGAAAAATAAAAGCATGAAACAGAACCACAGGAAAAAGTATGATATCAACCCCAGATACAGTGGTGCTAACTTTAAAAAGAGACGAGAACTATAAACAGTGTTAAGAACAATAGTGTAATCAGAGATACTCAGACAGTGTTTTATTTGACTACCAGAAGGAACTGCTGGAGTGGAGAGTTTCTAGTTTCCAGGTAATTGTTATTTGTATATGTACACACAAGGAAGCGGGTACACATGGAAGTCAGAACTCAACCTCATTGTCCCTTCTTAGTGTGTCTTGCTGGCCTAGAACTCACCAAATAGGCTAGAAGGACTAGCCAGCAACCTCTAGGAATTCATCTGCCTCCATCTTCCCAGACCTGGGATTACAAGCAAAATGCCTGCCACCATGTTCAGCTTTCTAAACCTTAATTCTAGGGATCATACTAAAGTCCTCAGGCTTTTTAGGGCAAGTAGTTTACAAGCTGATCTATCTCCCCAGCTCAGGCCATTCATTGTCCTTCACTCCTCTCCCTCCCTGCTTCCCTCTCTCCCTCCCTCCTTCCTTCCTTCTTTTCTTTCCCCTCCCTCCCTCCCTCCCTGTTTTCCTCCCTCCTTCCTTTCTTTCTCTCTTTCTCTTTCTAACTTCATTTTCAAGACAGGGTTTCTTTGTGTAACAGCCCTGGCTGTCCTGGAACTCTCTTTGTGGACCAGACTGGCCTTGAACTCACAGAGATCCACCTGCCTCTGCCTTCCAAACTCTGGCCCAACTTGGCCATTTCATATTCAAGAAAACATTTTGCTGCTCAAGCAACATGGGTCTTTTATCTATTGCCTGGGATGGGTAGTTTATATTTTCTAATTCCACAGCTCCTAGAGAGCTTTTCCTGGCTTCCTGACTTTAAATTTTGCCTAACTTATGCTTTCTTCTTTAAGTTGTAATAGGAAATAAAGAAAATACTATCTTGACAGTTAGAATAATTTGAAACTACAGGAACTGAAGACATATATATTATATATATATGTATATATACATATATATATATTCAATTCTTCTGAATATGTATAAAATATATACATTCCTTTGAAACCCCTGGCAAAATGAAAATGCATGAGGCTTCTTGGAAACTTGGGCTTCTGTTTCTCCCTCCTAATCCCACTTGACTATGCTGGCTGGCTGAGAATTCTCTCCCCATGCTGGTCCTTGAAATATGCGTCCCTTACTTTGTATACACTGGTGCCTGCCAAGCAGCCCTCAGAGGAAAGGGGAAAGTACACACCACTCTGCAGGAGAGGAGGCTCTGAGCCAGGTTTCTGGTCTACCCACCAAACTGGCGCCTTCTTTGTACAGCTGCTCCAGGAGCTGACTCAGACAGCCTTTCGACTCCCAAACTGTTAATGACCCCGTGAACTCTGATGGATTAAATCAAATTATACAGGCACCAAACCCTCCAGCTAGGTATAATGGCAGCTTGGAGCTTGCCATGTACCACAAACTACAAACTACATAGTTATGTTAGAGAGTACTTATCGGGCTTCCATCTGTGTGCCCAAGGCTACACCTACATCCAAGAAGACTCAAGCAGCAGAGTCTAATTCACAGCGTCTTTAACTTATAATTTTGTTCAGTCTAAACTCAGCAGGTTCCAACCAGAGTGTTCCTTTCTTAGGCTGAGAAGCACAGGACACTGGGCTACATCCCTCTTCGGCTAAAATCAAAGCCCCACTAGCCAACACAAAAGAGTAGAGGGTGGCATTGAGGGCAAGGAAAAGGAGAAGAAAGCTTTCTAGGTGACTGGCATTTGGGAGGGAAGCAAGAAGCATACTAGAACACAGCTACAAGACACATGCAGAAAAGCTAATGTTTTCAGGTTCCTGCTACTACATTTTTGGTCTGGTCTAAAGCCTGAGATACTGCCTATGTTTTTTTGTTTCTTTGTCTTCTATCATTTTTTAAAAAATGAAAACAACTCCAAATTAGAATCTAACTAAGCCTAAAATCCTAAACTTAACAACTCTTCCCCTATCATAAACATTGTTGACAAGTCCTTCCAGTGAGTCTGATACAATGGTTGGTCCTTCTCCTGGTCACCGTCTAATCTTACCCATTCCACTCTTCTGTTCTGATCCTTTTGGGTTCTGGAATCAATCACAGCTAATGTTTCTTCCTCCTGCCTCTCTGCACAGTCTCACTATACAGCCTAACCTGGCCTTAAGTAACTGCCTCAGTTTTCTGAATACAGAGGCTTGGATCTTCCCCCTTTTGTTTCCCTTCTATTTTCCCCTTCTTTCCTCTTCCTTTCTCCCTTCCCTTCCCTCATCTGCTCACCAGTGTTTCATGTTGCCTCGATTAGCCTTGAACTCATAATCTTCATGTTGTAGCGCCTCTAATACCTTGATTACAGGCTCACACTACTACACCTGGCTCAGTCCTGGATTTTTTTTCCTGCTTATAAGAGTCAAGCATGTTGGGTGATAGTAGTACACACCCTTAATCCCAGCACTCAGGAGGCAGAGGCAGGCATATCTCTGTAAGTTCAAGGCCATCGTGGTCTACAAAGCTACTCAGAGAAACCCTGTCTCAAAAAACAAAACAAAAGTCATGCATACATGGTCTTTGGCCACTAATATGGAAACTGTAGAGAAGGCCACCACTAAGAAATAACAGCTTAATTGTCTGTATATGTCCTTCTAATATTGCATATGTGGTAATAAAGTGGCATTATGATGCACAGGTAAGGTTTTATACAATAGTTTTCTCCTTCTATATTACAAAATTTACCATTGTGTGTTCCTAAACATATGGAATGGGCAAGGGTCCACAAGAGCTATAATGCAGTAAACAATTCTTCATCATAGGATGCTAGCATTTTTTCCAACCATTTAACCATTGGAATTGATGCTTTGATGAGTGTCCTTGTAAATACACCTTTGTGCACACTCATAATTACTTTTACAAGGAACATTCCTGGGAGTCAAATTACTAGGTTATAAGTGATGCAGCCAATGAAATTGGTGTGTCTCCACTGGTTTGCTTAGGAAAGTTGCACTAATTAAGAGCTCACCAGTCTTGAAAGTAGCTGTTTCCTTGAAGCTTCCACCCCCATCCCCAAAACATAGTGTGATCATGCTGTTGAATTCCATACATTGAACAGGAAAATCACCAAAAAATTTGTGATTGCTCTAGATAATGGTAAATGTTTCATGAGACTTAATCTGAACTGCCTATTTTCCTATTGGAGTTAATATTTTTATTTTGTTTTGAGTTCTTTGTATATGAAAAATATGTTAAAATGGAAATGATAGATGATGGAGTCATTATTCAAAATGCAGGAATAGTTTTGAAAGGGTTAAAATGGGATGGGGTGATAGTTGTGGTGCCTGTGCTCTTGGTCTTAGGAAGTTGCCTTTCCAGTTCTAAAATTATAAGTTATTCATGTACAGATGATACCCACAACAAGCATGAGGTGAGAATAGACAGCCAAAGACAGGCTGCTAGGAGCATCCATGTTTTAAAAGGTACAGGTATCAAATACCAGATTGACTGGGGCTGGAGAGATATAGCTTAGTGGTTAAGGACACTGGCTGCTCTTCAAAAGGACTGTCGTTCAATTCCCAGCACTAATATGGCAGATCACACCTGTTTGTAACTCCAGTTCCAGGGGATTCGACACTCTCACACAGACACACAAGCAGGCAGAATGCCAATGCATATAAAATAAAAATAAATCATTTAAAAAAAGAATATCTGAGAATACAGACTGACACTACCAGAGATTTCCCTGGAACCAGTGTAAGGGTGCTGTCATGTAAGAAGATAGATTTGTCAGATGTGACAACAGCACTAAACACAAAATAAATATTAAATGAGATCAGGACTTGCAGGAAGCCCCCGGGGTTTGGTAAACAGGATGTCCTGGTATATTTGCTCACAGCTGTTTCAGGAGTGCAGAGGAATGGAATGCAGAGGAGTATTTGATAATGATCACTGAGAATCCCAGACACCAGCCTGTGGAAGATTACAACAGTCTTCTTCTCATTGCTCAGAGCTAACTTGTAGCCAGCATTTGACTGGCCCTTTGGTTGTATGACTTCTGCATGCTGCAAGGCTGGACAGACTATGGTGTGTAGCAAAGAGCATCCTGTCTGCTATGACTCAGGCTGTTGTCTGCCTTTTCATGTCGTGATTCTGATGTTTACTCAGAGTAGCTGTTCAGTCTCTAGTTTCCATTCAGCAGGCTAAGCTGCTTCCTGGTGTTTCCCTGGACAATTGTAGCAGACTATGTTAAAGTGTTCTCTCTTGGACTGGAATATAGCTTAGTTAGTAGAATGCTTGCCTGGCATATACAAAGCCCCAGAACTGCATAAAACAGCTGTGTGGCATGTGCCTGTCATCATTGCACGTGGGAATTGGAGGCAGGGGGATCAGAAGTTCAAGGTAATCCTCAGTTACAGAGTGAATTTGAAGTTAGTTTGAGCTACAGGAGACCCTGAGTCAAAACACACAAAGAAAACAAGACAAACAAACAAACAAAAACTCCAAGGGGTTAATTTATCAGATTGTCTTGAAAGAACTAAATTGGGATAGGGCCTGGGTTTGGAAATATTCTTGGGAGTCAACTTTCGATTAGTTTTGTAAGTAAACATCCCACTTCAGGCGATGGTAGATGATGGTGGATGATTAAGCACCAAACACTAAAGGCAAACTGAAGAGCAAGGGAAACCCAGGATTATAATTACTTTAAATAATCGTGGTACCTTTGGAAACTATAGAAGAAAGGGTGATACATGGGATTAAACTATGTAAAAACGAGTGTGGAAGAGAAGGGAACTCAGAAAAGAAGAGATGTGAAAAGAGAGAGTTTTATGAAGAAAACCATCAAAAGAAGACTGATGGTGTATAAGAAATAGCTTGAGGTAGGCAAAGTGTGCTCTATTTTTGAGACTGTGATTATGAGTTTGGCAGCAACCAGCAATTTGTTTATACAGCTAGCAGCAGGCCTATTCAAATGAATCCTATGACATGAGGATAGCAAGCTGGAAGGAAACACAGGTCTGAGGAGAGCCACCTGAGGTCCTGGCTCTTAGGAAATGCTCTGCTTGTTTCTGGTGACCTAGTCAGATCCTGAGGTGCACACCAAACACAGCCTTTGGAAGGCAGGAAAACAAACAAATAAAAAAACAAGGCTAGTTTCTGAGAATATTAAATGATTATTGGAAGATATATCAATTGGTATATTGTTTATTCGAGGCCATCCCTAACTGCTGAGAGTAAATGACAAGGACCTTCACCCTAGGCAGTGAAAAGTCAGAAAGGAAATGAAGTAGCATCTAGCAAAGTAGCCAGACTCACCCCAAGTTCGTGAAGTAGAGTTTGTTCAGAACAAAGCGATGAAAATGGCACAATCTGCCAGGCTGCAATCTGTCTTCAGTTTGTGTCTAAGCACACCGTTCCACAACATCACAAGCTGCACTCTGGATGATGGGATAAGGGTAAAGGATGGAGAGGGAGAAACTCAGGTGACACTCTGACCTGGAGTGCCTAAACCCACTGGTAGCAGATGCAGGGTTAGACTCCAGGCCCTGTGTTTCTGACTCATTGTTACTTTTTCTGTGTCTACCTCTCTTCCAGTTGCATGGGATATACTTTAGTGATACAATTAACTTAATGTCTATTGTGTTTTCTGTGTGTTGGCATTATTATTATTTCCTTTTTCATAAGTATGTAGTGCCTGTGCACGTATACATGGGTGTTAATATGGGTGTGGGTTCTTGTGTGTACAGGACCCAGAGATCAATGTCTGGGGTCTTCCTTGATTGTTCTCCATCTTATATACTGAGGCAGAGTCTCTCACTTCACCCAGAACGTGCTGACTCCATTAGTCTAGCTAGGTATATTATTCTGGGGATCCCTTATCTCCATCTTCCAGCACTGGGACCACAGGCAGGCCATAACACCTGCCTGCAATTTACATGGGTGCTGAGGACCTGAAATCCAGACTTCATGTTTCCCAGACAAACACTGTGTCTGATGAATATCTCCCTAGCTCCACTCTTTCTTTGTGCTTGGCAGTCTTTTTCTGCTTTATTTGAGCTTTTGCTTTATTTTGTTTTCTATGACCAGGGATTGAACTTATGGCCGCATAATAGGCTATGAAAAAATTTATGAAATTAATTTTTTTTCTTCTCTTAACATGTCAATACACTTTAAATTTTTACTTTTTGGCTGTTACTTCCAAGTTTATGAAAGACATTCACAGATAATCTAAGCCTGTTCACAAGTAGCACTGTGCCATCTCACTGGTGATACTGTGATACTGAAGAGAGGTCTTCGAATTCCTTCTTCTCATCCAGTCTAAAGTGCTGGCCTTCACTCACATATGAGCTGCCATTTTCTATCACATCATTACTGTAAGTATTCTCCATCTCCTTCTTGGCAAAGCTGGTATGTTGGCAACATATTCTCTCAAGTTTTGTTTGATGAGGGAAGTCTTTATCCTTCACTCTCAAAGAATAATTTTATTGGATAAGAACTTCTACTTTGGTGTTTTTGTCTGTCTGCCTGCCTGTCTTCTTTCTGCTCTGAGCATCCAGCAATTATCATATAAAGTTCATCTTCCTACCAGCACTGGTCCAGAGCAGACTTTGCTCTGGCCAGCTACACTTCTTGAAGTTCTCCTGGCTTTCAGTTTGGGGTTTTCATTTGCACTATGATCTCCTTCGGTGGGCCCCAGAAGAATTGTTGAGTTTCTTTTTATTCAGCCCTTTTCTTGTTGTAAAGATTTTTCTAGGTTAGATTGGACCACTGATATTATTCTTTATTTGCCCATTAGTTAACCATATCTACTTAATAATGTGTTGATTAATTTACTTGACAATGGTACTCATCTCAGTTTTATTAGTTCCTGTCATTTGAAACTCTTCTTCAGAAATAATCAATAGAAAAATTTTCAGTAACTGAAGCATTCATTGTTCCATGTTCAGTGCCTGGGGCATAGATTTCTCACTCTCAACCCAATATTAATTTTCACTTAAAATTTTCACTTTGCCTATGTTACTGAACATTTCCCAACTTCTCACATAGCCAGGAGTGGCAATATATCTGAACTTGGACCAATGGCATCTAAGCAGGATGGATTGAGCTTGGGCCATGGTCTGTCAGTTCTTCCATCCCTGCATCCCATTTGAGCACAGGCCATGCTCCTCTCCCCCATGCCATTCATTCTCTCTCACTGGGTACTCAGTAAGTCCAGACTTTTATTATCAACTTGAATCATCAACATTACTTTCTGTTTTTACTAGTATGAGTCAAATGCTAAATGGGAGAAGAGAGACAAAAGTAGGTCAAATCTACATAGCTGGCTACTAGATAGATTCCTTCCCTTCCTTTCCCTTCCTTTCCCTTCCCTTCCTTCCCCTCCCCTCCCCTCTCCCTTCCTTCCTTCTTCTTTCTATCTCTTTCTTTAATTACTCTGGCCCTGGCTCAGACCCTGGGACTTTGTTCATGCTACTGAAATGCTCCTCCACTAATCGCCTTCCCCAGACTGACTTTGCTTCTTATCTCATCTTCTATCTGTTATTTTTCCACCAGGTTACTGTTTCTCAATGTGTTTTCTGAGAACCATCTGTTCCCCCTTGTTTGAGGGAGCTGATAAAATCCATTATCAGTGGGCCCTGTTTCAGATGTGCAGAATCAGAACCTCCAGTGTGAGGTTTGGGACCTGCAAGTCTTCTAATAGCTCTTAGATGTATTACAGCATGGTAAACCCTCTAGTGCTGAATGACAATTTGGGAAACAGAAAGCTGATCAAATCACCTACGATTTACAAATTTAACCTAATAAAGAAGAAAAGATGTATGCTATGACAATATCAGAAGAAACTTGGGAAGTTCCACAAAAGAGCTCCAAGGAAGTAAAAATGTTAATGTCAAATGCAGTTGACCTTCAGTATCTGTGTTTCTCATCTGGGATTCAACTGCATCAAAAATATTAATGACAATAAAACAATTGCACCCACACCAAACATGTACAGACCCATTTCCATGTCCTTATTCTTTAAATACAATGTAACAACTACTCACACAGCACTGGCACCTGCATGGGATGTATTGATGGAGGAGTGTAAGTTTACAGGAGGGTGTGTCTAGGGTTCATGTGAAAACCATGCCATTTTATAGAAGAGATTTGAGCATCCATGGAGTTTTGGCAGTTTTTGGTATTCACAATACCAATTCTTCCTAATAACAGAGGAATGACTGTCCACATAATCCTGGCTCTGACTCAACAGTTTTGTTTTTGTTTAATTTTACAACCCTGCCCTAGTTTCCCTTCCATCCTCTCCTCAAAGCCCCCCCCCCACTGCCTGACCCCCCAATTCCCTCCCCTGTTTCTGTTCAGGAAAGGGCATGTCTTCCATAAATATCAACAAAACATGGCATAACAAGTGCAGTAAGACTAAGCATATCCCCATGTATTAGGGCTGAGCAAGGTGACCCAGGATGAGGAATAGGACTCCAAATGCCAGTAAAGGAATCAGAGACAGCCCCTGCTTCCGCTAGTAGAAGTCCTACAAGGTAACGGAGATGCAACTGTTAACGTGAATTCAGAGTGCCTAGGTCTCCACGTAGGTTCCCAGGTTCAGTTAAGTCAACAGTTCTTAATTATTCATTAATTGTGTTAATTTTAAAGAGGATTTCAGTAATAATAATTTAATTTCTTTCTTTAAAAATAGGTTACAGATTAAAGTACAAGTCCCAGAAATCTGTGGATTAGGGACAGGATAGATTTAAAAAAAAAAAAATCACTGAAGCCAGGACACCAAATATTTTTGCAGCAAATATTCACTTTGTGGTAATGGGAATTGGAACTCAATGGTGTGAAACAGAACCCTGGTTAATAGATAAGGTAGAGGTCAAAAGCTAAGTCAAGGTTAAAGGGCATGGGCCACAAGAACACAGTGCTCAAAGTCCAAACCCAGAGTGACTCCTATTTCCAAGTGCCTGTGACGACAGCATTGCAGGCACTATAAAGAACAAAGGTGTTTCTGAAGAGAGGGTAACAGCTGCCAAGCTGTGTTGACAGTGGCAGAGGCTGAGGCTGCAGGGGAGAGGCAGGCAATGGCTGTGGCTGTGATGGGGGAGTGAGGATTGGCCAGAGCAGGCAGTTCTTAAAAGGGAATGGAAAGTATAAGTCACCACCATGGGAGAGAGGGCTTATTGGATATTCTGGGAAGGGGCATTACAAAATACTAACCCACATCTAGTGTAGACACAGACACTTTACAAAGAAAAGTGACACTAAGCCAGTGTGTCCACTCTACATCCTTGGCCTCCCATGCCAAGTGATGAGGGCACTTATCTAGGCAAGAAGTGGAAGTAACTGGATCAGCTCAATGGAAATTTTGTGTATGACTTCCTGGGGAGACTCTCTGTGTCCACTCTGGAGAGAGGGAGAGAGAGAGAGAGAGAGAGAGAGAGAGAGAGAGAGAGAGAGAGAGAGAGAGAGAGAGAGAGAGAGAGAGGGGGAGAGAGGACAGCCATAGAAACAACTCCACACAAGTCCAGATTGAGTGGGTTGCGTCATTGCAGTCCTCTGTGAAACTTCATGTAGCTGTAATACCAAGAGTCTCTCCGCTACCATTTTACTACTGCTGTAACCTTGGGAAGGGACCTCATGAGTCTTGTTTATTTCCGGTACCGTGAGCCTCCTTGATGCTTCCAAAGCAAATATATTTCAATCCAGAAGTGGCGATACAATACTACTAATAGTGCTTCATATCCATTTGTCTTCTTTCCCACAGATTTCCCTTCCTTTATAGAATGTGTCCTCCCCTTCACGACTTCTTGTGGTGGGCATGCCCAGAAGACTCTGATGTAGGGCCAAGCCAAGAAATCCAACCTTAGCTGTGAGTTTCTCCAATTGTTACATCGCTTCAGTGGTGTCTCCCATAGACTAGGCAGTGGTACTCATTCATTTCTGTGGCAGAGTGAAAGACCAAGTTCTCCTCTTGACTCTGCTCTCTCTGACTTCACATCCTGCTGCTCTGTCTTCCTGCCCCATTAAGCTCCTGAGGACCATAAACAGGCTATTCATGCTTCTCCCCTTTCATGATTCTCTCAGATACTGCATATAGTCTTCTCTGCCTTCTCTTATTTCTCCTCCATTTTAGATTTTTATGAGGTAGGATCTTACTATGTAGCCTAGGCTGGCTTGAGCTCACAATCCTCCTGGCTCAGCCCCTAATTACTGGGATTACAAGTGTGTGTCGTTATGCCCCATACCATCCAAAATGTATTACTTAGCCAAATTACCTAATAAGGTTGAGCAGTCTCAAAGTGTTTACCTGTTCTGTACCATTTCATGGGAAGTTTTTCTTAGTGAGTAAGTGGGGAAAGGGCATTGGGTTCAGGAATGAATGACTCAATGTGACATGAGGAAAAGGAAAGAACAATGCTTAGGATTATTAGGATAAACCTAGAACCCAGTTCAGACTGGAATCAGAATACAGAGGTTTAGGAGACCAACACCAAGGAGATGGTCTAGGCAGAGAGTCCCTGGGGTGTCTGTATATATTAAAAGGAAACTGATGTTCCTGGTAGAATTTAGGAATTAATTCCTAATAGGCTCACAGAAAGGCAATCAATGGATAGAAATGTTATTTTTCTTTCAGGAGAAAAGATAGAAGAAAGAAATCATAATCTACCACATAATGTTTACAACGATACAACCTGAACAACCAAATATTTATGATAACACGTGATGACTGGGATGTATGTGCCTGTGGGGGTGTCTGTCTGTATGCACATGTATATTTGCAGTCAGCAGTGAATACCTAACACTCCATTGTATGAAATGGATGCTATCCAAAATAAAAAGAACAAAGTATTTACTCAGAGCTAGTCACATTGTGCCCATCACTTCTTTTCTTGTGTTTACCCCCTGCTCTCTTTTTCCATGTCCCTTTCACTTTTCCTGACCCCTGCAATGTTTAGGTACAGCTTCCTCATGCTAGCTTAAGCCCACTGGTAGACAGGCATGCTAGTGTGTTCATATACTAGAACCCTCCCTAAGCACAAGATCAGTCAGATGGTGCCTCAGACAAGAATGTGGTAACCTTCTCTTGGAATGCTTCTAGAAAATTCTGTGTAACTGTTTTTGTCTTGTTTACTATTCTCTGCTGGCAGCTGTTTTTTTTTTTTGTTTTGTTTTGTTTTGTTTTTGTTTTTTTGTGAAATGCTGTATGTCAAGACAGTATTCTTTCCTTCACTGTTTGTGGTGAAAGTTGTAGTGAGATAGTTCTGTGGCACTGACCACGCCCATTTGGGGGTGGAGCCATGGGCGGAGTGACCTGTGGAAGGAGGTCAGAGGGGGCCAGGAAAGGCGCTCTCTTTCTGGCATGACTCGGACAGGAGAGAATCGGGTTGAATTTCCTGGTGTTCATCTGTCTAGGTTGTAAGTTATTTCTCTCTGAATAAACATCTATTCGGCCTATTTGTTTATCCTGATCCTTATTTAACCGCGTAAGAAAGTACCCAGTTTTAAGCTGGAATTAGCTTGGTTTGGTTTCTGTTCTAGATAGTATGAGTTACTGACAGGTCCCTGGGAGTGAGAAGTAAGACAGATATTAGATTACTTTGTTCATATATGAGGGGTCTATCAACACAAACAGTAGGCAAACACTTGTTTTGAACAGTTTTTACCAAATGAAACACTTATTTTTATTTATTTAAAGATTATCTATATTTTCAGAGTATAGAGTTTATAATCTGAATTTTCCCTTTGATATGCATTTTTCTATTTTTCTGGAGCAAATTTTAAATGTATCATGTTGTGTCTTCATATACATATTTCTGGCTCAGAAAAAATTCAAACATAAACTTCTAAAAGTGGATAGAAAATTGAATCAGTACCCACTAAGATTCCTTCTGTTTCTGAGACCCTATAATCCTAATGGCATGAAAATCTCATTAACATGAAACCTGGTAATTTGTAGTTTGTAATAATCACACTGAGCTCAAGTTGTGGTGTGCTTTTGAGCTAATAAAAAGGCATTCTAGGCAAGAAATTCTCCTGAAGATCAAATTGAGGTAAAAAATTACTGATGTAACATGCAAATAATTTTTACAACAATTAAGTAGTTTCTTAGCGATCATTTTCAAGTTTATTTTCTACTTAGTAACTCTGGCTTATCATAATTTCGAAACTAAATCTGCTTGACTAAACTAATTCCATTAGCCTTTCCTCCAATTAATCTAAATTGGTAGGATTCTATCATATGCAGCTGTAGTAGTTTGTAATTGGCCCTATAATCTGATAGGGACCAGCACTATTAGGACGTGTAGCTTTATTGGAGTGGGTATGGCCTTTCAGGAGAAAGTGAGTCACCGTGGGGGTGGGCTTTGAGGTTTCCTATACCCAAGATACCACCCAGTGTCTTAGTCAACTTCCTGTTGCCTGTAAGATGTAGGACTCTCAGCTATTTACTCTAGCACCATGGCTGCCTGCATACCATCATGCTCCCCATCATGATGATAATAGACAGAATCTCTAAAAACTGTAAGCGAGCTACCCCAAATAAATATTTTCTTTATAAGAGTTGCCATGGTTATGGTCTCTTATAGCAAAACATAAAACAAACAAACAAACAAACAAAAACCAACCAACCATACAAACAAACAAAAAACCCTAAGACAGCAGCCATTTTAAACATAGATGTGGAAAGCTGATTTTAATGAGGTTCCTTCTAAACCAAAGAACACAAAGACAAGTCCTTGAGATGGAGACTTGGCCTAGTTGGTCAGATGCTTAGGAAGGAGACTTGGCCTAGCTAGTCAGATGCTGAGATGGAGACTTGGTCTAGCAAGTCAGATGCTGAGGATGAAGTCTTGGCCTAGCTAGTCAGACACTGCAAGTCTGACAAACCCATCATGGACAATCATGCTTGGTTTGTAGATCACCTCTCAAAAGATGAAGTCCCTTTGACTATAAAGATGGCTGATAGAATGAAGTGACACAACACTTGCCAAGAGTGACTTTTTTTCTTGAACTATGTGGTAGTAATGGAAATGAGTCCTATGGTAAAAGGAAGAGACATTAGGGGAAAGGTGGAAAGAGAGACTAAGTTCTAGTTCAGATACAGTCATTGGGTGTTAACTGTATAGAGAGGAAATGGATACCATCTTCAGCCTAAGTACTTCACAGAGCAATGACTATACCCTAACTCCAATCTGAAACCTGTCTAGATATAACTGTATTTTTATCTTAGTGTCATATTTTTAAGAGAGACAGTAGCAGGTTGAGATAGGGCTAAAAAGAAAACTCTGGAAAATGTTTTTATAAGGAATAAGGCTGAGAATAATTTCTGAAATTTGGAAATGATTTCAGAAAAAAATAGTATTCTAAAATACTTAAATTAAGGAAATAATTCTTGCCAGGCATGGTGGTCCAGGCTTTTAATACCAGCACTCGGGAGGCAGAGACAGGAGTTTGAGTTCAATTTGGTCTAGGAGAGCTAGGGCTATACAGAGAAACTCTGTCTCAAAAACAAACAAACAAACAAACAAACAAAAAAACAGGAACCACTCCCCCAAAAAACCCTAGATGTATTAGTTATTCTTCTCACCACTGTGGCCAAATATCCGAGAGAAGCCAAAGAAGAGGGATTTGTTTTGGTTCGGATTCCAACCAGGGTATGGCGTCTGGAATGGTTCAGTCAATGATAGCAGTAGTTTGTAGTGGTGTCCTCTCACATGGTACCATCTAGGAAGCAGACAGGGGCAGTGTGACCGCTATTGTTGGTTGCTAACTTGACCACATTTGGAATTAACTAAAACCCAAATGACTGGGCACACTTGTCATGGGTTTTTTTTTTTTTTTTTTGTTTGTTTGTTTGTTTTTTTCCTTAGTTAAATCATTTGCAATAGGAAGGCCCACTTCTAATCAGGATCTTTTGAGGTGGGAAGATTCATGTTTAATCTGGACTATACCTTCTGCTGGTAGCCTCTATAAAGAACATGGAAGAAGAAACTCTCTCTCTCTGCCTAGTTACTCTTGCTCTCACTAGCAAGTCTACTCCTTCACTGGTATTAGAGTCCATTTCTTTGGGAATCCAGTGTACACTAAAGACAAGCTGAGACATCTAGCCTCATTGACTGAACAAAAACTGGATTCTTGAGCCTTCTTAACATAGACAGCCATTGTTGGGTTAGCTGAACCTCAGTCTGTAAGCCATTCTAATAAATCCCCCTGTGTTTGTGTATGTGTCTGTACTCATTATTATATATATATAGTCATGCTATAAGTTTTGTGCCTCTAGAGAACCATGACTAACAAAAGACAGGAAATGAGGTAGGGTATAACTCCTAAGAGTCTCACAACCAATGACCACCTCTGCCAGCCATACCTGAGGGACTAACAGAAGCGCTCCATCAACTGGAGACCAGGGATGCAAACTCATTGACCTTTGAGGGACATTTCAGATCCAAATCAGGACAATTAGGATTGGTGGTTAGTGCTTGATGTTCCTGCATTCCCCTTTCTTATCTTCCCTTCTACCCAAGCTCCCATTTTAGCCCAGTAGTATCAGACAATGAATCCAATTGCTGGGGTAGGTTTGGTGAGATGTGGTGACAAAGGCTCTGCCAAAAAAAAAAAAAAAAAAAAAAAAAAAAAAAACCCTTAAGAGGGAATGACTTCAAATAGTGGGCTAGAGAGAAAAGTGCTACTTTCATTTTTTTTAAACAGTGTGTGTGTGTGTGTGTGTGTGTGTGTGTGTGTGTGTAGGTCATGAACTATTTGCAAAAGTCAGATCTCTCCTACCACTCTGTCAGTCCAAGGGACTAAACTTAGGTTGTCAGGCTTGGTAGCATTTACTTTATCCACTGTAGCATCTCCTGGTCTGAAGTGTGTTACTTTTTAGAATAAAGAAAAAACAGTACCCTAGGAGGACCTTGGGGTTCCATGACTGTGGTATCAGCAGCTGCACTCTCACAGCATTTCCAGAGGGATCTAGAAGGGCAGGAACCATGAACATTTCAGTGTAACAAGCATCACCGATTTACTCTGAATATCTGGCTCTACATGGGCTTCTGGGACTTTCTCATTGACATGAAGCTACAGGGAAGTGGCTGGGACTCCAGTAATGACCCAGATGGAATACTCTATCATCACTGCCTGGAAGAGGCTTTAATTGGAATGTAAGCTGATTGCATGCCATGATAATTTCTGGGATAGTACATCTCTATAGCTTAAAAACAGAGAAGATCAATACATAAAAGGTTACGGAAAGAGTATTTTAGTTAATACAAGACATAACTTTCTATTGAACCTGCCCAGCAATTGCTTCAGATGGTTTGAAAGGAATGAGCTCCTGTCACAGAGCAGAAATTTGATATGTAAGCCCTTCAGAAATGTGTTAAGGAAAATCTGGTGATTGGTGGCACAAATGAGATTGGGTGATGTCTTCCACCCCTTCAATGCTGGGTTCTAGATTTCCTGAATAGGTGATTTACAGTGGCAATGGAATGACTGATCTAAGTAGCCAGTAAATATTAGCACAGGGGCCCCCAGGAAATAATCAGTGTGATCACACTTCTCGCTGAATAACAAATGAAGTGTTTCTTTTGTTCAGGGATCCTAGAGTAGGCAACACAACTCTTTCAAAGGGGAGAAGGCAGCTGTGTCAGCTTTGATTGTTCTCAGAGCTGGAAGTATGGCTTTTGTTTCCTTCTCTGATATCTAAGGAATGTGGTTTCTTGTGTTTTGTGGTAACTACAAGACTATGCATCAAAAGTGAAGACATTTTTAGCACAGCTGGAGGGATTACAGGCAAAAGGAAAGGGAAGGTAAGAATTGTACAGAAAGAGTGGAAACATTTCAAACATCACTCCAAAGTCAAACTGTAAGTTTTATGACAGGACATGTTAGTCGCCAAGTGTTGAACTTGGCTCAGTTGTCCTGGGCTTGCTTTGCTGTGTCAGATGCAATTGTCAGTATCGGCAAAAACCAATTAAAGTGGCATTAGCACACACACCTTGAGCTGCCCTAGCAGCGTTTTTTGCCCAGTCCCTTTGGCAGTTTGTCAAACCCAGACAGAGTGTTAGAAAAGAGTCATTTGGGCAGCCATTTCAGAGCAGGGGCTGGCAAGGTGGCTCAGTGGGTAATTTTGTGGCTAAGTCTGACAACTTGAGTTTCATCCCCAGGGTCTGAATGGTGGAAGGGGAGCACTG
This sequence comes from Phodopus roborovskii, assembly GCF_943737965.1. Classification (NCBI taxonomy): domain Eukaryota; kingdom Metazoa; phylum Chordata; class Mammalia; order Rodentia; family Cricetidae; genus Phodopus; species Phodopus roborovskii. Next base: position 6,700,838 of record NW_026126485.1, read on the forward strand.
ACTGTACCTGGAAAGAAGTCTTCTGAGCACCACACATGCACAGTGGCACATACAGTATGTGTGTATTTGAAATACTAGAAATCTGTACAAACTCTGGATAATAACATGGAAATTATTCTATCTCCCACTTCTTGTTAAACAAAGGATGGATTATGAAATGAGCCTTTTCACATCCTTTGCTAAACTCCTGGCTACGGAGGTCTGAACCTATGCTGAAAGGCTCAGCCCATGAAAGCCTTATCTTAAGATTCTGGAGTATTGCTGGCTTTAGAGAAGCAGAGGATCCAACCTTCCATGCGCTTAGGTCTTTGGTTGTGAGGCCTGGTAGGATAAAGAAATTTTGTTGGTTCATTTGTTTAACTGGTTCTTAAAGTTTAGTTGGTAATTGGAGCTATACTGGAAAGTGCTACAGTGTGTTTGAGTTGATTGAATTCCTTTGACATGGTTTTTAGTCAGCATGTTTAGTAAATAACACTTCTCAGCATGTTTCTGGAGTTAACTTTCCTGTGACACAACAAAGGCTCATTGCTTACGCATATGTTAATCAAGATTCTGAATCTCCTGTTGGTACCTCTGTGTATTCACTTGTAACATCCACCACTGACAAAAAACTATTAAGTCAGTTTAGTAAAAACTTCATATTCTGGATCTGACTATCCATAATACCTGCCAAGGGTCCTAACCCCACAACCACTCCAAAGCAATGTCTATGGCCCCTTGCCTGTCTTCAGCAAGAATTCTGTAAGGTTGATGTAGTAGTTTGAATGTAATTGGCCCCCCAAAACTCATAGAGAGTGGCGCTATTTGGAAGGGTAGCTTTGTTGGAGTGGTATGGCTTTGTTGGAGAAAGTGTGTTACTGTCAAGGCAGGCTTTGAGATCTCATATATGCTCAAGCCACACCCAGTGTTTCAGTTCACTTCTTGTTGCCTTTGGATCAAGATGTAGAATTCTCCAGCACCATGTCTGCCTGCGTGCCACAATACTCCCAGCCGCCATGCTCCTCACTATGATGATAACGGACTCAAACCAAAACCTCTGAAACTGTAAGCCGCCACCTCAATTAAATGTTTTCCTTTATAAGAGTTGCTGTGGTGGTGGTGTCTCTTCACAGCAATAGAAATCCTAAATAGGACAGTCAACTTATCTATCCTCTCCCTTATCCTGATGTCAGGTACTTTTCTATGCAGTGACATGTACCCTGCTTTCTGGATTGTTTTGTTTCGCCTCAAATTCCATATTTTACTGTTGTGCTGACTTTAAAATATTTTTATATATTCTTTACTGTACTGTGGAGTAATTTTCATAATATTGGTTTTGAAATGAAATACATAAATATAAACTGAAGAATAAAAGTATGTTGCCCATACTATACCCTCTGCTTGAGGTGAGTCTGGGGCCAGTTCAGGTCCAACTTTTCCCCCCTCAACCCCCCCCCCCATCCTTTCCTTGGAACTTCTTGGGTTGGCTCTGCACGTAGCAGTCCAACCCTGGCACATGGACCATCTGGAGCCTGCCGCCATCTCAGTTTTGGCCCCACTACATCCTCTGCTTGAGTCTTGGACCTCCTACACTCTGTGCATGAGAACTCCAAAGAGAATATCCAGAATTACTGACATGGAAGTCCTGACCAACTACATTTACCAGGAGAGTAGAGTAGAGAGAGAGACCCCACCTGCACCCACTGGGAGAAGGGATGGGAAGACAGCAGTACAAGAACATATTCAACAATAGAAAGACCAATAAGGCACCACCAGAATCTAGGGACTCTATACCAACAAGACCTGAACATACCAACACAGATGACGCAGAAGAGAATGACCTTAAAAACATCTTCATGAAAATGATAGAAATCCTCAAAGAGGATATGAGAAAAACCCTTAAAGAAATGCAAGAACAAACAAAAATTTGGAAGAAATAGAGGAAAAGACGAACCAAAAACTGCAAACTCTTAAAGAAAGCAAGGGAAGCCAAGAAAAAAAAAAAAAATCAAACAGATGAAAGAAACAATTCAAACAGTTCAAGACCTGAAAATTGAAATAGAAACAATAAAGAAAACACAAACTGAGGGAATGCTGGAAATAGAAAACCTGGGTAAATGATCAGGAACTACAGATACAAGCATAACCAACAAAATACAAGAGATGGAAGAAAGACTCTCAGGTGCTGAAGATAAATTAGATAAACCAAAGAAACCCTTAAATCCAACAAATCCTTAACACAAAATATCTAGGAAATGTGGGACACTGTCAAAAGACCAAACCTAAGAATAATAGGTATAGAAGAAGGCAAAGAAGCCCAGCTCAAAGGTGCAGAAAACACATTCAACAAAATCATAGAAGAAAATCCCAACCTGAAGAAGGACAAGCCTATGAAAGTACAAGACACTTACAGAACACCAAATAGAGTGGACCAAAAAAAAAAAAAAAAAAGTCCCTGCCACATAATAACCAAAACAGCAAACATACAGAATAAAGAATATTAAGAACAGCAAAAGAAAAGGGCCAAGGAACATATAAAAGCAGACCTATTAGAATTACACCTGACTTCCCCATGGAAACTCTGAAAGCCAGAAGGTCCTGGATAGATGTTCTACACACACTAAGAGACCACAGATACCAGCACAGACTACTATTCCCAGCAAAGCTCTCAATCACTATAGATGGAGAAAGCAAGATATTTCTAGACAAAACCAGATTTATACAATATATATCCACAAATCCAGCCCTACAAAAAGAAAACTCCAACCTAAGGAATTTAACTACACCCAGGCACTAGGCAATTTAACTACACCCAGGCACCCAGGCACTAACTACACTAGGCAATAGATAATCCCACTTTAACAGAAGCCAAAAGAAAAAGCAATGTAAATCTACTCACAATACCACCACCACCAAGTCCAAAACAAACAAGAATTAACAATCAATGGTCCTTAATTTCCCTCAATATTAATGATCTTAACTCACCTATAAAAAGACACAGGCTACCAGAATGGATATGAAGACAGAATCCATCCTTTGGCTGCATACAAGAAATACACCTCAACTTCAAAGACAGACGCTACCTCAGAGTAAAGGGTTGGGAAAATATTTTCCAATCAAATGGACCCAAGAAACAAGCTGGTATAACTATCCTAATATCTAACAAATTAGACTTCAAACTAACATCAATCAGAAGAGATGAAGATTATTTCATATTCATCACAGGAGAAATCCATCAGGACAAAGTCTCAATATTGAGCATCTATGCCCCAAATGCAAAGGCACCAACATTTGCAGAAGAAACATTACTAATCTCACATAAAAAAGTGGGAGACTTCAACACCCCACTCTTACCACTAGATAGGACCACCAGACAGAAACTTAACAAAGAAACAAAAGAACTAACAGAAGTTATGACCCAATTGGGTTTAACTGAAATCTATAGAACATTCTATTTAAACACAAAAGAATATATATATACCTTCTTCTCCACATGAAACCTTCTCTAAAATCCACCACATACTGGGCAACATAGCAAGCTTCAACAGATACAAAAAAAAAAAATTAAAATAACCCCCTGTATCTTATCAGACCACCATGCTTTAAAGTTAGAATGTAACAACACAGATTGCAGAAATCCTACAAACTCATGGAAAAGGAACAATACATAAAAGTACCATTCCTGGGTCAAGGAAGAAATAAAGAAAGAAATTAAAGACTTCCTAGAATTCAACAAGAATGAAGACACACCATACCCCAACTTATGGGACACTTTGAAAGCAGTACTAAAAGGAAAGTTCATAGCACTAAGTGCCCACATGAAGAAACTGGAGGATAGTCACAATAGAGAATTAACAGCACAACTGAAAACTCTAGAACAAAAAAGAAGCACACATACCCCACATGCCAGGAAATGATCAAATTGAGGGCTGAAATCAATAAAGTAGAAACTAGGAAAACAATACAAAGAATCAATGAAACAAAGAGTTGGTTCTTTGAGAAAATCAACAAGATAGACAAACCTTTACCAAAACTAACCAAAAAAGCAGAGAGAGAACATGCAAATTAGCAAAATCAGAAATGAAAAGAGGGACATACAATGGACACTGAGGAAATCCAGAGACTCTTCAGGGGATACTTTGAAAACCTGTAATCCATAAAAGTTGACAATTTAAAGGAAATGGACAAATTTCTGGATAGATATCATGATAAGCAATTTAAATAGACCTATAACCCCAAGTGAAATAGAAGCAGTCAAAAGCCTCCCAACCAAAAAAAAAAAAAAAAAAAAAAAAAAAAAAGCCCAGGGTCAGATGGTTTCAGTGCAGAATTCTACCAGAAATTCAAAGAAGAGCTAATACCAATACTCCTCAAATTATTCCACACAGTTGAAGCAGAAACTTCAATGCTCCTCATGAACATTGATGCAGAAATACTCAATAAAATACTGGCAAATCAAATCCAAGAACACATCAGAAAAATCATCCACCAGGACCAAGTAGGCTTCATGACAGGGATGCAGAGATGGTTCAACATACAAAAATCTATCTATAAACAAACTGAAAAAGAAAAACCAAATGTTTATCTCACTAGATGCTGAAAATGGCCTTTGACCCCTTCATGATAAAGGTCTTGGAGAGACCAGGAATATTAGGAACATATCTAAACATAACAAATGCAATATAGAGTAAACCAGCAGCCAACATTAAACTAAATGGAGAGAAACTCAACATGATTCCTCTAAAAATAGGTCCAAGACAAGGTTGTCCACTCTCTCCATACCTCTTCAATATTGTACTTGAATATATAGTAAACCAGCAGCCAACATTAAACTAAATGGAGAGAAACTCAACACAATTCCTCTAAAAATAGGAAGAAGACAAGGTTGTCCACTCTCTCCATACCTCTTCAATATTGTACTTGAAGTTCTAGATAAAGCAATAAGATAACAAAAGGAGATTAAGAGGATACAAATTGGAAAGGAAGAAGTCAAACTTTCACTATTTGCAGATATGACAGTTTACATAAGTGATCCAAAAAACTCTACCAAGGAACTCCTACAGCTGAAAAACACCTTCAGCAAAGTGGCAGGATACAAGATTAACTCAAAAAAAAAAAAAAAATCAGAAGCCCTACTATATACAGATAATACATGGGCTGAGAAAGAAATCAGAGAAACACCACCTTTTACAATAACCACAAACAACATAAAATATCTTGGGGTAATGCTAACCAAACAAGTGAAAGATGTATACAGCAAGAACTTTGAGACTTTCAAGAAAGAAATTAAAGACAATAACAGAAAATGGAAAGGTCTCCCATGCTCTTGGGTAGACAGGATCAATATTGTAAAAATGGCAATCTTGCTAAAAGCTATCTACAGATTCGATGCAATTCCCATCAAAATCCCAACATAATTCTTCACAGACCTTGA